>NC_088379.1:8805000-9422500 GCF_037993035.2 Macaca fascicularis | reverse complement strand
CCATGCTTGCTCACTGGAGGACCAAGGTGGCAGGAATGCAGGCTGCCACAGGGTAGGTTCCCTGTGAATCATGCTGAGATGGATATTCTCATGCAGCAAGTTTATTAGGCCATGCTTTCTGGATGACCACCTGTGGAGGGAGGGAAGGAAGCAAGACTGGGCAGAGGGAAGAGGTGAGCTAAGATGCAGTCTGAGGGCCTCAGTCAACCCTGGAGAGCACCCTCAGGTAGTGTGACCTTTAAGGCTGTTCCAAGTTAGGGTGAAAGGGTCAGGCTGTCGTATTTCCACACTGAGTAGGAACTGGCTAATGGGTCATTGCCCATTTTTAACAGAAGCAAGCACAATAGAGGGTTAGCGTCTGAGGCTGTCTGCTAAAAGCATTTCCAGAGGTGGAGGCAACAAGCCTCCCACTGTTGAGATGGGATCTAGGCAGCACATCACTGTGCCCACCACAAAACCTATTATGTGGGCCTCAACACAGCACATACTTCACCTTCCATGCTAAGCTCTGTTGGGATTCATCGTCTCATGATGTTGCATGAGATATCAGAGTAGTCCCAGTGAGAAGATAAAGATCCAGTCTCGCGTTTGCAAGACTAGCCTACTATCTGGAGTATGACAAGTATTGTGGGAGAATTCCAGAGACATTTGTCACATTTCATGTTATTTATAAATTCATAACAAACAGCAGCATTATGACCTACTCAGGTCTACACTGCAGGTCTCAAATATCCTGAGACTGCACCCTGTGGCACTACTAAATGACATCGTTAAAGAGGGTTTTAATCCTACTTTGAAACTTGTTACACCGTCTCTTAAAGTTCTTCCTATAACCTCAAACTCTTCAGCACTGCTAAAGCCAGGTGTCCTATCTATGCCTTGTTGTTTTACTTACTTGACCCCTTCCGTCCGTCCTTTGAAACCACTTTCTGGAGTTGATTTCTAGGGCATCACACCTCCTTACCACTTTCCTGTCATACTGACCACTGACTCCTTTGTACTATTTGCATTTTTTTGCTCCAGACGTTTTAGTAGCCATAAGCATGAAATTCAGTCTCACTGAACAAAGACAAGTCTACTTGTGATCTGATCCCATATGAAGATAATTTTGATCTGATACTGAAGAGAAACTCATGCTCAAACTTTCACATCATGTGAGAATACCTGAAGTTGTTAAAATGGCCTATTTCATACAGAAACCCTATAATGGGATAGCTCACCGTTAAGATTAGAGTTACATGCATGCATCTTCTAGAAACACTAAGCTACAAGGTATTGTTTCATACTTTTGAAGTTTTGCATGGGCAAAAAGGCACTTTTGGAGAGCTACATATGGCATTGTCACTTTTTCACACTTTGTATAACATCTAAAAACTTCTTTAATTTAATGAGATCCCATTTGTCAATTTTGGCTTTTGCTGCCGTTGCTTTTGGTGTTTTAGACATGAAGTCTTTGCCCATGCCTATGTCCTGAATGGTACTACCTAGGTTTTCCTCTAGGATTTTTATGGTATTAGGTCTAACATTTAAGTCTCTAATCCATCTTGAATTAATTTTTGTATAAGGAGTAAGGAAAGGATCCAGTTTCAGCTTTCTACTTATGGCTAGCCAATTTTCCCAGCACCATTTATTAAATAGGGAATCCTTTCCCCATTTCTTGTTTCTCTCAGGTTTGTCAAAGATCAGATGGCTGTAGATGTGTGGTATTATTTCTGAGGGCTCTGTTCTGTTCCATTGGTCTATATCTCTGTTTTGGTACCAGTACCATGCTGTTTTGGTTACTGTAGCCTTGTAGTATAGTTTGAAGTCAGGTAGCGTGATGCCTCCAGCTTTGTTCTTTTGACTTAGGATTGTCTTGGAGATGCGGGCTCTTTTTTGGTTCCATATGAACTTTAAAGCAGTTTTTTCCAATTCTGTGAAGAAACTCATTGGTAGCTTGATGGGGATGGCATTGAATCTATAAATTACCTTGGGCAATATGGCCATTTTCACGATATTGATTCTTCCTATCCATGAGAAATTGACAAATGGGATCTCATTAAATTAAAGAGCTTCTGCACAGCAAAAGAAACTACCACCAGAGTGAACAGGCAACCTACAGAATGGGAGAAAATTTTTGCAATCTACTCATCTGACAAAGGGCTAATATCCAGAACCTACAAGGAACTCAAACAAATTTACAAGAAAAAAACAAACAACCCCATCAAAAAGTGGGCAAAGGATATGAACAGACGTTTCTCAAAAGAAGACATTCATACAGCCAACAGACACATGAAAAAATGCTCATCATCACTGGCCATCAGAGAAATGCAAATCAAAACCACAATGAGATACCATCTCACACCAGTTAGAATGGCGATCATTAAAAAGTCAGGAGACAACAGGTGCTGGAGAGGATGTGGAGAAATAGGAACACTTTTACACTGTTGGTGGGATTGTAAACTAGTTCAACCATTATGGAAAACAGTATGGCGATTCCTCAAGGATCTAGAACTAGATGTACCATATGACCCAGCCATCCCATTACTGGGTATATACCCAAAGGATTATAAATTATGCGGCTATAAAGACACATGCACACGTATGTTTATTGCAGCACTCTTCACAATAGCAAAGACTTGGAATCAACCCAAATGTCCATCAGTGACAGATTGGATTAAGAAAATGTGGCACATATACACCATGGAATACTATGCAGCCATCAAAAAGGATGAGTTTGCATCCTTTGTAGGGACATGGATGCAGCTGGAAACCATCATTCTTAGCAAACTATCACAAGAACAGAAAACCAAACACTGCATGTTCTCACTCATAGGTGGGAACTGAACAATGAGATCACATGGACTCAGGAAGGGGAACATCACACACCGGGGCCTATCATGGGGAGGGGGGAGGGGGGTGGGATTGCATTGGGAGTTATACCTGATGTAAACGATGAGTTGATGGGTGCAGCACACCAACATGGCACAAGTATACATATGTAACAAACCTGCACGTTATGCACATGTACCCTACAACTTAAAGTATAATAAAAAAAAAAAAAAAAAAAAAAAAAAAAAAAAAAACCTTCTACTGACCGACCAGTACCTTCAGAACTGCTCTACTGTTGGCCTTTTTTCCTAAGACTTCTATAGAACTGTCATTTCATTTGCAGCAAGACCATTTCTATTTTTGACTACTTGAGTTATAAGATGCAATGCATGGATGTAGCACTTGGCCGACTTTTAATGAAGACTAACAAGGAAAGATAAACGATACAGCCTCATCCAAATAAGTGTTAATCTTCTAAAGATTGCCACTTAAACGTGCTGAAGAGGCACTGCTGAGCAAGGGATGTTATGTATCTCTGCAATTATTGGCCAAACTAAACCACCCACCGACAGAATGGCCATTTTAGCTAGGAAATGCTGAGCATTGGAATTACTTGCAAACAGCTCTTCGGAAGGTATTCAGTTCTCAAACACTTGAGATTTCTCATGGATAAAAAATACTGTCAAGGAACTAGATATAGTCTTCCTGTTACTTGCCACTGTAACTTTAAGAGTATTAAAATTCATCAGGAAATGGGAGGGATGACATCCTTACCAGGTTCAATGCTCACAGAACCTCCTGGTGAGGAGAAAGTAGGCCCTTTAAAAGGCATTGCCCCTCTAAACAACTGGCTTCTGGATAATACTGGAGGTCCCAGAATTCCTGAGTGTAGAGAAGAAAGTAATCCACTGCCAGCTGGAAGCTTCATTTTCCTGTACAACCAGACTTCATCTTGGCCCATCGAGTGCCTATATATTTAATAGTCAAATACACCCACAGCCTCTCTCACTTTGGTTGACCTTCACAGGAGTACATGACTTCATAATGATATATCCCCTTCAAGTGGTTTTCTATGTCTTTTTCCTAATTTGTTCAAAAAAGGGTCAGTTTCTCATACTGTCCTCTCCAGGGGAGCCCTTTTCTATCTATAGCCATTTTCCTCTATGACAAGGCATAAAGTTGTAAGCAACCATCCCAGACCCTGAGGAACACAGATTTTTCCATCCAGGTCATCTCTTGTGGGGAACCTGCACCTGCAAAACCAATGAGGCCTGTAAGAATCTTAAGGTCTGCCCTCACTTCCATCATTATGGATGAGAATAATCCTGCTTCATCTGTTCATAAGCCCAGGAGCTGCAAAACAGGTGAAACCATTAACTCTTGTCTTCTATGTTCACAGATCAGATGGACCAATCTTGAAATTAAGGACACCATGACTGAAAGCTCACCAAGTAGTACCAGGGTAAATAAGTTCAGTTGTACATACCTCATGGATTGCCCCTTGAGGTGAACAGGAAATGTTTATACAGCTATGGACTCTGGTTTGGAAACTCGTGAGATATTTTAAGGTACAGAATAAAAAGAAGTGATAGAACCTATCTGAGAAATCCAGACCTCACATCCTTTGCCAGAGTGATCTAGGTCAGAGATCAGTGAACCCAGATTGCTCAGGACATGCATTTTTCTCTAGTTGAGATCTACCTGGGGAGACAGGACTTGTTTATCTTTGGGGAGTCTGGGCCTCAAGGACACCTGAAGACCACTGAGTATTAAAAGTCAACAGGCCTGGAAAACAAGGAGTCAATTCCTGACCTACACAATGAAATAATCATGGTGTGTTTTAGTCAAGAAACTTCAATGGAGCTGACATTGTCATCTTAGTAAAGGGGTATTTCAAAGGGACCTCAGGAGGAAATCCTTCAGATGAAACCCCCTCAAAGAGAAGTCCCCCATCCCCCCACCCCCGGCCCTGCTCAGGCAAGAAGCAAATAAAGGACGGAGGCATTGGCCTCCAAAGGAGTTCTATGGCCAACATTGGCCTCTGCTGCAGGTGTGCCTTAGGGAAATGACCTCCTTGGTCTTCCGGTAACTGAAGAGGAGGGCCTTTGTGCAACAGTGCTCACTTCTTGTGCCAAGAAAAAGGGAAAAAAATTAATGACAGGCACTCCTCAGGACAATACTTCCAGGTATTTTCAGATGACAGTTGAGAGGTACAAGAGCCATCCAGTGATATGTCTAGCCTGGACACACCAAGAAGGATCTTTCTTGTGCCATCCTCAGAGACAGAGGCATCACTAGATTATAGCGCTCTCAAATCGGACTAGAGCAGGAAGAACCCATCTTTTGACAGAGGTGAAGATGACAGGAGTCTTGGCGAGAAGGTACTGGCATCCAATGCTCATCTTACCCCCATATATCTAGTGTAGGGAGGAACTGACCAGGATTTAGAGCTACAGCCATTCCAGGACACAGAACATGTGAAGTCTCCAACTTGTTCTGGGAGGGTGAAGAAAGTCAAGCCATATAGAAGAGATGAACAAGACTTAGCATTAGTGCAGCCCTCAATAGACTCAGTGTTGGCTGTGATTAAATTCCATTAAGAACCTGGTCATTTGGTGCTGTCAGATGGCTTTAAGACAATCGATGGGTCTAACAACTGGAAGTTCTTATAAGTCACAGAAATTGGAATGTCAAGTCCCAATCATGAACTCCTTACCATATAGCAAATCAAGAGAATAAACATGCTACAAATAAACATGCTACAAAAGTCAGATTCTTTTGCTTTAGAAGCTCCTACCACATAATTTTACAAACAGAATGAGTCTTGAGTTTCAGTATTAAGTCATTCCTCCAGAGGAAGTGTGGCTACAGAGAGGCCGTAGCTTTCGACAGTTTCAAAAAGAAGCCCTTGGCCACTCCTGCTAACAGGAAGCTCACCCTAGACAGTCCTTGGCCCTCAGGTAGGTGGAAGCAGAGATAGCTAGTCCAAGTTCTCAGGGGATTAGGAAGCCTTGGAAGCTGCCTCATTTGAAGGATGTTAGAGAGGAAGAAAGGTGTTACAGAAAATTTCCAGCAGAAATGACGGCCTAGTAAGGTGGATCAGGTGGCTTATGTCTTGTGATATGAGAAAATTCATACCAAATTAGGAAGCTCTGTTTCACACTTATGTTAAAAACAGCTTTTAAAGGAAAAAAGAGTAGCTAAAGACAATGGCAACTACCTAAGTCTGTGTCTCCCAATATTTCCTCTAAAGTCAACTTGGAACTAGAACACATGAGAATCATAATAACTCAGAAAAATGTCCCAATTTTTGCTCTTGGTTTTTAAAGTGTCCAATGCCAGAAAGCTGTCTCATGCTATTACACCTACTGGCAAGCCTCTATAGTGAGCAAGCACAGGCTCAGAGAAACAGAAGTGGTAAGTCAGGGGGGTAAGTCAAGAGCTAGTAACAGGCCCAGGGTTGATGTAAAGCCACCACCAAAAAGCTTAGGTCTACCTAAAGTATCATTAGACTTAAAAGTGGCCTGGTAGATCACAGCATAGTCTACAGTACATGATTTAAAAGGTCATTCTTCAAGATGTCCAGCTCTTAAAGGAAAAAGGGGCACCATTCAGCAACTGAGTGACAGAAAAACAGCACTATGTACAGTAGTGAGAAGGTATTTTAACCGTGTCACCTCCAGATTTCCCATGGACTTGGGTGTAAAAACTGACCACTGTACAAGTTTTCTGGGCTTAACTTTCCTCCTCTGTGGGTAGGCTCAGCCCTATTGTTTTTGGAGATACTGCCCCAGGGTACACAGACTCCACCACTTCACTAGCCAGGTCACCCATGATCCAAAGACTTCTGTTCTTAGGCTCCTGATGTCACAAATGTATACACCTTTGTGAAGAATATCAAGGGTAATATAGATATAGAAGTGGTCAATTCAAACTGAAGGAAGAGAATCTCTAGAAAGCAGCCCTGTTCTCGCACTAAAGAACTCAAGTAACATCTTCCCTCCGGAACAAGACAGCTAGAAAAAAATTCTGAACTTTCACATCCAAACTTCTATCCCTGGTTCAGTCATTTGCAGGTATGATTTTTCACTGGTGGCTTCAGTTATAGAAGACAGTTACAGGAAGAGGGTCAGCATAAGGTGAATAAGAGGGAATCAGAGGATGTCAGGCACGGGGCAGTATAACAAGTTCCGATCATGGTTGGTAAAACAGGCATTATCAGATCCTACTCCTAGGAAGGACTTTAGTGTCCCAGCTGCTGGGAGTGCCACCTACAGTCTTCAGTCATCAACTCTTCCAGGTATTTCTTTGCAGAAAGCTGCTTTACCCCAAGGTCACTCCCTCTGGGGATAGATCCTGTCCAGCACCCTATCAGTGTAGGTATATAAAAGCCATGCCCTCTCAGCCTGAACATCTACTCAGGCAATTTAAACTCCAGAACTCCCCTCTGGGATCATCTAAAGCTTGGGCCATACAACCCATCAGATTGTGATATTAGGGTTATCAGTAGTTAAATAAAAATGCCCTGTGGACACTACGAAATACCCCAACTGGAAAAAACACCCAGTCCACACACATTTCTGGGGCTCATAGAGCATGACCAGAAAGAGTTACCTTTTGTAAAAATAATGCCTAACATGCAACTGGGCCTTGATAGAGGGAGAATGTTCAACCACAAAGCAAATGATAATGCAGCCACAGCTTTTCATCTCCTGGGTTCCACCAGACCCACCAAGACAAGGTTGGATGGGCCTAGCAACCTATTATCCTTTGGAAATTGCCCACATGGGACTAGCATGAGCAGGACCAGACACATTTAAGCTGTACCACATGTCTGTTATACTACCTCATGCCCAGGAATGGAATCCATTAAAGATCGCTAGAGGAGGTAAAAGGAACTGAATTTCCAACGAGTACAAGCCTAAAAAGGGGGGCCTACTGCCCAAGAGCTTCAGTCAAGGGTAGCTTGGAAAGACAATGACAAAGATCTTCCCAATGGGCTGTACTTCCACAATTGTCTTGGTCATCTACTTTGTGTGGAAAGCTGTGTGTCCCAAGGTCAGAATATATATGCATTCATGGGCAGTGGCAAATACCCTGGCCAGCTGGGCAGGGATGCAAAAGGAAAAAGATTGGAAGACAGGGCAAGGAGGTCTGAGGTGGAAGATCAGCAGACACATGTGTTGGCACAAAATAGGAAAATCTTTATCACACATTAAGGCCCAGAGCACATCTACTGCTGATGTCCTCGTAAACAATGAAGTAGATAAACTAACATTTATCTACTTATCTACCAGATGGCATCATTCAGCCTTTGTTCATGTATCCATGCCAACAGCACAGGGTGGCTGAGGACACAAGGGCCATGGTTGCAGTTGAAGGTCGTGCATGGTCACAACTGCAAGGGTTCTTGCTAGTGCTGATCTAGCTGCTACTGTTTCTGTATCACTTGCCAGCAAGTGGGATCCATGCTTAGTCTTCATGGCAGCCAACCAACTGGCCACTCGGTAAGTTCACTCTAGTAGGGTCTTGTCATCTTAGAAGGGCCAGTGACTGGTTTTAATAGGGGAAACATTCCCAGTACAAGAATTTTCTGCCCACAGGGCCTTAGCCAGCACTTCCATCTGAGGTATTAGAGCATTGCATCCACCAATGATACTCCACAGAATACTACCATCAGACCAAGATATCCACTTCAGTGATTAAGGTACAGGAGGCATGGCCTATAACCACAGAATCCACCATTTCTGTCATGTATCTGGTCAGTGGATGGCCCAATAGAGTTAAAATGATCTTTAAACTGTCTTTAGAGGCCCAACTCAGAATGCTCTATGGATGGAATGCCATCCTGTAGATTACAACATATATTTTGAGTCAACTAATTTTATATGGCACTGTCACTAATCAGAATACTTGGCACCAAGAGGCACAACACAGACCACTTGCCATCACTCCCAGTGGTCCACCTGAAGACTACTTTCTATTCACAGCTTTGGGGATCAGGAGCTCTAACCTCACAAAGCCCAAAAGAGTAGTACTTGTGCCAGGGAACACCGAGTTCTTTGTGACCAGGGATGAGCAGGCAGAAAGTGAAATTACCATTTTGTCATAAGTATTTGACTCTGGTTAGGAGAATCTAGGGATACCGAGCCATGATTGGGACAGGGAGAAGTGTTTGCACAGATAACCCTATTGGGCACTTCTTCCCTAGTCATGATGGTAAATGAGTAAGGGCAGCAAGCAACCTCTTCCTGAAAAGGACATGGGGGCCAGCAGCGCAGACTTTCCAGAGATGAGTCTAAATTTTTCCACCAGGTAAGTTAACCAGATCAACAGAAGTGCTAGCCAAGGGGATGGGAATTGAGACAGGATGGTGGTGGTAAGCAAAGAGTCATCATGATCAAGAGACAGAAATATTGGTGGCAACCTTGAGACCAGCTAGAAAATACTAGTTTCCCTAACCATGCTCCTGAGTTTTCCCTCAGGAAGGGGAATCCATCCAAATCAGAGGAACTTCATTGAACGTATCTGAAGTAGATCAGACATGGCCCAAATAATGGATTTTAGTACACAAGGAGATACACCACCCAGATCCCCTTTATGGATTTGAGTGACTTGTCTCCACATGTGGGCATGTAGTCAGCCATCTGGCAGGGCCTCAGCTAGAGAACCACCTCAATTCTAGGTCATGCCTTTCCAGCAGAAGCCCATATCCAACAACTGACGGAGGCAGGAGTATCAAAAAGGCCTGGTTTTGGCCCAGTTCATCACAACTCAAACCACTTTCTCCAGAGCTCCCCTGTGGGGATATCTGAGGATATCAGAGCTTCCCTGCAGCTCAAGTTCCTCTATCCAGTCCTGCTTTACAGGATATAGGTCCAAGGACACCCCCAATAAACATCCTGCATATTACACTCAGTCTACTTCCTGGAGAGCTCCAATAAATGCCAAGGACTGAGGAACATACTACATCCTTAAATCATTTGTCCTCCAGATCTCCAAACAAATACATGGAATACATCTAAGAAACTTTCCCTTATGTTATTGAATCTCACTTTATAAGGGTGACCCAGGAAATATTTAATGACAGAGGGGTCTATCAATGTAGCCACAGCAATGGCAGTATTCAGATAAACCCAGAACTATCCCAAGACACATGTTTGCCTCAATTCACATATACTTGCTATATCGTCGTGCTTTGTAGACACTTTGTTGGACATTTGAGAATATCTCAACTCCAGTGCAAAGAATCCAGTACATCCCTCGATGACCACCTAATCCACCCAGACATTCTGTGCTTAGTTCATAATCCCATTGTCCCCTGAGAAGTTACCTAGGGGCTTCAAGTCTTGTTGGCCCAGTTTTTCCATTAGGAAAAAACCATGCCATTCAGAATCATCTGTCCCCCTAAACCACAAACTCACTCTCTTAGATGCTAAGACATGAAAGGGCAGTCAATCTGTTTATCATCCATCTCTATTGGGTTTATTTTAGCCAGATCCATCCCCAGACTATGAGGCACATCCTGGTATCTGGCAAGACCTGTCTGGCCTACTAGGCAAATCTCTTCCTAGCTCCAGGAGTGGGTCTCCATCAGTTGTGCCTAGAACACCTTGTGATCAGCTCAGATTGTTGCAGAGTTGCCCTGGGCTGTAGCTGCTTAGGAGTAGAATTGGGGTTCTGCCCAGCCTCCTGGGGCTCCCTAAACCAGATACAAGCATCGGGCCTTCATAGAACAAAGCTTCAAGCGGTTCCCAGCTGAACAAGGTCTTGAAAGCACTAGAAAAGGCATTCAACCAGGCAGCACAGCCTGGTGGTGTGGAAGAAGTCATCTGATAAAGGGTGCTATGGAGTGTTCATCCCCCCAGGAATTGTATGAGGGGAGCTCTCATCTTCCTGATAGTGTTAGAAAATGAGGCCTTTGGAAGGTTGGTAGGTTATGAGAGGATAACCACTTTGAGATTAGCACCTGTATGAGAAGGGACACCAGAGCTGGCTCCTGTCTCAAACCATATGGGGATATAAGAAAGCAGCTATTTACAAGCTAAGAAGGCAGCCTTGGACATCAGTCACGTGCAGCTGCACTGATCTTGGACTTCCCAGCCTCCCAGACTGAGAAATAACTTGTTTAAGCCACTAAATGTACAGTATTTTTGTCACAACAGCCTGCATAGACTGAGGGGCTTGACATCCAGGGTATGATGTGAGCCCTCCCCAGCATAACCTTATATAGGCCCCGTGTTCCATGCTTCTTATGGGTCGCAGGCAGCAGCTTCCTTATTCCTGCTGTGCCATCCCAGTGGAGACTGGTTTTGTTCACTGCAATAGAAGGTATATAGCAATATGGCTAACTTCCAGCTGGGGTCTTGTAGCTCTACACTTATGCCAAGGGTACCTAGAATCCATGACACTGACCTTGGTCAAGGTAAGGATCTAGGTAGTGTTTTTAATCTTTGAGACACCAGAAACCTCCTATGCCAGTTTGCCTATGCTGTATCGAGAATGCATAGATCAGTCCACACCTCATTTTCCTGGTTACTCAAGCTGTTGGTCATGTCAACAGTAGGGTATAAAAGACTCCAGTCATAACTTGTGCCTCACTTCCCTGAGGTCAAGATATTTTATGCACACTAGTTGCTGGGGATACAGAAACAAAGCACATCTATGCCACAAAGGACCTAGGAGTCTACATCTGTGTCCTTTCTCCCCTCAAAATTAGCATTTGTGAGGTCACTGCAGTTTCTTATGGGTCATGACAAGCAGGTGTTCTATAGTCACACCTAGAGAGTCAGTCATTAATCTGTGACTTAGATTTTAGCCACTTAGATTTTAAACAGGCTACAGAGTAGGTGTTAAGACTTCTGGAAACATCCAGATCACCCCTCTCTCAGGTTCAGGGACTCCCAGTTTGTGACTGGAACCTGCACCAAGTTGAATAGGAAGCAGCTCTGTATGTATGCATACGGGAAAGACTATGCTATTTCTCCAATGACCCACACTCAAGGCCATCGTACTGAGGGCTCTTCAGTAAGGAGTTAAGAAAAGGGAACAACCCAAACACTCAGAGTTATTGGTCAACTTAAGAAGGTATAAAAATAAATTGGTTAAATAACTCGATGTAAACCAAAACCAGGATCCAAGCTTTATAGCAGGAGCTCTGCAGGCCTCAACCAGCAACACAGGCACCAGACCTGTCAATCCTGGGCTGTGGGGTGGTGAGTGGCACCTGGACTACTTTCAGGTCTGCCACACAGTAGATTGTCATAGACCCTTGTGGGATTTATCTGGGATACTGAAGCCAGATGTCTCCACCTCTGCACCACAATTCATCATGCCTAGAAGTTCCCTAGTAATTGATTAAACTGGGATAGGGAAGCAGATGGTTGGAGAACACTTTCAAGTCCAACCATTACAAAAGAACACAAATTGGCATGAGCACATGACCCCCGCCCCGCCCCACCACTTGTTCTTCTCATGCCTGACTTGAATAACTGTTGCCCACAGGAAAGTATTCACGTTGACAAAGGCAATAAAAAAGGAAACTTCTTTATTCTTTACAGAAGATTAAAAACCAGCCTTTAGGTCTAATTGATAGATGTTATAGATTGTTATTTGAATCATTTTTTCTGATCAAGAGCAGATCAGAGCAGATCAAAAAGAATGAGAAACCCTAGTCCTACCCAATACACCCAAGATAACTCAAGTCCAAGGGCATTAAAGTCAAACTAAATGGCAAAGTCATGAAAGCCAACCATCATGGAAGGTCCTTGAGGTTACGCCTGGTAGTGGAGAGGCTGAGGCTCAGCTGATACCCCTCCCTGTTCCTGGACAGAGACAAGGAGAACATCACTCCTGGCCAAAGTCAGTCATTCATAAGGACTTTCAGCAAACCAGGAATAAAGAATTTGTGGATAACGCACTTAACAGCTAACACCCACCAGTTAGAATGACAATCATTAACAAGTCAGGAAACAGATGCTGGCGAGGATATGGAGAAATAGAAATGCTTTTTACACTGTTTGTGGGAGTGTAAATTATTTCAACCATTGTGGAAGACTGTGTGGCAATTCAAGGATCTAGAAGTAGCATTTGACCCAGCGATCCCATTACTGAGTATATACACAAAGGATTATAAATCATGCTACTATAGAGACATATGCACACGTGTGTTTATTGCAGCACTATTCACGATAGCAAGGACTTGGAACCAACCCAAATGCCCATCAATGACAGACTGGATAAAGAAAATGTGGCACACATATACCATGGAATACTATGCAGCCATAAAAAAAGGATGCGTTCATGTCCTTTGCAGGGACATGAAGCTGGAAATCATTCTCAGCAAACTATCACAAGGACAGAAAACCAAACACCACATGTTCTCACTCATAAGTGGGAGCTGAACAATGAGAACACATGGACATGGAGGGGAACACACACCGGGGCCTGTTGGGGAGTGGGGGACTGGGGGAGGGGTAGTGTTAGGAGAAATACCTAATGTAAATGACGAGTTGATGGGTGCAGCAAACCACCATGTCACATGTATACCTATGTAACAAACCTACAAGTTGTACACATGTACACCCTAGAACTTAACGTATAACAAACAGCTAACATCCTCAATTGTGAGTGACTAGATGCTTTCCCCTAAGATTAGAAACAAAGCAAGTACATCCCCCTTCTCACCATTCCTACTCAACATCACAATGGAAGTCCTAGCAAGTACAGTAAGGAGGAGAAGGCATACAAATTAGGAAAGAATTTGTCCACAGATAACATGATCATCTATGCAGAAGAATCATCAAGTAAGCATTGGTGGAAGAAAGGAGAGAAGTTTGCTGTAGATATGAGATCCTCTCCGACCTGGATAGCAGTAAAAGGAAGAACAATCCTCCTCCCTAGGGCTGGATAATGCTGGGAACATGGAACACTAAGTCTTCCATGCAGCACTGAATGCTGCCTTAGTTCTTGTTCTTGGTGGTTTGTGATCATTTGATGTCATTAGAGAATGTGTCTTATTTTAGTAATATCACCATCACCCTAACAATCACTGCTGCTGCCCTACCTGAAGCTGAGCTGTGGTGTGTTCAGACCATTTGTACAAGCTGGCACTCTACAGCTCGCTTGACCAGAGAAGGGAAGAGAACTTTCTAAGCTGACTCTGGGCCTCCAGTATCTTGGAATGGGACCCTTGAGGGTCTTCCAGACAAACTTGTCTGCGTACTGTGGATACTGGTTGTAGAGACTGAGTGAACTACTCGGATAACTTATGCAAGTATCCATGGTGAGGGTCTGTTAATAGACCTGTTTCTGATGCTGAGCCTAGACCTGCATGCCACATTATGATTCCTGCCCAAAGCTGTCAGACAAATGGATATATCCCATGAAGCATGCATGGCCTCCCTAACACGTTCCTGACAGATAACCTGGGAACTCCTGAAGCCTTCTCAGGCTTGTCTGTTGACTTTATTACATATCTGCCAACTCCAGCCATGGCCCTTGAAACTGGTGTCAGACGTTCAGCTTTCCAGGCTACTTGCAGTCTAAAGGTGATAAACCATTTTGGCAGAAGCTCTTCTACAGTGACCTGGCAGGCTAACTCCACTTATTTCCTCCTGGTCCACACTGCATAGTAAGGCTGTTAAATCAGTAAGTGCAGCCTCCCTTCAGAGAGGGGCTATACCTGCTCTTGGGAGCTTACAGGACAATGATCAGAAGAGGGGTATGCTATTACACAGACCTTTAGGACTAAAAGTCAACCTGCTGTGAAAATTCAGGTTTCTGCCCAGCCCAGCCCTTGGAATGACACACTGAACTTTCTAGCAGCAACCCTAAGAGAACCTGGTTGATTTACCCTCTGGTTGGCAACCCGACCAAGGGCAGACCCAGAGGATTCAGACTTGATGTTGGTTAGGTTTTGTGAAAATGCTTTAGTTCCTTAGATCTGGCTCTTTAGAAGACAAATATTTGGGGCTACAGAGGGGGTGACTAAGATTTGAAGCTATACCTACTAGAGTGAGACACCCTGATTTTGTGGCAGTGGCTGGAAAGCAAAACCCCAGGAACCTGGGAAAGGAAGCACCTCAGACCCTGGGAGGAGTGGGGAAGGGCATTCTTCATCTTTCAGGACAGGCTGAGCTTTCTTCCTGCAGAAATGTGTCCCTACACTTCCCTGAAACTGCTGTAAACACTATGAACTTATGCAAGTGTTGAGTCCGCCATACACTGCCAGAAAGCTTGAACCACAAGACAGGATGCCCCTAGCTACTGAACCTTCCACCGACACCTCCAGATGCCACCCCAAATCCCATTTGCAGCCCTTCTGCAGGACAGATGAAAAGGACTCGATTCAGTTACTCAGACTGTGGACCCTGGAGCTGACCAGCTGGTGACAGGCTAAGCTCTTGCTCCCCAATGTCTATCCCAAGGGGAAGCCAGTCAGAGGGGTGGGTGTGCAACTAAACAATTGTTCCCAGGGACCTATGTATGTGATTCAGGATTGTACTCACATGAAAGTCAGGCTTTAGCTTCCTTCCTTCATGAAGACACCGATTTGCCCATTTGGGAGGTAGAGGATGGGTGGCAAAACTCATCAGCCCTTCCAGAGCTTGTTCTCAATAGTCTGAAGGTGAAGAAAGTATAGCAATATGCTTCAAGTTAATTACTTCTTAGCTCTGTGCAGGAGATATCCACACAGTCCCATCCAGGGCAGCACAGTTGTGAGACCACAAGAATTAGAATTCCTGCAGAAGCTCAGGATTAGACAACTCACTAGGAAAACTGTGCTTAACAATTCAAAGATATGCTTTGGTCAATGAGATAAGTTTAAGGGATGTGTCTGTAGAAGGGTAGGGGAACTATCTTGGATCACGGCATGATCTTGAGAATAGAAGCTCCTTATGGTGAACCACAGAAAAGTCACGGTCTCCTTTACTGCAGAATGTTATACCAGCCCTCTCTCCAGATTTAAGGATGAATAAGTTTTATCTTGCTTTTGATAAAAAGATGGTACCATAGAGTCCCCATCAAGATTAAGAAAGTTGGTCTTTCCCATCCACCCTGAAGTTGGTAAGAAATGAAGATTTCTAGTAATCACTAGGGTGAGGAGTCTCAGAGGCAGAACAATGCCACGTGGAGGTACATAATTTGATGCACAAGGGACACCTCCAGCAGCAGAGGTAAGACGTTTAAGACTGGCATTTTCATGACATACAACAAGCACATCAAGGTGAACAAGTCCTACACCTCATTGTTGGAGCTTGTTCTCAGAGCTAAGTCATCTTCCACCTCTCTGCAAACTATCCCCAAAGAACTTTCTCATACATACATTGCTGGTTAAGATTATATTCTTACAGTGAAGACAACTTGGCTTCTGTTTCTTCCCTCCGGGGACAGTTTTAATGATTTTAGAAAGCTAGGAATGGGAAAGGAAGAAGCCAATCATTTTTTCCACTGAAAGTCAGACATGACCATTGGGTACAAGACTCAGACCCCAGGAACTATAGCTCTATGGTCCCATCCAGGTTCCTTTTCTGTGCTAAGCTCTGTTCACCATGCATTTTTTACTCGAATTAGAAGCAGAACAGCCTGATGAAAGCCAAAGGAGTGAATTCAAACTAAACTTCAATAGACCAGGGCACCCATGAAAAAAGACTCAGATCTTAGTTTCAATTGCAATTGTTAATTTAACTCCTTGCCTTTATAGAGGCCAAGCACACTGGGTTTCTGGGTACCTCTATGGCAGGAGACACCTCAGCTGTCCCCATGTGGCTGGTATCGTGCAAGTTCTATAGGCAAGCCACATTCACAATGGAAAGTGTCCCAAGTGAAACTACCTGGTCAACATAGTTCAGGGTTACAGGAGCATTGCTTGGTGCAAATAACCTAAAACTTGGTGAAAATGTCACACTGATACCTCATGAGGTTCAGACTATTTTATAGCCAGTTAAGCTGGCTAGAAGGCATGCACAACACACAGCAGGATAATGGGGAAGAGCCCATCCTATAGGGGAGTAACCACAGAGCTCTGCAGGAGACTACGCCCAAGCAAACCTGAACAAACTCCTTCTACCACTTGTAGATTCCCTTGCATAAGTATTTATTCTACCTAAAATACCATGAATACCTTTAGCAAAACCAGGCACATAGTGATGCTCAAGTATTTAAAACCTTAGTTTATCAAGGATATACCCTAATCAAACAGCTCAGATTTTAGCAGATCTATGATCAGCTTCCAAGCTGACACCTATATACAGCCAGCCTGGCCACCAGGGCTACCTCTCCCATAAGCAAGAATGGACAACTCCTTCTAACCAGGGCTTAGGGTAGATGTACACCTGTTACTAGCAATCTCAGAATAAGAGCAACATCCTATAATGAGTACAGAAATTCCTGACCATGGCAAGGACAAGAAAGAGGTCTTAAGACATTTGTATCTGCAGATGAATTATTTGATTAGAGTGATAGGCCTATATAGTTCATTCTTATACCTTTAAACCCAAATGAAGGCTACTAAGCTCTGTTCAGAGAATACATGGGTTGTCAGAATTGATGAGCTGGATATGAGGGCATGCTAATTTTCCAGTTACATCAGCCATCTTCCAGACTACAAAGTATTCTAGGCACTTTCTTTGCAAGACAATATTAAGGATGAGAGTGTATCAGGCTACTGTAGAACACATGAGGCAGGAAGAGTAAATTTTCAATTCTATGAAGACTAGCTATTGTGGGATAGTCAAGAGAAAAAGCAATGTATGGTCAGCAGTTGTATGTCCCTCGGGTTTGGCTGATCCACTGGTTTACTACCAAGTTGCCTATATGTAATCACTTAAGAATGTGGCAGTAGGGGATTGGATTCACACACCTACAGAGTCCCCAGATAAAGATTAGGGCACAAAAGATTGAGAGTATCCATGGAAACAAGAGTTCCCAAGAATATCACTCAGGGGAACCCCTCAACACACCTCTTCAGTACAACCAGCTCCATTCCTGCCAGCTGCGGTCCATCTCACATGGATGGCAGAACCAAGTCCAGAGTCATAAGGTTGGGCCTTTTTCCAAAGCTGCAGCTTATAAACTGAGTTTCCCGTGGTAGGTATCTGTTATGGGAAGTCAGGGACCCCGAAAGGAGGGACCAGCTGGAGCTGCAGCAGAGGAATATAAATTGTGAAGATATCTTAATATGGACATGTATCAGTTCTCTAACACTTTTATAATTTCTTACGCCTGTCTTTAATCTCTTAATCCTGTTATCTTTGTAAGCTGAGGATGTACATCACCTCAGGACCACTGTGATAACTGTACAAATTGATTGTAAAACGTGTGAACAATATGAAATCAGTGCACCTTGAAAAAGAACAGAAGTGATTTTTATGGAACAAGGGAAGACAACCATAAGGTCTGGACTGCCTGCAGGGTCGGACAGAAAGCCGTATTTTTCTTGCAGAGGGCCTATAAACGGATGTGCAAGTAGTAATCACTAAATTCTTTTCCCAGCAAGGAATATTAATACTCTGGGAAAAGAATGCGACCCTGGGGGAAGGGGTCTATGAACAGTCACTCTGGGAATGTCTGTCTTGTGCAGTTGAGATAAGGACTGAGATATGCCCTGGTCTCCTGCATAACCTCTCAGGCTTACTGAGGTTGGGAAAACTCAGTCTCTGCTCTCGAACCCTATTTTCTCTTAAGGTGTTTATCAAGACAATATGTGCACCGCTAAACAGACCCTTATCAGTGGTTCTGCTTTTGCCCTTTGCCCCATTCCCTTAGAAGCATGTGATCTTTGTTAGACCCTTATCAGTGGTTCTGCTTTTTGCTCTTTGAAGCACGTGATCTTTGTACCTACTCTGTTCTTACACCCCCCCTCCCCCTTTTGAAACCCTTAAAAACTTGCTGGTCTGAGACTCAGGCAGGCATCACAGTCCTACCAATATGTGATGTCACCCCTGGCGGCAAATTCCTCTTTGTACTGTCTATTTCTCAGCTGGCCTACACTTACAGAAAATAGAAAGAACCTATGTTGAAATATTGGGGGCAGGTTCTCCCAATAGGTATCTGTGGTACTGAAGTCAAGGAATTCAGAGTCTGCTGGGATGCAACAGAAACCTCAGATGATGACAACAGATCCCCAGGGAAAGGTCATGGCCAGGATTTTCCTGTTCCCAGAAAAACATAGGAAACACCTCCTTCCAGAGATGGGTGCCACACTATACCGCTGATGATGCCTGGACTAGAAGCTCCAAGACATGCCTCCTTCTCTGGGGATGGCTTTGTTCCAATGGAAGCTATTTCAGCCTATTTCATGCCCTTCCCCGGGGAAACCACATTCAAGACTTCAAGGAATAAAAACACCAGCCAGGCAGGTCAATTAATAGCTCTAGAGGCCACCCTGGCTATAGAACTTCTTGTGGGTTGGTCAAAGCTACTGCAACAGTCCCACAAGTTCACCTCCCGCTCCCAACCATGCTTTTTCCTTTCTCATGCAGCTCCCAAGCCCACTCATCAGTAAATCTAATGCCTGTGTCAGTCTCTCTCAAACACAAACTAAAACAATTAGTTTTTCACAAGCCCATTGTTTTATTCCGAGTTACAAGTGACACAGGAAATCAAAGATCCTTGATCCTAGAAAAATATGAGAACTAGTATAAGTCCTAAGTTCACCAGGATGAACTAATGATTCAATTATTGGCAGCTAGAGATTATTCAGCTGATAAACACTAAACTGAGGAAGTTTCAGGGACTACACATAGCCCTCCCTATGAGACATCCTGTGTCATCCTGTGAGTTTCTTTGTACATTGAATGACTTATGTCCTTTAAGCCAGTGCAGTTAATCTAGAACATGTTATAAAATGAGTTATCGTCATCCTGGGTCCTAGGTACTTTTGCTTGAAGGAAAGAGAAATTTCTATGTTGGCCTCAAGCAGAGGCTTTGTAATGTGGCCAGCACAAAGGATTGACCTCAAACGACTAAGGCCTTATAGGCTGGAACTATTCTGAGAAGACATGTCGAAGCAGGAGTGGATAGCTAAGCCTCAGCGGCCAGCTGCCTCCACGTCCCAGGACTGAGGACGCTGGGGAATGGAGCAGAAAGTTTTCCAGACATGGCATCCTTTTCTCCAACCCTAGCAGAAGACTGAAAGAGCTATCACTCAAATGACGCTGGTGATGGAGAACCAACCACCACTTTCTTTGGTCATCTGACCTTGGCATTAAGGTTGTTTGGAATGTTTCTAACACTGTTAAACCTGTGGGACTGAGGTCTCCATCTCCTGTTCTTTGGTAAGTTTGTATCATCCATGACATGAAAACCTCACCTTTACCTCAATTCATGCTTGCCATCCAACTCAGAATTGACCTCACAAGGACCTTCATGCGATTTCATATGCTCCTTTACCAGATTACTCGAGTTTCAAGGAAACAGGAAGCAAGGAGTCATGAAGCACTACCACCACCGCCGCCACGCCCCCCTCCTTGCCTGACCCCCAGACCCCAGCTCAGAAATCTGTAGGAGAAAGGTCAACACTACGAATCTTGCATCTCACAGATGCTCTCTGTACCGACCCCACAAGTCACTACATGAAGCTCTCCATTCTATTTTGCTTCAGGTTAACTCATTCCCAAGAACCCCATGGATGCACGGGAATGAAGTGATGTTAAAGCTCTGGACATAAGAGATGCCAGCATTTGTAGACTACTACAAGCACCAAGAGTTCATTGCTCTCCTGTGAAAAGCAGTCCTAGTTTCTACAGATGACTCCAGATATTCTGAAGAGTTGAAGTCAAACTGCAGTTGTTAGGGTGCCTTCTGATACCTACAGAAGACTCCAAATATACCTTTCTACATGGAGATTTCAGGTTCTAGCTCAAGTTAATGTAAAGCAGATCCACTCAGTTAAACAAGGATATATTCTTCAACTGCCCCGTCAGAATTGTGGCAGGCATTAGTGGGTCCCCTAAGATCAGCTTCCCAAAAATTGTTAGACCCTGGTAAACAATGTCAGATTACAGAGATTCAAGGAAGTTGGACATTCACCATGACGGTTTCACTGGCATTTCTCACTAACCTATATCTTTTAATACCTAAAAAAAATAGGGGATATGCTTCAATGTGAAAAAACGGACAAAATCATCTACTGTGCGCTCTGTCACTGAGAAAAATGCAGCTGTGCTTAGAATAAATTCAAGTCTTTTACATTATACAGGGTCCCTTGGGCGACACTCATTCTGCTCTTAAGTTCCTGAAAATTTGGGGTTGTGTAGAGCTTAATGGCTAGAGAAAATGGGGTCAGTGACCACCAGAAATATTTCTACACAAATGGGCATCTTCCCCATGATAAAAGTCCTCTTGGTTTTTTTGTGGCAGAAGACAGGAGCATTTGGACACTAACCAGGTTGAACAATGTTTTCTACTTCTAGATGTCTGTTTAAGTTGTATACTTCATCTTAGACATGTGTAGGGAAGCAGCCTTCCCCTCTCAAGTCTGCCTGGCACACCTACCAATATGAGCTACAAAGCCACTGAAATAAGTACCCAGACCTTTCCTGGCAGTGAGTGTTCACACAAATGAAGGAAACGTTTGAGTCACATGTTTCCTGAAACAAAAGATCAATTGACAAAGGTCTCTTCTCCATGTCAGCAACCAAGCTGGGATCTATCTCCCTTCAGGGTCTCAGCTTTCACAGCACCAATCCCATAATAACTAAACTATCATGTGTGACTCAACGCCAGTGGTATTTATGAAGGATGTAGGCTTAAATTCAGTTAGAATGATATTCCTCTAGCTACAAATAAGTCTCAACTCTCCAAGTTTAACACTCATCTAACCCAGGGTTATGCCTGCCATCATCTCCCTGAAACTTCGTGTTATGTTCCCTCATGCTGAAGATTGCCTTTAAACTTCAGGAGAGCTGGCACACCCAAAGGTTTCAAAACCTTGAGTGAAAGCAAAGAAACATTTTATTGACAGATAAAAAGGTGGAGCATTCAAGGTCATTGTGATCTAGGAAAAAGAGGCGGCATTGCCAGGAAATGGAGTCATCAAGAGGCCTCACATGAGCAGAGGAAGATACCAAGCACAGCTTAGGGACTTTTGTTCTGGCCGCTACCATGCTTACCTAGCAGACATTCTGGCACCCAGGGGACCCATTATACACATCATTTCCACTGTCAGAGGAAGCTGAAGACTTTTGGACCCAGCCTCCTGGGGGTGATGGGTTATCACCTCCAAGTGCATTCCTATCAAATGACTGTCTTCAGCTCAGAATGGCTGGGCTCTACATCGAGTTCACTCAGATCAACCATGAGAACCTTAGTCCCTGAAGGATCACAGGTCATGAGAAATTAAGGCATCATTTATTTTTAAATGGAGGAATTTATACAACTTCTAGATCAAGGAACAGGTCACAAAGGATAAGGACACCAAAAAAGCTAGAAGTCTATCAATGCCCTGCTTGTGTGACAAGCCCAGAAGTATCCCCTGGTCCTCTGACAATAGCCCACCATGGCAATAACAGCTTTGTGTCACAGGGCTCACCATGCACTATTCACAACTCCTCAAAGATCGACAGTGGGGTCTATTTCCCAGTCTACATCCCTTATCTGTATTATTGTTCTTGGGGGCAAGTAGCTACCCAGACACCACTAACAGGTAAGCCTAGACCTTTTTCCCAAAATAGGCACCTAACAGGAGGATTCTTGGGTTTCAACCATGGCTTAAGTCCAAGTAGTAAAGAGAACAGAAGACTTAAGATGCAAAGAGAAGTGAAAGTGTCATGATTCTCTTTAACATCATTCTATGACCAGAAAACCTATCACCATTGCACCTAATATTCAAGCTTTATTTGAAAAATAAAGTTGCCAACATGCGTTTTGATGAGACATTTGTCCAGTGATTTTAGTGATTCAGTCTTACCCACTGACAGGTTGGCCAAGGAAGGTCCCCTTCCCCATCCTGTCTCCCTTCACAAGTCTGAAGCATCTAATCGTGCAAGTGGACCTCACAGCCCAGTCCCCATCACTCCAGATCAGGTAGGACCCCTTGCTGCCCCATCTCACCCCCTCTTGCCCCTGTGCTCTGTTTGGGACTTTGCAGGACACTTAATGAACCCACAGCTAAGAACACATCTCTGCTGGTAGAAATCCAATGACCAGCCACCCCAAACACCACAGGACCTCTTTTTCCCATCCAGCCCAGCCTACCTAGGCTCTGTAATTAAGGTTAAATATGAAATAGGCAGAGAAATTCTATATCTTCCCATAGAGGGAAATTCACAAACCTTCCATTAAAAATCATTACTTTTGCCTCTAAGTTGGTTTTTCTGCTAGTAGTAGGGTTGCTTTAACTCAAGTATCAAGCCACAAATCAGGTAAACTAAGGATATACCAAGTCATGGAAGACTGCACTAGAACAGCAAGTGATATTGACACCATCCACATTTCCACAACTTCACACAGAATAGGGTAACACAAGGACCTTAATCAGGGAGTTAAGGAAGCCATTCTGTGGTATAACTCCCCATGGCAAACAGTTGCTCTTTAGAGAGCCTCACTAGCCTGTCTGCTCTGTAAAGCGCAAGGGCTGTTGGTAAGAACATGCTGCCTGCATCCTGAACCTCCCGAGCATCATACAATCCTACAGGTAGACTTGTGAACTTGATCTCCATTCCTATCTGCCACAGTCTGAGGAGGGACAGGTGTGAATGGAGCTTCAATGATTTCTGTGGCAGTCAACTTTATGATAAGGGACAGAAATTTAAGCAAGAGTCAAAGGCTGGAGTCTGCCACAGCTTCTGGGCATGAGTGTAGAGGTGACTTGGTACCTTGAAGATCTTATTGCATACCAGGGTATAATCAACACCTGCAGATCATATTGGGGCAATACAAGTATCAGGTAACAAAGATCATAGAAGTTAAAAACATCATGAGTTTTCCCCCTGAAATTATTTTTTCAAGCACTATGACAAGACTTGCATACACTGAGTGGTGGGGGCTTACTGAACCTAGGCTCTGGAGTGTTTTCATTCCGAGGCTCTGCCTTTTCCCTCCATCACCGACTTGAGCATTCTAAGTCATTCTAGCTATGAAGAACATGAAGACTGGCACAAGGACCTACTTTTGGCAAGACATTTCTCACAACTGTAGGTGGTGGACGGATATGGCATGTTCATGAAGCAACAGACCCAACAGAAGTCCTGCTGCTGCCATTGTCAACTCTCCCTGCAACTGCTCCTGGCATCTCACAGGCCTGGGCAACGGTTAAGGACAAGCTAGTGGGTCACTCCTTGCCTGTTCATCTAGACAGCATCCTGCGCTAGGACACCAGTTCTAGAGAAACTTGGATTTCTATGTGAAAGTTTTTGTACCAATAAAAATACCCTGCACCCCCAAAGTATTGGGACAGCTGCTCCAAGGGCTCAAAACAGTCCTAGAATGGTCCATCTGAAGCACTTGTTACTTAGACTTGGAGTCAGAAGAATGCCAAGCACAGAAAGCTTCACTGATCACTGACTCAAGCTGAGTAAATCAGTGGGCAGGAATCTTCTTTCATGTGCCTGTTTGAGTTTTAAGTATGGAAGGGACGTCATTCTGTATTTGACTGCATTTTTGAAATTGGTTTTTAATCTTTTGGAGTCCCATGTCAGATGGGAGTGAACTATGAAGTATTTATGGCTTTCATGCAACATATGGTATATCTTGGTGAATAACTACCACTACACTTCTGACATTTAGTACCGTTCTGGAAAAATACATTCTCTCAATTATCCTCACTGAGGGTCCACTATGAGTTTGCCTTTTCATGGGAAAAAGTATACATTCAGTCTCACTCTTAAGGTAACTCTCCTGATCTCTGCCCCAATGTCATTGGCAGAGATCTCAATTATGCTGACATTCCACAGAAGAGCCTGCTGAATCACTTGTTGGTATCACATAAGTCAGACCTGGGCAACAGGCAAGTAGGAAGTACCCTGGAGAACACCTGTGTGCCAGAGACAGGGAGACTTATAAGCCCAGGGGCTTACTGACATCACTGCTCTTTTTAGGCATCTAAGGAACGCAGGGGCATTACTTCCAACTTCCAAGTTATAGGAGAATTTATTGCATCTTTTTCTCCTACCATGAAGTGCACTTTCAAACTAGGTAGGCTTTTTTAGATTTCACAGAAAGCATACATCACACTTGACTACTCCAAACCATTTTTATGAGGCTCAAATGGCTACAAGATCTGAGGAGGACTCTAAGCACATGAGGGCTCCACAGCTAGTTTTGGTCTAAGCCGCTGCCTTGTCTCTCATGGGGTTACATCCATGGTAGGAGAGGATGTCACGGGTGCTCTCTAGAAGATTCCATAGCAAAGATATATTGTACACCCCTAATATATTAGCCTAAGTCTGCACCTTTTCCAGATTAGCCTTCTACTAGCTATCTCTAAACATGTTACTGGGCCTTAGAAAGTGAGCTCCTGGCCATGAAACATCAGGTAACTGTTTATAACTGCTCAGTATGAGCTAGGTGCTGTTGAGTCCCATCCAGGAAAAAGCTCCAGTAGGCACAGAAACAATGTTATAAAAGAAAAGTATTTGTACATAAAGGCCACATTGAAGTTAGAAAACCAGGTGGGCTCAGATTCCCGTCATCCCCCACCTCACACTGGGCCCCTTGCTGTCTGGGACAGTGTAGGATACTCAATCCACAGTCAATGGCAGTTTTCTACAGACAGGATTCTAACCACCAACTGTGCAACACCATCCCTCTTTCCCATGCAGGCCCTTTCTACGTTAGCAAAGACTTCCGGGACAAAGACAGTTCTGGCCTTAGTGTTTCTACTGTATGCTGTAAGAAAAACATCTGGGTTCTAGACAATACAGGGGATTTGAGAATGCCCACAGAAGCACCGACCAGCATTGGGAGTTAGAAAAGATGTTCTTGATCAAGCTTCCCTTCCGACTATGGAGAAGACAAGAGGCAAGGAGTGAACTCGAGAAGTCAAGGGAAAAACATGGAAATCCTGAATTTAAACAAGTCTCAGTAGAAACTGAAGAGGGACAGCAGGCTTCTAACTCCCAAACACAACTGCGTTACCAAGAACATCAGCGAAGGGGACTAAAGTCAGAACTGTGCCACGCGACGATGCTCTCTGCCAAAGGAATAGGGCAGAATGCAGTGACAGCTCAAAATCTAGGATACCAACTCCCCAATTACCCTTAAGACTGCCACCAGTTAACCTGCTTCACCAGGACATACTGCAGGCCCAGGGCCAACTCCTGGAGCTGAGCAGAGACCAGAGAAATTAGATGCATTAAGTGCCTGCTTGCCTTTACCCTAGCCAAATCAAGATGTATTCCCAGCACAACTGAGAACAGAATCCAGAAGTCATTATGAAGAGTCAGGCGGACAAGGAGTAAATGTCTGTAGGTTGATGAGATGGATCCTCCTGAAGTGGCTTTTCTGAGTTGCCTACCCCAGAAAAGTTCAGTGCTCTCTCCTTGAGGGAGTTCATACGACTGTGGTGACAATGTCTACCCAGAGGCTTTGCTGGGCTCCTGGGTCCAAGTTGCAGCCAGAGCCCAGATGCCAGGCCTGTGGAGTCAGGCGGTGTTGGGTCCATGGGAGAAGCCTTCCTGCAGACACATGTGGTTGGGTTCAACTTTAGTTTCATGGTGGACAAGCCTGGGTTCTAGAAAATCAGGAAGAAAGATCAAGTGTCCTCTCTTGCTTCCTGCCTGCAATTTTCTACCTCTACACCTTGAAGGCAACATTTTCCCAAGTGAGTTGATAGGAACAAGATCTTAAAAAACCTCCAGTGAAAATAGAACACCAGGACCAAGGGCACATGTGTGGTATTTAATGGCAGAAAGGCTCCGTCAATTCTGTGGTGCCACTGACCACTCAGCTCTGGTCTCCACAATTGCTTACAGGCCATGCACACCAGTGGGTTGCGTATGTTAGCCTGAGACCCCCAACCAGTGCCTGCTGCTTCATGGGTTCAGGTACAGAGATTCATGTTTGAAAGTGGAAACATTTCAGTTACCATTAATACCAGTGAACCCAAGTACCTACCCTTTAAAATAGAAAAGACTTCCACAGCTCACAAGGAAGCACTTCCTCAGCCAAGCATTGTGAATGAGTTGAAGAAACTGGTTCACTCCTGTGCGAAATTCTCTACCTGAATACTACACTTTAAGGAACAGCTCCATTCTAACTGTAGATTTCAAATATCAGGTCTTAAGTCAGAGGCTGTTCTCTCCCTCCCCAAAACACGTGATTTAATGTTCAAATTTTCAAAGTTCTTAGTCCCTGAGACCTTTTATGGTTTGGCTAGGATAGAAAACAGGATAACTGTGTGTTACTTCCATTTAGAGCTGTTTTGTATATTTTCACTCCTTAAAGTGTTAAAGGTTACTTCTCAAATATTGAGTTTAGAGTGTACATAAGGATTCATCTAGTGTATTTAGGGAGTCATTCGTTGAAGTGCAAGGATCATTCTCTTTTGCATGATTCATTTATTCTTTTATAGTTGATGGTGTGGATTGGATTTTAAAAAACTAGGTGTGACCTAGATGCAAAAAGTTGCACATAAACTCAGATCATTCACTTTTTGGTGCACTTCAGAGATTTATAGTTCTGCAAAGTCTTGGAAGCAATCTTTCACTCATCCTGGTTTTAATAAATTTCCAATATTGTTTTGTTAGATTTGTTACTGATTTAATAAAGATAAAATAATGCATCAGGAGGACTTGTGGAGTCAGAAGGTCTGTAAGACAGTTTTCGGAAAGAATCCTCAAACATGTTGAGGAAAGTTGAGAAGCAGGTGGTTTTCATGGTTTGTGTTGCTCACCTCTGCCCACCATTGGTTGTGGGTTTCCAGAATTGGTCTACCCGTATGTAAGACATCAAATCAGTCATCAAGAATTTGTATCAGGAGGATGTTCAGAAGGAATCCAACAGTGAATTTAAGTGTTCACCCTAAACTGTCACGAGGTACAGAAGTTAATCATTGAGTTGAAGGCCTTATTGCAAACTTCCTTAAGTTAGTTGAAAGTATGTGTTGTGTGATTTATTTCCAACAAGGTAAATGTCTACCAACCATAAGCTGTATGATATGATTAAGCAGATTTCATGAAAAGGACCTTACCATATGCTTTAAAGTCTTAGTGGGAAAATTTACATCAGTGTGGGAGAGTCCTGGGGAAGAAGCAAACTTCATGGTGAGCAGGGGAGTGGTCCTGGGATGTGGCTAATCCAGGGAACCACTGCCCCACTTGATTTGATGGAATCACTTAGGACTTGGCAGTGCAGGTAGCGGCTCATACAGCTACAGTTTCTAAAAGAGTGGGCCGCCAAGAGAAAGATCAGTGGAAACAGATTCTGAAAACAGAGGAGCCACTTAACATTCCCCTTCAGGACAACCAGCTCTTGTCTTCATCTGCTTCCATCAATTTCACAAGGAAGGTAGAACCAAAAGTCCAGGGTCACCCAGAAGCCTCATTTCTAACTTTGTCAGTCATGTGAGCTTCCTTTAGTGGGGATCTGTGGTCCTGGAATTGAACTCAGTCTCGCTGAGATGCCAAGGAAACCTCACCAGATGAGGGTGAGGACACTCAGGAAGAGAGTCTCGTGGACTGAATCTAAGAGGACAGGTCACATATTCCCGAAATGGGTGCTACACTACACCACTGACAACATCTACACTAGAAGCTCAGACACTCGCCCTCCTCTCTGCAGGTAGCCTTTGTCCCAACTCAAGTGTTTCAAGTTTATGTCCCATGTCTCTGGGAAAGCCGCATGCAGAGGTTTCTGTGAGGAGTAGAGGAGCCCAGCCAGCCAGGTCAATCCACAGCTCTGAAGACCATCCTACTTACAGAGCTTTTTGTGGGACTGGTCAAATCTGCTGCTGCAAGAGGCTCAACAGTGCAACTTCCCCTGCCCAGCCATACTTTCTTCCCTTCCTTTGCCAATGTGATTCCCAGGCCCATTCACCAGTACATCATATATAGTCGTCCACCTGTCGGCCTGTTTGGGTGAACCCAAACTAAGACTCCATGAAAGCCTAGTTGTAATTTCAAGCAATAGATGACATAGGAGATAAGAGATCCTTGTTTCTAGAGGAGTATGGCAACTACTATAAATCCCCTGGGCTTACCAGGACAAACTAAAATTGGCAACTAGAAAAAAATTCAGCTGATAACACACAACAGTTCCAAGGATCACCTATAGCTTTCCCTGTGAGACACTGTATTTTCTTTGTACATTGCATGATTCATGTCCTTTAAACTGATGCGGTAAATCTAAAACATGTTACCAAATTTGACAGTTTCCACATTCATTGTTAGCCTATATCCTAAGTACTTTTGCTTAAAGGAGGACTGAGAAATTTCCATGTTGGCCTCAAATGGCTTTCTAATGCTGTCAGCACAAAAGATTGACCTCAAGGGACAAAGGACCCATAGGTTGAGACTCTCGTGAAGACACATCTGGAAGCAGAAGTGGATGGCCAAGTCTCAGTAGCAGGTTTCCTTTATGTGGCAGGACCCAGGATGCTCTGGTGGGTGGAACAGAAAGTTTTCTATAACTATGACATCCTTTTTCTAACCCTGGCAGATGAAGGAAGGGGAGGAGGGAAGGAAGACAGCCATTACTCAAAACTATGCTGGTGGAGACAGAACCATCCACAACTTTGTATACACCCAACAATGGCACTAAGGCTGCTTGCGAAGTTTCCAGCATCACTAAGCCTGTGGGACTGAGGTCTCTTATCTCCTGGTTCTTTGGTAAGCTTATGTCATTGTCCAGAATGACATGGAAACCTCACCTTCACCCCAATGCATGGTTGCCATCCAACTAAGAATTGACCTCACAAGGACCTTCAGAGGCCATCTATTTCATATGCTCCTTTACCAGGTTAGGACAGAATATAAAGGAGACAGAAGCCAAGGAGTCACGAAGCAGCCCCAGCTCAGTCTGCAGGAATGCTCTGTACTGACCCAGCAAGTCACTACACATGAGGCACTGTTCTATTTTGCCTCAGAGGTTACCCTCATTGTCCATAGAAAATCATATCCCAGAGCTTTACCATCACAGGGATGCCAACATTTATAGACTGCACTACAAGCACCAAGAGCTCATTGCTTTCCCGAGAAAAGCAGCCCTGGTTCCTACAGATAAGTCCAGATAAAGAATATTCTGAATTGCTGAAGTCAAAGTGCAGTTGTTAGGGTCCCTTCTGATACCTACAGAGGACCCAAGTAGATCTCTGTACCTGGAGATTCCAGGTTCTAACTCAAGTTAATAAAAAGCAGACCCACTCAGTTAAACAAGGATTTTTCAACTGCACCAAGTCAGAATCAATGGCAGGCATCCATGGGTCTCCCAAGAGCTTCCCAAGAATTGGACTATGGTAACCATGTCAGATTACTCCAGAGACTTAAGGAAACTGGATATCCACCATGACTATCACATCTTCCACTGACATTTTCTGATGCCTGAAGACATGCTTGAAAGGGCACAAAATGTACAAAACCAACATCTGCTCTGAGCTCTGTCACTGAGAAAATGTACCTGTGCTTGGAACATATCCATGTCACTTATGTATGGTCCTTTGGCCAACACCTATAGGCACTGATGCTGGTGTAACATGGCAGTGGAAATTCCTGAAGATCAGGTCAGGCAGAGCTGAATGGCTAGAGAAAATGGAGCACCTGGTCACCACTAGAAAAACTATGCACAAATGCACATCCCCTTCCCTACCACACAAAGGTCCTCTCATCAGGCTCTTCAATATGGCAGGAAACAAGGACTTTTGGCACTACGACCAGGATAATTGGTTTCCACTCCAAAGGGTAGTCCAGATGCCTAAGGATGTACTTCATCTTACTCATGGGTAGGCCAGAAGCCTTCAAGTTGACCCCATACACCTGCCAACATTAATGACACAGTCATGGCAATAAGTACCCAGAACCTTTTTGCAAATGTGACTGTCCGAATGACCAATGTCCTTTGAGTCATACATTTTGTAAGATGAACATTTTGTAAGATGAAAGGTCAACTGTCAGGTCCATGTGAGCACAGAGCCATCTCATATTTGCCAGTACAGTCAGCTTTTATGTTGCAGGTGCCACTGACTATTCTGTATGTACCTCCACATAACTCTCCTGGTGTATGTAATGTACGTCTGCTTGAATTCAGTTGGAATGAGATGCACCTCCAACTATGAGGTGATCTCAGCTGCAAGTTTGACATTCCCATCCATTTGGGATTATTTACATTTATGTCTCATTTCCTAAAACCTTAAGTTGGATTCCTCAAGCTAAAGGTTGACTTTAAGCCTCTGAAGAACTGGGAAACTTAAGACTTGAAATCATTGAGTGAGAGTAAAGAACTAGAATAAAAGGTAATGTAGTTTACTATCCAAGTTTATGGTAGTCTATGGAAGAAGTTGAGGCAGATGTTGACAAGGAACAGAGCCACCTAGAGGCCTCACAGGAAGGACACAAAGCAGGACACTTGTCCAGCCTGCCCCAATGCATGCCCCAAGCAAACACCCAGACTCCCATACATCCACTGTCAGTGAGAGCTGCCAACACTTGGAACCCAGCCACCTGGTGATGGGGTGTCACTTCCAAGTGCACTGCTACCATATTATAGGCTCTGCAGCTCAGAACAGCTGGTTCTAAAACAAACTCAGTCACTGAGCAGCAATCATACATGAGCCTTGGTCCCTAAAGAACTGTCCATGGTGTGAGATTACAGTGCCAGTTATTTTTTATGAAGGGATTTGTACAACTTGTGAAGGGACAAGTCGAAGGATTCTAAAACCACAGAATCCAAAAGTATTCTCTGCAAGTGTTGCAGAAGCCCAAAGTATCCATCGCGATGACACATTCCAACCAAAAGGCTCATGCTGCATTACTGCAGTACCTCAAGCAGTTGAGTCATTTTCTCCTACATCTGTCCCTTATCTACATTCTTATTCTTGGGGGTAAGTAGCTCCTTGGACATGAAATGAAGGAGTCATCAGGAGGCCTGGGCCTTCTTCAACACGGCACCTAAAAGATGCACTTAGTTTAAAACATGACCAAAAGGTACCCATAGAGTGAACTAAAGAATAAAGGACTTAGAGCCAAGAAAATCTGTCATGATTCCCTTTGAAGGGATTCTATGACCAGAGAAAACCATTCTGTGCTGCACCTAGTGTTTGAACTTTATTTTGGTCATGAGACATTTATCCAATGATTCTTTTGTTACTCAGGGCCTTGGGGCCCACTACTGACATGGGTTAGCCAAGGGTTGTCTTTCTTTTCTAGTTCTAGCAAAAGCCAGTGAAACCTCTAGTCTCACAAGTAGACCTCTCATCCCAGCCCCCACACCACTACAGATCAGCCAGGACCCAGATAGAATCCCACACTCAACCACACCCACCTCACACTGGCCCCCCCATTGCTGCTGGGGACACTGCAGGACACCCCATTGAGTCACAGCCTAGGAAACAACCCTGTTTGCAGGAATTTCTGATGACCAGCTGTCTTAGACTCCACAGGGCCCCAAATCCAGCCCTGCCTATGCAAGATCTATCATTAGGGTTAAATATCCAACAGACATTCCATATCTTCCCTTAAGTAAGAAGCAATTCACAAGCCTTTCCTAAGTCCTTAGTTCCCTCTTTTTCCTGTCTTTCTGCTAGTATTAGACTTCCCTCCAAATACCAAAGGTCAAAGTGAACTAAGGAGAGAGCAAGTATTGGAGACAGCACCACACTTGACTCAAGTGACATTAACACCATCCATATTGCCACAGATTTGCACAGATACAAGAAACAATCAGAGGTTAGAATACAAGAAAATCAGAGCAGCTACAAAAAAGCACTCCATGGCCTGGAGCCAGTCATCATGGAGGAGTTGTCAGCCCTCAATGCCTCATGACAAAGAGCTGCTCTTCAGAGACCCTTCATGAGCATGTCAGCTCTGAAGGGTGAGGGCTATTGCTTGATCAAAAGAACATGTCTGCATCCTGAACCTCCCAAGCATAATCCAAGTCTTCCTCTAGAACCTTTGTGAACTTGATCTTCCATCTATCTGCCGCAGTCTGAGGAGGAACAGAAGTGTGAGTCGAGTGGTAGGGACTTTTGTGACCTTTACCTCCTTCATGGTCAAGGGACAAGTTTAAACAAGAGTTGAAGGCTGGAGTCTGGCACAGCTTCTGGGCACGAGAGTAGGCGATTATAAAATGGTATGCAGCAAACTCTTCCAATGTCAATTTTATCAATATTCCTGCAGATCATATGGGGCAGTTCTAAATCAGGCAACATTTAAGATCAGGTAAACTCATCTGAAGCTGAACTTCAAATACTGAAAAAGAGGTTTGGGTACACAGAGTAGAGGCAGCTCACTGAAGGTAAACTTCAGTCTGTTAATGCCCAGGCTCTACTACTCATCCACTCCCCAACCCCCAACTACTGGCTTGAGAGTTTCTAAGTCACCTTACAAAAACATGAAAACTTGCAGAAATTCACAACTTGAAGTGGTAGATGAATGTGGCATGTTCAGGAGGCAGCAGAGCCCACAGGCATCCAGCGCTTCACCCATAGAGACCCCATGGGAGAACTGCCAAGACACACTTGGGGGTTCCTTGAGGAACCCAGTTTGCTGTTCAACTGTGAGATTTCTCTTCCCAGGAACAGCATGACATGTCTAGAGATTTGTCAAAACTCCGGTGGTGCTAAGGGCATCTAATACAACAGGTAATCACGCTGCTAAACATTTTACAATTGGACAGGATAGCCACCCACAATGAAGTATCTATAAAAAACTCAGTACAAAGCTAAGAACTTTGACCTGGTTAGCAGCTTTGACACCAGTTGTATATGTAATTTGAAGCCTTTGGAGGCTTCTGTGAACACAAGTAAATGCTCAAGTTTAAGATTCTTCTGGCTGAAGCATAAAGCCTCACTGTGGCTGCTGGAACTCCTTGCCCAGAGCTGAGAAGTGAGCCACCTTCCACCTGTTCCCTCAGTCTCCTAAAACACTCCATACACTGTTTGCCATACACTGTTGCCTACAAGGGTCTGTATATAGACATGAAGGCAAATGAGTTTGGTGTTACTGTTTCCCAACTGGGGGCACTCATACAGTGATCACATGGTGACATCTTGCTAACTATGGTTGGGAGACCAATCTGACCTCTCTTTTGACTTAGGGCCACACCTGATGTGTTGGGTGCTGGACTGAAACCCAGGAGCCAAAGTAGTACGACTTGGGTGAAGAATGTTTCCCATAGTCCAGGGCAGTCCAGGTGTGTACCCTGAGAATGTACTTCAGTCATGGGCAGGGGAGTAGCCTTCCTCTATCTTAAGTCTACCCTGCACACAAGCCAATAAGAACCAGTCATTACAGCAAGTACCAAGGCCTTTGCTGGCACTGGGTATGCACACAAATGTGTGATATCCCCGAGTCATACAACACTGACATGAAATCTAGAAGCCTCACAGGAGCCTAAGATAGAGTAGTTCAGGCACTATTGCCCTGGCTTCCCCATGCTTTCCTCAGACACTCTAGTCCAGAAGCTCCCAAATCGCACTTCTAACTCAGTGAAAGATAAGGATACTTGGGACCCAGCCACCTGATGGAGTGTCACCTCCAAGCACACTGCTACACTATGTTTGGCTCTGTCCCTAAAAACAGCTGGGTTCTAGATCCAGCTCTCTCAGGTCAGACGGGAGATCAGTCTCCAAAGGACCTCAAGTGTCATGAAGTGTTTTCATAGAGGAATTTGTATTTCTACATTAGGAACGGGAGACAAGGAAAGCAAAACAGTCAATACTGTATTCATTCCCTGCAAGTGCTGCAGGAGTCCAGAAGTAAAGCTGCTCCTGAGTGACAGACACTAAGCAGCTGCAGTTGAACCTTCTACCCACTGGGCTCCTGGCGGTATTGCCAGACTCTCAAACAGGTTCAGAGACACGTGTTTCCCATCTGGGTCCTTTGTCTAGATTCTTGGGCTTAAAGTAGCTACCCTCACCACCACCAAGTGGGAGACCTAGGACTTCTCCCCAAAGGAGGCACCTAACTTGAGCATGCTGACATTTAACTCATAGGCAAAGATGGCTAACTAGTAGGAGTTGAACACTAAAGAGTTTGGAGGATGAGAATTGTTATGACTTTCTATAAACCATTTTATGACCAAGGAAAAAGCCTTCTCCTGGGCTGCACTTAATATTAAAACATCATTTGAACAATTTTCCATGATGTTGCTAAGATCCATTTTGGTCAAGAAACGTTTATCCCAATGAGTTGCTTGTTATAGCCTGATCCATCACCGACATACTAGAAGGCAGTTGAGGGCCATCTCTACCATCTTGGCTCTGCGAAAAGCCTGCCAAGAGCCTACTCCCATGAGTAGACCACGTACTATCACAGCAGATCTGACAGCATTCTGGGCTGGGACCTCTTGCCTAGCCACACCCACCTCACAACCACTGTGCTGTCTGAGACACTGCAAATTATGCTAACCCAGACCCAATGGCAGATTTCTCTAAGGCAGGACTCCAACCACCAGCTGTACAACACTGCCATCCTCTTTTCCATGAAAACCTTCCTGCAAGAGCAAAGACTTCAGAGACTAATACAGGTCTCATTAGGGTTTCTACCTCAGGTCATAAGAAAAGCACCCGGATGGTGGTCAATACCTGGAGATTTAAGAATGCCTAAAGAAACACCAACCAGCATTAGGAGGTAGAAAAGACTTTCTTGTTCAAGCTCTACTTTTGATTATAGAGAAGGCAGGAGACAAGTGGAACTCCAGAGGCATCGAGAGAATAAGCAAATCCCAGATTCAAACAAGTATTAGTAGAAACCAAAGAGGGTCAAAGCAAGCTTCTAAATCCACCAAGCACAACTGCTGTACCAGGAACATCAGTGAAGGAGAACAAATGTCCAAGATAAAGCACTCTGCCCAAAAGCAGAAGGCAGTGACTACCCAAAACCTTAGTAGACTCCAATTCCCCCATTACCCTTAAAACTGCCAGTTAACCTGTTTCATCTGGACACTCCGACAGCCTGGTACCCACAATTAGAGCTGAGCATCAAAGTCCCGAAATTAGATGCATAGGCATCTGTTTGCCTTTGGCCACCCAAATCAAAAAGGATATTCCCAGCACAGAAGAGACACGAATCCAGCAGTCATTACAAAAGTCTGTTGCACAAGGAGGGAAAGTGTATGAGAAGTTCAGAGGAGACAGATCCTCCTGAAGTGGCTCTTCTGAAAAGGGATGCCTGCCCTGGGAGAGTCTGCTGCTGTCCTTGAGGAAGTCTGTACAATTTCAGTGATGACTTCTGCCCCAGAGGTTTTGCTGTCCTCTTGGGACAGAATCGTAGCAAGGGCTGGGACAAAGACAGCGCAATCTCCAGAGGCAGCCTATGGAGTCAGAGCTTATGGTCTGCAGAAGTGTCCCTGCAGGCACAGGTGGTTGTGTTTACCTCCAGCTTCATGGTAGCAGAGCCTGGATCCAGAAAAGCATGAAGGGCACATCAATGTACTCTTCTTGCCTCCTGCTTGCAATTTTCCACCCCTATACCTTGAAGGTAACATCTAGTTCCCCAAGTGAGTTCACAGGAACAAGGTCTAATAAAGCTCCCCATGGAAACAGAACACCAGGACCAAGGGCACATGTATGGTACTTAATGGCAGAAAGGCTCCATCAATGCTCTGGTGCCACTGACCACTGACCTCTGGGTCATCTTCACCCTGCTTACAGGCCATGCACGCTGTGGGTTGCATATGTTAGCCTAGGGCCCACCCTCAGTCAGTGCCTGCTGCTTCATGGGTTGAGACAGAGACTCGATGTTTGAAAATGGAAACATTTCAGTTACCATTAGTACCAGCGAACCCAAATGTCTACCCTTTTAAAATAGAAATGACTTCCACAGCTTTTAAAGTGGAACTTCCTCAGCTGAGCATTGTGAAGGAGTTGCATGAAAGAAACACGTTTGCTCCTGTGCTAATTTTCCCTAATACTGGCTGCTTTAGGGACTGCTCTATATTCCAGCTGTAAATTTCAAATAGTGAAATATTAAGGGAAAGAGGCTGTTAATTCTCTCCCCCAAACACATAATTTTTAATATTCAAAATATTTTTCAAAGTTCTTAACCCGAGACCTTTATGGGTTAACTCTGGGATAGAAACAAGGCACTTTGTTTCCATTTAGAATTGTTTTGTGTATTTCTGCTGTTTCAAGTGTTTAAGGTTGCTTCCCAAATAGGATGTTAAGTATGTGTATGTAAAAGTTCAGCTAGTGTATATAGGGAACCCTTTTCATCATAAGCCTGATTTTTCACACAACCCATTTGTTTTACTTGGTGGTATGGATTGGTTCATTTGTCTTTAAAACTACTTCACTTAGGCATGACTGACCTAGAAAGCTCCATATTCAATGCATTCAACTGATTTTTGTGCACTTCCTAAATTTATAGTTCTACAAGTCTTGGAACACATTTGCCCTGTGTTTAGCCAATTTCCAACACTGTTCTGTGACAACTATGGGTTTTTTTTTTTTTGCCTCTCTAAAAAGTAAGTAACATTGGAAGGGGTAGTGGAGTTAGAAGCTTTGTAATCATGATATAGACTTACTAGGTTGGGGGAAAAAATCTTCAGAAGTGTAAAGTGAGGAAAGTTTGGTGAAAAGCAGGACATTTTCACGGTCTCAGTGTTGTTGCCTCCTGGCTCATTGCTGGGTGGTCAGAATTTCAGCGTCACAATGAAATGCCATCTCTCAGAATGGCTAAATCAAAACAGAAGATGCTGGCGAGGATGCCAAGTAAAGGGAGAGCTCATCCACTGCTGGTGGGAGCGTCAGTTATTTCAGCCATTATGAAAAGCAGTGTGGTAAGTCCGTAAAAACTCGTAACAGAATTGCCATTCAACCCAGCAATCCCATTGTCAGGTATACCAAGGAATACAAGTCATTCTGAGGTAGGAGAGAGGCCTCCAGTTCTGGAGGCAGAGCCCAGGCACACAGGAACTAATGGAGGACTAACTGAAACAGGGACATGGCTACTATGCCATGTCAGTTTATCATTGCCATGGCAACACCCAGCAGTGGCCATCCCTTTCCGTGACAACAGCCCAGCACCGAGAGATAAGCCCCGCTCCACAAGGAGCTGTACCTCTCCTGCTGCTGTGCACTGCCGCGTCAATAACGTTGCCATCCACCACCACCAGCTCACCCTCTAATTCATTCCTAGAAGCTAGGAAACTTCCTGGGCTGTACCCTAAATTTGGGGGCTCATCTGCCCTGCACCATTTCTACCATAAGGACCCATGCGTGTACATGTTCATAGTGAAAGGAGTTAGCTTGCCTTAGGTAGATAGGGAAGGGAATGGTCCCCAGAGAGCCCTCAGCCTATGGGTCAGTGCCTCATCCCCACACAACAAAAAGCAGCCAGGGAAAAATCTCAAGCTGCAGGCACCAATAAGGGAACTAGCACAGGGTGTTGTGCCTGGAGACATGCCCACAGCGGCACAGAAAGACCTCTGGGCCCATTTGGATAAAAACTTTTAAGAACCCCCGGAATCACTCAGATAAATGAACAAGGCTTAGCATAGAAATACCTTTGTCCCATGGGCAAAAACATGACTAAAACACCAAAAGCAATGGCAACAAATGCCCAAATTGACAAATGGGATCTAATTAAACTAACGAGCTTCTGCACAGCAAAAGAAAGTATCAGAGTGAGCAATCTACAGAATGGGAGAAAATTTTTGCAGTCTAGCTATCTGACAAAGGGATAATATCCAGAATCTACACGGAACTTAAATTTACAAGAAAACCTCATTAAGTGGGTGAAGGATATTAACGTATTTCTCAAAAGACGTTTATGCAGCCAACAAACATGAAAAAGAGATCACTGGTCATTAGAGAAATGCAAATAAAAACCACAATGAGATACCATCTCACGCCAGCTAGAATGGCAATCATTAAGTCAGGAAGCAACAGATGCTGGAGAGGATGTGGAGAAACAGGAATGCATTCACACTGTTGGGAGTGTAAATTAATTCAACCATTGTGGAAGACTGTATGGTGATTCCTCAAGATTCTAGAACCAGAAATACTATTTGACCAAGCAATCCCATTAGTGAGTATATACCCAAAGGATTATAAAAGTCCTTCTATAAAGACACATGCACACGTACGTTTATCGCAGCACTATTTACAATAGCAAAGACGTGGAACCAATCCAAATGCCCATCAATGATAGACTGGATAAAGAATGTGGCACATATATGCCATGGAATACTATGCAACCATAAAAAGATGAGTTGATGTCCTTGGCAGGGAAATGAAGCTGGAAGCCATCATTCTCAGCAAACTAACAGAAGAACAGAAAACCAACCACCACTGTTCTACACTCTTAAGTGGGAGTTGAACAATGAGATCACACGGACACAGGGAGGGGAACATCACACACTGGGGCCTGTCAGGGGGTGGGGGGCTAGGGGAGGGATAGGAGAAATACCTAATGTAAATGACAGGCTGATGGATGCAGCAAACCACCATGGCACATGTATACCTATGTAACAAGCCTGCACTTTCTATACACGTATCCCAGAACTTAATGCTTTTGTCCTTTGTATAGTCAGCAGGTTCCCAGGAAAGTTTTTGTAGGCACAGGCACAGTGGGCTCTGGTGGGCACTCTACTTTCCTTTTTCTGGACCGTAAGGTCAACCTTTGAAATCACTTCAGCTCCCGATAGGTCCTGGGCCAAGCTAAGCAGCCTCTGTGAATCATCACTTCAGCTCCTGATTGGTCTCTGGCCAAACTTTGAGTGATCCCGGGCCAGGGTCCCAGGCCAAGCTAAGTCACAAGTTCTCCAAGACGGCTCATAGACTAAGCACATTCCTTCCCCTTTCTAGTCCATAAAAACCCTGGACCCCAGCTTTACTGGGGGCACGTTGTTCAGGACACCCCTCTGCTGGCAGAGAGCTTGCTTTCAACTTATGAAACTTTCACCCAACCTCACCTTGTGTCCGTGCTTCTTAATCTTCATGGAGGTAGGACAAAGAGCTCAGGGCCTTATTCTCAGACAAGACTCTTACACCTTGGCACATGGCCGAGACTACAACAGCAGCACTGTCCACAGTAGCAGACACATGGAATCAACCTACATGCCATCAACGATATCAAGCATATTTTCAAGAAGGTTCTTAGCATGTAGTTTAGTCAGTGGAGAAATTGCTGTGTAAGCAAGTGAACCATTGTATGTAGCAAGTTTCTTGAAGACATGTTTGAAAGTGAAAAGCAAGCAGTCTGGTATAACAGCCATGCATGGGTCAGAGAGAGCAGGTACTCAGCCCTCCAGGGATTCACCTTCAAGCAGCATTGGCAGAATCTCACCAAGCGTCTACCCAGCTATGCAAAACATGTGATCTGATGGCATCCCACCTGAACACACGAAGACCATTCAGATCCATGCTGGGCTGTACCATATGAGGACATGATGACTGTGGTCCAAGTTCCAAGACTTAACAGGGGGAAAAGGATGTCCCTCAGTAATAAAAGGCAAGAAAGGGCATACTCAGAAGCCCCAGGAGCTCAGTTTAGGAAACATGTTCTTGGAGGCAGGGAGGCCTGTTCTCCTGGCCTCTGATCCAAACTACTCTGACTCTCCACACTTTGAGAGCTGGAACCATTGCTTTGGCAGCATCCACACATCTCCCCTATGGAGAAGCTCAAAGGCCTTCCAGTGCTCCTGGGAGAGATCCAGAGATCCACTGAGCTCCCCACCACAGTGGGAATTGTGACCCTTCACAACCCAATCCCCGCCCCACTCTTTCTTGCAATGCAGGGAGACATTGTATGCAATATTGCCTCCTACCTACCTTGTTGGCTGCACTGGCACATACCTCCCAGCCAGAACACAGGATGAACAGATACATCCTCACAATGCTAGAAGGCTTGTGGGGACATGCCATGACACTGAGCATGCAAGGGTCCAACCTTGGCACAGACCATGACAATGGGTTATGCCATCTGGGTCCAGGGACTGCTGGATTAGACAGGGACCTGCCTGTCTGGCTCACTTTCACACCTTGAGGCCCAAGGGAAGGTCACCAAGTTCTGTTCGAGGCATGTGCAGGTTCTCAGCATTAATTTGGGGGTGGGGTCAAACTGATTTCAGTTAAAGCGATTGTCTTCCAAATCACCTGGACTTTAAGTGATGGTAGGCAACTATTCTAGAAACTTTTTCAAGGTAATTTTAAAGATGAGAGTTCTGGGCCTGTATTCCGGAACCCATCAGATAGAATAAACTCTCCTGGGATGTGTCTGACCCATAGAATCACTGCATCACTGCCCAGTTCATTTTATGTAATCATGTAGGATGTGAATGACAGTAGGGGCTCAACACAGCTAACAGGAATCCCCAAGTGAGGAGTGAAACAACAAAGATTAGGGTATCTGGACGTAGGTTAGAGGTCTCAGTCAATTCAGGGGAGCCTCTCAACACATTCCCCCCCCACTTCAGTATCAAACTACCTTCTTCACAGCTAGATGCTTCTGTGAATCTCACAAAGATGGCAGAAGCCAGGAGCCTCGTGTTAGACTCTGTGGCTCATCACCGAACTTCCTTTGGTAGGGATCTGTGGTCTTGGAGTTAAGCAACTCGGCCCTGCTGGGATGCACAGGTAACCTCACATAACAGATCTTCAGGAAGATATCCTCAACCAAGATCTGTTCCTAGGAGGATAGGTGACACCTTTTTCCTGAGATTAATGCTGCACAACACCACCAAAGTCTGTAATATGAACTGAGACCCATTTCTTCTCTGGGGGTAGCTTTTGTCCCAACATAAGCCATTTCAGCCAAGGTTATGTCCCATCTCTGGGGAAACCACCAAAAGGATTTGTCAGGAGTACAAGAACCCAGCCAGGTAGGTCAACTCATAGCCCTGGAGGCCACCCTAGCTACAGAGCTCTTTGACCCAGTCCCACAAAGCTTCAACTGTAAAAGGCCCACAATTCACCTTCCCCTGCCCAACCATGTTTTTCCTCCCTTCCCAGTGTGATTCTCAAGCTCACTCACTAGTAAGTTTTAATGCCTGTAAGTATCTTACAGTCTGCTTCTCTTCAACCCGAAGTGGGGTGCTGGGCTTCACAAACCCCTTTTTTAAATCACAAATTGTAGATAACATAGGAAATAGAAGATCCTTGATCCTAGAGTATGAGAACTAGTTATAAACCCCCTTAGTTTGCCAGGACTAACATACGATCCAATTATTGGCAAGTACACACTCTTCAGCTGACTACAATAAACTGAGTGAGTGCCAGGGACTATCTACCACCATCCCCAGGCAACACCTTGTGTCACCCTGTACATGTCTTTTTACATTCGATGAGTTCAGTTTAAAGGACATATGCAGTAAATCTAAAGCCTGTTACCTAATTTAACAGTTCTTTCATATTGTCAAGCCTAGATCATACATACTTTTGCTTAAAGGAAGACTGAGAAATTTCCATACTGGGCTCAAGAAGACACTTTGTAATGCTGTCAGCATAAATGACTGACCTCAATTGGTAGAGACCCCATAGGCTGGGACCATTTCCTGAAGGCATGTCTGGAAGCAAGCCTAGAGTTGATGAGCCTTAGAGGCCAGCTTCCTTGACATTCCGGACCCAGGATACTGGGAAATGGAGGATAAAGCTTTCTATAGGTATGGCATTCTTTCTCCAAACTCTGGAAGATGGAGAAAGAACAAGAGGAAAGAGGGCCATCACTTGAAACTTGCCGGTGATAGACAATCTACAAATTTCTTTGGTCATTTGACAAAGACTAAGATCGCTTACAATGTCTCCAACAGTAGATTTGTGGGACTGTCTCCATCTCTTTTTGGTAAGCTTATGTGTAATGAGATGAAGCCCTCACTTTCATGCCAGTGCATGCTTACTATCCAACTTGGAATTAACCTCAAGGACCAAATGGCCATCAAATTTGTTATGTTCCTGTACCAAGTTACTAAATAGAGAACTTAAAGAAGACAAAAGTCCTGGAGTCAAGTAGCCGCGCCCCTCCCCCCCCCCCCCCCCCCCGCCAATTCTCAGATCTGCAGAGAAAATGTCAATATCCTTTGATTTGCGATCTCATTGATGCCCTCTGCAATAACCCCACAAGTCACTGCATGAAGCACTGTGTTCCATTTTGTTTGAGTGTAAGTTAGTGTCCATAGGAATGAGCTGGTGTTAGAGCCCTGGACAGAAGGGATGCCAGCATTTGCAGGTTCTCCATTCACTGCAACCAGGAGCTCTCTGCACCATCGCTCTTCTCAGGGAAGAGTTGAGTCCAGATAGAGAATATGCTGAATACTTGAGGTCAAACTGCAGTTAGGCTGCCTTCTGATACCGATGTAGGACTGAACAGACCTTTGTACCTGGAGATTTCAGGTTCTACTTCAAGTTAATGAAAAGCAGACCCTTGCAGTTTAGAAATAAAGCCCTCTTCCAACTATACCAAGTTAGAGTCAGTGGCAGGCATCCTTGGGTCCCCTAAGGTCAGTTTCCCAAGAATTGTTGGCCTATGATAGAGATGTCAGATTATACCAGAGACTTCAGGAAATTGGATATCTACCATGACAGTTACATTCCATCTCCCACTGACCTGTTATTATGCCAAAATACACCTATGCAATATGCTTAAAAGTGACCAGACATACAGATTCATCTGCTCTGAGCTCTGTCACTGAGAAAAATGCCACTGTGCTTGGAGTATATCCAAGGCTCTTACACTATACCAGGTCCTTTGAGCAACACTCACCAATTGCTCGACACAGGAGCAGACAAGTTTCTGAAGATGTTGGGTTGTGTAGAGCTTAACGGCTAGGGAAAATGGGGTCCTTGGTGACCACTAGAAAAACCGTCTACACAAACAGCTATTCCCCCCGCCCACACTGTGACACAAGATATTTCCAGGCTCTTTGTGGCAGAAGTATGGATGATTTTTGGCCTTATGTCCAGAGTGAGCAATGTCTTTCACTTCAAACAGCAGTCCAGATGCCACCCTAAGGGTGGCATACTTCATCTCAGTCATGAGTAAGGGAGGAGGCACCATCTAAACTCTACCCTGCAAACAAGCCAATATGAGGTACACAGCTACTGAAAAAGTACCCAGACCTTCCCTGGCAGTGTGAGTGTTCCTACAAATTAAAGTGTTTGAGTCATGTTTCAGGAAACAAAAGGTCAAATGACAAAAGTCTCTGCGTGAGCACACAAGCTGGGGTGTGTTTCCCTCATTCTCCAGGCCATCAGCTCCCATAGCACAAGTCTCATAGTAACTATACCCTATCATGTGTGACTCAATTTCTGTGGTATATATAGAAGATGTAGGCTTGAATTGTTAGAATGAGATGCACCTAGCTACAAAATGTTCTCAGCTCCCTAAGTTTCTAGACACTCCCATCTACCTGAGATTTACAGTTGTTCCTGTCATTATCCCCTTAGAACTCTGGGATTCTTCAAGCTAATGATTGCCTTTTAAACCTCAGAGCTGGAAAACTTGTGAATGAGTTTGAAAATCATCTTGAGTGAAAGCATCAAGAACTAGAATTTTGATCAAAAGGTGGACCAAGGTCATGGTGGTCTTAAGATGAAGGGAGGACATTGACGGGAAACAGTCATCTAGAGGCCCCACAAGAACAGGAACACACAAAGGTGAGCTCAGGGCCTGTTCTGGCTGCCCCAGTGCCTGCCCAGCAGACATACTCTGTAGCCTAGAGGCCATCATGCATACTTGCACCGTCCGAGGAAGCTGAAGCTCATAATTCTCTTTAAATCATTCTGTGACCAGAAAAAGTTCTGTCAGTATTGCACCCAATACACTCAAGTTTTATTGGTAACAAAGCTTCCAACATTCATTTTGCCCATAGACCACACATCCTATGATTTCAGTTACTCAGCCTTGCCCATTGACAGATTGACCAAGGACTATTCCCCTTTCCCTTCCCTGCTCCTACCAAAAGCCTGTGAAGTCACCCAGCCCCCATCAGTCCAAATCAGCCAGGACCCAGATAGGATCACTCACCAATCCACTCACCTTGGTAGCCCAGTGCTGTCTGGGACTTCAAAGGACAGGTGACCAACTCACTGCCAAGAGCACCTAATGATAGCAAGCCAGTGACCAGCTACCCCAAATACCACAGGTCTTTTTCTCATCCAGCCCAGCCAAGCCATGATATGTCATTAGGGTTCAACATGAAACAGGCAAAGGTTTTTTGTTTGTTTTTTTAAATCTTCCCCTAAATAAAGGGCAATTCACAAACCTCCCATTAAAAAATTCCTCACTTCCTTTTCCATTAGTGTTGGGGTCCTCTTTATTCACATCAGGCAACAAAGATCAGGTAAACTAAAGATACAGCCAGTAAGTTCTGAAGACAGCATCCCATCTCAAGCAACATTGATACCATCCACATTTCCACAAACTCACACAGACTAGAGAAAAATAGAGTAAGGCAGCACAAGGCCCTCGGAGAAGTTCAGGAAAGCATTCCATTGCCTGGAACAGTTCATACCATGCAGGGATTAAGCCAGCTCCAACTGCCTCCTCGTGGCAAGCCAAGTGGCTCTCCGGAGTCTCACTAGCATGCTAGCTTTAAAAAGTGGGCTGCTTCTTGATCAGGACATGCTGCCTGCATCCCGAACCTCCCAAGCACCACACAGTCCTCCAGGAAACCTTTGTAGACGTAATCTCCATCCTGTCTGCCAGTGAGGAGGGACATGTGTGAATGCAGCTGTAGTCAGTGACTTCAATGGCTGTCAACTTTAGTCATAAGACAAAATTAAAGTTGAAGACTGATATCTGACACATCTTCTGTGTCCGGAGCTGCGCGCCCCGGCCATAGCGAATAATTGACGATTGACGCCTGAGCTAAATACATTTCCATTCTATACCTCCTCCGTAGTTCTACCTTCTTCCCCTGTACTATTATCCCATAAAAGATGGCGCTCTTCCTGCTGCTGCTTCACCCATTTTTCCCGCGTCTGCAAAGAGACTATTTGACAGCACAGGCACATGACGTCTGACCGAAGAAACCGAAACCTACCTGGCCACGCCCACCGCGGAGAGATCATCACCGCCCTAGCCCAACCCCTGCCCCTCCTAACATATAAAAAGCATTGTATTGCCGCCAATAAACAAGACTTTATCAGGATACTGTCTTGTCTCCATTTCTCGTGTCTCTTGTTCCCCAAATTCCCACCCCCTCTTCCAGGGCCTGCTTTGACGATCCCGCGGGTCGGGACACGTGGCACCCAAACGTGGGGCCTGGAAACGAGGGACTCCATGAGGAAGAGGACGCGAAAGACCGGTCGACCGTTATCAAAGACAAAAGAAGTTAAACTCCTCCGATCACCACGGGAACCTGCCGCGTCAGAATCGAAGGTAAGTGACGCGTCCGAAATGGGACAAGAATTAAGTCAACATCAAATCTATATAGGACAATTAAAAGAGGCTTTAAAGATACGAGGAGTAAAGGTTAAAAGTAATGATTTGTTTAAATTTTTTGATTTTGTAAAAGACACTTGCCCTTGGTTTCCACAGGAAGGAACTATTGATATTAAAAGATGGCATAGAGTAGGGGATTGTTTTCAAGATTATTATAATACTTTTGGCCCAGAAAAAATTCCTGTGACCGCCTTCTCTTATTGGAATCTCATTAAAGAGTTAATAGATAAAAAGGCGGTTGATCCACAAGTCATGGCTGCGGTCACTCAGACAGAACATATTTTAAAGGTTAGCTCCCGTTCTAACCTCACAAAGCCTTCGCAAGATACGGAGGAGGATCTCATTTCCCTTGAGAGCGATAATGACGAAATTAAGTCTCCTTCAGTAACGGATAAAGAAATGCTGCACAAAAATAAAACAAAAAAATACCCAGTTTTACAAACGCTTCAAAAAGAGGAGGAAACTAATAAGCTTGAACAATCAGACATAAATTGGGATGATTTAGAGGAAGAGGCGGCTAAATATCATAACCCTGATTTGCCTCCCTTTACTACATGCCCGCCCCCATATTATAAGACACATAATGAGGCTTCTGCGCCCATTGTTATGGCAGCAATAGATCCCAAAGAAGAATTAAAACAAAAGATTGCTCAACTAGAAGAACAGATTAAACTTAAAGAGTTGCAATCATTGATAATTAGGCTCCAAAAACTAAAAACAAGAAATGAGAAAATACCTAACTCAGATGTTATGGAGAGTTCCCCCCGCCCACCCCAGCGGCCTGGACAACATGTTCCAAGAGGGGGGTTAGTTGCTAGCCGACACAGAGAAGACTCCTCCCCCAAAGACGTTTTTCCGGTTACTGAAACCACAGATGGGCAGGGACAGGCTTGGAGACATCATGCTGGGTTTGATTTTACCATCATAAAAGAGCTAAAGACTGCTGCCTCTCAGTATGGAGCTACTGCTCCATATACTCTTGCTATAGTAGAATCTGTAGCTGATAATTGGCTCACCCCTACAGATTGGAATACCTTAGTTAGGGCAGTCCTTTCTGGGGGAGATCACTTAATTTGGAAGTCAGAGTTTTTTGAAAACTGTAGAGACACAGCTAAAAGAAATCAACAGGCAGGGAACGGCTGAGATTTTGATATGTTAACGGGTTCAGGCAACTATACAGACACTGAAGCCCAAATGCAATATGATCCTGGATTGTTCTCACAAATCCAAGCTGCTGCTACAAAAGCCTAGAGAAAACTCCCCGTTAAAGGAGATCCAGGGGCCTCACTCACAGCAGTTAAACAAGGACCCGATGAGCCATTTTCAGACTTTGTGCACAGACTTATGACCACGGCAGGTAGAATCTTTGGAAATGCGAAAACGGGTGTAGATTACGTTAAACAGTTAGCTTATGAAAACGCCAACCCCGCCTGCCAAGCGGCAATCAGACCTTATCGAAAGAAAACAGATTTAACAGGATATATTCGCCGCCTTTGTTCAGATATTGGGCCCTCATACCAACAAGGTCTAGCAATGGCTGCCGCCTTCAGCGGTCAAACAGTAAGAGACTTCCTCACTAACAAAAAGATAAAGAGAGATGTTTTAAATGCAGTAAAAGAGGACACTTCGCAAAAGATTGCCATGAAAACCAAAATAAAACTCCAGAAACAAAAGTTCCAGGTCTTTGCCCACGGTGTAAGAGGGGAAGGCACTGGGCAAACGAATGTAAATCTAAAACTGATAATCAAGGAAACCCCTTATCGCCCCGGCAGGGAAACGGAGTGAGGGGCCAGCCCCAGGCCCCAAAACAAGCATATGGGGCAGTCAGCTTTGTTCCAGCCAGCAGCAACAATCCATTTCAAAACTTAGTAGAGCAACCCCAGGAAGAGCAGGACTGGACCTCAGTTCCACCTCCCACACAGTACTGACACCTGAAATGGGACCGCAAGCCTTAAATACAAGAATATATGGGCCTTTACCACCTAACACTTTTGGACTACTCTTAGGAAGAAGTAGTGTCACTATGAAAGGTCTACAAGTCCTCCCTGGAGTTATTGATAATGATTATGAAGGAGAAATTAAAATCATGGCCAGAGCCATTGATAGTATTATTACTGTCCCTCAAGGAGTTCGAATAGTTCAGTTAATTCTGCTACCCTTAGTTAAAACAGATAATATCCAACATTCCAACAAAAACACCAAAGGTTTTGAGTCATCAGATATATATTGGGTGCAACCAATTACAAATCAAAAACCCTCTCTAACCTTATGGTTAGATGGTAAGGCATTTACTAGGCTAATAGACACAGGGGCCGATGTAACTATCATTAAACAAGAAGATTGGCCCTCTCATTGGCCCACTACGGAGACTTTAACTCACTTGAGAGGAATTGGACAAAGCAGTAATCCTAAACAAAGTTCCAAATACCTAACATGGACAGATAAAGAAAACAATTCAGGCCTCATTAAGCCATTTATCATCCCTCACCTACCTGTTAACCTTTGGGGGCGAGACCTACTCTCTCAAATGAAAATTATAATGTGCAGTCCAAATGATATAGTCACTGCACAAATGTTAACTCAAGGATACATCCCTAGTAAAAGTCTTTAAAAAAAGAAAAATGGTATTTCACAACCCATACCGGTCTCAAGACAACTTGATAAGAAGGGGTTTGGAAATTTTTAGCTCAGGCCACTGACATACCTGCACCCCAAAAGTGTGCTGACCCCATTACTTGAAAGTCAGATGAGCCCGTTTGGGTTGATCAGTGGCCTTTACTCAATGATAAGCTAAGTGCTGCCCAACAGTGCAGGAACAACTAGTAGCAGGACATATTACAGAAAGTAATTCCCCCTAGAATACACCTATTTTTGTTATTAAGAAAAAGTCTGGCAAATGGAGACTCTTAGAAGATTTAAGGGCAGTGAATATCACTATGGTCCTTATGGGTGCCTTACAACCAGGATTGCCCTCACCAGTTGCGATTCCTCAAAAATATTTTAAAATCATTATTGACCTTAAAGACTGCTTTTTTACAATTCCCCTTCATCCTGCTGACCAAAAAAGATTTGCCTTTAGTCTTCCATCTACTAATTTTAGGCAGCCAATGAAACGTTATCAATGGAAAGTCTTACCTCAGGGTATGGCCAATAGTCCTACCTTATATCAAAAATATGTAGCCGCTGCTATAGAGCCAGTCAGAAAAACATGGACACAAATGTATATTATACATTATATGGATGACATTTTAATAGCCGGAGAAGTTGGCGAACAAGTCTTACAGTGTTTTGCCCAACTCAAACAAGAGTTAACAACAGCCGGACTACAAATAGCCCCAGAAAAAGTACAACTACAAAATCCATATACCTATCTTGGTTCAACCAATGACATTTTCTAATTCTTCTTGCCTCTTTTCACCATCATATAATAACACTGAAGAAATCGATCTAGGTTACGATGTATTCACCAACTGCACCTCTATAATCAATACCACCAGCCCTTTATGTGCTGTAAAGGGCTCGGTTTTTGTCTGTAGAAATAACATGGCATATACTTATCTACCCATAAATTGGACAGGGTTTTGTGTTCCGGCCACTCTTCTCCCCGATATTGATATCATCCCTGGAGATGAACCTGTCCCCATCCCTGCTATTGAACATTTTTTATATAGGCCAAAACGAGCCATACAATTTATTCCTTTGTTGGCTGGACTAGGAATCACCACTGCTTTTACAACAGGGGCTACAGGCCTAGAAGTTTCACTAACCCAATATACCAAATTATCCAATCAATTAATTTCCGATGTACAAACCTTATCCAGTACTATACAAGATCTACAAGATCAAGTAGACTCATTAGCTGAAATAGTTCTCCAGAATAGAAGAGGTCTAGACTTACTAACAGCAGAACAGAGAGGGATCTGTTTGGCCCTACAGAAAAAATGCTGTTTTTACGCTAACAAATCCGTAATCGTCAGAAATAAAGACTTTACAAGAAGAACTAGAAAAACGCAGAAAAGACCTGGCCGCCAATCCATTGTGGACTGGACTCGATGGACTTCTCCCCTATCTCCTGCCTTTTCTTGGTCCTTTACTTACTCTTCTACTCTTCCTCACTCTCGGGCCTATAATTCTTAATAAGCTTATGGCATTCGTCAAGCAACAAATTGAGGCCTTCCAGGCCAAACCTATACAGGTCCATTATCATCGCCTTGAGATGTCTGAAAATGGTGAGTCTTATTTGCCCTAAGGAGACCACCTCCCCTGTGAGCTGAACTGGACAGTCAATGACGGGTAAGAGGACACTATCTCCATCAGAGCCTAAGACAGGAGGGCCGCCTTTGCTGCTGCCTTATCCCATGACGGGCTTAGAAGGTGGGGATGAGTTGACCCAACCTAAGACAGGCGCAGTTCCCGAGGGGTCATTCCTCATCATAAAACAATAAAAAGGGGGACCTGTCCGGAGCTGTGTGCCCCGGCCATAGCAAATAATAATTGACGATTGACGCCTGAGCTAAATACATTTCCATTCTATACCTCCTCCGTAGTTCTACCTTCTTCCCCTGTACTATTATCCCATAAAAGATGGCGCTCTTCCTGCTGCTTCTTCACCCATTTTTCCCGCGTCTGCAAAGAGACTATTTGACAGCGCAGGCACAACATGACGTCTGACCGAAGAAACCGAAACCTACCTGGCCACGCCCACCGCGGAGAGATCATCACCGCCCTAGCCCAACCCCTGCCCCTCCTAACATATAAAAAGCATTGTATTGCCGCCAATAAACGAGACTTGATCAGGATACTGTCTTGTCTCCATTTCTCGTGTCTCTTGTTCCCCAAATTCCCACCCCCTCTTCCAGGGCCTGCTTTGACGATCCCGCGGGTCGGGACATTCTGCACATTTGAAAGTAGGTGACTTGATACTTTTAAAATATTTTTGGATACTCAAGTATGATCAACATACATGCAGGTCATATCGGGGCAATACAAGTGTCAGGCAATATAAAGATCACAGAAGTTGAGACAACATCCAGTGGGTTTTGTCACCAGAAGCTGAATATACTACAAACACTAAAATTTGGGTCCCTTGAGTAGAGATGGCTTACAGAACCTAGGTTCTGGGGTATTTTCAGGCTCCACCTTCCCCCTCCCCATTGTCTTCCCATCTTGTAAGTCAGTGTAGCTATAGAGAACATGCAAACAGGCAGAAGGACCTACCCACTTCTGGGAAGACAATTCTCACAACTGGAGGTGGACAGATGTGGCATGTTCACAAGGCAACAAGTCCAGTGGGAGTCCAGTTGCCATTACTGGCCCTCCCTGTGGTTGCTACTGGGAACTCCCATGCCTGAGCAATGGTTAAGCTAATGCCTTAGCCATGCATGAGCAATGGTTAAAAGCCTGAGCAAAGGACAAAGCTAATGGGTCACAACTCCTTGCCTGTCCACCTAGCCAGCATCCTGGGCTAGGACTCCAGTTCTCCTAGAGCAACTGGGATTTATCAGTAACATTTGTGCCAATAAAGATAACCTGCTCCTGAAGTATTGGAACTGCTGCTCTAAGGGCTTATGTTTATGCAGTTAGAATGATCCCTGTTTGGTCCCAAAAAGCACAAGTGTCAACTGAACTAGAGGCTGGGAAGGCTTCCCAACACAGAAAACCTCACTTTGGCCACTGGTTCAAGGTAACTAAATCAACAGGGACCTTTTGAGCACTTGCTCACTTGGTCTGCCAAGTATGAAAGGGATGACATTCTGCATTTGAGTTTTCATTTGCCTTTTGGAGTTCCACATCATGATAGTGAACTACCATGTTTGATTTAACATACCTGTCATGCAACATGGTATCTTTGCTAGTAACTATCACCACTTCTGACATTAAGTACAGAGTCAACATTCTGGAAAATCCATTCTTTCCAGTCCTCCTCACTGAGGGTCCACAATCAGTCTGCTTATTCATGAGAAGGCCAGAAATACACATTATCTTGTCCTCAGGTGATTAACTCTCCTGGTCTCTGTCCCAATGTCATAGGCTAAAGCCTTGATTATGTTGCCATTTCATAGATCTTGTTAGGCCACTATTTGCATCACACTAGGTAGACCCATCAGCAGGAAGCAGCCAGTGCTCTGGAATATACCTACTATGTGCCAGAGTGAAGGAGAAACCAACCAAGACTCAGGGGTCTATGCACATCCGTGGTACTTAAGTATCTAGGGCATGCAGGGACATCGCTTCCAATTTCATGGACCAGCTTCTTGCATTGTTATCTCCTGCCGTAAACGAAGTGCACTTTCAAAATAGGTAGGCTTTTTTAAACAGTGTATGTCACACTGCTGCAAGCTATCTTTAGTGGGCTCCAACAGGTACAAGTTTTGAAGAAGCTTCATCAGATGAGGGCCCTGCAGCTAGTCTTGGCCTTCTAAGCTGCTGCCTTGCCTCTCGTGTAAGAGCCTTGGTAGGAGGGTGCTGTGGAAGGTCTCCGGAGAACTCCATAGCAAAGGTGTTCTACAGACCCTTAAGATTCTAGCCTAAGTCTGCACCTTCACCAGAAAGCTAATTAACCAAAGTCAGCTCCAACCATGTTACTTGGGCCTTAGAGACTGAGCTCGTGACCATGAAACACCTAGTAACTTGAACTTTGTTTAGAACTGCTCAGTATGCGCTAGGTGCTGTGAGAACCATAAAGGCGTAAGCTCCCATGGGCACAAGAACAATGAAGGAAGCAGGAGCATACAGCCACATTTAAGTTACAAAGCCAGATGGCTCAGGCTCCCATCTTCCCCAAGCTCTGTAGTACCCATATCTGTCAACTCATGGCCTATGGCCTCATGGGGAGGTCCCTATGACCAGTTGGCAAAAAAGGGAAAACTAAAATCCTAGTTTACAGATGGATTGACGCAATATGAGAGCTAACTGAATACGGACTGCTGCGACACTAAAGAGCTCCTTCAAGGGCACCCTAAGAAGTCATTGAGGAAAAATGCCCCCCACCAGGCAGAAGTTCAATCCCACTTGGTCATCTCTTATGGGATAAGCAGTCTAAGGATTAGTCGCATGCATTAAAGCAAGTGGACTGGCGGGCTGGCCAGACCCTGGGAGGTCATTAGAAGATCAGAGATGAGATCTGCAACAGCAGCATACAGAGGGACCTACAAGTATAGTCATTCAGATTCCAAATCTTGCAGTTCAATGTCCCGAGTTATGCAGAGTGAAGACACGAGGATGCGAGTTGCAAGCTGCATCACAATACTCAGCGGTAAAGAATTCTTCAAAGTGAGGAGAGCATAGGTAAATTCCAGGCCCTAGGAGCTACCTTGAAGAAATTAGAGTTCACCTCCATGGAGGCATTCTTCTGCCCTCTCCCCCAAATAGTTTGTTCTCCCGATCATGGAGAAAATGTACAGGCATCCAGCACTCCACCCTTAAGGGAACCATAAGAAAAGTGACCCAAGACACACCTGGGAGGTTTCTGAGGAACCTACTTTGAGAGTTTTTAAAATGGTAGATTTTTCTCCTCAGGGAAGATAGGAGTGCTACAGACATCTAGTAGAACAGGTAGGTAATGCTGCTAAACATCCTACGGTGCACAGGACAGGCCTCTTACAATGAAGCATCCAAGAAAAGTGTCCATACAAAGCTGAAACTTTCTGGCCAAGCTGGAAGCTTCTACACCCATCGTGTATGTCATTTGAAACTTGAGGATTCTGGGAGCAAAGGTAAATGTTGTAAATGTTCAAAAGTGTCAGATTCTGCAGGCTGCAGCCCTGAAAGCCTTACCACGGCTGCTGAGATGCCGTGCTCAGAGCTGAGAAGTCAGCCACCTTCCACCTGTCCCCTTCAGCTTCCCGATACCCGGCCCTTTGCCACACACTTCTGCCTGCAAGGTCCATATATAGACACTAGGGCAACATCGAGTTTGGTGTCACCGTTTCCCACTGGGGACACTGACAGAGCAGCCACAGGGTGACATCTTACAAACTGATTTGGGCAGAGCAACCTGCCCACTCTTTCCACCTGGGGCCAGATCTCATGTGTTGGGCACTGGACACAAGCATAGAATACAAGCATGATCCAGGTGAGGCACATTTCCAATATCTAAGGGCAGTCCAGGTACCTCCCCGCTAAGAAGGCACTTCATCTTAGTCACAGCCAGGGGGAAGCAGCCTTCCTTTAAGTCAGCCGTGCACACAAGTCAATATGAACCACAGCCACTGAACGAAGTACCACCACCACCTTTTCCAACACCGATTGTCCAAATGATGGAAGTGATGTCACAGTCACACACTTTAGAAACAGCATCAACTGCCAAAGGCCACTCTGAGGGCAGAGGGTGGGGTCCAGACATCTCACATTCACCAAGGAAGTCACAGTGCAAATCCCATCACAAATACACAGTATCACATGTGACTCAACTGCAGTCCTCAAGGAAGGGATGTCTGTTTGAATCTAGTTTGAAATAAGTTGAACCTCTGGCTACCTTATATTACCAGCTCTCCAAATCCCAGATTTAAGGACCCTAATTTACAAAGTTATGCCATTTATGCCCTCAAACCTTGTATCTGATTCCTCATGCTAACAATGGTCTTTAAATCTTAAGATGGCTGGAAAACTTGTGAATCATCTGAAACCCTGTAGTGGAAAAGTGAATAACGAGTTTTTAACCTAAGAGATGGATGAAAATATGGGCAATCCTAGGTCACAGTGGTTTTAGTTGAGAAAACTGACACAGAATGACACCATCTAGAAGCCTCACAGGAGCATAAGACACAGGGCAGTTCAGGCACAGCTGTCCTGGCTTTCCCACGCTTGCCCCAGCAGACACCCTGGAGCCCAGAAGCTCCTATCATACATACTTCCACTCAGCAATAGATGACATTTTGGACTCAGCCACCTAGTGACAGGGTGTCACCCCCCAGTGCACTGCTACTTTCATGATTGGTTTGACAGTTCACAATGGCTGAGTTCTAGATTCAGCTCACTCAAGTCAAACATGAGTCTGTCTGAGCAACCTTAAACATGATGGGAGATTACAGCACTAGTTCATCGTGGAGGTATTTGTACCACTTCCTGCATTAAATACAGGGCACAAAGGAACAACAACAACAAAGCAGGCAATACTGTATTAGTTCCCTGCAAGTGTTCCACAAGGTCAGAAGTACCTTCTGGTCCTCAGTAACTGATGCTAAGCAGCTGCGGGAGTCAAACCTTCCACCCACGGCACTCATGCTGCATTTACTGTCTCTGAAGCTATTCTCAGAGCCATGTGTTTCCCAATTAGGTGCTTTGTCTAGATTTGGGGAGGTAAGTAGCCACCTGGACACCACCAAGTGGGAAGTCTAACACTTCTCCCTAAGACTTAAGCATGCCTATGTTTATATCACAAGCAGAGATGATTAACAGGTATCAAGAGTTGAAGACTCAAGGATTTAGGACACAGAACAAGAATGGTCAGGACTCCCTATAAACCACTTTACGTCCAAGAAACAAATCCTTCTCCTGGGCTGAACTTAGTATTCAAACTTCATTGGAACAATTTTTCATGAAGATGTCAAGATCCATTTTGGTCATGGGACGTTTATCCAGCAATTCATTAGGTAGTCTGACCCATCAACGACAGACCAGAGGTCAAGCTCAGGGCCATCCTCTATCTTGGCTCTACAGAAAGCCTACTAAGAGTCCATTCTCATGAATAGGGCTCTCAAGCCCATCCACCATCACACTCCTAATCTGCCAGCACCCAGGGCTGGAACTTCACACTCAGTCACACCCACCTTACACTATCGTCTGTGCTATCTGGGACACTGTAGCACATCGTAGGACACGATCAACCCACAGCTAATGGCAGGTCTCTGGAAAAGATGAATAATCACTCACCCAGCAATGCCATCATCTTTTCCATGTAGGCCTTCCTGCTTTAGCAATGACTTCTGGGACAGATACAGATCAGTTTTTATGGTTTCCATCTTATGCTGTAACATCTGGGTGGTACACAATACCTGGAGGTTTGAAGAGAATGCCTACAGATACACCTTCCAGCACAGTGAGTTGGAAAAGGTGTTCAAGTTTGATTTCCGAGTTTGGAGAAGGCAAGGAGAGCAAGGAATAGAACAGCAGAGACATCAAGGGGAGAATATGGAAACCCCAAATTCAAACAAATGTCAGAAACTGAAGGACAACAAGCTAATCCTAGCATAATTGCCTTACCAAAAAAGTGAAGGGGACCCAGTGAAGGATCTGTCACAGGTGACAGAACGCTGTCCAAGGGGAGCAGAACACAATGACAGCCCAAAATCTTGGAAGATAGCAATTCCATTATCCTCAAGATTGCCACCAGTTAACTTGCTTCACTGGGACATTATGAGCCCAGCATGATGATTTAGAGCTACACATAGGTCAGAAGTTAAATGCATAAACACCTGATTGTCTTCACTACCAAAAGGTGAAAGGGATGTTCCCAGCACAGGAGACTAGAATCTGGAAGTTCTAGAAGTCTGAGGTGGATGAGGTGGAATTGTCCCTGCAAAGGTCAGAAGGATTCTCTAAGTGGCTCTTCCTCAAGGTGGTGTTGCCAGCCCTGGACCACTCTGCTGCTCTCCTTGAGGGGGTCCAATATTTTCGTGACAACGTCTGCCCTGGAGGCTTTTGCTGGCCTTCTGGGACACAGCCAGGACCTGGACACCAGAAACAGTGGAATTTTCACAGGAGGCCTATGGTGTCAGAGGGTGTGTAGTGCACAGAAGTCTCCCTGCATACAGGTGGTTGGGTTCACCTCCAGTTTCATGCTGGACAAGGCTGGGTTCCAGAAAACAGGAAGGTAACAGTGTATTCTTCTGGCTTCCTGTTTGCCACCCCCATACCTTAAAAAAGACAGTATATCGTGCCCTAAATGTTCAAGGAATGAGGTCTTAATGGAAAGCCTCCAGCAGGAGCAGAGCCCCAGGAAAAAGGGCCCATCTGCAGTACTTAATGGCAGAAAGGCTGTCAATTCTGCGGTGCCACTGACCACAGACCTGCTGACAAGGCCATGCAACAGGCGCTGCTGAAGGTCTTAGGCTAACATCTGCAACCCACCAGTATGCTTGATGGGTTGAGATACAGACTGGTGTTTGAGAATGGAAATACTTCAAGTTCCTATTAATTCCAGTTAAGTAGGAAAAGTCACTCAAATTATGTCCCCTTCTAAAGTAGAAGGGACTTCAACAGCTCTTAAGGGGGTACCTTCCTCAAGCTGAGCATTGTGAAGGAGTGGAATGAAGCAATAGCAGTTTGCCCCTGTGCTGAATAACCCTGGCCAGAATACTGACTATGGGAATTGCTTCATTCCAATTGTAAATTTCAAATTGTGATGTATTTTAAGGCGTAAAGAAGCTATTAAGTCTTTCCCTCCCCAAAACACATGGTGTTTAATATTCAACACTTCGAAATTTCCACCTGAAACCTTTGTGGTTTGACTCAGGATTAACCCACACTATTTCCATATTTTCTTGTGTATTTCTGCTGTTCAGCGTTTAAGGTTGCTTCTCAAATACATAGTATGTTGTATTTAGTAATCTTGTGTCTATATAAACATTTTCATCATGTGCAAGCATGATTTTCTTTTGCATGGTCCATTTTAGTTGGTAATATGAATTAAATCGTTTTTAAAACTACTTCATTTAGGCGTGACACAAAGCTGCATGTATTTGATGTATCCAACTGAGTTTGATTTGTGTACTTCCTAGATTTCTAACCCTGTCAGTCTTGAAACTGATTTTACTTGTTCTGTGTTTAGCAAGTTTCCAACACTGTTTTAGTACAATAGGGATTTTTTCACCCTTCGGCGGGGGGGAAAAAAATAATGCACCAGAGGGAGTTGGAAGGTTTGTAATCATGATATAGACTTACTAGGTTGAGAGAAGAATTCTTTAAAAAGGAAAGAAAAGTATGAGTTTGTGGAAAAGCAGGATGTCTTCATGGTCTCAGTGTTGTTTCCCCTGGTCATTGGTTTGGTCAGAATATCACAATAAGATGCCATCTTATACCAGTCAAAATGGCTGTTAAGTCAAAGTAAGATGCTAGTGAGATTGTGAGTAAAGGGAACTCATCCCACTGCTGGTAGGAGTGTCAATTACTTTTAGCCATTGTGGAAAGTAGTGTGGCAATTCCTCAAAGAACTTAAAACAATTGCCCTTCAAACCCAGCAATCCCATTAAGCATGTATCAAAGAAATATAAAATAATTATGAGGCAGGAGGTCGTGCTCAGACACTGGACCAATTTGAAGACTAAGATAAGGACAGGGCTAGCAGAAGAAACTTTCCATAAGACACCCCCAGTGTGCCATGTCAGTTTACCGTTGCCAAGGCAACGCCGGGAAGTTACCACCTTTCCATGGCAACAGCCCAACCACCTAGAAGTTATCACCCTTTTCCTGGAAATTCTGTAATCCACCCCTTGATTTGCATATAATAAAAGAGGGTATAAGTATGACTGCAGAAGTACCTCTGAGCTGCTACTCTGGGCTGCCTATGGGGTAGCCCTCGCTCCACAAGGGCTGTGTCTGCCACTGCTCTGTCCTGCCACCTCAATAACAGCTTTCTAATACCATTGGCTCACCCCTGCATTCATTCCTGGATGAAGCCAAAAACCCCTTCTGGGCCAAACCCCAATTCTGGGCCTCACCTGCCCTGTATCAGTTCTACCTCAGGCATGTGTCTATTCATTCCAGCATTGTTTACAATAGCAAAAACACAGAATTGACCTACATGCCCACTGATGATAGGCTGGATCAAGAAAATGTGGTACATATACACTGTGGAATACTATGAAGCCACAGAGATGAATGGGGTCATGTCCTTTGCGGCAATATGGAGCTGAAAAATCATTCCTCTAAACGTGCTGATACAGGAAGTGAAAAAAAATACCGTATGTTCTTTTTACATGGGAAGCCAAACAAGATGACCAGATACTGAGAGGGGAACAACAGACACTGGGGCCTGCTTGAGGGTGGCAAATACCCATTGATATTACATGTATTACCCGGGTGACAGTTATCTGTATACTAATCCCATGACACAGCTTACCTATAACAAACCTGCACATGGACTCCTGGACCTAAAATAAGACTAGGAATTCTTTAAAGATTAGGAATTCTACAAATGTCAGTTAATTTAGTCATGGTAAATGCCTATCAACTGTAAGCCATGTAGTATTGTTAAGCATGTTTCCTAACAGGCTCTTTAAATGTAAAGTCTTAACAGAGAGCGCACTGTGTTAGTAAGTGGAACTAATATATACAGTTTGACATGTTGAAGTCAAATACACCCTGGGACAGCTGTCAGGAATGCAGGGGTCACAGCAAGGGAGCTGGCAATCAGTCCTCCAAAGACTCACCTGCAAGCAACATGAGGGCAGCTTTTCTCAGCCTCTGCCCAGACAGGGCTACATGTGGCCTGATAGCATCCTATGTGAAGGCACAAAGGTCATTCAGACCCACACTGGGCTACTGTACTGCATGAGGACATGATGGCTGCGGTCCAAATCCCAGGACATAACGGTGAAAAGGATGTCCCTCAGTGAGAGGGAAAGAGCCAGGACATTCAGAAGCCCCAGGAGTTCATTAGGAAAAATATCCACATGCCCGCAGTTTCATACAGATTAGAGAATAGTGATGCAACACAAGGACATCATCAGAAAAGTTCAGGAAAGCATTCCTGCCTGGAGCAGTTCATACCACACAGGGATCGAATCAACTCTGACTACCTCCTCATGCAAACCGAGTTGCTCTTGGAAGGTGAGAATCACGAATGAGGGAGAAGCTTTCTATTTTAAATACACCCTGCAAAAACAAGCCAAAGGGATACACAGCTACTGAAGTACCCAGACCTTCCCTGGCATTGTGTCCATGCAGATGGTTTGAGTCACAAGTTTCAGGAAACAAAAAGGTCAAGTGACAAACATCTCCTTCCATGTGAGTGCCAAGCTGGGGTCAATTTCTCTTTCTCCAGGGCATCAGCTTCCACAGCACAAATTCCATAATAACTGCACTCTTATGTGCGACTCAATTCCTGTGGTGCATATGGAGGATATAGTCTTGAATTCAATTGGAACGAAACGCACCTCTACAAGATTATCTCAGCTCTCCAAGTTCTAGACACTCCCATCTACTTGATATTTTTTATATTTATGTCTGTCCTTATGTCTCCCTGAAGCTTCAGGTGGGATTCTTCAAGCTAAAGATTGCCTCTAAACTTCAGAGCCAGTAAACTTGTGAATGTTAATTTGAAAGTCTCCTTGAGTCATGAACTAGAGCGTTCTTGGTAGATAGAAGTAGAACATGCAAAGTCATGGTGGTTTAAGGAGGAGAGGACATTGACAGAGTGAAGTCATCTAGAGACCTCACATGAGCAGAGGGAGAAAAGAGTAGTTCAGGGACTACTGTTCCCAGTGATTACTCCAGGAGACACACTCGAGAACCCAGAGGCTTCCATCACACACTTCCACTGTCAGAGAAAGCTGAAGACTTGATATCCAGCCACGTGGGGGTAGAGTGTTAGTGGTATGGGCACTGCCACCATCATGAGTGGCTCTCAAGACAGCTGGGTTCTACATCCATTTCAATCACTAAGCAGATAACCATGAGAACCTTGGTCCCTGAAGGATCTCCCCGTGCTGAGAAATTACAGTGCCAATTCTTTAAGAGGAATTTGTATGACTTCTTCCTGTATCAAGGGACAAATAAGAGATAAGGAAACAGAAGAAACCACAAATATGTCAATTCCCTGTAAGTGTTGCATAAGCCCAAAATTATCCCCTGGTCCTCAGAAACCATAAATGACCACAGCAACAGTATATTCCAACCACAGGGCTCATGGTGCATTACCACAATCCCTCCAACAAAGTTGATGGGGGTCTGTTCACCAGTCTACATCCCTTAACATTGTTTCAAGTTGCCAGCAGGACACCAGTGAACGGGAAGCCTAGGTCTTTTCCCTGAAAAGGGAACCAAACATAAGGATTCTTAGGTTTAAGCCATGGCCAAGGTCACCCAAGTATGGAAAAAGATGAAATATGTAGGGAACTCAAAGCATCATGATTCTGTAAGTCATTCTATGACCAGAAAAAAAGCCCTGACACTGGTGTGCCAAGTATTCAAACTATTTGAAGATCATAAAGTTTCTGATGTTTGTTTTGGTCATACATAGACCACATGTATCCAAGTAACAATAGTTCTCACTCAGCCTTCCTCATTGACAGGTCCCACATTTCAGTCCCCATCACTCTAGATCAGCCAGGACCCAGGTAAGACCACTTGCCTATCTATATCCACCTCACACTGGCTCCCCAGTGCTGACTGGGACTCAAGGACACATGACTGACTTATGTCAAGAGCACATCTCTGCTGGCAGGAATACGATGATCACTTGCCCCAAACACCACAGGCCCCGTCTCTTTATCCAGCTCAGCCTACCCAGGATCTGTGATTAGGGTTTAATGAGACAGGCAGAGAGGTTCCTGTCTTCCTCTAGGAGGGCAATTCACAAGCCCCCATAATAAGTCCTTCCTTGTTTTCTTCTAGTATTGGGATCCCTTTGAGGTATTAGGCAATGAAGATCAGGTCAACTAAGGAGACAGCAAGTTTTCAATACAGTATCATCCCCCTTCGTAAACACTGACACCATCCGCATTTCCAAAGTTACAGATTAGAGAATAGACAACACAAGGACCTTATCAGAAAGGCTCAGGAAAGCATTCCTGCCCAGAGTAATTTGCATCATCCAGGGATTAAATCAAACTGGTTCTTTATGGCAAACTAAGTTGCTTTTTCAGAGAGCCTCACTAGCCTGTCAGCTCTGAAAAGGGCGAGGGCTGCTTCTTGATCAGGAGGAGGAGGACATGCTGTCTGCATTCTGAATCTCCCAACCATCAAACAATCCTCCAGGAAGAGATCTTTGTGAACTTCATCTCCATCCTATCTGCCAATCTGAGGAGGGAGAGATGTGTGAATGGAGTTTTAGTCAATGACTTCAGTGGCAGTCGACTTTAGAGTCCTAAAAGACCAATTTAAACAAGAATTGAAGACTGGCATCTGGCACATCTTCTGCACATGTGAGTAGGTAACTGGATACCTTAAAGATCTTTTTGGATACTCAAATGTAATATTCCTACAGATCATACTGGGGCAGTGCAAGTTTCAGACAACAAAGATCACAGAAATTAAGGAGAAATCCAGTGAGTTGTACCACCAGAAGCTAAATGTATTTCCAATGCTAGAAAAAAAGAATGAGGTACATCTTGAGTGGTGGTGGCTCACAACCTAGGCTGGGGAGTTCCCCCTACCCCCAGCCTCTACCTTTTCCCCCTCCCCTCACTGGCTCAACCTTGGACATTCTAGCAATAAACACACAAACTGGCAGAAAAGACCTACTTCTGGGAAGACAATTCTCACAAGTGAAGGTAGATGGATATGGCATAGTTCATGAGGCATCAGGCCCAACAAGAGTCCAGCTGCCATTGCAGACACTCCCCATGGTTGCTGCTGGGATCTCCCATGCCTGGGCAATGGTTAAGGACAAACTAGTGGGTCAGGGTCACTCCTTGCCTGTCCACATAGCCAGTGTCCTGGACTAGGACCCCAGTTCTCCTAGAGAAATCTGGATTTTTAGGTCAGTGACATATCTATGCCAATAAAGAACCTGTCCCCAAAGTATGGAAACTGCTGCTTCCAGGGCCCATGTTCTCTGAAAAGTTAGAATGGTCTTAGTTTCATCCTCGAAACACAAATGGTGTTCATTGGACATGAGGCCAGGAAGGCTTCCCAGCACAGAAAACCTCACTTTGACCACTGGTTCAAGGTAACTCAAACAGGGAACCTTTTTAGCACCTGTTCACTTGTCTGCCAAGTATGGAAAGGATGTCATTTTGCATTCAACTAGATTCTTGTGCGTGCAGTTCCATGTCACATGACAGTTAACTACCACGTATTTGATTTAGCATAGCCATCATGCAACATATGGTATCTTTGCTAGTAACCACCACTTCTGACATTGAGTGCAAGGTTACCATTCTGGAAAATCCATTCTTTCAAATCCTCATTGGGGGTCCAAGTTCAGTTTGCTTATTCATGGCAAGGCCAGGAGTACACATTGTCTTGTCCTCAGATGATATTAACTCCTGGTCTGTCCTAATTGTCATAGGCTGAAATCTTGGTTCTGCTGGCATTTCTCAGGAGATCTTGCTTAGCCACTTTATTATTGGCATAAGTCAGACCCATCAGCAGAAAGCAGCCAGTGCTCTGGAACATACCTATGTGCCAGAGGCGGGGTAACCTACCAAGACTCAGGGGCCTATCCACATCTACGTTGCTTAAGTATCTAGGGCATGTAGGGACATCACTTACAACTTCCAAATTCAAGGACAGCTTCTTGAATTATCTCCTACCATAAGCAAAGTGTACTTTCAAAATAGGGTTTTGTGAATTTGAGACAGCATATCACACTTAACTACTGCAAGCCATTTTTAGTGGGCTCCAACAGGTTTAAGTTTTGAAGAGGCCTCATCAGATAAGGGCCCTGCAGCTAATCCTGGCCAAGACGCTGCCTTGCAGCTCAATGTTAGATCTATGGTAGGAGGTGGTCATAGGAGATGTCTGGGGGACGCCATAGTAAAAGTACTACAGACCACTAAGATTCTAGCCTAAGTCAGCACCTTCACAAGTAGAAGGCTGACTAACCTTCAAGTCAGCTCCAACCATGTTACTGGGCCTTAGACTGAGCTCCTGGCCACGAAACATCTAGTAACTGTTTTAGAACTTCCTAGCCTGATCTGGGTGCTGAGAGACCCACAGAGGCAGAAAGCAGCTCCATGGGCACAAAATCAAAGTTGTGAGGGAAATGAACATAGAGCTACCTTTAGATCACAAAACCAGGTGGCTCGGACTCCCATCAAGCTCTGTAGTACCTACATCTGCTCATACCTGTAGCCTCATGGGGAGATCTCTATGACCACCTGGCAAAGGATCAAGTTCTGGTTTACAGATGATTGACTCAATACATGATAGCTGAGTATTAACTGCTGTGGCAAGCTTCTTTGAGGGCACCCCAAGTAGTCAGTGGCAAAAAATCCTCTATCTGGGCAGAAGTTCAATCAATCGACTTGATCTCCTCTTATGGGGTAAGGAGTTTGAGGATAATTGGTCCTATGTATCGGCAAATGGACTGGCTGGTCACCCTGGAAGATGATTAGATGGAAGAGGTCTGGAAAATACATATGAGGGGCCTATTGGAATGGTCCAGTTCAGACTCCTGAGCAGCAAGAAGCCCATGGCAAGATACACACAGTGAAGACATGAGGGCGTGGAGCTGCCAATTGCATCCCAAGACTCGGTGGTGAAGAGGATTCTTCAAACATGGAAAGGAGAACAATTAATCCCAGGCCCTAGGAGCTAACTTGAAGGGACTTTCTGGGAAGGCATTGCTCAGAACTCAAGATAGTCTGTTCTCCCATCTTTCAAAGATCATGGAGAAAACACACAGGCATCTAGCACTCCACACACGAAGGTGCCATGAGAGAACTACCCCAAGACAGCGGATGGTTCCTTGAAACCTAGTTTGGTATTCAAGTGGTCAATTCTGCTTTCCAGGGAGAAGTGTCTAGATGTTGATCACAGCCTTGAGGGGTTGAAGGAAACTGCTATGGGCACCTAGCGAAACAGGTAAATGGTGCTGCTTCAAGTCCTACAATGCACAGGACAGCCCCCAATGAAAAATTATGCAGGAGTACCCAATTAAGAGTTTCTGATCTAGTTGACAGGTGTGACATCAGATATACGTGTAATTTGAGGCCTTTGGAGGATTCTAGGAGCATAGGTAGATGTGTTAAGTATTTCAGATTCAGGTTGAAGCATACAGATGAAGCGTCGAAGCTTATCTGGAGCTGAGAACTGGGCCACCCTCCCTAATACCTGGCCCTTTTGCTATGCACTTACCTTAATTGTCTACATACAGACATTTATAGGCAACAGTGAGTTTGGTGTTAACCTTTCCCACTAGACACTGGTAGTGATCATACAGGGACATCTTGCAAGCTGTGACTGCAGGACAAACCTTCCCATCACTTTCCACTGGGGCCAGACCTGAAGTGTTGGGTCCTGGACGACTCAGATGCAGGATCTATATTATGACTTGGGTGAGGAATGCTTCCCACATCCAATGGAAATTCAGGTGCCTCCTCTGAGAATGCACCGCATTTTAGTCAGGGGAGCAGCCTTCCTCTATCTTAAGTCTACCCTGCACGCAAGGCATTATGAACCACACAGCCACTGCAGAAAGTTCCAAGGCCTTTTCTGGCAGTGTCAGTATGCACATGGTGAAAGAACTGAACTTGAATCACACATTTCATGAAACAGGGTAAACTACCAAAGGTCTACTAAGTAGACACACTGGGGTCCAGCCATCTGCCTCGTGTTCACCAAGGCTGTCAGTTCAGCGCATATCCCAGCAGAAAATGATCATATGTGCATCATTCAGATGCAGTGGTATATGGAGACATGTTTCACAGTCTGGTTTTGGATGAGGATGGATCTCTGGCTATAGACCAAGCTCTAAGGGCCAAGAATTCAGACTTAAAGGCACCATTCTGATGGTTATGTCATTATCCTCCAATACCCTCTATCAGATTATTCATGCTAATGGTTGTTGCAGCCTTATGACAGCTGATAAGTTTATGAATGATTTCAAAACACTGAGTGAAAGTGAAGTTTTACTTAACAGATAGCCAAGTGGGCAATGCAAGGTCATAGTTGTCTGAAAAACTGAGTAATACACTGACATGGATCAAAGTTGTCTAGAATCCTCAGAGCAGAGGAAGATACAAAGCGTATCTCAGGGCACTATTGTACCACCTGCCCCAATGCTTGCCCCAGAAAACACCCTGGAGCCCAGAAGTTCCCATCACACTTCTCAGCAAAAGATGACACTTGGGACCCAGCCACCTGGTGATGGGGCGTCATCTTCAAGTGTGCTTCTAGCGTTGTATGATTATCTCTGCAACTCAGCATGGCTGGGATCTATAATGAGCTCAGTCACTGAGATGAGGTCAGTCACTCAGCCGAGGTCAGGCCTGAGTCTTAGTCTCTGAAGGGCCTCAAGTGTGAAGAGGTTATGGCACCAGTTCATTTTTAATACAGGAAAAGCTGTACAAATTCTTCCACTAAGGGACATGGCATAAAGGAATAAGGGAACTCCAGTAACATACCAATTCCCTCCAAGTATTTCACAAGCATAGAAGTACCTCTGGGTCTACAATTGATGCTAACGAGCTGTGGCTACGACACCTGTCAGCCTTAGGTCTCACACCACATTACCCATCTCGGACAAGATTCACAGAGCCATGCATTTCCAGTCTGGGTCTTATTGTCTAGATTGTTCTTTGGGGTTAAGTAGCTCCCTAGACACCACTAAGTGAGGCCTAGGACTTCTCCCACAAAAAGCACATAACCTGAGTACACTTCAGTTTAAATCATAGGCAAAGATGGGTAACAGGTATGAAGAGTTGAAGGACTTAGATAACAGAAAGGAAGAGTCATGATTCCCTATAAACCATTTTATGGCCAAGGAAAAAATTCTCTCCTGGGCTATGCATAACATTCAGTTCATTATGACAGCTTTCCATGAAGCTGTTGAGATCTAAATTGGTCATAAGACATTTTCATGGTACGTAGTACAGCCTGATCCATTACTGAGATCATACATCAGCTGAGGGCCATCTCTCTTGAGTCTGTAAGAAGCCTACCAAGAGTCTACTCCCGTGAATAGAGCTCTCAAGCCCATCTGACAACAGCCCAGATCCGCCAGCACCTTGGCAGGACTTCTCACCCAGCCATACCAATCTCACACTGGCCCCTGTGCTGTCTGAGGCTGGTAGCAAGCCCTAACCTTGTCAAACAGGCCTTAATCTGGCCACAAACAGGATCTCTGCAGCAACATGACATGCTTATGATGGCTATCAAGCACACTGCTAGAAGTTGGTTTACTGGAGCAGGGCTAGGGAAACCTGGCCTGCCCAGAGCGGGAAAACTACTTAAACCACAAATAATAGCAGGAGTTGCCTGTGCCTTAAACATGCTTTTGCTGCAGATAATCAGCCAGTGCCTGTTTCTCTGCTTCCTTGCTAAGAATGCTTTGTTTCCCATAAGGAATGCTTTTAGCTAATCTACAATCTATAAGAACTATGCTTATCACTGGCTTTCTGTCAATAACTGTGTAGGTCAGACTGTGGCTCTCAGCTCTGAAGGCTGTCACTTTGTATTTGTCACCCTGATTCCCACTTTGTACCCTATTCCTGAGTTTAATTCCTCTAGCACCACTGGGTTAGGATCTCCACAACCGAGCTGGTATTGGCAAGCAGCACCCAATGTGGGGGCTCGAACCAGGGTCGAAGGGTCGCTGGAGCAACAACTGGAGAACGTGGAACTACATTGGTGGACACCTGAGTACTTTTAAGCAATCCCCGTGGGAAGAAGGGGAGCTCAGAAGCATCGGGATAACAATGGGACAAGGGTCAAGCAGACACGAGAGACTTATTTGAGTCTGCTTTGGCATCTCAGAAAAGGAGTGAAGGTTAGCACCAGCCGACTTATGCAGCTTTTTAGTGTGGTAGAGAAATATTGCCCCTGGTTTCCGGACCAAGGAACTCTGCAGACATCTGGGAAAAGGTAGGCAGTGCACTGAAAAAGGCATATAAGGATGGATATTCTTTTTTAAGAATATCCATCTTAAAGGCTGAGGATATTCCTGTAACTGGTCAGTGTGGGGCTCTGGTTCATTCCACCTTGGAACCTTTCCACACAGATAAGGAAAAAAATCAGAGGAAGAAGGGGAGTACAAGGAAGTAACAGAAGATGGCAGAGCAGGTTTGCCAGCTAAAGCGGCACAGGGAACCCTCTGTACCTCACCTCATTTTGAAGTGGCTGACCCTCCGGATCTCTTCTGGAGGACACTGGGCAAAAAGCAGTTGCCCCGGTGACTGAGCAGCGCCTCCAGCAACCGCTCTCAGTTCTATTCAGGCAGGAATCCAGCAAGCTAGATGAGATGGTGATATGGACGTTTGGCAGTTCCCTGTTAGACCCACCTGATCAATAGGGGAATATTATGGCTAAATTCTTTAAAAGGAAAAGGCTCAAATGTAAACAAGTTATCAATATGGACCAGGTTCTCCTTTTGTAATGGGACTGCTAAAAATGTTGCTGTCTCCAGTCGGGTGATTCCTACTGACTGGGACACTCTTACTAAAGCTTGTCTAACTCCTGCTCAATTCTTACAATTTAAAACTTGGTGTACAGATGAAACTTCCATTCAGGCTGCTCACAATGCCCAGGTCCAGCCTTAAATTCATATGAACTGCAGGTCAACTTCTGGGGATTGGCGGCTGGGCTGGTTTAGATGAGCAAGTGGTCATGCAGGATAATGCCATAGAGCAGCTTAGGAGTATGCATTAGAACTTGGGAAAATCACTTCAGGAGAATATCCTTCCTTTGGTGCTGTCAGACAAGGACCAAAAGAACCATATGTAGGTTTTATAGCCAAGTTACAGGAGTCTCTTATAAAGGTGATTGCAGATTCGGCTGCTCAGGATATAGTGTTGCGGTTATTAGCTTTTGACAATGCCAGTCCTGAGTGCCAAGCCGCTCTGCCACCTATTAGAGGACAAGCACATTTGGTCAACCAGAATTAAAGCTTGTGATGGTCTCAGAGGTAATCTGCATAAGGCTACTCTGCTAGCCCAGGCAATGGCAGGACTGAAAGTGGGTAAAGAAAATACTGTTTCCCGGAGCTTGTTTTAACTGTGGGAAGCATGGTAATAGTAAAAATGCAGAAAAAAAAAAAAGATCAACAAGTCAGGCTGCCAGTTGAGGGGAAAAAAGACTGCTGAGCCTGGAATATGTCCAAAATACAAAAAAGGAACACATTGGGCTAATCAGTGTTACTCTAAGTTTGGTAAAGATGAGAACCCAATTTTGGGAAATGCAATGAAGGGCCCCGTTCCAAACCGGGGGCATTCCTGGCTCAGGCCACTCCCTCACCCTTGTACAATGCCTGTCCCCTGCCACAGTACTGCCGCAGATTTATGCGACACAAGAGCTGTGAGCCTTCTGCCTGGGGAACCCCCCGCAAAAGAGGTCAACAGGAGTCTGTGGACCCTTGCCAGCAGGGACAGGATTACTTCTAGGTAGGTCTAGTTTACATTTAAAAGGAATACAAGTACAAACAGGAGTCAGATTACAATGGGGGAAATTCAAATTATTATATCTACTTCTGTTCCCTGGAAAGCAGAGCCAGGAGAGTATATAGCAACAGCTTAGTAAATGACACTACAGTAGTGCCACAGAAAGTAACCATAGGTTGGAATCAATTAAAGACTTTGACTTTCAAAAATTACTAGGAGGCATTAATTGGATACCATCTGCTGTAGACATTCCTACCTATGCCATGAGTAGCCTATTTTCTATCCTTAGAGGATCCTAGTCTCACTAGCCCTTGGCAATTAACAAAGGAGGCTGAAGCAGAGTTACAGCTAATTGAGAAGCAGATAAACGTCAAATAGAATAGATCAAAAAAAAAGACTTTAGACTTAGATTTTTCCAACTCAGCGTTCACCTGCTGGTGTTATTGTCCAAGAGCAAGACTTGGTAGAACGGCTTTTTCTTCCACATACTAATTCACAGTCCTTACCTCATCTGCTGGATCAAATTGCTACTGATAGGAAATGGGAGAACTCGAATTGTCAAATTGCATTGATATGACCCTGGAAAAATTGTCCCTCTTACAAAGGCACAAATACAACAGGCCTTTATAAATAGTCTTACTTGACAGACCCATTTAGCTGATTTCGTGGGTGTTCCTGATCACTTTCCGAAAATTATTTTGATTTTCAAAATTGCTTTAAATTTAGTTATTCTAGAGAGAATCCAATTGAAGGTGCTGAAATATTTTTACAGATGGGTCTAGTAATGGCAAAGCTGCTTATTCTGGATTAAAAAGTAAAGTTTTTCAGGCACCCTATACTTCAAGCTCAAAAAGCAGAGCTTGTAGCTGTAATTGAGATGCTGAGATGCTGTCAATGTAATTTTTGATTCTTCACATGTGGTTCATTCCACACATTTGAAAATGCTCAGTTACAATTTCATACAGATGAACTGCTGACTTTACCCAGTTGCAAACCGCAGTTAGGAATAGAATGCACCCTTTTTACGTTACTCATGTTAGAGCTCACACACCTCTTCCAGGACCTTTGACTGCAGGGAATCAAATGGCTGATCGCCTGGTTGCTACTGCAATATCTAATGCGAGACACTTTCACAATTTAACCCATGTTAGTGACTCTGGTCTCAAACTCAGATACAGCACTACCTGGAAAGCAGCTAAAGCTATTATCCAGTGATGCGCAACTTGCCAAAAGGTACATTCCTCATCTTTTACAGGAGTTAATCCTCGAGGATTGGAATCTAATTCTCTTTGGCAAATGGATGCCACAATGTTCCCACTTTTGGGAGACTAGCTTACATGTATGTATGTGTAGATACATTTTCTCACTTTAGGCTACCTGTCAAACAGGAGAATCTTCCTGCCTGTGTTAAATGGCATCTTCTACAATGCTTCGCAGTCATGGGAATTCCAACTTCAGTTAAAATCGATAATGCCCCAGGCTATATTAGCCAAGCTCTAGCTACATTTTTCTCTATATGGAATATTAAACACATTACTGGCATCCCATAATTCACAAGGACAAACCATTGTAGAATGAATCTCTCCCTAAAACAGCAATTACAAAAAACGGGGCGGGGGAAGATTATGGAACTTCAAATATGCAATTGAATCTAGCATTATTGACTTTAAATTTGAGCCTGCCTAAAGGCCAGATGCTATCAGCAGCTGAACACCATCTGCAGAAACCAGTTGCAAAGACAGAAGCAGGACAACTGGTTTGGTGGAGAGATCCGATAACACAAAGTTGGGAAATACGTAAAATAACATGGGGTAGAGGTTATGCTTGTGTTTCTCCAGGCCAAAACCAGCAGCCGATTTGGATACCATCAAGTCACCTGAAATCTTATGAGCCAGATGTTGAGGAAGAGATTTTGGGAGGAACCTGAGGACCCCCCCCCGATTGTAGCCATGCCGAGGCTGACAATAGGGAACACACCAGTCCCCGTGAACAACACTCAGCAGGCACAACCACCCATCTGGGGCCAGATCAAAAAGTTGATACAGATGGTAGAAAAAATCTGAAGGCAGGACGACCAGTTACAATGAGTAATCTAATGGTAGCTATGATGGCTGTGCTCACTATTGCAGTGAGTATTCCCCCAGTAACTGCTGAAACAAAAGACAATTATACTTATTGGGCATATATTCCCTTTCTACCACTTCTACGGCCAGTAACATGGTTAAGACCCTCTAGTGGAAGTATACACTAATGATAGTTTTCGGATGCCTGGTTCTACAGATAGAGGCCCATCTCACCCCGAAGAGGAGGAAACAATTATGAATATCTTGTTGGGATTTCAGCATTTACCTAGTTGCTTAGGAAAAGCCAATGGGCATTTACCTCCCAATCTTGGCTGGGGATAGTGCCTGAACATAACATCTCTGTGGCAGTTACATATGCTTTCTGGTCTTAGTATTTATTAGTGATTATGCTCCTGTAGCCAAAACCTATCTGTAAAGTGAATTGGACATGGTGAGAAAAAATGAAGGCATTTGGGAAGATCGTATCTCAAAGGCAGGCATAGGTGTTGCATGATTCATATGGAGTCATTGATTGGTCCCCTAGAGGGTTATATATGAGGGTCACCTCTCAGTCTGCAGGTAATGGTCACCCTGCATCAGAACAAAATAATCTGATAGTGGACACTAAGTAGTACAGCAAGAATTCCTATTTGGGCATATGGTGGTATAGTGGCACCTCAACACCAAATGATATGGCCTGCTGTAGGAGCTAAACAAAGTTATGGAAAATGGCACTGAAAAAGATTTGGGAAGGGAACTATAATAAGCCAACCCAATATAATCCTAATTACATATTAGAATTGGCTCAGTGATTCAGTCTGGATACAGAGTTGTGTCCGTCTGCCTTTCCTGTTGGTAGGGTGGGTGTTTAAAACTTGATCCCCCTAATCATGTAAATTGTCAGGAATGTAGTTTTCTTGTGTTAATTCTTCCTTGTATAACACTGATCATTCTATTTTAGTGGTAAGAGCCCAAGGAGGAGTATGGATACCTGTAAAGCTTTCCCGTCCTTGGGAAGCCTCTCCCTCTGTGCATGTTACTGAAATTCTTCAAAAGATTGAGGTGCTCTCAGCATTTCATTGCTACTTTAAAGTTATGGGATTGACTGTTGTCACAGCTAGCAACTGCTGCAGTAGCTGGAGTTGCTTTGCATTCCACAGTACAAACAGCAGACTGAATTGGCAGAAAAATTCTACTTTGCTGTGGAATTCCCAAATATAGACTAGAAACTAGCTAATCAAATCAATGATCTCCAACAAACTAATGTGGCTAGATCGAGTAGTTAGTCTAGAATATAGAACGCAGTTATGATGTGACTGGAATACTTCTGATTTTTGCATTACTCCTCATCTGTATAATGAAACAGCATGAGTGGGAAAAAGTTAAACATTTAAAAGGTCATACTGGAAATGTATCTTTGGATACTGCCAAACTGAAGGAACAATTATTTCAAGCCTCTCAGGAACATCTGAGGTTAATGCCAGGAACTAAAGTGCTTGAAGGAGCTGCAGATGGATTAGCAGCTATTAACCCATTAAAATGGATCAAGACACTTGGAGGCCCCGATTTCAATGATTGTGCTTTTAATCTGTTGGTCTTTGTCTAGTCTGCAGATGTGGATCCCGAATCCTGCGAGAAGTAGCCCACCATGACAAAGCTACGTACGCCTTTATCGCTTTGCAAAAAGGAGAAGGGGGCCATGCTGGTAGCAAGCCCTAACCCCGTCATAAACAGGCCTTAATCTGGCCGTAAACAGGATTTCTGCAGCAATGTGACATGCTTATGATGACATCTCTGTGGCAGTTACATATGCTTTCTGGTCTTAGTATTTATTACAATGATTGTGGCTCCTGTAGCCAAAGGAGCATAATTTGGGGGGGAGGGGGGAGGGGGGAGGGGGGAGGGGGGAGGGGGGAGGGGGGAGGGGGGAGGGGGGAGGGGGGAGGGGGGAGGGGGGAGGGGGGAGGGGGGAGGGGGGAGGGGGGAGGGGGGAGGGGGGAGGGGGGAGGGGGGAGGGGGGAGGGGGGACTCAGCCCTCCAAGGATTCACCCTGCAAGCAGCATCAGAGCAGCTTCTCAGAGCCTCTGCCCAGACAGGCTACATGGTGACCCGATAGCAGCCTGCACGAAGGTACAGAGGTTATTCAGATCCACAATGAGCTGTCCACCCCAGATGTTATACGACTGTGGTCCCAGTCCCAGGTCATAATGGGGGAAAAAGTCAGGCAGTATCATAAGCCCTAGGAGCTCAGTTTAAGGAAATGTGTTTTAGGAAGCAGGCAGTCTGCTTTCCAGGCAATGCTCCTGGCCTGACCCAAGCTACCCTGACTCTCCACTGAGAATTGGAAGCAGTCATTTGGCAGCAGCCATACATCTCTCCCCTGTGGAGAGACCCAACAGCCCTCCAGTGTTCCTAGGACAAATCCACTCAGCTGTCCTCCACAGGCGGGATTTTGACCCTCACAACCCATCCCTGCCCAGCTGTTTCTTGCAACACAGGGAGACACCTATACAGTATTTCCTCCTCTGCCTTATTCCTGTTGCCTGCACTGGCACAGGCCTTCCGGCCAGAATACAGGATGCACAGATACGTCCTGCAAGCAATGCTAAAGGACTTGGGGAACACCAAGCATAGAAGCTCCCAACCTGAGCATAAACAAGTTATGCCAACATGCCTAGAGGGACTGCTAGGTTAGAGATGGGCCACTTGGCTTATTCTTATGCCTTGAGGCCCAAGAAAAGGCCACTGAGCTCTTTAGGGATATGCACAGATCACCAGCATTGATTTGGGGGTGAGGCCATGCTCATGTTTTCCAATTCTATCTCCCAAATCACCTGGACTCAGACTAAAGGTAGATTTTAGCAACTCTAAGGAGTTTGAGGCATTCTTGTGAAACACATCAGGTAGAATCTTTCCCAAAATGAGGGGGGGAGGGGGAACCACCAGCTACTGTGGCATAGTCCCCAGGAAAGAAGCCAGGTTCATAACAAGCAGGCGCGAGGGCCTGGAACGTGGCCAATCCATAGCCCACTCCCTGGTTCATCCAATGTCATCACTTAGGATGTAGCAATACAGGCGGGGGGCTCACAGCTAGAGTCCCTAAGTGAACAATGGGGCACTAGCAAGATTGAGGGCATCTAAAACATGATCAAGGACCCAAAGAAGTAACTCAGGGAAGCCCCTTGAACACCACCCCCCACCCTTCAGTACAACCAGCTCCACCAGTTGCTGTCAATCTCACAATGATGTTGAAGTCCAGGGTCACCTAGGAGCCTCCTTTCCTACCCTGCAGCTCATCACCTGAGCTTCCCTCTGTAGGGATCCATGGTCCTAGAACTGAGGAACTCGAAGCCCTGCTAGGATGCATGGGAAACCTCAGCAGTTGAGGATAGGTCTCCAGAGAAAGGTCTCAGCCAGGATCTGCCCTTTTCCTGAAGACAGGCAGTACCACCCTCCTTCCTGAGCTGGGTGCTGTACTACACCCGATACCTGGACTAGAAGTTTCAACATTCTTCTGTGGACAACAGCCCTCATCCTCATGCAAGCTACTTGAGCCAATGTTATGCCACATCCCTGGACATGGCCACTTCCAGTGGCTAGAGTGTGAGGAGTACAAAGGCCCAGCCAGGTAATATTCAAGGCTAGCTCTGGAAGCTACTCTGGCTCCAGAGATTATGGCCTCATTTAAGCTTTTCCAAATCAAACAGTTCGCATCCTCCCTGTTCGTTTGCTTTCAGGTGTGAAAGCTCACTTCACCAGTAAACCCAATGCCTAAGAATTTCCATTTACAAGTCTGCACACTTAGGGAACACAAGTTGACTTCACATACCCATTTCATTCTCATATCGCTGTGGAAAGTCAAACTGCTTGGCTCCTCGAGTATGGAAGTAGGCAGAAGCCCCCTGGGTTTGCTAGTACAGATTGGTGTTAGACTGGTTGGTATAAACTCAGTTGCACAAAGTCCAAGGTCCACCTGGTCTTCCACAAGGGGACACGTGTGTCGCCATGTGCCTTTTCACATTGCACAATTCGTGTGCGTTAAGCCTATGCTGTGAACCTAGAACACATTACAGAATTTGTCCAATCACATTGTGTGTCAACGTAAGCTTAAAGACTAAGATTTAAATATAGATCAAGGAGATACTTCGTAATGAGGTCAGCACAGGTTTAAGGGAGAGGGTCCACTGGCTGGAGCACAGGAAACCCTTTGTTGTATGCTCTGGAGCTCTCCACCAGGCTCAGCAAGACTGACAGGCTTACATCCCAGTCTGACTTCAGCCCCATCCTGCCTCATTTCCCTTTTCATGGGTTTTAATCTCAACAGTATTTTATAAAAACAGTCTTGACTTGAAAGTGCTCAACTACCCCACCACAAACCACCCATGGAAGTAGCCTCAACCTGGTTCAAGGAGGGAACAGTCATGCTTGCGATGGCCTCGTCCATAGCCTACCTCAGTTCACCAGCAGTTTCAAGAGAGTTTGCTGCCAGGAAATAATCTATGACAAGTACAACGCACTCCAGTTGCAGCGCCTACTTTAAACAACTGTTCTATGATGCTTCTCCCTTATTACCCACAATGACCCAGATTGTGAGGTTAGAAGGTACACACTTCCCAAACTTAGGTCCAAGCAGATCTAGACGGTGTAGCTCCAGATACTTCCAGAGGACTCAAACCACACTGCCAGGTCACGTTGGCTCCTCTTGCCAGAATGTGAGCAGAGGAATTTATGCTACGTGAAAAAAATATGAAACTCTAGTGATGCACTGGGCCATTTCTTGGTGCCCCCACGCCTAGCGCATCAGGAGTAGCCAGGCCATTACAGCAAACATTGCCTGATAAAGACAGGCAACCAGGGGCTCAGACATCAGGTGGTTGTTTGATCACCTATGAAACAAGCAACTTTGGCAACTATTGGCCAAGTGTGAGGGACTCTAAGAAGTAGGAAAAGATAATCTTATGGTCCAAGACCAGCTGCAGTTTAGGATTTGAAATCATAGCTGCCCATCAAGTGACAACCACACCAACCCGTCAGAGCCATTTCATTGGACTTGCTGTCCCAGCTGTGGAGTGTGGTTACCCAGGGGCTCCAGCTCTCAGCTCATGCTCTTCCTGGGATGGCCCCAAGCCAGACTGAGCAAGTTGAGCCATTTCTACTCAATGTGGATTTCCTGAATCTGCTCTAGTGTTCCCTACTGGACTGGCAGGACTGGCCGATTCACATTGTGATCTGACAGCTTCCCTCTTCCTTCTAGGTCTTTTGCATTTCTAGTTCTCTCAGCATCTACTTCCTGGACAACTCAACAGCAAAGCCACCAATTAAGCATCAGTAGCAGTGGATGCAACATGGTGCAAAAGGAGGTGGACAGGAAGATTTGGGACCACCACCTCTGTAGCCCAGCTAGAAATTCAGATCTCCTGGTGAGAGGTAAGCACTGGCGCAAGGATGGGGAAGACACAGAGAATGCAGCCTCACTTTCTCATGAGCACAGGTCCTGTGCACACCTGTCCATCCACTTCTGAGTCAGTAGGCTCCTTTTCCCAAGTTTGAGTCTGACAATGAGTCTGGTTTCCCAAAGAGTTTAAGAGCAAGAGGCAGAAAGCCAAGTCTTGTGTCTCCACATTAGAGAAGCAGCTCAGAATTCTTTAAACAGATAGTACAACTTTGCTATGTGTAGCTTTTGTCACTAGTCCACATACATGCATGTGGTGATTAGCAGTCAAGCCCGACCCTGTGGCCTGTCAGCCTCAGGATTTGAACACAGGATCTCTAATTGAAGATAATCCCAATGAAGAAAGATAGGGAAGAGGAAGTCCACAGCATAAGCTTATGAAGAATCAACTAAGAATACTTCAGTCATTTGCAGAGAATCATTACCCCGATTTTACAACCAAAAAAAAAAAAATGGCCAGCCAAGTCTTTGTCCTGTGTACGTAATTGGCAACTGGTTTCAAAATAAGAGCCATACTACCACCTACAGGCATATAGGATCCACACTGCCGAGAAACCATGATCCTTCTGTCCAGTCACCTAATTAAGAATCCAGAAAAAAAAAAAACAGGTGGAATCTCCCACTGATGACACCAAGCAGAACTCTTGTGCCCAGTAAGTTCTACTGGATGGAGCTGGCCACTCTTCTGTAGCAATGTAGGGGAATCCCAGAGAACAAGATGGCCCAGATAACGGTAGTCCTATGGGTTAAGAGAATACCAGACCGTGATTTGGGATATCCAGGTGAGGAGTCGCCTTTCTAGATGTCAATCAGTAATTGTTCCTTATCCTTCTGCATCTTAGTATTCTAAAAGGAACAAGCCTGAGATGGAAGAAAGCCAGCACGCAAGGCCCTTCCTCTTGCACTGTGTTCATGGTGTGCAGGGAAATAGGCGGGAGGAACAAAAGGGCTTCTCTCATTGTTTCAAGGACAGCGGCAGAATGGTTGGGGATGTCATCCTGAGCAGCCTCAGGGTTACCAGAAGCTAGTCTTTCAGGATCAGTTTCTAACGTATAAGTCACAAGGATTGAGGTAAGGTGCCTTCCCTTCAGTCCCAGCATCATGACCAGTGTTTCCCAAGTAATGGAGAGTTCTTATGTTCTCAGTTGTGGCATACACTTTTGCCAATAGTGATCTCATCTCCACAAGTGCCCCTTGGGCAAAATATGCAGCAAGTTGCTGCAGAGCAACCCAGGTCTCAAAAGTCCAGCAGCTTTGGGATGAGAAGTCTGCAAGTGTTTACTGCTAGGGCCAGGAATGCGATTCTAGGAAATGGTGCTGGGCTTCTGGGAGCACTATCCACAAAGTCATCCCACAGCCATCCACATGAAGCCAGAGAAAAACGACTCTGCAGAGCTTGCACATAATAATGCTGACCTCAGAAAGGCTGTGAGCCACTGGTCTCTTCTGATAGGGCAGTGATGTCCTGAGAAGGCTGAGCTAAAGTATGCAGCACAAGACAAGCACCAAGGCAGCAAGAACCACCCCCAAGTGACAGTTGCCAAATCCAAAGTAATCTGTGCTTCAGAAGACAGAGGCTCTGGCACAGTCCCTGCCTCAGACATTGTCTCCTCAGCAGATACCCAACAAGTAGTACAAGAACATGAAGGACCCCCCTGCTCAACCTTTGAAGGGGTCTCTAAGGCAGCTACTGCAAAAGTCATCTCCACGGACCAGGACAGCATCTCTAGACATGGCGCATGGCCTGCCAGGACAGCAGCTATATATCCTTTCACAGAAAGCCCCACCAGACCTTGACGGAAGGGCACCCCAACATCAGCCTGGCCCGCATACACTTCGGGCATAGTCACTAACCTGTAAAGAGCCCCAGGAGGTGTCTGTGCTGGAGCAGGCATGCAGCCCCCACCACCTTTGCTGAGAGCTGCTGCCTGGGACCAGTGTTTTGAGCAAGTCACCTGTGGACATGGACCCACAAGATCTGAGGGTACCCCCAGATGAGCTGCTGAATGGCATGGTTGAGCTGAGTTTTTGAAACAAGCCCCAACTTTGAGACAACGTTCATGATTTTGAGCTTTAATTTCTCAAAGTATCCTGGAGAGTTCTGTCATTTGGAGCAGGTCCTGCTAGTGCTACCATCAACACTGCTTGCACAGGAGTGCCAGCCTTCCAGGTGGGCAACCCTTCCTGAAGGGCAGAATTGCCGAGGAGGTGCTTTTGTGTAAAAGCATGTCTGCCATAGTTTGTGTTCTTTCCACTTTTCTTGATACTTCAATTATAACATTTTGTACTACATTAAGCAATACAGTTATCAGGTAAAAGTTTGGTCTTTTATTCTCGTACTGAGTCCTGAAGACTAAACTCATTGTATAAATTTTGTAAGGAGTTTCATCATCTATGTTGGATGTTTTTCATGTTTATATTCTAAGCAATGTGATACTTAGTCTACAGAACAAAGCAGGCTTTGTACATAATTCCATGGCAAAAACTAGTTTATATAAGCCAAGCTGATTGTGTTAATGTTTTCAGTAAAAATTCTTGCAAACTTGATGCCTGGAATCACGTGATTGTAACATGGGATGCTCGCCTAACAGAACATCTGCCTGCTTAACACGGTGTGTTTTGGGTGGGAGTTGGGTGGGCAGAGCAGCCTCTAAGCGCTTAGCTAGGACTCCTGCCAGGCACGAGATCCCGGGCTCTCCTGCTCACCCATGGCTGCCTCCCCAGGCAGGAATCATACGTATTTCAGAAGTGTTTGTTCAGGGAGATAGCATTAGTTCTACACAGGATCCAGACGAATCTAAAGGAAATGATACAAGTAACATAGGAATGACTCCCCAGTGTATTCCTCAAATCCATCCAGGAGTTCCAAAAGCCAGCGGTTTCTTTCCGTTCTGGCCCTTGGCTGAGGGGTCCTTAAGCTCCACCTGCTGGCCATGAGGCATCACAACAGACAAGGAAATCATAAGATCTTAGGAACTTTGGAACATCACCCCACCCCATCAAAGATCGTGTGCCCTAGCAACAATGAAACTTTGAGGTCAACCCCTCTCCTACCTAGGAAAGGATAAAGAGACATCACCCATGTTCAAAGAAAATGAGCCAAACTTGAGTTTAGGAGATGGTGGCCACACACAGCAGGCCGTCTTGTAAGGGGCACAGCAGCAGCCCCAGGGCACTGAGGGCAGAGCCTCCAGGACCCATCACTGGAGATGACTGCCTGGGAAGACTCACTTCACCGTTAGAGAAGTGTGGCCTCCCCTGGTGGCCTAGGTTCACAGTACACAGAATTACCTGCTTTGAGGCAACGCTTGTCAGTGGTGACTTGAAAAAAGTGTATGCATACTAGTGCCTGGGAAGGAAAAAACCAAGTACAGAAAAGATCAGTTATGAGAGCAGACAGGCTCTTCACCAAGTATACTGAGGGATTCTTAACGAGAGTCACCACCTAGGATGGCTCCTCCAGCCGCAGTCCAAGGTCAAGTATTCCCATCAGATCCCTTTATCCCTGGGGTCCCCCAAGACCACCTCCAGGAACCCAGGGCTTCTGTCCTTTCCCTCAAGGAAACCAGGCTGGCTCCTTTGTCTAACAAGCATAATCACAGCCCCAGGAGCCATTTCTTGAACAGGACGAGTGCTGACTGCCAGTGACTAAACCTGAAAGCTGAACCCCATCTTCCTGTCAGTTTGCTTCCCCTTGTCTCCCCCATCGACTTTCATCCAGTGTACCCTCCCCTGCTGGCTCAGTCCTCCTAGGGCCACGTCTAGCTCCTAAGGATTAAGCATTTCCAACTTAGAGTTGATGTATCTAAGAAACAGTTGTCCAGATCAGGCTCCCCTTGTCATGCAACAGGATACGGTAGTTTCTGTAGTTCAGTGCCTTTCCTTTAGGGATTAGGAATAAAAGGTGGGAAATGAGGCACAGCAGCATTCACTTTCCATTCCAAGGTGTCTTGAACAAGCAGAGATAGTCTTGTTGGAAAGCCCATAAAGCTCCTCACAGTTGGGAGGAAGCTGACAGTTTTCTGAGAATGGCTTTCATTGTATTTAAGACACTAAAATGTACTCAGTAACAGCATAAGTAACAAGGAAGTTCAGGTGATGACTCAAATCCACTTCCACCTGGCATAGATGAGACATCTGTCCAACAGCAAACATCACAGCTTCTATAGTCTTCATTATAAAGTCAAAGGATTTTGTACGAGTTTAGTCTTTCCTCACAATTCACCATGCAAGTTCAGAAAAACAGAACTGATGTATCAGGATGAGGTTAGGAAAACGCTGGTTGGCTTGCAAGTTGCTTTTGTAGTCCCGGCCCAGCCAACCATCTAAGAGGGGAGGCATACAGCCCAGCCTCAGCACAGTCAGCACAGTCAGCACTCAACCGCAGAATACTAGGTATCAGGCTGGAGCCCAGCGGCACTAGAGGAAAGTTGGACTCCTACGGCCCCACCCCCCACCGCCCTCTGGGAGGGCAAGAGGCCAAAGTCCCTTCTTCCATCTCCCTGCCCACAGATTCATCTCCCCTGGGGCACTGCAGCATGAAGACTGGCAGCCCACTCTCCAGTCCAAAGGCTGCTCTCTTGACTGATCATTCTACAGGAGCAGATTCCCATTCAGAAGTGATTTCATCCTAGGGAATGCACTAGACACCAAATCCTTGGAGATGCTCTGGTCTCCAGGAAGTATGTGCCCAGGAGTGATGAGGGCACCCTATAGTCCTAGGGAGGAACGGGTAAGTGAGCAGGCCATAGGAAGCTTTCCCTCTTCTGTGTGGCCAGTTCTTGTGGGCTCACTCTGCCTTCAGATGAGCACATGGAGCTTCTTATTCCCCCAGGGTGGCCCCAGAGGAAGCAAACCTGTTTTTAAAAGGCTCCCATGTTTAGGAGATCCTGCCTCTATTAGCAGCTGCCTGGAATAACTATCAGGTTATCTTGTGCAGAAATACTTCAATGGCTTCCACAGCCCTTTCTGGGTCTTCTTACCAGGGAAGGTAAAGCTCAGAACCATTGTCCAAAACCTCCCAGGGAGGTTAGGATATCAAGGACAGGGTTTCATCTACCTAGATTTTGGAACATGCCCCCTTCCCGATAACTAAGCAAGGAAGGTACACCTCATCAGGCCTCCTGAAAAGTGGGAGGAAAGCACTTAAAAGCCTAACTTCTGAAAGGTGGGATGAGAAACTCCTATTCTGTTGGTTCTGAACTGTCAGATCCCTCCAAGGATGTCTGGATGAGGGAAAAGCAGGGGTGGAGCAGCCAAACCTCAGCAGCCCACTTGCATGTTTCCAGGCCCCAGGACACCACAGGGAAGAGGGGAGAAAGCTCTTGATGCTGAAGTCCTATTTCAACCCCAGCAGATGAAGGAACCAAGATGGAGGAGCAGCAGCACTCAATCATGCCGGTGAGGGACAGAATCTGATATTCCTCAGTCATTTAAGACACTAAAGCAGCTTGCCATGTACCAAAAAAAGTCTAAATCTAGACCAGCCTCTGGGACTGAAGCCTCCATCTCCAGTTCCTTAGTGAGCTTGTTCAAGTGTATATGAAAGCCTCACTTTCCTCCACCGCATGTGCATCGTCTGGCTCAATTCATCTCAAAACCCTTCAGGCCATTGAAGGGTATTTTGTATCCCACTGCCCCCCACCTTCCTGTCACTCACATGGACAACAGTGTAGCCAAGGGGTCATGAAGGAGCATCCTCTGCTCAGAAGCCTGCAGGGGGAAGCTCACTGCTATATGACTGAGATCTCACTGGTGGCTTCATGCTGAGCCACAGGTCGAGACAAAATGTGTTATGCCACGTTGTCTATAGAAAATGTGGATGTTTCTGTTCATAGGAATGAGCTATTCTTTAGGTCACAGACATGACAAGGCAATACCCAGCCTTCACTCTATCTCCACTGAATATAATGGAATTTTCTTGCTCTCTGAAGACAGCTCCCCTAAGTTCTTAGAGATGACCAGTTGATAGCATTCTAGATACCTAAAGTCAAGCAGCAGTTGTCAGGGTACCCTTATGATACTTGATCAGGAGCCAGAACAGCTGGAGCATCCAGGCACTCTCGTGTTAATGTAAAGGCCCATTCAGTTTAAGATGATTTCTCTATTGCATCAAGGCAACTTTCTGGAAGCATTTGTGTCCCACAAGATCAACTTCTGAGTTGGACTACGACAAAAATGTCAAGTCCAGGATTTAAAGAGATGGAGACGTCCACTGTAGCAACCGTACTGGCATCTCCCACCGACCCATATCTTCTGATGACTATAAAAACACAGGATACGCTTGGAAGAGGCCAAGTGTACAAAGCCAACTGCTGAGCTCAGCAACTTTGACTTGGATGTACTCTAAGCACAGGTACATTCCTCTTTCATTATGAGGTCATTCGGGCAACACCCACTCCAGTTCTGGTCTAACAGCAGTGGAAGTCCCCATGGAGACATGTGGGTCACCTAGAACTATGACTGAACATGAGCCACTTAGTGACCACTAGAGAAGCTTTCTGCACAAATGAACGTCCCTCCTAAAATGAAGGTCCTCTCAAAGCTTTTTAAGACAGGATTTCTACAAGACCAGGGTAAGGAATGTTTCCCAAGTCAGAGGGCAGAGTCCAGAGGCCCACCCCTAAGGGATGTACTGCATCTCAGTCATGGGTAGGGGAGAAGCCTTCCTCCACCTTAAGCCTGCCCTGCACATGAGCTAGTGGTAAACCTCACATCCCCTGGAGTAAGGTCAGATGTCTTCTGGCAATCGGATTTTACCAAGAAACGGTTTCATAAGACATGACTCAAAGGACATCAAAAAAGATACAGCTATGAAAGGTCCACTGAGAGGGAGTCCAGACATCTACCACATTCACCAGGTCCCATTGTCAGCTTTCACAAGGCTCATCTCATGGAGATTTTGCAGCACTGTAACTCAGGACCGTCATTATATAAAGGATGTGTTTTCCTTTTGGTTTGGAGATGAACTTGATAGTTCATGGAAAACTCGAGCTAAAAGCTGTCCCCTCTCTAAGTCAAGCATTGAGAAGTGAGAGCTCCACACCTAGGGTTACTTAGGCTTAATGTCACTTTCCCTAAAACCACACATAGGAGGACCTTCTTTAAGCCTCAGGACAGTTTAGAAATACAAATACAATTTGAAATACTCAAGTTAAAAAGTGGAGTCAACTAGAATGAATCGATGGGTAAAATCCAACATCATAGTGGGGTTTAGCCAAGAGGCTGACGTGAAATGGCATTGTCTAGACCTCAAAGGAACAGAGGAAGATACAAAGGGCAGTCCAGGCACTAGTATTCTGCTTGACCTAGCTGATACTGAAACCCAGAGACTCATCACATGCTTACACTCAGCAAAAGGTGCCACCTGGTGGTGGGGCGTCACCTCCGAGTGCACTTCTATTTTATGACTGGCTCTACAATTTAGAATGGCTGCATCATGGACCCAGCTCAAGGGTCAGACATGAGAATCTTTGTCAAGGAAGAACGTCACATGGTGAAGTTGTATTGCCAATTCTTGTTTTGGCTTGAGACTTACCCAGTCTGCATCCCTTTATCTGCATTCCTGTAGGTAGGCACCTAGACACCAACAATGATGGGCCTGGGCCTTCCTGGAAGACACCTAACATGATTCATGCCCAGTGAATCCCAAAAGATAAGAGAATTGAAGATGAAAGGATTTAGTGAAAGTCGTAATTCCATTTAGAACATCCCACGATCATGAACACTGTCATGGACCCGTGCATATTTCACTGGAACAATTGTACCATGAAGATGCCAACATTCATTCTGGTCATGAAACTTTTAGTAATTCCCGTCAGTCACAACATGGCTGCTTATAGAGCAGAGGCCAGCCATGAGCTCTCTGCTCCGGCTCCAAAAGCCTGTGAGGTCCACCCCGAGTGGCCTCTCACATGTAGCTCCCATTACCCTAGATCAGCCAGTACCCAGAGTTAGGACCTCTTGTTCAGTCAAGGTCATCTCCCACTGGCCCTTGGGCATCGTCTGGGACACTGCAGAACACTTGATCCCCAACAGTGAGCATGTGTCTGGGCAAGAATCTTCAACCAGCTGCCTCCAAAACTACAATCTTCTTCCAGTTCAGGCTTTCCTGCATGAACAAGGATTTCAGGAATAGGAATTGGGCATCAGGAGTTTCTAAACTTGTGCTGTACAAAGTGCACACAGTTGATGTATAGATACCTGGAGGATTAAAGGAATGGCTGCTGACTGAGCAGTGCTCCAAGTCAAGAACACTTAATGTGACTGTCCTTTCCAGAACAGATGCCAACTGATGAAACTAAAATGCTCAGTTTCCTGAAGATGGACAGAAGTCATCCAAGGATGACTGTTGGCAGTGCAGCTCAGCGACGGAAGGAGCAGGCACTCCTGCCTTTTGGGTGTGCAGCATCCACAGGGCAGGTTTTTTAATTTTGTTCTGCATTTGCCCAGACAAGCTAGATGTGATCAGATGTCATCCCAGATGACAGGCCCCTGCTTGGTGATACAACATATTGAGCTACGTGATGTAGGATGTAAGGTAAGATTCCCAGTGTAAGAGGGGAGACATTCAAGGCAGTTATTGGAAGCCCTAAGAAGCCAAGTTTAAGGAAGAAAACGTCAACCAAGGAGGCAGCCTATTCACACTTGGAGAACTCCCTTGAGCATCTGACAAATCCCTATGAGCTGCCCCTCACCCCTTACTTTTCAGAGTCAATGAAGACTTTCATTCCATCATCCAGCCACCTGCCATTATCTGTTTCTTTAGAAGAATTACTGCAGGATACCGTCCACTGTGCCTAAGAACTAGTTCAGCCTTCCCGTACTGGGTGGCAATTAGCTCTTCACAAACTGCTAACTTGCAATGGACAGAGGTACTTTGGGTTTTCCCAGCTGGTGGAAGGGTACACACATCAGTAAGAATCCAGGATTGCTGCTGAGAATCCTAGAAAGCGGGGTACACAGCCCCAAGAAACAGGAAGCTCAAGAGGTCTGTAGTCCCGAGATTGAGAAAAGTCAGAACAAGCTGGTAGTTTTAGGAAAGATCTAAACTTGCCACACACTGCAGTCTCTCCAACAGCAAAGACCTTTTGGATTTTACAATATTCATGAACCAAAGCAGCACACAGATGATCAAGCTCAACCCCAACTGTTCGAGCTCCTCTCCCGAAGCAGAGGGCACTAAGACATCTTCCACCTGGCTCTGTCTCCTCAAAGAGCCTACCTCTACCACGCATTGTTGCCTTCAAGGGTGTGTGCGTGTTGATGTTGAAAAGTTGGCTTTTTCCTTATTTCTCTGGGGACAGAAGACCACTTTGCCTTCAAGAAATCTGACTCGAGGACCAACTGGCCCATTCACCGGATGCCAGTCCTGACGGTTGGGTGCATGACTCAGACCTCAGGTCCCTGAGCTCTGCACCCCACCCAGGTGCTCCTTCTGTGCTGAGCCCTGTCCACTCTGCATTAAGTTAGAAACAGATCTGCACTGACAAAGCCCTCCAAGGTGCTAATTCAAACTGAGCTTGAGTACATCAGGGCACCCATAAAGTTACTCACATGCCCTAGCCTCCTCTAATTGGCAAACTAATCAATCCTTTTTCTTCATGCAAAGTAACTTCAGGAAAGCCCTACATCCTGACCCTCTTTGACAGGAGCCACCTCTGCTGCCTTTATGTGGCTGGTGTCCTCAAATTCTGTAAGGCGGGTCACCTTTCACAACTGAGTGCACTGAGTGGAACTTTCTTGGTCAGTGTGGAGCAAGGTTACAAACTGTTGCTGGGGGTGCAAACGAACCACCTGCCTGAGCTTGGTGAAAATATGCTCTCCATGTCTGGTAAGGTTCAGACTACTGCACCCAGATGAGCTGACACAGCAGCTGAAGGCATCTATTCGTCTCCTTCCTGTACCCCCCAAAGCCAAGTCACAACCCTGGTCTCCCAAGCACTGCCAAAAGGTACCAGAGCTATGCCAGTAGACACTGGAGACCCTGAGCACCCACCAGAAGACAGGTTGCTACTAAACTCCAAGTCCTGGCAAGCCCCTGACCTTACTGTAGAATCCCAGACCCCAAGGGCCCCCACAATTAGAGGAGAAAGCCTGCTCAGGGCTTCTAGGCTGTCTGCTCCCCAAGCCCTCACTTGCTAGACCCTCTGTCTCCCCAGCCTTTTCTTCTACAGTCCCATTGTATTATCAGTGCAACTGCAGCTGCCCTCAGCAGCATTGAAGAGCTGACTGTGCGAACCAGCAGCCCTACCAAGGGGAGCACGTTGTGACCTTGGAGGCAACAGCCACATAGAATCCACACCAGACCCTACTGGCCCGGGAAGGGCAGCAAACAGCTTGAAGACACACATGGCAGTGGATCTATTCCATGTCTCAGGTGAGACCCACCACCCCTAGAGAGCTGGGCTGAGGATAGGGCCTGTCACTGGCCCTGTGTAACAAAGGCCACATTCAATAAGTAAAGATGGTGACTGACACTTCCTGGTCTGCTATCACCTAGCTCAGGAGCAGATGGACCAGAGACAGCTGCTTTGAGTAGGCTCCTAAAAGCAATCCAAGTCTGAGTGTATGTTCTGCTTGGGGCCATTAGACATCGGGGGCATTCAGGAAGCAGCATGACCCAATGTGCAATAGCATTCATCCTACCAGGGGTCCCCCCCAGGAGGCACAAGGCCAGACTGGCAGGCCCCAGACTGTGGTCCACCTTCGTGATATTCCACGCGGAGGCAGAAGGAAACCTTTGTTCTGAATTTGAAAGAGCAAATATGGCAGAGCCTGGCACGTGGAGATATTCATTGAATGGCAGATGAGAGGACATGAGAAGGAGCCCCACCTTTTGAGAAGTCCCCACCCTGGCCACGCTCTCCTGGAGTCATAGAATATCCTGGAGCCTTCCAGGAAGGATGTATCCTAATCGGATAGTTCAGATTATAGGATGTCTATGGCCAATGCCGGCAGGCTGCCCGTCTGCTTCTCACAGCCACTACAGCAGCCTACTCCTGGTCACAGCACAAAATGGAACTATTCATCCTGTGAGCAAGCTCTAGAACATTCTAGGACAGCAAATACAGAAAGCTCACCCCTCAGGAGGGCACCGAGGACCAAGTCTGAAGCCATCTGTCTATACACAGGGAGTGCTTGATTAGAGTCCCACCTGGATCATACACTGATATTCCACTAGAGGCCATGGGAGCCAGCCACAGACATCTTGAGGGCAGGAATCTCTAACCCATTCCCAGCACCAGTACTGCATGGCCAGGTACAAAGCAGGCAATCTTCGTAAGCGTTCCCTGCAGGAGAAACATTACGCAACTCGTCCCTTCTCGATGGACTGTCCTGCAGAGTTCCAGCTTGGCTGACCAGGTCCCACCACCAAGGCAGCTCCTCGCAGGTCTCCTGTCCCTAGTGAAAGCCCAAGTCCTGCAGAAGTTATGCTACCTCCCCCTGATGGTGGGCATAAGCCATCTCAAGCATCATCGGCTCAAGGAAGCCAGTTCAGGGCCAGCCCTTGTGTCATAGCCGGAGACTCGGGTCACATCAGTAGCAACAAGGCATACTAGCATCTCACTTAGCATCTTCACAAACTGGGTATGAACCAGAGTCCCACAGGAGGACACGGAGGCACAGATCCAACCCCTGAGCACCTGAGTCCACTCATGTGCAGTGAGGACATGGACCTTGAGCTTCAAAAGTTTCATGTCAAGACTCAGGAATCCTCCCCACCATTTGAGTGAGGAGGGCCAAAATGCTGTAAAGTCACATGTCCTAGGACCTGGACTGAGGGAACATTTCCAAGGGAGAAAGTGAGCTTCTATGGAGTGACTCCTTTCCAAGATATTCTGTCCCAGCATTGCAGAACTCCCAGGCACCCTTTCAAGGTGTTGGGTCACCAAACCAAGTTCCTCCTTCAGGGGAGATACTGCTGCACCACGGCACTATGACAGTGTCTGGAGACATTTGTCATGAATGGGAAATGCTTCTAGCGTCTAGGAAGATTAGCCCATAGGTGCTCAACATCTTACAGTACCGCAGGACAGTCCTCCAACCCCAGTGAAAAAATCATCCAGCCCAAAATGTCAATGATAATGAGGTTGAAGAGTCCTGACCTAGCTGGCAGCTTTCACACCAAAAGGCCGAAGGATCAGCTTTTGGAAGCTACATAGGAGCAGAGGCAGTGCCTGCAGAATTTGATTATCTGTGCTGGTGAACCACCCAGCAATGAAGAACTGCCCCCCTGGTTGCAGGGGTGGGGCCACCTCTGCTTCAGTTTTCCTGAGGGCCCCACTCCTCACAATGCACTGCCACCCTTCAAGGGCCTGCAGATAGACATCGGATGAGGGAGTGAGTTTGTTTCCCTGTTTGAGATACTGACATAGTGGCCAGTTAGGATATCTGGAAAGCTACACATCCACTATTTTACTCAAGTTGTGAGAGGGAATCCTTGTTCCCTCGGGAGTAATGAGTTAGCATAAGTCCCCTGGGTTTACCAGGGTGGATGTGATTTGCAACTGACTATTCAGCTTATAAAAATTGAGAAAATTCCAGGGACCACCCAGTCTTCCCTAAGCAACACCGCCTCACTGGGGGCTTTTCTTTCCACATTGTATGACTGGTGTCCTTTTACCTATGAAGTCTAAGATTTGACAGTTCTTTAGCTGAAGTCATAAGTACTTTCCCTTGAAAAGCAAGTAGTCTGGGAAGGTCTATAAATTTGAATGACAACAGAGGGCACATGGGATGGGACTGTTTTGAGGATATGTCTGGATAAAAAAGGGGATCGCTAAGCCTCCCCCCATCAGCTTTGTCCACTTTGCCAGATTCAGAACAGCATGGGGACTAGGGGGAGCTTTCTATAGCCATGGCCTGCTCTTTTTATGACCCTGAGACACAGATGAGAATACATTCAGATGACAGTGGTGGACAACAATCCACAACTCTCACTTGACAAAGGCCATTTACAATGTTTCCAACCATTGAGCCAGTAAAACTGAGGTCTCCATCCCCTGCTTTGGGAAAGCTCCATAATGACGTGAAGACCTTCACACCAATACACGTTCATCATCCACTGAGGAATGTCTCGTTTAGACAGAGTTGAAGACCAGAGTCAGGCACAGCCTTATGTAGCAGTACGCAATTTTGCTCAGTGAATCTGTCTGCGGCCTTTTCACTCACAGGCTCTAACCTTTCGCCTCCCACTGGTTTGACAGTGAAGTCACTCCAGCTTTAAAGAGACTTGCAGAGGATCTACTCTGGGAAGAGGATTCTTATGACCTAAGATGGATATGGCAAGTTCAGGAGGCACCAGGCCCAATGGGAGTCCAGCCATCATTGCAGACCCTCCCCCTCCTTTGATTGCTGCTGGGATCCTGCCATGCCTGGCCAATGGTTAAGGACAAGTGAGTGGATCATTCCTGCCTTTCCATCTAGCCATATCCTGGGCCAGGACCCCAGTCCTAAAAATATGAACTGGCTTTCTAAAGATGTCTGATGCTCCAAGGGCGCATGTTTTAAAGTTAAATTATCCTGGAAAGTTCTCCCAGAGTACAACTTCTAATTCTGCCCCAGTGAGTAGAATAGAAGCCGTGAAGGCTTTGAGCACAGAAAGCCTTACTTTGACAGCTGGTTCAAGTTGACTAATTGATAACAGACCTCATGTCTGTTCTTTACTCGACCAGTAAAAAAGTTCAGCTGCCTTTGACCAGGGAATATTTTTGAGACAGGATGTTGCTCTGTCAACCAGACTAGAGTCCAGTGTCAGTGGCACAATCTCGGCTCACTGCAACCTCTGCCTCCTGGGTTCAAGCGATCCTCCTGCCTCAGCCTTCTGAATACATTACCATGCCTGGCTAGTTTGTGTTTTTTGGCAAAACCTCATCTCTACGATATTGCTCAGGCTGGTCTCAGACTTCTGGGCTCAAGTGATCCCCACCCACCTCAGCCTCCCAAAGCACTGGGATTACAGGTGTGAGCCACTGTGCCCCAGTAGGGTCTTGTAATTTTTTTAAATCAAGTCCCATATCAGATAGCAATAGACTACTATTTAACTTCCTAGCCTTCCTGCAGGACACGATAATGGTTACATGAGTAACCACTATCATTTCTGGTGTTTAGCATGGAGCTACAGACCTGGAGAACATTCTTTCAATGCTCAAGGAGGGCCAGCATCCATTTGCTTTTTAAATAAGATGGAAAGGCCATCAGTACATATTAATAGGAAGGCTAGCAGTGCATAGTCTTGTCCTCAGGTTAACCCTCCTCATCTCTGCCCCATACAATCCACAGGAATCTGGATTGGCATTCCATGGGAGATCTTGCAGAGCTATAGTTGGCATGAGACACACTTGGCGATTAGGAAGTAGCAAGTGCTCTGGGGGTAAACACCTCTATGCAAGAGTGAGGGAGAAGCCTGCAGAGACCCCAGGGCCTACCATATTAGTGACACTTTCAGGCGTCTGATTACCACACTAACTTCTGTCGTACCTGCACCCCCCATCTCAGCTCATAGCTTTAACCTCCTTGGGAGCTATTAAACAAGTTAGCAAAGGAGGAAAAGTTCGAGTCGGGGTTTATAGATGGATTTGGCACATTTAGAGAACTACATACATACCACTCCAACACTATGCAGAGGGCACCATAAGAAACTGACCAAGTCTCCCACTCAGGATTTAAATTCACCTGGTTATCTCTTATAAGGAGTCTAAGGTAAAGATACTGGATCATTAGCATTAAACAGATGGGCTGGCTGGCTGGCTAGGCCCTAGAAGATTAGAAGATGAGTCAACGAGATCTGAAGAAGAGGCATAAACAGGAACCCATGGTAATGGGCAGGAAATCTACATAGGCCAAGTCACAGGTCAGAGCCTGGCATGGAGCTCCCACAGGATGCATTTAGTCAGGTGCACAGGATGACTTATAGCCAGGTGTATTCAGTCACCCAAGTGCTCCCAGAATAGGCCCATTGACAGTAACCACCCAACTCCATGGTTGTGACCTGTTGGTAACAGACTTCAGTTAAGCCCTCTCCATAAAGCCACCATCCCTTAGACAAATCCACCACCCAATCGTATATTCAAGGCACAACATGCTGCTCAGTTGGTAGTAGTCTGCCAGCTTCCATCAGTCCCTCCCAGGGGCAGCCCACAGCCATGAACTAGCCAAACCAGCAGTCCTACCCATCTGGCCTGGAACCACCTTAATGAGATGCTGTCTCTGGAGCTCCCCACAGGCTCAGTCAAGCTTTACATCCTAGTCTGACCTCTGCCCAATCCTGCTTCCTTCCCCTTTTCACAAGTTTTAAGTCTGTTACATGTTTTAGACAAGCTCTTCGAGTCTTGACTCAGCACCTCCTTCCAAGAGCTCAACTGCACCATCACCGTGAAGTATTCACAGCCGACCCAACCCGGGGCTCGAGGAAAAGTCCGGCTTGTGATGGCCTCTTCCATAGCCTACCCTCAAGTTCACTGGCAGTTCGCTAGCAAGAAACCCAGTCTGGAACTAGCATATTCGAGTCGCAGTACTTTGGGCAGGTGCCCTATACTATTTCTCTGGTAGCAAGAGTATAAGTCTAGATCCAAGGGAGAAGTTTCTCCCTCACAACTCACAATCACACGAGGGAGACGTTTATGTTCCATTCCTGCAAGATCAGTTCTGGCAGGCTGAGACACTGCAGTTCTAGACACTTGCACCAGGGGACAAAAGCAATGCCACCAGATTATTCTGAGCTCCTTTGCCCGGAGATCAGGGGTTGCTGATATATGGAGGAAAGCTTATGGGATGCGAATGATAGGGCACTTTTTGGAGCTCCCACACCCAGTGTTACAAGTGGCTAGGCCTCACAGTGGCCATTACCTGACAAGACCAGGGTCTCAGACCACTTAGCAACAAAAGACTTTGATCACCTAAAGCAGCAATCTAAATCAGTCAAGTGTTGGCCAACTATGAAAGATTCTAAGTTGGCAGGAGGAGATAGTGAATAGCCAACTACATCTTAGAATGACAGCCCTTACAGATCCGATGAGACCGTAGCTGCCCATCACTTGCAGATCAGGCAACACGTCACACCCCACCTTCACTGGACTTGCTGTCTAGCTGTGAGCATGCTTACCCTCCAGCTGTTAGCTCATGTTCCTCTTGGGGTGGCTCCAAGCCAACATTGAGCTGAGCCCTTTGCACCTAATGTGGGATTCAAACTGAGCTCCACAACTTGCTCCAAACCTCCCTGCTGGGCTGGCAAACTATCAGGTTCAATTGTGATGCGACAGCTTCCCTTTGCTTAGTCCTAGATCTTTTTTATTCCTAAATCAAGGCAGCATATACTTCCAGACAATTCAACCACACAACCACCATGAGCCATGAGCGGCAGTGGATGTAAACGTGGTCCAAAGCCAGGGAAAAAGATTTGGCACTGCCTCCTCTCCTACCAACCCGGAAGAACTTTGGCTCTTGGTGAGAAGCAGCTACTAGCACAAAGATGGGGACCACACTGACAAGGCAGCCTCACACCTTCTGATGCTGTACACAGATCTCCTGCGTGCCTGTTCCCTCCATGAGAATCAGTAGGGTCCCTTTTCAAAGTTTGGACGTAAGTGTGAGGCAGAATCAACACCAAGAAAAAGACTGTCCCAGGGAGCTGTGAGGATGTACTGTCGCATTCCTGCGGTTCAGACTCTTCACTGAGACTCATCTGTGTGAAATATGAGTCAGCGAGGAAGATCAATCAGCCTAGACCAACACAATTTGTACAACCTGAGGTGACCTGGCCTATTCTGCCCAAGCAGTTATGAACCACCTGAAGTGGAACCACCAACTCAAAGACAGGATCCTTCACCTGCTCAGGAGAGAAAGGATGAGGGAGCATCTGCAGCTCAAAGGCCTGAGCTGGAAGCCGATGGCCAGGAACTGGTTCAGATGAAGACTGGGTATGAGCGTGGAGATGGTCCTGATGTGAAGGGGATGTGCCTGCCAAACCCAGAGCCTGGGAAACTGCCAGAAAGTGAAAAGCAATCAGCGTTAAAAGACACGCTGAAATGAAATGATGCAGGCTGTTCCTATGTTGGGAATTTGTTCAAGGTTCTCTCAAAGCTTCACAACCTTCTGCAAAAAGCACTGTCTCCAGAGGAGTTGCCCTGCAGAATTTGCTAATGGGTGGCATAATTTTTGTTATGTATAGTCATTTTGCCACAGCATTAACCATTGTGATGGTTAATACTGAAGTGTCAACTTGAAGGATGCAAACTATTGTTCCTGAGTATGTCTGAGGGTGTTGCCAAAGGAGATTAAAATTTGAGTCAGTGGGCTGCAAGAACCAGACCCAACACAATCTGTTGGGCACAATCTAATCAGCTGCCAGCAAATATAAAGCAGGCAGAAAAAGGAAACGGTGAGACTGGCCTAGCCTCCCAGCCTACATCTTTGTCCCATGCTGGACGTGCTTCCTAACCTCAAACATCAGACTCCAAAAGTTCAGTTGAGACTAGGACTGGCTTCTTTGCTCAAGCTTGCAGACAGCGTATTTGGGGATCTTGTGATTGTGTAAGTTAATAAACTCCCCTTTATGTGTATCCATCCTATTCTGTTCCTCTAGGAAACCCTGACTAGTACAGCCACCATCATGCAAGTGGTCACTAACACTTTGTATTTTCAGTTAAGGGGGAGAAAACTAGTATGTTTAGATAAAATGGCCAGTAGCCGGAGGCATTTCCAGACATTCTGCAGAGACTATCTGGATCCTTTGTCATTGCATTTCCCTGACTTGGTCAACTGCTCACTGGTCCTCACCTGAGGATGTATTCATGGCGCCCTCAGGCAGTCAGTGAGATATCAGCCTACAGCTGTTTGCCACATCTTGGCAAGGATTCCCAACTCCTTGCCCCCTCAGGCTTCTAAGGAGGTCTCACCCATGGAATCTTGATTGGATTTCCAAGGCCAACCTCCCATGCTTGGATCTGATGTAAAGATAGTCTTTCCAAGCAAAACCAGTTGCCTGGCAAATTGAACTCAAGTCTTCAGAAATTTAGACCAACAGTAGGGGAACTCTGGATAGAAAGACCCAGATCCCTCACAAGAGCCTGGGAAGTGAAACTTAAGTGTGGGCCACTGCGCAGCATGCTTAGCCTTTTATATCTGAGAGCTGTCAGTAAACTCTTTAGACTTGGTTCAGATCACTACTGGAAGCCAGTGGTGTGCACATAGTCATTAGTCTTGAAGTTCATTAGTCTTGAAGTCGGAATTTTGTGATCTAGCCCTATAGACACTAAAAGATTCAGAACCAAGTTCAAGTGTGGCAACCGCCTTATGGATCGCCACTGAAACTCAAATATCACTTGGAGTCACCCCCCTTTACTGCATGTTTACTTCTGCCTTTGCCAAGTGAGATTTTACAACTGTGGCTCCTATGTTTAACTTGAATAAAAATGTAGAAGAAACCTGTGCCAGAGGTCACTTAACATTGAGATGTGCATAAAACAAGACCAAGGAAATACATTTCTCTACTCAGCAGAGCCCCCAACCCAGGAAGCACAGACACCTGAGTGTGGAGCTCTGGCTCACGTGAGCCAAAGTGCCGGGCTCTCCTGCTCAGTGATATCACTCCCAGGTGGGAGTCACTGCCTGCATCTCAGAATACAGGCCCTTCTAAAGGACAGTAAGAGACTCCCCCAGTGCCATCCTCAAAATCTATCCTCGAATCCAGAGAGCCAGTGGCTTCCTTTCCATCCTAGACCCTGGCTAAGGGGAGTCCTTTGGCACCACCTGGTGGGCCACTAGGCAGCACAGACAAGGAAATCTGCTTGGGAGCTTCACAGTTCGATAATCCCCACCCCAGAGAGGTCCTGTGCCCATGACAAGATGTGAATCTTTACAAGTCAACCCTTCTCCTGGGAAAGGGGGCACAGACAACCTGTTAGAAGTGAGCCACGCTTGAATTTAGAGTAAGGGATGGGCAGGGCCACACAGTCAGCATAGGCAGTAGGCTGGGGCTCAGATGGGGCAGTGACAGACCTGGGCCACTGAGGGCAGAGCCTCCAGGACAGCTCGCCAGGGGCTCAGCCTGGGAAGACCCTCCCTTTACCGTCAGGTCAGCAGGAGAGGGCTATCGCCTCCCTGGGTAGTTCTAGGTTCACTATGCACAGAATTGCCCGTTTTCCGATGTAATATCTCTTAGTAAATGGTGGTTCAAGGAATAAGTTATGGTTATGCTAGCTAGTGTGGGAAGGAACAACAAAAAGGTCAGTTGTGAAAGACAGGCATTGAAGTATACTGAAGAACCCTACCAGGGTCACTTCCTGGGACAGCTCCCCCACCCCCAGTCCATGGTCCAGCATTCCCATCAGATCCCTTTATCCTGGTGTCCCAGAGCCCATCTCCAGGCAACCAGGACTTCTGTCCACATTTCCTGGGAAGCCGGGTGGCTCATTCGCCTCCAAGTACAATCAGACTCCTGAACCATTTCAAGAGAAGCACAAGTGCTAACTACCAGTAACTGGACACTGAGCAAGTATGAACTTGTTCCATCTCTCCAAGTTTGTGTCACCTGGTCTCCGCCATCGATATTCATTATCCAGCAACATCTACTGCTGGGTCTTCCTAGAGCCTCAAGCTAAAAATTGCCAAACGAGTGGGCAATGTGGTATGTAGACCACGTTAAAAAGGCTTGCTTTTAAGAAGCTCACTGCATAATGTCTGTTTCTAAGAGAACCTTTAGAATTCATCATGAAAGTGTTTTCTGTAACTCATTCCCTTCCTTAGAGGTTACAAATTAAAGTGGATATGTGGAGGCACAGAAGTATCCATGCTTTCTCCTCCAAAGTGTATTAGCAAGTAGAGGTGGGCCAATTTGAAAGCCTATACCACTTTTCAGAATTGACAGCTCAATGTCCAAAAAAATGACTTCATCTTTACGGCACGAAGATACAGTCAAACAGATGAACAGAATAAGCAAGTTCAGGGGACGGTTGTCAAACCCACTGCCACTGGGCTTAGATGAGCAATTTCGGAGTCTGATAAAGTCATGCTTAAGAGTTCATGCTTCAGAAGTTTTCTTCAGTCACAGTTCACGCTACTGGAAGTTCAGAAAAGCAGGACTGACATATCAGATGAGATACTGAAGAAAACACCCCGGTTTGTTTCCAAGTTGCTTTCATAGCCCTGCCCAGCCAAACATCCCTAACAAGCAGAACCACAGAGCCCAGCCCCCAGCACATATGGCCCTTGACTGCACAATTCTGGAGATCAGGCTGGAGATCAGCAGGGGTGCTGGAGGGAAGTTACTATTTTGTGGGCCCCAACTGCCCCCCTCTCCCTCTGTGAGGGAGAAAGGCTGAATCCTCTTCACCATTCCCTGCCAACAGTCTCTTCCCTGGGACATAGCACAAGGACTGGCAGAGCCTCTTCCCTGCAATCCAAGAGTCTTGAGTTCTACAGGAGCAGATTCCCATTCAGAAGCAATCTGCCAGCCTTCAGCCTCCCAAGGAAGAGCGCTAGATGCCAACTCTTTGGAGGAGATACTCTTGTCTATAATAGGAGGGTTACCATGCCCAGGAGTGATAAGGGCATCCCATGGTCAGTCCTAGGGTCAAGGGGTAAGTCAGCAGGCCATTAGGAACCTTCCTTCTTCCACATGGCCAATCCTTGTGGGCCCAACTGCGTGCCTTCAGATAAGCACACGGAGCTTCTTACCCAGGGTGACCCCCCGGAGTTGGGGACCTGCTTCTAGGAGGCTCCCATGTTTAGAACATCCTGCCTCTAGTAGCAGCTGCCTGTCAGGCTGCAGGTGACTACCCAAGATGCTCCTGGGACCCCCGCACAGTGTCAGTCTAGGGAAGTTAGGGTGTCAAGAGAGGCCTCCATCCACAGGGATTTTAGAGACATGCCCTTTCTGTAAGATGAGCCTGTAACACCACTGGTCACTACCACCACTTAGGAGCACTCAAAAGCCTTCTGAGAAGCGGGATGAAAACACTCCCCACACCCCCAGGATCGACAAGGCCGGGAAAGATCCAAGAATCGCAAGGACAAGCATCAGAACTACTCCAGGCTTAGGAACAGCTGCCTAAGGAAACTGTACCTTGCCCAGAAATGCCAAGTCTAGCAAAGCCAGGTACCACCTGTTCGGTGCAGAACAGAAAAACGGTCCTAAGTAATGAGACACTGAGTAGATTCAGCCTGTTTGCCCGTGGATAATCATCCGCTTCAAAACCTGAAGTCACCAAGTAAAGACATCTTTGAGAATTCAATGTCCAAGTTGGGGACCGATTTCTCAAGTCTGATCCTTGAGGCACCAGATCTGAGGACTGACGGATCCCCTTTCAGGTATTCTTTGTTACCAATTATTGAGTTTTCCCTGAAGTCAGAACAGCCCTGAACAATGTGGGTCGAGGCTTGTGAAGCAGATACACTTCTAATTTCAATCATGTAACTGCTACGTGGACTGTAGATGTCATAGGGGGATTTTATTCAGGGGCCTCAGGAGTAAGTCTTCCAGCTAGAACCACCTCCAGAAGCAGTTCCTCAAAAACCTAAGAATTACCATATGATCCAGCAGTTCCCCTCTTATTTACCCAAGATAACTGCAAAAGGATTGAAGCAAACACCTTCATGCCCAATGTTCACTGCAACACTATTCATGACAGCCAGAACATGGAAACCAACCCAATGTCGATACCAAGAAAGACTTAGTGGTTGCAGTTTCTTGGTGGGGGTCAGTGATAGGTGCACAACATTATAAATGCAATTAATGTCACCAATTGTAAACTTCAACATGGTTGAAACAAATGTTTTGTTCACCCAGTCATCCCCGTATCCTAATACCTGCCCTCCATGCCTCTGCACCCGCAGGCCATGTCAAAGGAAGCCACGAATCTGGTACAGATGAAGGAGCAGAGTTTGCAGCGGGATCAACAGTCCAAGCTCAAACTTGTCTATGAGAACTTACAGAAGCAGGAGTCGTCCGTGCAGAAGCACCATCAGACTCTCGGCGTCCATTAGGATGGTTCTCACCGTGTTTGGGAAGATTCTATGCCTTTGTAACAGACCGGGACATAGTGACAGCCACGGTGGTTGGGCCGACCCTGCTGGCTGGCGGGGTCTACTCTGCCAAGAATGGAACAGCCGCCGGGGCCCGCTTCATCGCGACTCGGCTATGGAAGCCGTCCCTGGTGAACGAGAAGTCCCGCATCACGGTGCTGGAGGCCCAGCAGCACCCCCTTCCAGGTCCGCCGGCAGCAGCTCAGTCGGCCCCAGGACGTGCTGGAAGGTGTTGTGCTGAGTCCCAGCCCGGAAGCGCGGGTGCGCGGCATTGTCATAGCAACAATGAACACGAAGGATCGCAACCTGCACGAGAACGTCTTGATGTACGGGCCACCAGGCACAGGGAAGAAGCTGTTTGCAAAGAATCTCGCCCTGAACTCGGGCATGGACTACGCCATCATGACAGGCGAGGACGTGGCCCTCATGGGGCGGGAAGGCGTGACTGCCATGCACGAGCTGTTTGACTGGGCCAATACCAGCCGGCGCGGCCTCCTGCTCTTCGTGGATGAAGCGGACGCCGTCCTTTGGAAGCAAGGACGTCCACTGAGAAGATGAGCAATTACCACCTCAGAGCCGCAGAGAACGACTTCCTAAACTACACAAGGCAGAGCAGCAACAAATTCATGCTGGTCCTGGCCAGCCATCACCCCAAGCAGTTTTACGGAGACATCCGCAACCGTATCGATAGAGTGGTTCATTTCGACCCGCCCGGGCAGCAGGAGCGAACGCGCCTAGTGAGAATGTATTTTGATAAGTATGTTCTTAAGCTGGCCACAGAAAGCAGCGTCTTAAGCTGGCCAGAGGGAAAGCAGCGTCTTAAACTGGCCAGAGGGAAAGCAGCGTCTTAAGCTGGCCACAGAGGGAAAGCAGCGTCTTAAGCTGGCCACAGAGGGAAAGCAGCGTCTTAAGCTGGCCACAGAGGGAAAGCAGCGTCTTAAGCTGGCCACAGAGGGAAAGCAGCGTCTTAAGCTGGCCACAGAGGGAAAGCAGCGTCTTAAGCTGGCCACAGAGGGAAAGCAGCGTCTTAAGCTGGCCACAGAGGGAAAGCAGCGTCTGAAGCTGGCCACAGAGGGAAAGCAGCGTCTGAAGCTGGCCACAGAGGGAAAGCAGCGTCTGAAGCTGGCCACAGAGGGAAAGCAGCGTCTGAAGCTGGCCACAGAGGGAAAGCAGCGTCTGAAGCTGGCCACAGAGGGAAAGCAGCGTCTGAAGCTGGCCACAGAGGGAAAGCAGCGTCTGAAGCTGGCCCAAGTTTGACTACGGGAGGAAGTGCCCAGAGATCGCTCGGCTGACGGAGGGCATGTCGGGCCAGGAGATCGCTAAGCTGGCTCTGTCCTGGCAGGCCAAGGGCGAATGCCTCCGAGGACGGGGTCGCCTCCGAGGCCATGATGGATGCCTGAGTGCGGGATGCCTGAGTGCGGGATGCCTGAGTGCGGGATGCCTGAGTGCGGGATGCCTGAGTGCGGGATGCCTGAGTGCGGGATGCCTGAGTGCGGGATGCCTGAGTGCGGGATGCCTGAGTGCGGGATGCCTGAGTGCGGGATGCCTGAGTGCGGGATGCCTGAGTGCGGGATGCCTGAGTGCGGGATGCCTGAGTGCGGGATGCCTGAGTGCGGGATGCCTGAGTGCGGGATGCCTGAGTGCGGGATGCCTGAGTGCGGGATGCCTGAGTGCGGGATGCCTGAGTGCGGGATGCCTGAGTGCGGGATGCCTGAGTGCGGGATGCCATCCAGGAGCACCAACAGAAGATATTCCTGCTGAAGGGGGAGGGGCCTGGGCGCGGGTTCGAGCGCCCCCTTCTCCTAAGTCCAAGGCGATACCCACACCTCATGGACCTGGCAGCGGACCCCCTCCTTCCCCTGCCTTGCTGGCCCCTGCACATTTAGGATATGCTCCTGGGTGGGGCATGGGCTGTTCCCAGGGCCTCTGTACACCAGGATGTCTTGTGCTGGGGGTTGGTTGTTCTGCCCCCCCCAGGACAACCCCCTCTTGTGGACACTGGCTAGGGAGGGGCAGGCCTCCATCCTGCTACCCAGGAGACTCTTGGGAGACGCATTTTCCATCTGGCTCAGAGGAGGAAGGGGAGGGCTTTGCAACCCAGCCCCTGCCCAGGCCCCTGGGAGGGTGGGTGCCGGCTGAGCGCCCGGGGCAGCAGGAGTGGGGCGGGCAGGGTCTTTGTTCTCACTCCCACAGCAGAGCCAGATGTGGGGGCGCCTGCTGGGACTAGACCAAGGTGGGGCGGCCTGAACACTGCTTCCAACCGTGGCCAGGAAGCAGGGAACCTGGCCAGTGTGTCTGAGGCCACACTCTCAGCTGGCTGGTCCAAGCCTGTGGCTGGAGCTGGTGTCTGTTTAGCTAATAAAGTCCCACAGTTGCCTCAAAAAAAAAAAAAGTTTTGTTCAGGTCCATTTGAGTTTAATATTTTGGAAAAAGCAGCTCACCTACTTGGTGATGACGTGGCTGAAAAGGAAACCCACCTGGATGTGAACGGCAGATTTTCCAGACAGGGGTTACTGTCTGATAATCGAAGAGCTTAGAATTCACCCGTCTTGACAAAGCTGAAGCAACCCAGAAGCAAACCATTGAGAGCCAACGATGGATGAACAGGGCAAGCTACTGGCCAGCAAGTACAGAGCTAGATAAGAGGACCGTGTCACAGCCAGCAGGGAGAAGTACCTGCAGGAACAGCTTTGACTATCTGATAACTGAGTATAGGCTCAATGTAGTCTAAAAATGAGCTCAGACTCCAGGGACCGTAATGACTTGGGCTATATTTCCAGGAGCCCCACACACCTAGTCTCAACTGAGAATGGAAGAATCTCATGCCTCTGGCAGGGGAAGCTATTTTGAAATATACCCAGGACTCTAACAAGGATTGTGGGCTACTTTACCCAGGCCCAACCGACCCGGGGATGGGAACACAAGCTCCTGCTCTTTTGACCATTCCTGCCTCACTTAAGTATTTGAGGTAATACTTAACCAGGAGTTTTCCAAGATTAGGAAGCTCAAATCTAAGTAGCATGAGCAAGACATCTACACCTAGAACATAAGTGCAAAGAAATCTAAGAGCAAAACCTGAGTGGTATGGCAGGACATAGCCCAGGTCAGAGGAGCTGTGGAGCCTACACTCCCCCCTCCCCACCCCACGGGCTGCTGTGTACTTTGAGGCTACACAACCACAGACAAGAAGAGCTCAGATGCCAGGAGGGTCAAGACAACCAGAAGGCTTTCTGGAGACGTCAGCATGATAGTTCCAAGAGCCACCACCCTCCCTACACCTTAGGCCTGCATGCACTTGACGCATTCCATTATGCTCAGGCATCTTTCTTCCTTCTACCTCCCAAGATAGTGGCAACAGCACCCGTGAAGAGCACCCCAACATCTGAAAGCTTAGGGAAGAACCGCCTCAAAATCCTGGCATGCCAGCCCCCAAAGCACATGCCCCTTGTGTTCAGGGTGAGGTGAGATGTGGTCTGTTGGGAATTCGTCTGGCAGGACTCCAGTACATTCCACAGAGCACCCAACTGCTGAGAGTAAGGACAACCCCAAGACAGGAAGCAGGCACACAGGATGATGAGACAGCCCTGGTTGGGTCCACCAGGCCAGGGACTGACAGCAGACAAGCATCCTCTCCAACCCTACGAGGGCTGCATAGGGACTCTTGCCCTGGATGCCTCAAGTCAGGCTCCACTGAGATTGGCAAAGGAAGAAAGGGTTGAAAACCTCACTTCCTTTCAGTCATTGCAGTGGGCTCTCAAGCGGACAGCAAACAAGGCCAAAGTTAATCTTATCTGATGACAGGGTATTCAACTAATGAGACTAAGTAACCCCCAATCGATGCAAAGACCACGCTCCAAAAAGGTGCCTTCCTCTATTCTCTTTGGCAACATCCTGGGACAACCCTCGGGTAAAAGAGCCCCATCATATCCAGCTCAAGGACATCTGTGGACAGCCTCAGGCCTCCAGGGGCCCTACAGTGAGGAAAGCCCATGAATAACCACCACCCTCACCTATATACTGATTCTGTTGCCAGTAGAGACTTAGGTATCTCCACGGACATGACTTGAACACCAGTCTGATGTAAGAGGTCAGGCGAGAGACATGGAGTTAGAGCCAAGCCCAGTGAAGACTAGTTGGAGCTGGTATGAATGAATTATCTTCAGAAATCTATGTGGGATTATGAAGTCAATGCAAAGCCACTATGTGATAAAACCATTTTGAAGTACTATAGATACCCTAATTGGAAGAAATGAAATTCCTGTCCTAAGATCAGTTCAGCCAGAAGGCAGTGACAGCTGATGAGTTTATAACCACATCAGGATCAAGGTCATTACAAGTCTGGAGCTTGGGTATCAGAAGTGAGTCATTTGCCCCCTCTTCTGAGGGCCAGATCTATGAGCCCACCCCTCCTTCCCTCATCACTTCCATCTTTTCCTGGCATCTTGAGATGGAGTGCACACTGAGAAAAGGATCAGCAGGGGTATGGAATCCAGGAACATCCCAGACACAGGTGGTCACCCAGGAGCTAATAGCCTCATCCCACTCAAGGTAGAAGAGTCCTTAGCTCTTGAAGGCCCTCTATTGAGCACTCTGTCCACCATGAAAGATGACCAGAGGAACATGGCCTCTCCCATGTGTCCCTGGTCAAATTGTCACCCTGGTATACTTGGAATCCTGGGATCTAACAGTATGTTATTCAGCTGTACTTCATAGGATACTGAACCCTAAAACCCTCAACACCTCCAGAAGTAGTTGTGGGATGTTTTTAGATCCTAAACAGACAAAAACAAGTGTCTGCATCAGCACTACACTCTACTTCCCTGCCTTGAGCTCCCAAGTCAGGCAAGCAACTACATTTAACAAGGTACAACTTTGACATTCATCAGGTGAGAAAAACCAGAAAGCTGGAAACGAGGTCATTCACATGGCATCCTTGCATATAGGGGATGGGGTGCAAGTTCCAGGAAAAACCTGCTTTGACAGGATTCCTGCTGTGCATCCTGTTTGAGCCCCTCTTCCCTCAACACCCAGGGACCACCACCTTGAGAATGCTTCCTAGTCTGCACAGCCTAGGAAGCTGGCTGGAGATAAAGGCAACTCTCCCGGAAGCCTGAAAATTCTGATGCAAGTTAAGGACCACAAGACCAGACCAGGAAGCAGCGTTGGAAGTGACAGACTTCAAGGCTGCTGGAGGTTGTTGGAAACTTGACAGGGTCCAAGTCTCCCCAGTTCTCAATATGCTCAGGACATAATGGAGACTGTCGTGTTTCCTGTGATGACAGGCTTGGGCTCCTGCCAGGTTCCTTTCCTGAGCTAGGCCAGGTGGCCTCCTGGTGTTTCTACCTAGCCTGTCTGCCTTAGGAAAAGTCTCAGATGAATCTGCCTAGAAAGGGGTCTGTCTCCTAGCATCACGAGCCGACTTCATATCCTTCGTGGGAAGAGGACATCCAAGCCCTGGACTACGAGCTGTCAGTTTTGGGGACCCAGGCATCTGCATGCCCAAGGCAAGATTTCTGGATTAGGACATCCCCCTGGTTCAGCAGCAGACACCTTATGCTGCAGCCGCCCCACACCCCACCTCAGGGCTTGGCTCCAGGACATCTCACTTTAAAGGCAGGCAGGCAGGCAGGCAAAAGTAGGAAAATTCCCACGTCAATTGGGATGCCCCCAGCACTCCCCGCCCCAGACAGCTGGTCAGCACCACCCATAAAGATACCCTGCTTGGTTATCAAGCCACAACGTCAGTCATGGGCTGTCACTCCAAGACACCAGGCAGTACACCAAAAGATAACTGAGCTTATCAGTTATCCGTTTCCAGGCAGGTCCAGGAAGGCCTCGAGGTCTACAGCCCCCCTCATGCTGCAGTCAGCCATCAGGATTCCACAGGAAATGAGAATCCCACTCTTAGCTTGAGAACTCCAGCCTCAATGTTTCACAAGGGGGCAGAGCAAGGCTACCAGGCCCTAAAGCACCCCATAGGACACATCCTCCCCACAAGGGGCTGAGCGAGTGCTGGACTTGTCCAGGGTGAGATTCTCAAGTATGTGCTGCCGGTGGGATCAGGGTCACATAGGATATCTTAGATTAAGTCTTGTCCCCATGTTCAGCCAGGTCACAAGTCTTGGTTCTATATAACATGTTCACTAGCATCTCATTCCATGGGGAAACATGCCCAATTACACCCTAGAACTGAGCAGACCTGGCACCCATTTTCCAAGTTTAACTCCCAAAAGGAGTCCTTTTCAAGGCATACAGATCCTGCCCCCCACTGCAGCCCTTTCCCCTAGCAGCTGCCCTGCCTAGAGGGCCCCCTGACTTGTGTCCACCTGCCTCAGGTCCTCATTGCCTCAGTCATAGTAGACCCAGAAGTCCAGATTTTCAGTGTTTATGTCCCTCTCAGCAATTCCAGAACATGTTCCCATGTGAGGCCTGGTAAGGGCACAGCTTGGCATCAGTTCAGTCTTGGAGTCACCAATCGACATGAGAGGGAGGGCTCAGCATAGAGCCTACCCAAACACTAAGACTCCAGAGGGCATGGATGGAGGTGGGTGGATGGAGGCATTCCTTAAGTGAAATACTGAAGGCAGCAGCTCAACCCTCTGCCCACCTTGCTCAGGTGCCCCAGCTCTCCCAGGACAGGACTCCAGTTGATCTCGTCCCATCACGGTCCAGGATTCTCACCTTGTCAGAGATGTTTGGTGGTCCTGCTCCCTCCTGTGCTGAGTTGACTGCTCCCCACTGGCTCTGACTGGCTGTGTCCTCGGGGCTGCCCTAGTCCTGTCTGGGGCTCTCCCTTCCATACCAAGGTCTTCATCAAGGAAGATGACACTTGAGAGCAATATGAGCCCAGCTAAAAGCCTTCCTTAAAGTGTTTACTGGAAGAGCTGGGCAGGGGAGGTTCCGTGAGGTCAGGCCATGTGACTAAGACTGTACCCTTCCCCTCTTGGAGGCATTCCTTCTGGTTTTCTTGAACTTACCTCGAACTACACATTCATTTTACATCTCATTGAGGCTGAGCATTCCACTCTAAGCCTTTCAAAAGCTGGTAGGATCCAGATGCCTGCTGTTGACTTGTGTTTCTGGATCTCTTGCTTTCCCTTCTTTGGACCTGCAAACATCAGGTCACATTTGGAACAAGGATACTGGCAGACAAGCAAACCATGTATCCTGAGTAAGGAGGAAAGCTGGGGCAGGTCCCTACACTTCCAAGGCAACCTGTGTCCATCCCCACACCCCTCCCAGGCCATCTCCTTGCAGCACAGCCTTTTTAACCGACATTCCCGAGATAGTCTTGCAAAGGACTGGCAAAGAATTGGAGCTTAAACCAAAGCAACAGAGCTCTGCCTCAGTCTCACCAGCACAACCACTTTCCCCCTTAAGTCACAGACCTGACCACTAAGTCCCCAAGGCTGCCCACATCCAAATCCCCCACACAGGGTCCCAAACTGTGTTCCCATCTTCTGTATAACCTGCTGCAGAGCGAGTGCAGCGCCCCTGAATGTGAGGATTCTTAGCCCATCTAAGGGGCTGTGAAGGATGAAGATTCATCCCAGTGGGGCATAGCTTTCAGAGGCAATCGATCTAATGGGATCTTCACACTGCCATCATGCAGGAAGAACTAAATCCGATCCAACTGACAGCAAACAAGAGGTGAACATGTTAAACCCCAGCAGGATCTACTCATAGTCCGAACTGAAAGGTAGAGAGCATTTCACGTGGCTTGCCTTCCATGTTGCCCTCTAGTGAGGGTTCTGGTGAGAGCTCACTCATGTTTACCACGTGTTGCATGGGGGAGGGTTTATTGGGTGGGAGCTCAGGTTTTCCCTCAGAACAGCAGCAGGCAGCTTTTCCATAAAGATCTTCATACTGGATAGCCATCTCTGAAGGGATGGGACCATTCCAGGTCCTGCAGTCCTGGCCTTTGGAGTTTGTCCCCCATGGCAGCCCCATAAGAATTTCAGTAGCGGCAACTCCAATTATGGGATAAGAAACTACTGGAGTCTCAGGCACTGTAAGGGTCTTTCCTGGTCTGGCTCACGGCACGGGAGGTGAGGGTCAGACTTGGTCTGTCTCATTGAGCCCCCAACCAAGAATTCCATTCTCGAGGCTTAAATGTCTCTGTATGGATTACATGGAGAAAGGCCCAGCAAAGCCCTGCTCTTTGAATTCCACAGCCACTGCCCCACAAAAGGCTATTGATTCTTGTAACCAGCTCATCAGCAGCCCAGCATCCCTGTGTGATGGAGGCCTAGTGACAGGCAGGGTCTAAGTATACCCAGACACAGAAGGGAATCAAATAGCGGCTGCTCAGAATGACAAGTAGGGTCCTGAGACAACCAAAAGTTAGCTCCCCTCACTGTGCTTGACAGGACAGAACACCCAGAAGTCCCAGACTCCAGCAAGGCCAAGGCTCAAGGATGAGGTTTACAGATTCAATCTGCTCAGAGCACAGCATCCAGAAGAGTTAGCCAGCCTTATGTCGGAGCAGGTTTTCTGGGTAAATGGCATCCTCGGGTCAGAGTCCATGTCACTAGGATCAGCCTCCTGAGCACTCTCCTGGAGGTCACCCTGCAGCCACGCTGTGCTCCTGTGCCTACACTCGTGCCCTCTTATCAAGTCTGAACTGCCCCTTCCCAAGCACAACCCCTAAGGGCAGCGTGGCTCCTCTGCACCACTAGCTCTGGGTGTGTGCCCTGGCTTCCCTGCCTCCTCCCATTAAGCCTCTTTAAGAGCCCGAGCCCAGAAAAGCAGAAATTGGCTCAAATTCTGATGTCTGCCGAGACAGGGTTTGGACCAGTCTGCTTTAACATCTAAGGAACCCCTTTTTTAAGTCCAGCTGCAGCCTTGGACCTGAGAGGCCTCCAGCCAGAGCAATGTTTGGTACTCCAGCTGTTGGGGAGAGTCCATCATGGCTGTAACAGGTGACACCTTCAGCCAACTCAGCCCCAGGAGTTTGTGCAGCACACATCCCAGAACAGATCAGCAGACACTACTACTCTAGTCAGCCCAGAAGGCTTCCTCTCCCAACATTTGCCTCCTGCTGTGAGATCATAAAAACAACGCTGTGGGGGCCAAGTAGGAAGCCTCTGCCAGCTAGGAATTTCAGCTGGGAACGGGGTTCTCCCCACCAAGACCTCAAAGGGAGGGAGATGAGGTACCAGCCCTCCAACACAAGCAGGGAAGTTCCGCTCAGGGAGTGCACATGAGGAAGTACACTGCACGTTTCAGGGTAGCCACGCAGACCCAGCGCCAAGACAGAAGCTAGGACAGGTAGGAACTGCCTTTAGTAACCCAGGCTAGCTTTTACTTCCTGCTGAGAACAGGATTAAGAGGGCAAAGTAAGGTCAACACAGCTCCCCCGCCAGAAGGGTGAGTGGACAGTCCACCCCCACCGCGGAAGAGGTGAGTATACTTATTCCTTCACCCTAACATCCCTGAGTAATTTCCCCTTAACAGAAACACAGCAGCTTTTCCTAGGGCCAAGTACACACCACCCAGACTCTGGCACCAGATTTCCAAAACACATCCAGAAACAGCTTGTCCTATTGGTCAATCAGGAAGAAGCTTAATCAATTCTCAAAAGCCAGCACAGTTGTGCTGAGAAATGTCAGCATTAAAAGAATGCCAGAAACAGCTAGGCTTTCAAAAAATGAACCGTGATTACCAAGTTTGGCGGAGATTTGATCTTCACACGAAGTTACAGAGCTATGATTCAATAAAGAATTATGAGAAAAATCTAGTAAGAAGACTTCCTGAAGTTAAGGGTTCAAGTTCTTAAATGCTCTTGACTTGCGGTTTTAAATGCAACAATTCAGTCATCTTTTCCATGTAGGATCTACGGTTTTACAGGAGTGAAGCACTTAACCACACACTGGCCAGTTTCCTCATCTCTACACTAGAATCACAGTGGTTAAGAGGATAAAATTCAAACTGCCCAGCACAGTCACTCATTCAACCCAAGTACTTACAATTAGCCTGAGAAGCATGAGAAATTATGCCCACAGTTCTCCGGAGAAGTCCCTGGATCTGCCGACTTGAGTGTGGCAGTCACCATGGCAGAACAGAAGTCATCCCTCTTGGACTCTGGGCCGACTAGTTTTCCTGCAGATTCACTAGCAGTGACCCCCTGGATCCCTGCTGCTCCATCCGCATAGCCCACATTAACACAGCTGCCAGCTGGATGTCCTGGGAGAACACGCATTCCCCAAGCTCTGCCAGTCTATGGGACTGGATGACACATGAGCCAAACCTTTAAGCAAAGTCTCTGGTGACCTATCCCTGCCAAGACATCTCAAAAGGCTTCCCAAGGACACTGTCAGGGAGCTGTAACGCCTCATCTAGTCTTGAAGGCCCCAATTGCATCCCCCTGCAACCCTGTGGGCTATGCTTTGACGGCCAGCCCTCTCCAGTAAGTCCCCTGATAGCCCCTGGCACTGAGTGGTTCACTGGGTGTGATGGTCCCGAGTGTCAACTTGACTGGATTGAAGGATACAAAGTATTGATCCCGGGTGTGTCTGAGGGTGTTGCCAAAAGAACATTTGAGTCAGTGGGCTGGGGAAGAAGATCCACCCTTCACATCTGGTGGGCACAATCGAATCAGCTGCCAGTCAATATAAAAAAGAGGCAGAAAAACGTGAAAAGGAGACTGGCCTAGCCTCCCCAGCTACATTTTTGTACTGTGTTAGATGCTTCCTGCCCTCAAACATTGGACTCTAAGTTCAGTTTCCGCCAAGATTTCAAAGCCATCGGACTTGGCTCTCCTTGGCTCCTCAGCTTGCAAACAGCCTATTGTAGGACCTTGTGATCATGTAAAAGTTAGTACTATAACTATTGTATATTCTGTCCCTCTAGAAGACCCTAGTAACTGACCTTGCACACACCTTGTACCTGCAGAGCAGTGGTCTGTTCCACCTGTGGTCTGCACACTTCCACTGCCATGGGTTTTTTTTTTTTTTTGCATCCCTTCAACGCAAGATGGAGCTCCAAAATGCCACTTCTACCAAGTCCTTTCAGGTCATAAGGGGTAAGGAGGCGCCCCTCTTGCATCTGAGCTTACCCACATTCTCTAGTTGGCTCAAGATTACCACCTTTTCATCTCCCTACAAGTAGGGCCTCACTTAGCGATTTGAGGTCTTATGCTAGGCCATATGATTCTCTACACAGAGCAGAATAGTTGTGAGCATGGACTCGAGCACCTGGTATTCCTGGGTCCTAGTCCACCTTGGCCTTTCAGCTGAGACATCTTGGGTAGTTGTGTACTGTAATACCTACAACATAGTAAGAATTTAATAGACACATGTTGATTTGTCCCACACCTGGAGAACATTGTTTGCAAAGTACCTTGATCTGTTTCCAAGTCTCAAAAGCCAGTCCTGCCAATTGTTTTTATAAGTGAGGTAGACTCTGGTGTTGAGCAAAGCTAGAGCTATACGATACCTTGGTGTCTTGGTAAACTGATAGGTGCAAGACTCACCCATATTTATACCCTGTGTGCATCTGGGTAAAGAGCTTCCCATCGGGAAGACTAGATTAAAAGCTTGTTCCAGATCAGCTCAAAAAGGACAGAATGACAAGGCCAAGTCTACTTAAATTTCAAAGACTATGTGCAGAAGTGACTTCAAGTAGCAGCTCATTACCAAGAGTCGCTACCTTAAGTGTTTTATCTGGTATCCTGTCAAACCAGTTTTGATCGTGTTAGTGATTGTTAGAATGGAAATGTGTATCTTCAAGGCCAAGATACCCCCCCTTAAGCTTAGACCTAATTTACCAACACTGAAGTTTATATACTATCTTAGCCCTGTTAGTTCAGCCAATTCCCTTTAACGCAAAGCATAACTTAGCTCATCATCATCCTTAACAAGCCAGAGGGAATTGGTTTGCTACCTAGTCAGATACAGCACTATGGGAATTAACTTTGGGACTAATGCCTCAACATTAAATTGAGGACCTCAGTTTTCATTCATGTGGAATTAAAGATAGCAAGTTGTACATCCTATATCCAGATGTTTGTGCTGAGTAGGTAAAAAGCAGGAGACACGGGACATGGTTCCAAGGAGACAATCAGGGCCCACCTTGTGACAACTTAAGTGGTCTAGCTGCTGAGACTCGTTAGGATAACAGATCCCAGTGTAGTAACACCCGGATCGTGCCATCACCTTGATATCTTGCAGCTAACAGCAAGATGACCATGAACCCATACATCCTCAGTACTTGTGAGACTACAAAGGAACTTGAAATGCAATGGATCTGTTTAGGAAAGCCTTGACTGCAGAACTTTCTCAAATAATGGGCCAATTTGCACATAAGTTGAGAGCATCACTGTTTAACATGCAAAGTGTCTGGGAAAGTTACAACTTAAGTACTACCTGAAGCTACACCCAGATGTTTCACAGTGGGATAGGGTTTCCAGGAGTACGAGGTTGTTGATACAGAAGGATCAATTCTCATGGTGCATGCAAAGCAGTCAGATCCCTTGCTACTTTGGTGGCTTTGTTTATTAAGTGACTGGCATCACCCACCACAACCCTGTCCAAACCATAGGTTCATCCCTGGGCTCCTTTCCTCTGACATCCAGGGCAGTGCTGTGTCCCTTGCCTGCACGTCTCAGGCTTGCTACCCTCCATAGGCCACCACTCACACTGGCCCAAGTCCAGTGTCCCAGCTGCTCCATTTAACCCCACCCTCCACACAGTGAGGTCAAAGTAGTGACCCCAACAAGTCAATCTGATCCACATCATGCTTGCACTCCTTTGCCAAGCACATCCCATACTCTATACTCCTTCACATCCTTTACACGTATCAACTTTAGACTCCTACACGAGTCTCCCTGGTCTTCTCAAAACAGGAGGGTCAACGTGTTCCCAGTTTCCACAGTGCCTCCAGCCACCTGGCATGTACACGACATTCGAGCACTTCCAATACAACCAGCCTTAACAGCCCGTGCTTTTCCTTGTAACATACCGATTTTACAGAGGGGAATAGGTTACTAGTACCAAGCTCCAGAATACTGCATTCATGTCTGACCTTTTGGGGTTTGATAGACGCTCGGTAGACACGTGAGGTCTATACATGACTTCAGATGTTCACACACAATCCCACAGGTTGTGATACTCCAACATGATCAATGTGTCCTGCTATGTTGGCTTCACAATTCCTCCATGGTCAAGGGTGATACTCAGACCATTTGCCTGGAGGCCTCCTTTCGATGCTGGGTAGTGATGTGGAATAGGAGAACATTTGGGAGGGCTGAAATAAGCTTTGTGAACCAAAAATAGACACGGAGTGGCTGACAGCATCAGCTCCTATGACCGAGCACTTGCAGTTTCCAAGTTTCAGATGTCACGAGGAACACTGAACATTAATTTCACTATGCTCAGCATTGGAAGACCATTCCTACACAATTTAGGGAACAATGAGACCACTTTCCTATACCACCTAAAATGGGATTGAGAATCGTTTATGTAACATCCAGCGTGCCAGGTAAGCACTAGGTATGTGGCTGACCTGCCAACACTATAACTGCTGCCTCGGTCATCTCATCTGCAGGGCCAGGTCTTTCAGGGTCCACCCTCCCTGTCCCATGTGTGTCTAGAAGCCTCCATGGTGGCCACAACTGCAGCATCTTTCCCAATAGGACATAACTACCAATTTAACAGCTGTGCCCAAATGTACCTCGAAAAGTGAACACAGATTAAAATCCTTTTAGAGTCCATGCCAACTGCCAGATATTCCAGAATGTGCTACTTGGTCTATCAGCTTCATCCGAGTCTGAGCTCACTCGTCCAACTTCCCCCCTTTGATGTCTTCCCCTCTTGAGGAGCCTCACTTTACACATGAGCCTGAGTTGCCTGTGCACGGGAGGCCTTTACTATCCAATCCCAGCAATGCCATCGGGAATGACTGGAGCCCACCCAGACAGGAACAAAGGGGGCCCGGGTCCTCGTCTAGACCCTAGGCCCAAGCCAGGGACATTGAGACAGCACACTCCTGGTTGGTTTGTGGCTACCGCCATCCCTCGTCATGCCTAGAAGCAATAGTACTTTTATGGCCACAGCAGCTGAGCTAAGGAACTGGTCCCAGAGTCCCCAAAGGCGGGGGAAGATGTCGAGCAACTCCTGAAATGCTCCAGTGGTTAAGGCAGCCGTGTGTTTTAAGGCCGCTGCATTAGAGCATTTTAGGATGAAAGCCAGAACCGGGGGCAGGGAAGAGTTTTTCCAGTCACTTCCTTGGCGATTCCTTTGTCTGGCAGATGTAGTGCAGGCACCTGGCCTGCTGATCCAGGTTGTGCCCTAGTCCATAGTTTTTCCAAGGGCTAGTGCCCCAGAATGGGTGGCAACACTTTACAGTGTGACCATCACTGCCACTGTCAAGGTGGGTCACCGCAACGACTGCCTCTACCTTCTCCCTAAGGCACTAAAGGCTGCTTGTTGGGGCTTTAGGAGTGGGAGGATGGAGAGGCAAGTCCCTGCCTTCACTGTAGGGGCCGAGTTTCATTATCTCGAAGTCCTCTATTTTCTCAGTGCGTGACCTTGTTAAGGAACAGGGTGGCTGCTGATGCAATCAGTTAAGATGAAGTAAAACTCGAACAGAGTGGGCCGCCCCTACTCCGATAGGACCAGTGTCCTTTATAAACAGCAAAGTGGAGACAGGCACACAGGAAGAAGGCATGTGAGGATGAAAGCAGGGATGGGATGGTGGTCCCACAGGCCAAGGAGCAGAGATGCCAGCAGAGTACCAGAAGCTGGAGGGCCTGAAACATTCTCCCTCACAGCCTGGGAAGGAGCCAACCCCACCCACCTCGATCTCGGATTTCCTAGCTTCTAGAACAAAATTTGTTTAAACCACCGAGTTCATAGCACTTTCGTTATGCCAGCCCTAGCAGAGCAGTACAGCTTCCCAGCCACAAGCAGACCTGGACGACCACACAGATCCCCACTGCTGGGATGGGCAACGTCTACCCAGAACCACCACCCACTTGGAAGCAGATCAGAGCACCTGTTCGCCACAGGCAGGCAGAGCCTGAGTCCAAAGGAGGAAAGAGCTGAACAACGAATGTCCAGTTCCCTAAGCCCATCTGTAGTCGGATCCCCCCCTCCCTACAGGGAGGCACGAGAATGGAGAGGCAGGGCATCCAGCTGGGTCAGTCTCTCTCCATGGCAACAAGTGCAAGAGCCCTCTCCACTAACAATGTATGTCCCACCCTGTGTTTTGCATAGGAGTTGACCCTTTGTCCACGTGTTGGGGTAAGCAGATTATAAAGGCAGCTAATAGAAAAGTGTTTGGAAACGGCCAGAGGCCACCACTGCCAAGGGACCAGGGGCAGCACTGGGAGGTGCTGGCAGGAGCTGGGATGATTCTGTGGCTGCGTCAGGGCTCAAAGACCCTCAAAAGCACTCCCTGGAAAGAGGGCTGGGATCCAGTTGTGCGTAACAGTCTTGAACACTAACACGGTGTGGAGATCTAGAGTTTCTTTGCCCACGGAGCGGAGGAAGGACCCAAGCGCTAGGGGCTCTGCACAAGGAGACTTCACGGCAGAAAGCAGAGCCTCATTGACAAGAAGCTCCATGTTAGCAACAGGCACTGGCACAACCCTCAGCCCAGACCCCCACGGCACCACAGGATGCCCCGTGATCACGTAGCCAAGCCCCTGCACCATGAGCACACCCAAGCCAGACACCAGTGCTCAACAGCCAAGCACGTATAGCTCTGACCACACAACTGGAGGCCAGCAAAGACCCAGGCACTGTGGCCCGAGTCATAGGGAAAAGGCAGAAACACTAGGAGTCTAAGTAGCTGCCCCAAAGAGAAAGCTTTCAACTGGAGAGCAACTGATGCCGTCCTTGAACTTGGCCGAGAGCATGCCACTGGATACTGCCTTCACTGGAAAAGTTGGTTATTTACGGGCACAATTAAAACTTACATATCTGATCTATATCCCGTTTCAGCCCTTTCGCATGTGAGGGACAGCTTAGACTCTGAAAAAACCTAATCCGTTTAGCTCCTCGTTGCATCACTTGCTTTTCAACTCACCGAAGTTCCAACACAAGTTCCCTTCCCTGATGTAAGATGAAGGCCAAGGGCCCACAAACCCAGTGCCTGGCTCACAGGAAGTGCTCGCAAGTATGAGGGTAAGGAAACTGTTCCAAGGAAGGGTCTCGGGAAAAGACAGGCTGGAGCTCCCGACACCAGGCCTCAACAGCACCACACCAAGTCTCAAGCAGCAGGGAGACAGGAGAAGCGACTGTGTTCTATCACTCACGGGAGTTCAAGAGGAAAGAATGGGACAGAGGAATTGTGTAACTGGCCCAGAGTCCCTTGCAGCTACAGGAGCTTCAAAGTAGTACAGGACATGGCCTTAAGGCCTCCAAGCCTCAAGGCTGAACCCCACACAGCCAGTTACCCCTCACCGGGATCTTGATCACACAAGGTTTCACTGCCTGAAGGTATGGTTAAAGAAATGAGGGTGACTCAAGTAGGATATATATTCCCTGTACTATGTTACTCAAGTTATGCTGCTTATTAGGTGTTTAGAAGTACATCTTCAGTAACCTCAAACAAAAGTTATGGCCAAGGCTTCCACGACTTGCAGGGATTTAAAGCTGCTGCCGCAGCTTACAGCTGTTAGGTATTTGGCTTATTTGCAAAACCCGCTTTCCAATGGGCTGCTCAACTGGAAACAAAGGTATTTACAGATAGGCCCCAAGAAGGGATCCAAGTAACGAGTTCACTCAGGGTTGGAGATAATTCTGTCAAGGCACGAAATGAGTTAACAGGTTAACACTTTTGCATAAGGTTTATGCCGGCAGGTTAAGGGCTTTGTTACCAGTCCTCTGACAAAGATCTAGCACTTCTGGCAAGGTAGCCCAATTTCCAGTTCAACTCTGGAGGGACAGCCCAGGCCCCACCCCAGATTTCCAGGTCAAAGGTGGGTACACCAGTAGCTTCTTTCGCCCTGCATTTCACCAACCTCCCTAGTCTCAGCTAGTAACAGACTATGGACTCTTGATCCAAGCAGTGATTTGAGAATTAAGATCTGAAAGCCTGACTGCGTAGCCAAAAGCGTTACAACATTAACTCAGGCAGTGGGCAGCCACTTCCCACCATGTTTCAGACCATTCCACTCCCTGTGCAGATGGGAGGTGGAGGCGGCAAGACTGGCTTAAGGTGGTAGAGAAGGGTGATTTACTCCAGGGACACTCTGGAGATGAAGCTTTGAGTATGACTTGAGCTTACTTATAAAGAAGCAGGGACAGGCCTGGGAAAGGGACTGAAATTCCTAGAGGAGCAGGCTGCAAGAAGGCAGGGTCAGAGACAGGCTCCCCCTGCCCCCATACCCAACAGTCCTTAGTAGGGTGGGAGTTCAGTCCACAGGGTGAGCTAGAGAAGCAGCACTACCCTTGCACAGGGCCCTTCCTAGGGGATTGATACAGTTAAAGAAACAGGAAAGAGAAAACCCCCTTTTCCTCCGAGCCTGGACAAAACATGAGGATTGAAAGTGAGGAAGTAGCCTGACAGGCTTTGTAGGAAAGTTCAGAGCTGTCCTGTGGCTTTGTTCCTCCCTGAAGCTTCCAAGAGCCTCACACATCTCTAATGTATTTGCAGTTTACTGCTCTAGAAGCCAGGACTCAGGTAGAGCATGCTCAGAACAAGGTGCATTCCAGGAAGCCACATGCCCCCAGTGTTTGTCTTACATAAAAGCCTTCAGGAACCAACTCGAAACTTGTTTTCCCTCCGAGGGGAAGCTGTCAAACAGCTCCTTAGCACCTGAGACCAATTAGTGGTTTGCCTGAATTACCCAATTCAGCTGGAGCTAGTTTACCCCAAAGGTAGTCGAAAAGTTCAAGTATCGTAGCTGCTGCTCTAAGTTTCAAGAGCATATTGTTGCCACTTTAGAATTAAGTACAATTTCAGGTGATGCTTATGTTGCTCACTCACAACGAAAGGGAGAAAGAATTGCCACTGTCTAAAAAGCACGCCGTTCATAGATCAGGCACACCTGCGTTGTTTCAAATTGTCTGGGTGGGCCCTGCACCAAGTGCTTGAGAAACAGGGTCCCCTGCGGTCATCTTGGCAGAAAGGGGAGAGTCGAGACACTGATGAACCCTGTAGTCAAGTAAACCAGTAACAAACCAAGTATAAGCTTGAGGGTGGACTGGCCTTAAACTGAAGTATCAGTGAAGACCCAGAGACAGGTACCAGAATGACCCAGGGAGACTGGCTCCTTGAACCAGGCAGGGCCTCGGCACACCAGTCTCAGAAGCCCAGGGGGGATTGTTCAGTCTCTATCTTGAGATCCAGGCTACCAAGGCTCAGCAGGCTTTTAAGGTTACCCTAGCTGCAGTGAGGGGCTCCAAGCAGATGCCGATAAACTGGTCAGGAAGTGGTTAGGATAACCCAGGTGAAGGAGAGCACTGAGCAGCGCTATGCTAGAGAAAGATTCCATAGATGCAGAGGTTTCTAAAGCAACTAGATTTGGTGAAGGCTTTAACATAAGTCGGGGGGTGGGTGAGATTTTTGGTCAGGGCACCTGGAGATCCAAGGACGCTGGTCACTGTCAGAAGGGGCACCTCAGATAAGTCAGCAGAGGAGGGGAAGGCAAAGAGGTCTTATTCTGGCTGTGGTGTGAGTAGGTGCCTTTCAGACCTTCCTATGGAGCTTCCCAGGAGACAGCTAGTCCCACAGAAGTAGCTGGGTCTCCAGAAATGTGAACCACTGGCGTATGCAGACCTCTCAGGATCCCCCATCCTATTAGGGGATTAATGTCAGATATCCCAGAGCAAATCAAGCATATCCTGGCAGTAACCCTTACGCTAGACACCTGACAGCAGCTTAGCCCACACCCTGGGAATGCAGGCACACCTGATCTAGATCAACTGCTTTATGAAGAGCACTTCTGTCCAGCCGACTGCTCTGGACCACCCTGTATGGAAGTCCCCTCCATACACCGTATGTGTTTGTTGGCTCTGGGTCTCTTCAGCCTCTGGAACATGGTGCCATCCCTATTGAATTCAGTTGGGGTACAGCACAACAGGGTACACTAAACAAAAGCATAAGTGGGGACTAGGGGAGCCCAAGGAATATGGCTAGACCCACAGGAAACATGGTTCAAGTGTTAGAGCTCCTACACAGCTGACCAAACTGAACTCGTCCCACAAGGAAAAGCCTGGAACATACCCCCCCCCAGTGTTCCCCATTTCCTTTCAAACTCTTCAGATTTCTTGCCACGTTCATAGACTCCAATGACGAAGAGCAAACAGCTCCCCCGCCCCCCACTCTAAAACCTCTACAGCTCCAACACCTAACTTCCTTTCAAGCTAAAAAATAAGCTGTAGAGCCCAGCAGCTGGTGGCTTGGGAATGTTTTACTCAAGTTCGACTCATTTTCAGTGTAAACGCCGGAAAGGCTTTATGCACAGGTGTAAAGGTTACCAGCTTGCAAGAGCTTGAAGTTGGTCCTTAGTTTTCCTAACAGCCTTGTTACAAGAATGCACTAGCGGTGACTGCAGTTGTATCACTTGTTCTAAGGGTCTCATTAAGGTGGTTTGGTAAGTTCTAAGTTATCGGAGCAGATACAGTCCCGGCTTGTAGGCCGCTACGTCTTGCTCTAGTAATCTTTTGTACAAAGACAACATTCTCCACGGCCCCTCAAGTTCGCAAAGCTACCTTCATATCCGCTACTTCCTGATTTACTTCCTGATTAACGGTTGTGGGTGGGGAGTAGGGTCATCTCTTGGAGCATCTCCCAGGTGTCAGTTATTGAGACAATCAGTAACAGGAACGGGGAAGGAGCAGCAGTGTTTGCAAAGGATTGAAGCTGCGATTTAGAATAAGCCAGGTGACACTTATCGAGTGACATTTAAGCAATACTCTCAAAGTACATAGTCACCCAAGTAGATCTCCGGGAAGATAGTTTCAGGAAAACAGCCTCCGAGGCCAGTATCCAAGGCAAAGATACAGATTGGGGGGGCGGGGGGAGTAGGGACTCTTAAGTGAACCGGAGACTATCACCCAGAGCCTAATGGGCCGTTTATCAAGACTAACTTCTACTTCACGAAACTTGGAGCCCCTACAGACAAGCTGAGGAAAATTTTTCTACTTTGAAAGGATCACTCGGCTACCTGGAGAACGGGTGTGAGACTAGGAGACAGGCAACATGACCACTAACCCAGGTAAGCCACAAGAAATATTCTACAGAAGTAGGTCGCAACAGACCTGGATACAACCCTAAGCAGAACATACCTTCCACAGTAGAGGAAAGCAGGAACCGCACAGCGTGGGTTTCGCAACATTTAGCTACCCCCAAAGTGCTTTGCTTTCTCCTGCTTTTACAACCCTCCTAGCCCCCACAGCCCCGACGGAAAACTTATACCCACCCTACTGAAAAGTGAGACTTGAAGCTTGGACGCTTCACAGCCTCTGCTCTCCCCCAGCAACTGAGCCACTGCCCCGATTTTACAAGTGGGGCTTATTGTTTTGCTTTCTTAGGAAATAACCCTTAGCTTCCTTAAAAGTGGCAGCTTCCCCGCCTCCTCCCCAACGCCTTTGGCTTTTAAAAGTTTAACTTTTAGAGAGAAACAGCACGAGTTCAGGCCTAACAAAGAGCAACCCCTACGTTCTTGTTGCCAGCAACTTCTTCAAGGAAGGGCACTCAACCGTGCTTTTAAGAAAAAAAAAAAAAAAGCATCCCTCGCCTGCTTACAAAACACGAGCAGTAGGAGGGCTGGCGGCTCGTGAACGCCCGGAGCCAGTCAGGAGAGCCCGGGGAGCACCCGCCAAGCAGTCACAAGTACGGAAAAGGTTTTCCAGGACCCCACCGAAGCCCACCCGTGCTTTCAGCGTCTATAAGACTCCGCAAAGAAGTTTCCTGCAACCCAGCCTCTCCCGCATACCCCAAGCAGCTTAACACGTACTCTCCCCATCCCCGAGAGCGTTCTGACGCTGCCGGCCGCCTGCGCCGCCTTTTCAAGGGTCCGCGGGCGTGTTGTACGTCACTTCCGGGGCGGGGCAGGCGGGGCGGGGGCGGGGCCGGGGGGGAGGGGAGCGCCAGATCCGCGCAGGCTCGCCGGCAATGCAGCCGCCGAGCTGAGTGCTTGACTATATATGGTCAAAGCTGGGGGCGAGCCGCGCGCGGGGCCGCGCTTCCGGGTTCGGGGCGTCCGCAGCGGCAGCGCGCAGGGCAGGCGCGAGCTGGCCTCGGAGCCCCGGCTTCGGACCGCCCCCTGCACGCCCGGCACGCCCGGTGCCGCCTTCCGGCTCCAGTCCCCGGGCTCGGCCTCGGCGAGGTGTAATTCGCAGCGCGGGCCGGCCCCGGAGGCTCTCGGCGAGCGCGGCGCGGTAACAAGTGGGCGAGGATGCCGTACGAGATCAGTAAGTGCCGCGGCGCGGGGCCCCCGAGCGGCCGGGTGCTGCCCCGGCCCCGGCCCCAGAGCCCTCGGCGCGGTGCGGTGGAGGGGGGGTTCTCGGCGCGGGGGAGGGGTGCGGGCGCCGGCCGGAGGCGTGGCGGAGCCGCTGTCTGGGGTGCGGGGCGGGACCCCCGCCGAAGGGGGGGCGCCCCCAAGTTGGCGCCGTGGGCCGAGCCGAAGGAGCCCCGCTGCTCCCGAAGGGCCTGGCCCTGGGCGCGGACCAGGAAGTCGTGCGGTCCCCGGAGCTCGTGGAAAGTGGAGGCCGCCCTCCCGGCGCAGTCAACAGGTGACCGGCTGAGACCGGTCCAGGTCCCCTTCTTCTCCCTTCTGTCCCCGCCGTCCCCGCCCTGCTCTGACGTGCCCCGCCGCATTTGTGTCTCTACAGAGAAGGTGTTCGCCAGCCTCCCCCAGGTGGAGAGGGGCGTCTCCAAGATCATCGGCGGCGACCCTAAGGGCAACAATTTTCTGTACACCAATGGAAAGTGCGTCATCCTAAGGAACATCGACGTGAGTACCCCCTCCCCCGGGCGCGGTTCTGCTCCGGAGCCACCTTGGGATGGGGGAATTCACCTTCCCCTTCACCCCTCACCTCCTGCCCATTGGCCGGGGAGGGTGAAGGCGCCACGCCCCCTCCATCGGTAGCCACACCTAGGAGCCCCGGAAGCCGGCTTCAGATTCACCCAGGTCCCTTTCTCCTCTTTCTTGATGAGGAAACTGAAGCTTAGTTTGTTTCTGTATATGGTCATAGCACCCTGAAAGCGCCGGATCGCCTCTGATCTCGGAAGCTAAGCGGGGTCAGGCCTGGTTACTACGTGGATGGGAGATTAGATTAGTTCGTTCCTTAAAAGCTAGGGCTCCGGATTTGAGAGATCAGACTGACCCAGTCGGCCGCTGCATGACCTTGAGAAGATTGGCGATTTGGGCCTCTCTGAGCCCAAGTTTCCTCATCTGTAAAACATGATGAGATGATGACCACTTCCACTTCCCCTGCTGGCTGGGCGGATGGAATGAATGAGCTGATGGCGTCCCTCAAGCCCAGCGGTGCCTGGTGCACGTTGAGCCCTTGCTGGATGGCACTCAGCTAACTCTGTTAATACCCTGGTCTTCCAGTGTGGCAGAGCCCGGACAAACACCCACGTCTCTGGGCCAGCCTGATCTGCCACCATGGATCTAAGCCCTAAAGCAAACAGGAAGTGGTGTGTTCCCATGAATCATGCTCTGCAGGCCTCCAGTACCCAGGCTGAAAAGGCTTCTAGAGCCAGCTCCTTGGGAAATCCTTGCAAGTTCATGTTATCCCTCTGTAATTGTTGGGGTGACCCAGTCTGTCAGCCTCCGTCCCTTCCTGGATTACACACTTAAATTTTGCTTCTCCCTTCCTCAACCTGAGTGATGGAATTGTAGGAGGGAGTTGGAGGTGCCCACCCGGCCATTGGGTGATTTCTCCCGTGCTGTGCTTAGTGGAGCGGCTGGCACAAAGGTGTATGAATTGATTGATTCTATAGGCCATAGGCATACAAGGGTTGTTAACTTAAAGTCAGCCTGATTTCCCTTGGTAGGTTGGGACTGTTGGTCAGACACACTTGTCCTCCAGGAGGCCAGCAACTGACTGAGGGAAGGAAGGGGTCTTTGGGCCTCAGTTTCCTTTGCTGTGAAAGGATAAGCCTCTTGGTCTGAAGAGCTGCTGGCACTCCCCCCATCCGTCTCCTTAAGCCGCTGCTGTTCCTCTGCTGGAAGACAGAGCTCTACCTGCCCAGGATTGCTGGGCACCTCAGATGAGGGGGTGGGTGGGTGTGAGTGTGCTTTGAAGGTGCTAACAACTTGCTAGTCAGATTCCTAGAAGGCCGAAACGGCCTTGCTTAGAACCGGAGAAACGTCACCAGGGATCTAATGGTAATGTCTGGAAGTCTCCAAAGTCAGGTCCCGAAGTTTTTGAGAAAATAAAAATTGAGACACCCCTAAAGAGATATTCAGTAGTTTGGCAATTAAAATCCACTAACACATCCTCAGATACAGAGCAGTGGGATATTTGGTCTTGCCCCTAGCCAGGCCTTCCCTGTCATTGCAGTCCACTTTCACTTCCAGGGAGGGGCCTCACATAAAGTACCTGCTGTGCATCTGGCCCTATGGTGGCTTCTTAAACTGCAGCATCTCTTTCCACCCCACATGGGCCTGTTCCTCTAAAGAGGAGTCAGACTTAGCAAGGTGAGGCAGGCCGGTAACTGGAGCTGCTTCTAATGGAGAGGTCGTACAGGGACAGGCACCCCTTTGCAGAAAGCATTTCCCGGCTTGTGAAACCCATTCTGCCTGTTTCTGAGATCTGTATTCTTACTTCTTCCCCATGGTTTGCCATTTTCTCCTCAGGGGTTACCCTCTTTCCCTTCTCATCTATTTTTAAGTTTTTGCGATGCCAGGTCAGCACGAGATGCTACTAATATAGTCCTCCCTGGGCTGGATGTAGATCAGGCACTGAGGCTCTTGTTAGTTGGATGGGTAGACTGGGTACTCAAAGGTGGGTAAGATTTTTTTTTTTGTAGGGCAAAGTACTCTTGGAAAAAAAAGTGACATGAATTGGCATGACCATTCAGGAAGAAAGATGGTCTGGTTGGAATGCAGGTTCAGGGAGGAAAGAGGGAAGAAATGGAGATTAGGACCAGATCATGGAAGATGTAACAGATGTCTCATTGACATCTCAGACTCAACATACATACCCCAAGCCAAATTGGGGTTTCTCATGTGCTCTTCCTGTAAAAGGGAACACCATTCCTCCAGCTGTTCAGGTCCCAGACCTCGGACTCCTTTTTCACTCGCTGCTTCACTTCTGTGCCACATTTAGTTTTAACAAATCATTCTGACTCCACATTCAAATGTCTTCAGAATCTAACAGATTTCCCATACTTCCTCTGCCTCCATCCCCAACTAAGCTGTCTTCCCCCACCTGAATTATTGCCCCCACAAACTCCTCAAAACCAAACAGGCTTCCCTGCTTTGACCCTTACTGCTCTGGGGTCTGTTTACAACACTGCTGCTGGAGTGGCTGAAACACAAGACAGGCCTCTAGTGGCGTCCCACCTCGGTGAAAGCCAGAGTCCTTACCAAGGCCTGGGCTCCAGCATTCTTGCCTCCTTGCTGCTTCTGGAGCATGCCACACATCTGTCTTGGGACCTGCTGGTTATTGCCTTTGCCTGGACATTCTTTCAGATAGCTGCGAGGTGTGCTCCTTGTCTTCTCTTTGGTTTCTTTGTATTTTTTAATTGGAGGTGGAGGCTCACTCCGTCACCCAGGCTGGAATGCAGTGGTGTGATCTTGGCTCACTGCAACCTCCACCTGCCGGGTTCAGGCGAATCTCCTGCCTCAGCCTCCCGAGTAGGGGGGACTACAGGTACGTGCCAATACACCCGGCTAATTTTTGTATTTTTTAGTAGATAACGGGGTTTCACTGTGTTGGCCAGGCTGATCTTGAACTCCCAACCTCAAGGGATCCGCTCGCCCACCTTGGCCTCCGAAAGTACTGGGGTATAGGTGCGAGCCACCACACCGGGCCTTTTCCCTTGGTTTCTACTTAGATGTCATCACCTTAATAGAGGGGCATCCCCGGAACAGAATTTTCCCTTCTCGGCCTTCTCTCTCGTTGCTGACAATAAGTAGGAAGCAAGCTAACAAGCAGCAGGCTACTGCTGCTTACAAGTGCATAGGTATTTGCCTGTCCCGCTAACGGCGGCAGCTCCAGGCGAGCAGAGCTTTCCCCTGTTTCAGTCACTGCCATGTCCTCGCCTAAAAGAGTGTCTGGCACACAGTAGGTGCTCAATGAGTTACTCATTGATTAAAAAGCCTGGAAAACCGGGCTGTGTCGTGAAGATAATAGGCAGCCACTCAAATGTTACTGCGAGAGAATAAGGAAAGGTCAGCTCAGTGTAGATTGCCAGACCTAAATTTTGTGGGATCTGCCTTTCAAACCTAAGAGGCAAGCACCCTTGCCAACTTTGCACTTGGAGCCCCCTCTGTCATTTGTTGACTTAAAAGCTGTGTTGTGAACCCAGCACAATGGCACTTCTTAAACTTGTAGAAAAAGGGTGTTTCTTGTCTATTTCTTTCAACACGTGCCATTGCCTCACCTGGAGAGGCAACTCTTCTTTGTAGAGTGAAAAGACTATAATGGCCATCTAGAAAGTAATATTCCAGAAGGAGAGAGCTCTGAGAAGGGGATTCCAGTGAACCATGTGTACGCGGTGTTTGAGGGACGGTAGTACCCCACGGAGAAGGGATGGGTAGTCTGTGCTTCGGGGGTCTAAGGAAGGCTTCCTTCAGGTGCTGGTACCTCCTCGGTCTGGGGTGGTTCCTTGTAAGTTTCCTTAACCTACCTGCATCACCCCTGCCTCTTATGACCTCTGTGCAAAGACTGGGAAGGGTCACCGCTAGTGGCTGTGAACGAACCTGTTGGTGATTCTAAACAAGGCACAGGACCATCCTACACTAAAGAATTACCCAGCCTAAAATGCCAGTAGTGCCAGTAGTCCCTGTTTAGAAAGAAAAAAACAAACAAAAAACCAGCTTTTGCCTCACAACAGAGCCTCTCTTGTGTTGTGCCAGCCAGCCAGCAGATTTGCTATGCAGGCAAGTTTGGGGCCTGCTTTTTAAAGTATCCAGTTTCTAGATACCAGAACTAAAATACACATTTGGAAAAGTGATGTTTATAAAATTGAGTTTCCGGGAGTGCAAGGTTTGTAGCAATTTAACACTGCTGGGAACCCAGGTGCAGTGTCAGTGGACTTTTCTCCTTGAACAGGGGGCAGGCCAAGTGGTGGGGGGGTACTGGGCTCACTCTTGGTTTCCCTTGGTGCGATCTGCCACCATTCACATGCAGAGGACGCCCCTGTGTTTCCTGCAGATTGGGGGTAATGGCAGCACAACAGATAGCTTGAGGACTGACCTAGCTGCTTCTCTGGAATTGCACGCCTGCTGAGTCCCTGCGTGTATCCAGATGGCCATTGGCCTGTGGGGGTGCAGAATGGAGGCCCTACCCACATGGAGCTTACTGTCCTGGGTGGGAGTGAAATAAACTCTAGGTGGCAGAAGGAAGTGGTGCGTTGGATTATCACCTGGGCGCAAACAAGCTGGCAGCAGCGCCTGCCAGGTGCAGAGCCAGGAACCTCTAGGCCTTCAGTCTGACCACCTGATGGCCGGGGAAGCAGAGGGCAGTGGGGGAGCCTTCATCTCAGCAGAATCTGAGTGGCTGCAGATGCCAGTCAGAACACTGGGCTCCTGCGCATGGGACCACATCCGGGAGGCCCGAAGGGCCCGGTGCTTATGGGCTGTGACTGTGGCACTGAGCGTGAGGGGAGTGGACAGGACCCAGGCTGGGAGGTCCTGGTGTGCCGTGGTGGCAGGTGGCTCACGCAGCCTACCATAGCCCAGCCCTGCTCTGAAGGCCACTGGAGCCATTCAGACGTCTCACAGACAAGTCATCGGATCAAGCCTACCGTAAGGAGAAGTTCTGTATCTTAAGATCTGAGGACAATTAGGAAGCTGCTCAAAGATGAAGAAGGCGTCAGCGCGGTGGTGCAGCCATCTCTGGCTCACATGTTTCCCGCACATATTTACCAAGCCCTTGTCTTGGCAATCCTTACCCTAAGCCACAGAGCACCAGGATTAAAATCAGTGATTTTCAGGGAGGGGCGGTTTTCCCCCACCTCATTCCCCTGAGGGATATCTGGCAATGTTTGTAGACATTTTTGTGCCATTGGTATCTGACGTCAGGGATGTGGCCAAACATTCTCCAAGGTACATGGCCATCCTTCCGCAAATAACTCTCCATCCCCAAATGCCAGTGGTACCAAGTTTGAAAACTCTGGTAAAGAACCTTCGAAGGCGCCAGGTTAAGTGCTTCAAAAGAACAATGCCCTGGGTGCTCTGGGAGTGTGAGGAAGGAGCCAGCTGTGCCACAGAGTAGCGGGGACAGCTGCTGGAGAAGTGGCGCATTTGAGTTGGGTCTTGAAGGATGAATAAGAGTTCTCCAGGAGGAGCGTTGAGACACATGGCATGCCACAGAGTAGCGGGTACAGCTGCTGGAGAAGTGGCACATTTGAGTTGGGTATTGAAGGATGAATAAGAGTTCTCCAGGAGGAGTGTTGAGACACATGGCAGAAGTGGGGCGAGACCAGGCAGGAAACAGCATGTGCACCTGGGTCCTTCAGCCCTACTGTGGCCTCCTGTGGGTTGCTTTTGGTACATGTCTTGCCCTATTGGAGGTAAGGGGAGGGATACCGAAGCCATCTTTGAGGTAAGAGAAAAGGTTTAGCCTCATGCTTAAGACTAGTGGAGAGATGGCCTTGCCCAAGAGTGGTTGGAGATGGTTCTTTGGAGCGTGACCTCCACCTTCTGCATGGCCCTTGTTAGGAACAGCTGTGGACACAGGCAAGGGCCCTCTGCATCTCTTCACCATCTCAGTGATGGGCGGGCACTCCCTGCCCTGGCGATGTGCCTGCTTCTTAGACCTGTGGGTCCTCAGCTTTGGTCACCTTGCTAGTCACTTCTACATATGGGTCCTGCCTGCTCTCCAGGGTCTTACCCAGAGAAAGGCCAGCAGCCCACCCCTACCCTACCCCTGCCCCACTGTCCAATCCAGTGCATACCCCTGAGCACCTCTCTGTTCTTTGCTGAGTATATTTCGTGCTGGTCTGTGGCTGACACTTGGTATGCTTGCCACTTCTGTTTCCACGCCTGCGAGAGTGGGGGAGGAATGTTACCATGGGATCAGTGTAAGGTTTAACTGAGCTAATTCATAAAGCGTCTTCAGAAGGTTGTCTGGGCCCTGGCGGGGACCTCTGCTTTTGTCTTCGTGACTGCCCTGCTGGGTGGATGCCCTCATCTCTCCTTTGAGAGGTGAGGATGCTGAGCCTCTGGAAGGTACCGGGATTTGAACCCTGGCAGCCACCCCCAGGTCTACTTTTTCGACTCATCAGTTAAGGCCCTCGTGGGCCCTGGGTGGGGAGTAGTAGTCCAGGGGAAGACTGAAAAGGGAGGTGGCGGTGACCTGCTCACACGTAGTCCAGTGAGGGCTGCTGCTGTGCAGGGCCACACAGTGAGGTCCCCCAGGCCTGTTCAAAGCATCTGAGGCTGAGCTGGGAGGCAGGAAGGGAAAGTCGTTCAGGACATGGCGACCTGTGAGTGACCACACCCCTGTCCACAGCCAGCTCAAGGAGCTGCCTGTGCACTGTTCGGAAGCACACAGCTGGTTGGCCAGTGCAGACTTTATTCTCTGCGTTCAAGAATCACACTAACATTGGGACCAACCGTAAGAAACAGAACAAAACCACAGGGAGGAGTAAAGGCCACCATAGATGGTCCCTGATTTGCAGTGGCATGACCTGGGATGGCATGAAGGTGGCAAGCATTCGGTACCTCCCTTGACTCACCGTGGTGTTAGTTACGTGCTCATAACCCATGATGAGTCAGGAGCAACTGGCCCTGAGTTCAGGTCTGGCGCTGCCACTTACCAGCTGGGTGGCCTGGGGCACATCGCTAAGTGTCTGCCTTAGTTCCTTCGTCATGTGGGATTATGAGGTTACCTTCCTTACAGCAGGTGTTGTGAGGTTTCAAAGAGAATGCACTAAGGGCCCACCCAGGGCCTGAGAGTGGATAGTAAGTGGCCGGTGGGGATTTGTTTCTTCATAAACAGCTACCAGGCTGCAGCCAAGTTCTGGTCTTTGTGGGTATTTGGCAGCTGCAGTGGTGAGTCAGGTGTGAACCCTCCGCACTGTGGTGCAGAAGGTAGGTGGGGCACAGGTGATGTGTGCTCCAAGGTGGCAAGTAGTGCGGGCAGTGGGGTGGGAGTCAGGGAAGATGGGGTTCAGGGTGGGAGAGATCATTTCTAGCTTGGAGCATCAGGGAAGGCTTCTTGGAGGAGATGGCCTTTGTCTGGGCCTTAGAGGATAATTAGGAGAAGGCATTGTGTCGCAGAAGTTTACGTTCCTGCTTTGGAGCTGAGGTTTTTTGCTGTCATTCAGCCTTGCCCTTAGTTGTAGTCACCAGTGAACAGAAGGGCCCTGGCCAGTTGTGTTTATGCGGGTCAGTTACAGCAGTGACGGCGTTCAGCCTCTGTTGCTTGCAGGAGCTTGGAGTATTTACAAAGCCAATGCCCTGACTGGAAACTCAGGCTCACTCGGCCTGGGTGTACCATGGAGGATGCCTGAGACTTTCTCTGGGGTTCCCGGGGACAGTCGGCAGCGAAAGGAGAGCACAGGAGGCCCCTTCGTCAACATTGACTGCTGAAATGTTTTTTGCTTGGGCAGGTATGTCCAGCCTTCTAGCATGTTCCATCAGGTTCACTGTGGGCCAGGAGCGGAGATACCAGTGCCAAGCCTTGAGACCCAAGCCCCAGGACCCAGGGTCATCACAGCCTACCTATAAATTGGAGTAGTGACCTCTGATCCCTCCGTCACCACCTGAGACTGGGAGGACATAGGAAAGTAAGAGAGCTTTGGGGGGCTCGCTAATTGTAAGTGATGCTGCCTGGGCATAGCAGAGTGAAGTAAATGTTGCTTCTGTGCGCTTGTTTGCATGACCTGTGTATTAGAGTGAGTCTCAAAGGCGGGACAGAAATTGGACAGGTGCTGGGGGGAGTTTGTTTAGGTTTTCCATTCAACAGGATTCTCAGAAAAAGACCAGCTATTCCTGGGCAGGACGCCTCAGTGCACAGGTGGGAGGCAGGGGCTGGTGGGTGGGACCTGAGCATGGTGTGACAAAGTAGAATGGCCTTCCGGGGTCAAGTCCAAAGCTTCTGCTTCAAAAGGGCACCACTGGGCCTTGAACCAGGCCCTGTGTTGGCAGGGCTGGGTGCTGTCACGTGCCGAAGTCCGTAGGTCCTGGGTCTGCATCACGTATGTGACTCCTTGATTGCTGGCTGGTGTCCTTCATGTTCTCAGAGGCCCCCTGGCCTCCTCCAGGGGTGGTGGCAGAATTCTGGGGCTTGTCTCCAGGTCTCGTCCCAGCCCCAGCTCTGGCCCTCACAGGCCCTGACCCCCAGGTGTGGAGGTCACTGGGGAAGGGGTCTGGGGCCAGCACGGTAGAGGGGATGCACCTGTTCTGTCCTCAAGGGTGGGGGTGAGGGGCCGTGGGTTGGGGTAGTCGGCCCAAGGAGTGACTGGCAACATCAAGGCAGCAGCAGGGCAGCGATGAGTAGGCTGAAGCCTGGAGGGAGCTCAGGAAGGGTGGGTTGCAAGCCTGATTACCTCAGGGCCGGGATTTGAAGACTCCTGGCTTGGTGGAGGGTGGAGATGAATTCCAGAGCAGTTATCGCTCTTCCCAGGAGGAACAGGAAGACTGCACTGACAATGGTGGAGGTGAAAGAGAAGGTGGGCTGGGAGTTGGCAAGGAAAGCTGGGCAGGCCTGGGGTGAGGACTGAACGGCAGCCTCCCACTGCCAGAGCTGGCCCAGCCTGCAGCAGCACGAGAAGAAAGCCTGGGAGGAGGGGTGTCCCTGAGTGGGCAACTCCAAGGCTCCTCATGGCGGTCTCCCCCAGCCCCCTAGGGAGACGGAGAGACAGCACTTTTGCCCCACAGCAGCACTGGGGCTCCTGGAATTGGCTTCCTGCCCTCCCTGTTCGTTTTCCCTATTTCAGAGTTTTTCCCCAAATAAGCTTCTCAACCCCCAATCTCATTCTTCTTCCCCAAGATGGCAGGAGAGGGAGGAGGCTGGGGAGAGAGGGGCACTCTGAGGGTATCAAGGTGCCATCTCGACCCAGCTGGTGGGGACAGAGCCTCACAGGCCGAGTGACGTGGGGGTGGGAGGTATCTTGCTGGCTGTAGTAAGCAGCCTCCTGCTGCGAGCTGAGGAGCTGGGGAGGAGGCTGCTCTGACTCAGATGTAAGTCATTATCTGCAGTTTGGAGTATCTCAGCCCCCACCGCTGACCCAGTTGTATTTAGAATACAAACGAGAGTGAGTGATTCATCAGCTGGCAGTATTCTGGTGCCCTTTGGGGTTTTTACACACAGCCCTGACCATTTAGGGGAAGGAATTTTTAGGGGCAGAACTTCCTCCCATGCCCCTGCCTAGTCATCTTCCATCTCTGGATGCCCTCCCCTGCCGAAGGCGCGTGGGAGCCCCACCCTTTCTACGGCAGTGTGGCCTGGGGAGGAGGTTGCCCAGGCTGGGAGAGCCCATGAGGCCATCTGTCTGGGGGGATGGGCAGGTGCCCCTGTATGTGAGCGTGAGACCTCCCCCACCCCCAGTCAGCTGTGAGTGGACACCGAACAGGGTCTTGGAGGGCTGCCTGTTAACTGGATAATTTTCTTGCCAGGTGTTTTGGGTAGGGATTTGTCAATGTCAGAACATGAAGGACTAATTGGAGTGGGAGAGGGTTGGATTGGGCAGACATTTAATAGATAGCCAGTATCTTAGTTTTATTGAGGTGTAATTTAGATACAGTAGAATTTGTCAGTATTCAGTGTGTGGCTTGGATCTTGGCAGATACCTATATAGTCCCATAACCACCACCCCAGACATGACAAAATGTTCCAGGCACTCCGGAAGGTGCCCCCCCGACCCCTTCCACCCTGGCCCCCAGCAGCTGCTTATCTGCTTTCTGTCATTGGGGTTGCCTTTTCTGAAATCTTCTTTCATATGAAGTGAGAGGCAACATGTAGTCTTTTCTGTCTGGCTTTTTCACTTCGCATAGTGTGTTGGAGATTGATAGCTGGTGTTGAGTGCATTTGTACTTTGTTCCTTTTTATCACTAAGCAGTGCAGTCTGTTGCATGTTTCTCTGTTCACCTGTTGATGGATATTTGGGTGTTTCCAGTTTTTGGCCATTGCAAAGAAAGCTTCTGTGAGCATTGCTCACATGTGTTTTGGTGGACACGTGCTTGCATTTCTCCAGGGCAGATACCTAGGAGTGGGGTTGCTGGTGTTTGGTGTGAGTAGTGTCTGTTTAGGTTTATAAATAACCTGCCCGACTCTTTTCCTACTGTACCGTTTTGCATGTCCACCAGCGGTGTGAACATTCCAGTGTCCCCACCCCTCTACCCTTGCCAGCTCTTGGTGATGTCAGTCTTTTCTTTTTATTGATTCTAGTGAGTATGGAGTGGGGAGTGGTATTCCGTTGTAGTTTTGTCTTGGGTTTCCCAAGACTAATGACACTGAGTGCTTTTTCATGTGCTTACTTGTCGTTCATAATATCTTCTTTGGATAGAGACCTTGATACATTCTAATTTCACTGGCAAATGATTATCCCAAAATGGATTAATTTATGATAAGTGTCTATTACATCACATAATGCTGTGTTAAGTCTTAGGGATGAAAGAGAAGATCTGTGTAAACTTCTTTTTTTCTCCCCAAAACCACTTATTGAGATGGCTAGTGAGATAAAGGTCATGTGAAGCAGGTCACAGCAGAGTTGGAGGAGATGGACAGGAATGCTAGGGACTCTGATGTGTGTTGTGCCATCCCTGGGGACGTGTGAAATGATCTGGAAGCGCAGAAGAGTGTTATGGGTAGCTTGGGCCGTACTCGGAGGCTTCATGGAGGAGGGAACGCTTCCGTTAGGCCTGATGGGTGAGTGGGTGTCCGCAGGCAAGGAGAGGTGCTGGCTGAAGGCACAGACTGCACAGAGATGTGGCGTTAAACAGGATGGCAGAAGGTGGGCGGAAATCGGGGTGTATACTTCTGTGGTCTCAGTCTCGTGAGATGGGGGCAGTGTGGGGATCTTGTGACCTGGAGGCCCCTCAGGGCTTGGAGGAGGGGTCTAAGGGAGATGAGGGGTGGGGTGGCAACAGGTGGGGTCATGCTAGGGGTGCCCGGGCAGCCTCACAGGAATCTGATGTGTCCTAAGCCTCAAGCCAGCAGGAAGCTGCCTCTTTCAAAGAGTACTTGGTTTGTGAAAAGCTGACAGCAGGTATCAGAGATTAGATGGCCACGTCTTTATTCCCTCCTGAAAGAAAGCTACACTGTGGAGACAGATTGAGAGCAGCCCAGTGTGTGTGTGTGTTTCTGTTTCACTGAGGCCTCGCGTGTGTGTGCATGCGGGGAGGGAGGCGCAGGGATCTACTTTTAGCACATTACATGTTAGAACCTCATTGCTGAAGACGCTTCTAGGCTCAAATGTTGGCCCCATTTTTGCCACAAAGTCCACCCAGCCTTTGATCTGTGCTGTGAAAGGGAGTGGGGAATCGACTTTCCTTTCCAAACCCAGGTTTTTGATAGGGAGGGCTCCCACAGCTTGTCCTGCCCCGCTCCTGTGCAGCACAGCCAGGTGCCGTGTTTGGGGTCCAGCATTGACTGGCAGCCGGGAGAGTTGGTCCTGAACAGGGAAGAGAACAGAGCACTGGAATGAATGCACCTTCCCACAAATGGGAGGGAGTAGAACCAGTGCTTCTTGCTCTAATCCAACTTTTGGTTTGTTTATGTGATTCACTGATACACTTGTTCTGTATTATGGAAAGTACAGAAAAGGAAAGAAATCACCTTGTACAATTACAGACTAAAGAAAATAAATTAAAGTAACATAAAATTCTATCACCCAGAAATAGGTGGGCACGCATTAGGTATGTAGGCAAGTGATACGCTTCTGCGATTTCCTTCATGAAGGTTTTAGCTTCAGTGTTTCTTTGTACACCCCTTTCACCCCAAATCTGTTGATGTGGAGAACTGGAAGCTTGACTGCTTCTCCTTCCTTCTGTTCATTTCGGGGTCTCCTCCTGCAGAACCCAGCCCTTGCTGACATCTACACGGAGCACGCCCATCAGGTGGTGGTGGCCAAGTATGCGCCCAGCGGATTCTACATTGCCTCTGGAGGTACTGTACGGGGGCAAGGCTCGTGGACACTTACGGAGGCCTGGGTGGCGCTCAGGGCCCAGGGCGAAGCTGGGCTTCTGGCCTTGGGAGAGTGGGAGGAGGGAGGTGGGGGGTGGGGGAGCAGGCTGGGGGTAGTGGGTTAGTTGAGGGGAGCCAGTGTAATTAGTTTCAGCTGAGGTTGACAAGGAATGTGTAAGCCAGGCTTGTCCAACCGGCGGCCCACGAGCTGCATGTGGTCCAGGACGGCTTTGAATGCAGCCCAACACAAATTCGTAAACTTTTTAAAACATGAGGTGTTTTTGCTTTGCTTTGCTCTTTTCTCTTTTCAAGCTTATCAGCTATCATTAGTATTAGTGTATTGTATCTGTGGCCCAGGGAAGCCAAAAGATTGGACACCCCTGGTATAAGCTACCAAAATGCCCCTTTTCAAAACTGGCCTTAGTTCTAGAACAGAAAGTACACTTTCTAGTTTGTAGTGTTCCAGTTAGTTCCAGCTTGGAGGTCAGCAGAAATGCCACCATGAGATTGGCCAGGGACCTTTTGCAGGAAGCCGTGGCATGGTATGTTGGAGCCCGTGTGGGCCGTGTGTGTGTGTGTGTGTGTGTGTGTGTGTGTGTGTGTGTGTGAGAGAGAGAGAGAGTGAGAGAGAGAGAGAGAGAGAATTGATGTTTTGTTTTGTGTCATCCTTACCCGCTGCTCCTTTCCCAGTGCTAGCACAATGCTGGCCTCCAGGCCAGTGCTCACGTTTTATTTGTGGACTGGGCCTTTGCTCTCTGCAGCCTGGGCTTTTGTGTGGCTCAGTGGGAGGCTAGGCAGAGGCGGGGGGTGGAGAGATCTTTCCTCTTGAAGGATGTTTTTTTATTCACTTAGTTCTTTGACATAGAGCTTTTCCTGTATACAGATGGGAATAAGAGGCACAGGAGTAAGAGTGGTACCCCTTCTAGCGTGGTGGCCCACTCATTCATTCACTCACTCATTCATCCATAAGCTCAACAGATAACTACTACCTGCCTTGCCTAGCCATCTGCAGCCCAGGGAGGCCAAGTGAGTAAGCTGATGTGGGGCTCTCTGGAGAGTGACGACTATGACCGGTTTGCTGAGAGAGCTAAGCAGCCAGTAGGGGAGGGCAGGATTCACGATACCGTGGCCCTCTGCCTGTACCACCCTGCGTGTGCACAGCAGCCTGTCCTGAAGGGTGTGTGGGAGATGGTGGGCCTTGGGGTTGGGGAAGACCTGGGTTTGGCTTCGTCTTAGTCTGCTTTGTACTGTTATGACAGAATACCACAGACTAGGTAATTTACAACTAACAGAAATGTATTGGCTCACAGTTCTTGGGGCTGGGCAGTTGGACAGCAGGGGCCGGTATCTGTCAGGAGCCTTCTGCTGAGTCATTCCATGGCGGAGGAGCAAAGAGAGAGAGAAGAGGGGCTGGGCTTGTCCTTTTATCAGGAAGCCACTCATGTCATAATACCCATTCCTGAGGACAGAGTCCTCCTGGCCTAATTACCTCTCCATAGGCCCCATCTGCAAACACTGGTGCGTTGGGGATTAAGTTTCCAGTACATGCTTTTGGAGGGGGCACATTCAGACCATGGCAGCCTCTTACTGGCTGCATAGCCTTAATTGAGTAACTCACCTTCCTGTGCCTGAATTTTCTCCTCCAAACTGGGGCTGCTAGTGCCTGCCTCGTAGGGTGTGGTGAAGGAGCCAGTAAGGCGTGGACGTGCCCTGCATGGCTCTTGCACTAATGGGTACTTACCCCCTGGGTGACCCATTACCTGTCACAAAACTGAGGCTCTGTTCTGACCAAGCCAGGCCGCTGGGTGAGCTGGCTGGCTGCTGTTGGCGGTCGGCCGTGCTCACGGTGAAGGGTTGGGCCCACAGTCTGGCTCATAGTAGGCATTTAATGGTTTTGTATTTAGATCTTCTCCAGCTCCATCTGTAAAACACGTTCTCATTTATATCCCATGATTTATTTAGCTCCGTGATTTATTTTTTCCCCAAGCCCTGCTTGCCAGCAAAAGTCTCTTCATTTAAAGCCCCAAGATTTGGCCCGAATGTCTCTACATGTTTAACACAGAGCCGAGTGCTCTGAGAAGTGTCTTCTCAGGAGAAGAATGCAGTTGGCGAGGGCCTCCGCCCCTGCCTGGCACAATGTCCCTGCCCTGTCAGCTGCAAGCGGAGAGCCTGCGGGCCCAGGCCTGCCCTCTCTCCAGTCCCCAGAAGAGTGTCCAGTGAGACAGAAATCAATGGAAGGCTGTTGCGGAGACCGTTGCAAAGGACAAAAACCACATAAATAAGTGGCCATCGTGGGATGCTGTCCTCCCTGAAAAGTGCCCTGATTTTGTGGAAGAGCTAAGAGAGTTTTGGGCCATCCTCAGGTCCAGATGTTGGGCGAGATCACATTTTATGTTTCTAATACATTTCTTTGAATAGAGCAAAGCAATTGTTAAGGCTTACATTGGAACGTTCGCTGCAGAGATGAAGTGGCGCTAAAAATAGTGTGGTGGGGGGTGATTTGGAGGGAGGGGTCTGAGAAAGAGCTGTGCTGGCTCACTAAGTGGGTTATCTGGCAGCTGGCCCCAACCCTCTGCGGATCTTTAGACCCTGTCAGTCTGGCTGGTTCCTGACTGCTGAGGGGTTGAAGCTTGGGAAGGGCCCTGCATCTGCAAGCCTCTGGCACTGAACACAATGGTCAGTCTGCCCTCTGGGAGCCCACATTCCCACGGGGCTGTCTTCAGAGTGCAGGGGTCATTTCTGGGGCAGACCCAGGTCTCCTTTTCCTGAGGTTATTTCCATGCTACTGTTCTGTCTGCCTTGGCGCTGGGGCCATGGTTCCAGGCTGCCCTTGGGAGTCAGCGAGGGCCATGTAACAGGCGTGTGGTTTGGCGGTAGGCCCATGGCAGGCTTCCTGGAGGAAGGGGCCATTAGAAGTGGCCCACCAGAGATGGCTCAGCTCGTGGATTATGCCTGAGCCCAGGGCCCGAGCACAGTGGCTCTTCTTGGTGCAGCCCCTTGTCTCCGTGAGTTTATGGAGAGAAGGAACCCTCCCCATCCTCACTCTGTCCCCTGCACTGCTGGTGACTAACAGCTGAAGGTGTGCCTCTATTTTCACCTCCCCTCTGGACTCTTAGCAGGGCAGGCACTTGGCCTGTTGGGCTCACTGCTCTGCCTCCAGCATGGCATTTGACACCCAGCCGGCCCTCAGTCAGTGTTTGGCAACTGCATCAGGGTTGTCCTCGTTAGATTGGGGTCTGAGTGCTCGCTCCCTAGGTCCCACTGTCTCTTTCCTACCCCAGCTACTTTGGAGAAGAATTAGAAAAATAAGCAGGATCCAATGGGGGAGGGGGCTGATGCTCTGGTAGGGGAGGCAGTAGGAAAACAGCTGGGAAACCAGGCCTGGGATGGAATCTGAGCTGATGGGCAGAGCAGGCAGTGGCTTGCTGAGCCCAGGGAGGTGGGACAGCTGGGCTGACCTGTGTGAGAGGGTGGGATGCCCTCTGCCTTGTCCTGGAGAGCATTGTCTTCTCCCTGGGGCAGCATGGGCCTGGACGGGCCTGAGCACAGCAGACCACGCGGTCACATGTGCATGTGTGAATGTGTGTCTGCATATGTGTGCGTGTGTGGTCATGTGTACATGTGTGAGTATGTATGCTCCTGAGTGTATATGTGTGTCCTTCCTATACACACAGTGCTCCCCTCCAATGCTGCCAGCCTGTGGTGACTTCCTCTTCTGACCCCTTCTTCCCCCACAGCCTGTTTTATCAGTGAAGGGACTTCACTAAGCAGATCTGCAGGTCCCCTTTGGAGCTCACCTCGGGCAGCACAGCAGGTAGTCTTCCTGGACCTCGCGCAGAGGACTGGGCCCTTCTGGGACTCCCCTTAGTTAGTGCTGTTCTCTGGATTTGGCATCTCCGCTTGCGTGTCCCCGCAGCTGGACTGAGAGCGGGATGGTTATGTGCATCTCAGGGCCTGGCTCATTCGAGGCTCAGGCTGTGTGTCTGCCCACAAGCAAGGCATCTTTGTGGCCTGTGCAGAGCCTCAGTTAATTCATGGACTAGTTCCACCTGACTCGTAACGAGCTCTTGCTGTGCACTGAGGACTAGTTGGAGACTTTGCACATGTTAACTCGTGGAGCCTACGGCAGCCCTGTGAGTGACTCTGTTATTTCCCCTCTTCTGGATGAGGACACAGGCCACATTGCTTGCTGAGCCCCACAAAGCCTGTATGTGGCAGAGGCTGGATTCGAACCCAAGGGCTGGCTCTTAGCTGCTGCCCTCCCTTGAGCTGCTCAGCTCCACCAAGAAAACAAAAGCTCTTTTCACTTGAAGCTGCTGTAGAGTTGTGATGGGTGTTAACGTGGCCTGAGGATCCTCTTAAAAAGGTGCCCTTACCTGCTTAGCAGATGGGGCTGAGGTTTTAAGCCGTGAAGCCTTGAGATAGTCTAGAATGCTCCCATTTCTTCACACCAACACAGTGCTCATTTGGAGAGGGTGTGTCAGGATTAGGACTTGGTACTTGGTGACAGGATCGTGGTGGGGGTTTGGGGGTACGTGGCCCCCAGTGTTGCTTCTGTTACAATTGGCTGCCCACGCTCCGGTGAGGAGAGAATCAGCATCAAGTTCTGTGTATAGTTCTCCTTCCCCCGCAACACCCACCTGCTACTCTCACAAAGGAATCTTACGCTTGAATTCCTGTGAGTCGCGGAACTGCTCAGTGTGTGAGTGAGGCTGCTGATTTGCCAGGCAGCAGCACGCTGTGGGAAGCTGCACAGGGAGCCAGGTCTGCAGGCCCGGGCGGAGGCCGCCAGATCATGCTGAGGCATCGCACTGGGCAGCACGCTGCACCCTCACAGCTCTGCACCTCATTTCCAGAAGTCACTGCAGCACCTGCACAGGAGAGGCAGGTGTAGCCAGCGTCGTCCCATTCCACAAAAGTGGCCTGAGGCCCACATGTCATTCTGATGCCCCTACAAGAAAAGAAACAGGGAGAAAACTCAACTGCTTCCTGGCATATGGGAGTTTGCCATCATGTGTCCCTGAAGCAGGGTTTGTTATCCAGATGATCTCTGGCAAAATGCAGAGGCCCCGAATGGCAGGCCTCTGGAGGCCACGGGTTCTGACTTAAGAGTGGCTGAATATCGTAGCCCTAAGACACCTTCTCTTCACTAGGGTTTTTGCTCTAGAAAGCCTAAGCAACCAGACATGCTGAGTGGGCCTATGGCCATGTGGCCCTGGCCTGGCAGTGACATGTGGCTCTCACCCCACCCCGCCTCACTGTGCCCCACAGATGTGTCTGGGAAGCTGAGGATCTGGGATACCACGCAGAAGGAGCACCTGTTGAAGTATGAGTACCAGCCTTTCGCTGGGAAGATCAAAGACATTGCTTGGACTGAAGACAGTAAGAGGATCGCCGTGGTCGGGGAAGGAAGAGAGAAGTGAGTCACTACTCTCAGCCCCTCCCTGCCCTGTTCCCGTGGCTCATGTGTCCATGTGCCATGACCCTGGTGGGAGGGGGATGCGCTGATGTGGGTACTAACTTGGACTCGTGAGGGTTGAGCTCCCAGTAGGTGCCGGGCCCTGTCAGGACTGGCTGCGGCCACAGGTGAGGCAGAACTCCACATCCCAGTGGGTTTGCCCCCAGGGCCCAGCACTTGTGTATCTTTCTGACGTCCTGAGTCCCTTGCCTCCTAGAACCCCAGCTGTCATGCCCACCTACAGGCAGCAGGAAGGGGACAGAGTGAAAGAGCAACACCACTTCCGTTGGGGTCCCTCACAGCAGCTGCCCCATGAAGCTGCCAGGGAAGCTAAACTGTTTCTTCCAGCTGGGCACCTCCCCCAAGGGTCCCTGATGGAGGAGGGAGGGGCAGTGGCTGCTGGCTGGGTGGCACTTGGTGGCTACTGACCTCAGGGGCCTAGTGACTGGTGAGGTCAGTGCTGGAACCCAGGTTTTTTAAATTCAAGAGAGTCAGAGTTCCCCCTGCAGCACCATGGCTGGCCATAAGCCCTTGAACTTGACAGTGGCATGTCTGTTCTTCCCTCCAAGGCACTTTCTCGTACATGTTCTGGTAGGTGTTTTTCCATGGCTTTTCAACTCATCCCTGTTGGTCTTAATTCCTTCTTTATTCAGTAGCAAATAGTAACTAAAACAGTTTTTGTTGAGTGTCAGCCAAGAATAGGGCATCTCATTCCTGTAGGGAATGGTAACTGTTCCCTCCCAACAGAACTGTAAGGAGAGTGGTGAAGCCATAAAGATAGCCCCGGGCCCTGTGGCGTGGGGCCCCACAGACATACACACGCAACCCCTTCCCGAAGGTGCTGGCTTGCTCCATTTTGTTATTGGGTCCTTTGGACAAATGCCTCGTGGAGCCAGAACCCTGGTGCTTCCCTCGTTTGTCCCTGTGGCATTCTGAGCTGCCTGCTAACAGTCACTCCATCCTCTGTGCACTGGCAGCTCAGCTGTCAGATTGCTTACCAACCTGGGATTGATTTTTTTTTTTGTATTTTTTTTGTCTTCCATCCTTCTCATTGGGTCAAGGTTTGGAGCAGTCTTCCTATGGGATAGTGGCTCTTCTGTGGGTGAGATCACAGGACACAACAAAGTCATCAACAGTGTGGACATCAAGCAGAGCCGGCCATACCGGCTGGCCACAGGAAGCGATGATAACTGCGCTGCATTCTTTGAGGGACCCCCATTCAAGTTCAAGTTCACAATTGGCGTAAGTGAACTTCACTTTCTGGGTGAAATTTATGGTTTGTATATGAGGCTGGCAGAGGCTGAGCCTGTTTAGGTGCTGATGGCAGAGACCACAGCACGTGCCACGTATACCGTGATACACAGATAGAAGTGGGCTCCCAGGGGTGTGCAAAGAGAGGGAGGGCTCCCCCGCCCAGCACTCGTCCTCCCCTGGCCCTTAGCTGGGCATGGATGGTTCCCACAAGGAAGGGCCCTGCCCTAGGACAATGTGCGCATGTCAGGGGTTGGGGCAGGGACGTCCCTGAGGCTGTGTAACCAGGCGAGCATCTGGGGCTAGAGGTGTTCATTAGAGAGGGGAGCCTGCGGGGCCTGCTGTTAGCTGGGCCACCGAAGTGGCAGAGGAAAGGAGCTTGCAGGACATCCAGATTGGTCTCTCAGGGGGCCTCCCCTAGAGACAGCGAGGGCAGTGGTACGCCTGCAAAGTGACAAACGGTTAGAAGACTAAAAGATACTGTGTGGAAGAAATGTGCCAGAAATGCGGCATTGGAGTGCCGCAGGCTTTGGGTGTAGCTGGCAGCATCTCAGGCCCACGCTGTGCATGCACCCCGCCTCAGGCAGGCACCCAGGCCTCACCGAGCCTCCTCACTTCTGCGCTGCAAGATGGGGGTGTGCGGGGGCCAGCAGCATCTGAGGGTTTTGACTATGAATTTGAAGTAGGAGAGCCACCTGGCAGGTCTGGAGCATCTGTGATGCCCATTTTCCTGCCCCAGCCTTGTAGGAGTGAGGGGAGGAGCCCAGCAACCAGTCTCAGCACAGCCCCATGGCTCTGTCCCGGCTTTCCCCATCCCGCTTGTGCTTGCGCTGAGGATGGACAAGAACAACGGACCCAGAAATGTGCATTTTAGGGACTATTGACGTCCTTGGAGGAGGTTGTGTTTGCAGATTGGACCAAGGTCTCGGGACTCCTTCTCTTGGGACCATCAGTGGTTTCACTGTCTGCCTCATGGAGGATTAATGAGATCATGTCCTTAAAGTGGCTCAGTGAGGAGCACTGTCTATTTTAGTGACGTCATGCCATGAATCATAAATAGCCTGCACAGTGCAGCTGGAAAGGATGAGGACAGGACCCATAAAGTGGGCAGAATTTCCAGAGACTGTTCTTGGCTTAGGGTACAGGAGGGCTTTCCAAGGATGCCCGGTTCGTAGTGAAACAGGCTTCATTTTGTCGCGGAGCCGCAGGCTGAGCCTAGCCGGGCAGGTGAAAGCATAGGGAGGCTCCCTGTATACAGCTGAACACGCGGCAGCTCTCAGACCCTGCTCTTGTGGCTACCGCCTAATGGGTAGATAGCGGAGACCTGGCTATTTTGGGAGCGGTATTGAAGGCTGTGGCTTCAGGCCATGTTTCTTCACTGGGGTGGAGGCACTGCAGAGTAGGGTGAGTAACGCTGAGTCAGCTGCACACCCCATCTCAGCCCAGGGCGGGAGGAAGCAGCTCAGAGGCTTCTGTGGTAGCCGGAAGCCGGCTGTGGGTGGGGGCTCCTTTGCCTGCCCTGGGAGGGATCATTTCCACTCTGCAGCTGTGCATTAAACCCAGCATGGTGCTCAGCGGGGTCGGGGGCTCCAGTTTGTTCCAGGGGTGGGCTGGCGCCTGCCTTCTTCACCAGGCTGCTGAGCCCCTGTGTGCTTGCTTGGGGGCTTGGCCAGAACACTTTCTCTTTAGTTGTCCTTTCTGACTTCAGAAAAGACTTCACCCCACAGCCCTGGCCCAGGAGTGTTGGGTAGAAATGTCTCCCCGCTAGCCCAGCTCCAGGCTGGATACCACCATGTGTCTTGAAGTCTTCTGTGGAACCCACAACCATGGGCCCTGCCTGAGGACCTGGGAGAAATAGAAAGGGCTGTGGCCTGGCACAGAGCTAGCTGGCTCTGCCCCCCTCGGGCGAGTCATGCCTCTGGGCCCTCCCGGAAACAGGGTGACAGTGACCCTTCCATGCTGCACCCTCAGCCGCAGGGAGGGTGTGAGAGGCAGCAGTGACCATCCACATGCTCAGGAGACATGTGCGGACTCAACTGCCCACGCATAGCAAGGGCAGGAAGGGTGCTCAGGGACCCCACACTTGTCCCCAGATACCTTCTGAGTTGCTGATACACTTTGGTGTGTATCTGCACTTAAGCCCTCCGGACCCCAGAGGAAAGCTGTGGTCGTGCCCTCCAGGACCAACCCCAGGAGAAAGGGAGCACGTCCAGGCTGGGGGAAGTGAGAGGAGGCGTGAGTGCTAACATGAGGCCCAGCCACAGCTGGTGTTGAGGACATGGTGGGCTGAGCATCGCCGGGCTTCCTTCCATATGTGGGCTCTTCTGATGCGGTCGGAAAGCCTGGGATGTGGAAGTTCTCAGGAATTAATTGAGCCTTTTATAGTAAAAGATTTTTAAAACTCAAGTATATGTGGGCATTTTTTATTTTAGAGGGAATTAAGTTCCACTTATTGTGGAATCCACACAGCAGTGTATCTTTTTTCAAAACCCAGATGTTTCATTCCGCAGCCCATGACGACTGGGTCTGGGCTCCCTTTGCCTCGGCACCAGCACTCGGGCCGTGGTGGCCTTGCCTGCTGCCCGTCCCCTCCAGAGAATGAGCGGCTGGGCTGTGGCGGCAGCTCGGGCCTGTCTTCATCTGCACCTTCCCCACCCACTCCCTGCAGAGGCCCCATGTAGCTGGGACCAAGAAACTGGCCTGAGCTTGAGGGTGCAGAGGTGGGGTGGCAGGTGCTTCCCTAGTCACCTGGGTGGGAGAGGGACTGGCATGCGACTGCGGAGGGAGCAGCTGGGTCGAGGTGGAGCTGCTGCCTGGAAAAGGAACAAGGCATGTTCTGAAGGTGTTTCAGTACAAGCTGAAGCAGAACTCCGTGGCGCTGTGCCTGAGCTGAAATGCAAGCAGTTATTTCCAAGGAAAATGAGGGGCCCTTCCTGTGGAGTTACTTCCGAGGAAAACGAGGGGCGCTGCCTGTGGAGTCCGGGAGGCCACCTTCATCTCGCTGGCCCATGTTCGGGGGTCACATGGCTTTTCCTTTCTGTTGAAGAGCCCATTGTGCAGAGCAAGTATGGACTCCCGGCTCAGCTCGAGCCAAGCTCCCCTGTGTGTCCCTCTTCCTGAGGGACCGTAGCCCAGCTTTGCTCTTCATTTGCCTGAACCTGAATGAGGCTCCAGGAAGATGGGAGTGGGGGAACATTTGACCTGGAATAGGCCCGGGTGCCGGCTCATCCCTACCCAGTGACATTGAAGATTCGGTGAGTGACTTGCAGAAGTAACTCCCGGGATCTCAGGAGAACATTTCTGAAAAGAGACCGAGACTGGGCACAGCAGTCTTGGTCTCCAGCACTGGCGTTCTGGAAACCCAGTGGTAGGTTCCCCTCGGAGGGTCTGACTGTGGCCTGAAAAAGGGAGGGTGGCGAGACCATCTCCCTGCCTCCCCCCATCTTACCCATGGGGAAGTCTTCATGCTAGGCAGGCTCCTGGGATAGGTACTCCTAGATGGGTTTAAAGGCCCCACTGAGTTTCTCTCTGTTGTCTGCCTTCGCCGTGTGCGCTACTTGGGCCAGGTTCTTTGCCTCTCTGGCTGTCTGCGTCCTCCAGTCGGGTGAGCAGTTGGTGGTCTAGGATGACCACACCCCCCCCCCCCGGAGTGTGGCTCACAGCTGTGTGCATGTCCCAGGTCCCAGGAGTTGCTGGTGCACTGGATAGTTTGTGTCTAATGAAATGGTTACTTAGAGCAGCGTGTAGGCCTGGGGGCTCAGCCTTATACTGTGGAACTGAGAACTCACTGCCAGATCTAACAAGCTGTGATGCTAGGCGGGAAAATGTTCAGCATGGAGGACTCCTGGGTTCCCTCGCTGGGGTGCCACTGCTCCCTCTGTTCCGTCGCCGCTGCTGCTCCCTCTGTTCCGTCGCCGCTGCTGCTCCCTCTGTTCCGTCGCCGCTGCTGCTCCCTCTGTTCCGTCGCCGCTGCTGCTCCCTCTGTTCCGTCGCCGCTGCTGCTCCCTCTGTTCCGTCGCCGCTGCTGCTCCCCTGTTCCGTCGCTTCTGCTGCTCCCTCTGTCCATCGCCTCTGCCCTGTGGGGGCCTGGCACCTCACATAGTTCTCCTACTTGAGGCTGGAGCCAAGCAGGGCAGGAAACCTCAGCTGTGGCTGTTATCGGACGTGCTGCCTTACTGATAGATAAGGAAAATTTGAGCTCTAAACAGGCAAGGTTTCTGGTGATTTTTCTTTTTCCTATTTCCTTACTCAAGACAGGGCAGAGCAGATGTTTCAGCCCTTCTGGTGTGTATGGTGGCTGCCTGGGCCATGCCCCTGTGATGGGTACACAGGACCCCCTTTCTTGTCCTCAGCATGCGCCACCCCTCCTGTCGGCTGGCCTTGCTCTTCACTGGGCTGTTGGCTGACTCCTGAGAACTGGGAGCTGACAGCAGGGAGGGTGACCTGGCCCAGGTCACATGGCCAGTAGGTGGCTCAAGGACGGTTAGTTAGGATGAGCCTCTTGTCCCTTCACATGGTCCTTGTTCTCCAGGAAACATGGTGACTGAACTGACCCGTGCTGGGTGATGGGAGAGGCAGGTGGCTGGGGAGCTGCTTCGTGCCCCTGAGCCCAGCTAAGTGGCCTGGGGCTGCAGGGCTGCCCCAGGGCACTTTGCAGGGAAGTCCGCTGGGAGGGATGGTTGGGCTGAAGGATGGGGGCCAGAGCCAGCTTCACAGGTCACCGTGTAAAGGTGTTTTGGGAACACCCACTGACCAAGGGCCATAGAGGCCCCGTGCTGGGCTTGTGTGGAATGGGGCTGGGCATGGGGACCGAGAGCCTGTCCCCTTCTACCAGCTCATAGGCATGTGAACAGCCTAAGGGTGGGCTTGTGGTCCTCTTGTGTACAGGGTCAGCTGAGGCTGGGGGGAATGGGGTGGGCTCCCAGAGGGTTCCTGCGCTGACCAGGTAGGTAATGAGCATGTGTGTGCTAGAGACAGGCCAGCTGGGGCCTGTAGTGCTCTGTCCCTCTGATGTGGACGTGGGTGTGGTACTTAATTATGACCTGAGTGCTTCAAGCCTCCGTTTCCTCGGTGGTAAGAGGGAACATATTGGTGGAAGGAAGTGAGGATTGTGGGGAGGGGGGCTCGTTGATACAGGTCAGCCTTGGCTGTGTGTTTGGCTACAAGGGAGGACAGGCAAGAGAGTGTGGACCGGACACCGTGGGGTGTCCACCAGGGATGAGGCTGGACTGTGAGACTGCTGCAGCCCCGCTGGTTGGCGGGGGTGGGACAGAGGCAGAACCTCCCTGAACTCCCTGGGAGGTTCCCCAAACCGTCTCCCTCTTTGTTCACTGGCCTGGCCTCCCTGTGGAAAGGGGTATTTTTAGCCCTCGCTTTTTTTGGTTAATGGGCTTTGTGCAGCTTCTCTCTTCAAAGGGGCTATTTCAGGAGCAGACATCAGTCTCTGCATTTGGACTCCTTGGCTCGAGGTGCAGGAAAAGGTGATGAGGATGAGCTACTCAAGGGGCATCTGCGTTCCTGGACTGCCAGGCCCCTCCCCTGCCCCTGCTGGGTTCTAGGGCAAGGGAGGGACACATGACACCACCCTGCCAGAGCCTGTGGGAGGCGCTGGCAGAGGTGAACCACAGACTCGGATTTGGGGTCCTGGGGTTTGGGCAAGCAGGAGTGTCCTCGCTTCTGTGACCTGGAACTGGAGTAGGAATGTCCATGTTTTGACCTCAGGGAACCACTGAAATTGGCACTTATTACAGGTTGGAATTGAACAGTGGCTGAATAGTTTTCTCCAGTTTGTAGCAAGAGCCATCAGCATCCACTGTCCCACCCACTCATCTGGGCTTGGGTGATTCGGGCATTTGGAGTGAGCTCTTTTCTCAGTTCTTAACTCATTCAGTCAGAAGGACTCAGGGGTTTAGCCAGGCCCAGCCATCTCCCTGGCCCACTGCACCTCAAGGAAGCTCAGGCTGGCGTGGAGGAGCCAGTGCGAAGTCAGCGGCAAGGCGGGGCTGTGCTGGCCGAGGAAGCAGAGTTGGGCAGCAAGAGAACTCAATGTGCCGGTCAGAGGTCTAGGGTTTGAGCCGTGGTTATGTCATGGTCAAGGTTGTGTGACCTCATCTGGAAGGAGTGGTGGTGCATACACCCCTGTCCACCCCACCCACAGGGGGTCTGGAAGGGCTTTGCCTCAGGCCCTCCCGCCACTGCCTTCACGCCAGCCGGCTCCTTCCTGCAGCCCTCTTGGGAACTGCCCTGTGAGGCCCTTTGACACAGGGAATGTGGACCCTATGGGCTGACATGGACAAGGGACCGTGGGCCATGTTGGCACAGATAGGAGGTGGGCCCCATCGGCTAACCCCACCGGGAACGGGCCCTCAGTGCGTGATGGCTCCCTGATGGCGGGTAACAACAGAAGAGGGGTTGCAAATGGGCCTGCGGAGTTAGGGATCTGACCTCTGGGATGGCTCTGGGTTGGAGCACCCCTAGGCTTGCCGAGCGCCTGCCCAAGGCCCAGGGGCCAGCGCAGCTAAGACGAGAGCTCTGGACAGGAAACTAGATACCAGATTCGTGCAGGTGATGTGGCTTGAGTTACCCACCGCTCTGGACCTGATGTTCTCTTGTGAAGAATTTGCCCGCAGGCTCTCCATGGCCCCTCTGGGGGTAAAGCATCTCTGGAGGGCCCCAGAGCCCCATCTGGAAAGTTGGTTTTCACTCTCAGCAGCTGAGTGGATCAGGCCTTCTGGGGAAACTGCTTTCCCCAACTTCACTTACCTGGAAATGCTAGAAAACTTACAACACAGACCATTTAAGCAAAGAGGGCCAGGCTTAGAACTAGGGGAAAAGGTACAAAAGGAACTAAAGATGCAAAATGCAGAAACTGCACTGAAACACAAGGAAGGGTGACCTCTAGCACCAGAGCCAGAGACGACCGTGCAGTCTCGTGTCACCTGTTCCATCTCCTCGTTAGCCCTGGGCCCGCCTGGGTATTGCATGCCTTGTAGTTCAGCACTGCCTTGCCCGGCCAAGCCTCGCAGCACCTAGGTGCTGGGGGCAGGCAAAGGGCTTGCCAGCCCCATTGCTCGTGAGCCCAAGTTCAGACTGAGCCAGCCTGCTGCTTCCATCCCTGTTCCTCGTGGGCGGTGACCACAACCTACAGAGGACGAGCTCTTCAGTCATAGAACAGAATACAAGCCCCACGACAGCGCTTCCTGAAATGAGGCAGGGAGGACAATCTGCTCATCCACTGGGATGGAAATGTGACTGTTGTCACCCACAGTAGCTCCTGAGGAGCACTGGGACTCCCCTTGTCAGAATGTGTGATTTCTCGGGCCTTCATCTTGGTTAAAACACGGGTCAATGAGGTGGGAGGTCCTGGTTCAGGTACACGGCCAGGGCCTGCTGGGCCTGTGTCCAGCCTGACCCCAGCAGTGAGCAGGTCTTGGCGGCACCCTGGGGAGGGCTCACCAGAGGGAAGCAGGTTTGGGTTGTTGGCTGAAGGAAATGGTTTAATCTTCGAAGTGCAGGAAGCCCAGGGTTGCTTGGGACCACAGCTCTGGGGTCGCATCACTCTTGGGCCTACAGAGATTTCTGGGGCTGGGAGTGGGCCTCTCCACGAGGGCTGCCTGCCCTGGGGACGTTGCTGGACTGAACCGGGTCTGTATCTTCTGCTGACTCTGATGATCTTTGTGGGGACATCGATTTCGTTGAGTGTGGCCCTTGGGAACCCCAGCACCTGATTCCTCTTTCTGGGCCTACGTTTCCTCATTGGTGAAATGGGCACAGCTCACCTTGGTGGGTTATTACATGAGTGTCAGAGGCAGCATTGATTACATGTGTTAGTCTGCTGTAGCTGCCATAACAAAGTTTGTTAAGCCACAGATTGGATGCCTTAAACAATGGAAATTTGTTCTCTGGAAGTCAGAAGTCTGTAGTCAAGGTGTGGGCAGGGACACGCTCCCTCCGAGTCCTTGTCTTTCCCAGATACTGACAGCCCTGGGGGTTGCTTTTTGTGAGAACTCCCATCTCTGCCTCCAGCTTCACTCCAACTCTATATCTGTGTCCAGATTCCCCTCTTACAAGGACACCAAACCCTGCTGGATTTACAGCTCACCCTAATGACCTCATCTTAACTGGTTTGCATCTGCAAAGACCCTATTTCTGAATAAGGTCTCACGGGGTCCCAGAGAAAACATTACACAATCAAACACATGCAGTTCCCCCACGCAGGTAGCTCATGCCTTAAAATTAAGTCCATGATTTACTTAGAGTATGGGGCAGGTTATCTGCTGTTATCCACCTTGTGTTGCATTGCTTTTCCTGAAAGTTAGTGTCTGTACCCACTGAGCAGCAAGCCCTTCCTGTGCCGAGAGTTGGTAGCACTGGATGTGCACTTGCTGGGTTAGCGCCGCCTGCAGGTGGGCAGCGAGAGGGCGGGGCAGGTCTTGGCAGTTTTTCGACTGCTTGTTTAGAGGATCATTCTCTGATACAGACTCTTGTTGACCGAGGAAAGAATGCGTTCATTTCCTTATTCGAGTCACAGAGTTGCCCCTGGAAGTCATGTCATCTCCCCTTCGTCACTTAGGCTCTTGTTCTCAATGAGGGTCATAATCATTGTTTAACTTTGTTTAAAAGTCAATTATTGGCCGGGCATGGTGGCTCACACCTGTAATCCCAGCACTTTGGGAGGTCGAGGCAGGCGGATCACAAGGTCAGGAGATCGAGATCATCCTGGCTAACATGGTGAAACCCCGTCCCTACTAAAAATACAAAAATTAGCCGGGTGTGGTGGCGGGCACCTGCAGTTCCAGTTACTTGGGAGGCTGAGGCAGGAGAATGGCATGAACCCGGGAGGTAGAGCTTGCAGTGAGCTGAGATTAAGACAGGGCTAGGGCCTCCAGGAAGAGGCCTCCTGGTCTCAGCCATCATGAAGCTTAAGGATCAGGGCTTGAGCTCTTTCAGAGCCCGGAGGGAAGAGGGCAGCTGCTGGGGGCACCTCATTGAGGGGTGCATAGTTGGAGGTGGTCTGCCTTGGCTCGGGCTGATCGGCTTTCCCAGCAGGTAGAGCGGTCAGCGTGGCAGAGAGGCTGGAGCAGACTCCTACCCCTCCACTGAGGGACTGCCCGGGATGTTTTTTTAAGCTCTGAACATTTTCTAGTGGACTAACAGTTCACACTGATGAACAGCTGGAGCTGCAAGCAGGCTGTATATCATATAGAGCATTCCTGAACCTAGAGTCAGGCCTGCGGCCCCTCACCAGGCAGGTAATTGTTTTCCTGCAGGACCACAGCCGCTTTGTCAACTGTGTGCGATTCTCTCCTGATGGAAACAGATTTGCCACAGCCAGTGCTGACGGCCAGGTAAGACCTGGGATGGGTTTTAGGGTGGGGATTGGCTTGTCTGTCTGCTCCCGTGACCACTTAGAGCCACAGGCTAGTCCTGACATGCAGAACTTAGACGTCGCCCTCCCTATCTCTGCAGACGTGTCGTCAGAGCCCAGTAAACGCATGTCTGCTTTTAAACCACACTGGGAGCTCAGTTTGTTAGCCCTCGTTTTCTAGAGCCACGGTCCGTGGAGAAACTGCTTACACACACGTGACCCACATGTTTTTATTTCTTGGAAGATATACATCTATGACGGGAAGACTGGGGAGAAAGTGTGCGCGCTGGGCGGAAGCAAGGCCCACGACGGTGGGATTTACGCCGTGAGTATGAGTGTATTTCCCAGCCTAGTGGTGGGAATTTGGCCGAGTCCATGTGTCAGTCCATCCATACCCAATCTGGAGTTAGACAAAAACTTGAAAATGAGGGGCTACAAGTCATGGCGGTTTATGCCTTTGCCCAGAAAAGCTTTAAGGTTGCAGTGAGGTGATGGGAGAAGGTAGTGGCTGGAACAGGAGACCTGGAGGTGGGTTTTGTCCTTGCCTCACTCACGTCCCACCCCGTCTGGGCTCCTTCTGTCCTACTCAGAAACAGTGGCAGTGAACAAGCTGCTTTTGGGGGTCTCTCTCCAGTCTAGTCCTCTGGCACATGACACACTGCTTTTCTCTGTATAGATTAGCTGGAGTCCCGACAGCACCCATTTGCTTTCTGCTTCTGGGGACAAAACATCCAAGATTTGGGACGTCAACGTGAACTCCGTGGTCAGCACATTTCCCATGGGCTCCACGGTTCTGGACCAGCAGCTGGGTTGCCTATGGCAGAAGGACCACCTGCTCAGTGTCTCCCTGTCCGGGTACATCAACTATCTGGACAGAAACAACCCCAGCAAGCCCCTGCGCGTCATCAAGGTAAGGCCTGCCCTGGGGAAGGCTCTGTCCCCTGGGTGGGCAGGGAAGAGCCCAGTGTGGCCAGCAGGGAAGGGAACCGAGGGAAGGCCAGGTGGAGGCTAGAGAGGTGTCCTCAGGCCTCCTTGGCTCTTGGGGTTTTGGTGGAAGGGTGGGATGCTGGTTGCTTTCTTGGGACATGAGTTTAGCCACGGTGGCAGGCCAGGTGCCAAGCTCCCCTTGAGCTACTGTAAGAGCTGGAGCCTAGGGATCCGGGGCAGTGGCCATCGCCCCCAGCTGTTGAGAGCGGTTACTTCCCGCAGGGCTCGGCCTTCCCTGAATTGGGAGTCTGCAGCCTGTGCTTCACCTGACTGCAGGCAAGAGCGGGAGCTCACTGAGCGCCAGGGCAGGTGAGGGGGCATTGCGGAGGTCCAGGGGCAGGAGGAGGAGGAAGAGCAGGTGGCCTTGGGCCTGGGCCTTGGCGCTGCCTGGGGTTTGAATGTGGGCAGGGTGTGAAGGAGATACTGGAGTTGCATGAGGGAGCGATGGGACCAGGAGGAAAGGGAGTTAGAATCATACATGGGGCCCAGGTGTGAAGGCCCCGAATGCCATCCTGGGGAGGAGCAAGGCGCCTGCTTCTGAACCCTAACCCGGAAGGATTCACTTGAGCCAGAGGCTCCCTGTGTTCCATTGGCTGGAGGGGTCCTACCTTCTCCCTCCATGCACACCAGCCAAGTTGACACCTCTGGGAATCTCGCAACTGGACGGGAGCCAGAGCAGGGGTCCCTTCCGTATCCTCAGGGCCTGCTCTGACAGCAGCACCCACCCCTGCTTCCCACACTGCATCTGCTGGGAACTCCAAGTCAGGTTTCCCCAGCGCTGGTGGCCCAGGGTGGGTGATCTCTCCTGCTATTCAGAGCTGCAATATCAAGGGATGTGGACAATGCACTTCATCCGAGCAGCCAAGCCTTCTCGGGCTCCTGCTTTAAGCCACTCGGGGAGACAAACCCCAGCACTTCCCTCACCCATTGCAGCCTGCTGCTGTGGAGCTCTGGGGACCAGCCTCTGCAGAGGGTGCGAACCCCACAGGGCTAGCGTGGGCCAGCCTGGAGCAACCCCCAGGCCTGTGCAGCCAGCAGTGTGCTGTGCTGTCGGTGGCTCCTTCACACCACAGCTTCTAAGAGGGGCTGCTAGAATCACCATCCCCGTTTTACAGGGGAGTTTGCCCACGAGGAAGGGGCCTCCTTAACGTTGTGTGTGTGACTCCTAAGGACCAGGTCACCTCAGCACTCACACTTAGAGTCACGGTTTCTTTGTGCCAGGGCAGTGGGGGCAGCAGCATTGCTGAGAGGGGAAAGGCTGAACCATAAAGGCTCACTAGATGTGACCCTGAGGATAGAGGGGAATCGGGAGCGCCTCGTTGCTGGGCTCACAGCCCAGGGTGATGAGGATAAAAAGGAAGGCATGCACAGCATGGGGCCAAGGAGGTGGTTGCCTGGGGAAGCTGAGGGCTCTTGTCGAGACCGTGGTCCAGTAGGCCTCCAAGCGGGATGGTGAGAAGTTGTGCACAAGTGAGTAAGGCTTCGCTACTGCCCAGAAAAGCAGTTTCCCGTGGGCCGTCCCCGACAGTGTTCTCCAGGTGTCAGCCCCGAGGTCTGCCATCCCGTGTCTGTTGGTGGGGCTGCCCTGAGAGCGCTCTTCTAATACCACTGCCGCCAACTGTCTGGGGCCGGTGAACCTGGCCTGCCACCGTGGCTAAACTCATGTCCCAAAAAAGCAACCAGCATCCCACCCTTCCACCAAAAAAACCCCAAGGGCCAGTTATCAAAATCCCCACGTCCCAACTCTCAAATGCCACACCTGTGTGAGTCATGCCGGTGCTGGTGTTCGGTGCTGATCTGGGCTGCAGTGGGGTTGAGCAGCCCGTCTCAGCCCAGGCTGCATGTTAGAACCACCTGGGAGCTCTAAAAAGCGCTGGCTGCTGACACCCCAGAGGCACTCAGTTTACAGGGAGGTCTCCAGAAGGAACACCTGTGGGCATCTGGGCAGGGCTGGGAGTGTTTCTGGTGAGTTCCAGGCATCGAGCATGCACACAAGTCTCCTGGCCTCTTGCCAAGTGCACGTTCTGATTCAGCAGTAAGGTGGGCCTGAGCCCTGCTGGTGAGGGCTGTGCTGGTCTGAGGTCCACACTGTAAGGAGCGGGACTGGTAGGACGCCACATTGGAAGGAGGCAGCCCAGCTCGGCGTCTCTTACTGGGGCATGTGATGATTTTTCCCCACATCTTTGTGAAAAAGATGGAAGTAGCTGCATTCGTTCCCCATCCTCCAGTCCCAGTGGTAACTCTTGTGTACCTGTCTCCAAGGAGACCTGCCTCCAAAGATCCATGTCATATTGTGGCAACATGTGGCATACCACAGAGATCAAGAATTCCTGCGGAAAATCCCTGAGCTCAGAGGAGAGGGGCCAGCCGGGAGCCGGCCTCCCTCTGCAGGGGAGAGGCATGAGGAGCCTGCACCCCAGCCGTTGTTTTTGTCCCAGGATTAGATACGGAACGCTAAACGCCTCCCTCTGGAAGCAGCTGTCTAGTTGTAGACCAGCCTTGTGTGCCCTCCACTGTAGCAGTCAGGGAGGTCAGAGTAGGAGCGTCAGCGTTCACAGACAGCCTTGGGCTTTTATAGTGGTCAGAGAGACCCCTGCCCTCAGCAGGGCCAGCACTCCTGGGCAGGGAGAGAGAAGAAATCTCACAAACCAGGGCCTGAAGTGAGTGTGGCCATCAGAGGCCTCCTGGACTGACCCCCTTGCGGCTTCCACCCTGACGGGTGCTAGTCGGCTGGGTGCAGGCCACATGTCTGCACACGTTAGGTGCTCAGGTGCTGGGCCTTGGTCAGACGCAGATCTGGGCCCAGGTCTGGGTTAGGAACGTTGGAAGGGAATGAAGGGCAGGGTCTGTAGGTGACTGGGTAGCTTTGGAAAGGTTTCTTAGGGCTTGTGGGCCATGCATTCAGGCAGCTGGGGCTACTGGGGCCTCAGAACATCTGCACTGCCATGGGTTGAGGGGCATCTGCCCCCTCTATTACCCAGAAGCTTCGCTGGTAGAAAGTGGGTAGCAGAGGGCAGGGCGGCGTGTCCTCAGCTTACCCGCCCAGTGCATCTCCTCCACAGGGCCACAGTAAATCCATCCAGTGTCTGACGGTGCATAAAAACGGCGGCAAGTCCTACATTTACTCTGGAAGCCACGACGGACACATTAATATCCTTTGACTCACAGAGCTGGCTCCAGAGTCGCTGGCTCTAGAGGGGAATTTCCTGTTCCCACGGTGCCAGAGGCCAGGCCAGCCAGGTGGCTCCAGCTGCAGCCACAGCCACACGCTCTTCTGACCAGTGTGGCTTCTAGGGGGTGGCCTGTCTGCACATGGGGCCTTGGCAGCTCCAGGGCTTAGGCTGAGGAAAAGCCACAGGCGGCTCCGACCTGGTCAGTCCCTTCTTGTCATGCAGCCCTGAGAGTGTGGCTTAACGGCCCTGAGCTTGGGCTACCACTCTCCCTGCCAATGGCAGCTGGCGCCAACCTTGGCCCTACTCCACACGGTGGGATTCTTGATTCCTAGAATTCACAAGCACCTGGACACCCTTACGTTTGGGTCCCCTTGTTTTAAAAATAGGAAAACTGGAGCCCAGAGAGCTGACGTGCCCTCCCCAGAGTCACGCAGCCTGTGGTCCGCAGAGCCAGGGCTGGAGCTCCTGCAAGGTGCTTTGTGGCCCTTCGGTGATGTTCCCTGGAGGTGTTTGTGTCCGCCTTGTAAGTCCTTGTCTTGGTTTCTTTAAATGAGCCCTGATTTCTCCCCGATGATGGGGGCTTCTGTTGTGTTTTTCCTGCATGGCCTGGAGCTGGTGACACCCTGCTCACTGGGCTGTCTTGAATCTTGGAGCCACGATCTGCAGAGTGCTTGGGCAGGGACGCCCACACAAATTGCTGATGAAGGCATCTGCTGTGCGTTGTCCTGCTGCCCCCGAGCACCGTGCCGTGTTAGAGGCTGCCTTTTGTGTGGACAGCTCTGGTCTGCATGTGCTGCACCTCCCAGGGGGACTGTCCGGGATCCAAGGAGGTCCCCCCAGTGCTGGGAGAGGAGGGCAGACATGCCACCCTCTGCCCCCAAAACGTAAAGAAATGTGGGGGTAGAGGGCTGTGCCTGCCCGATAACTAGTGGCAGAGGCGACACTGGAGTCTCCCCGGCTTTCTGGTCCCCAGTGAGCCTCCAGCATGGCTCCCTTTCTGCCTCATCCCAGTCCCTGTGTGGTACACTCACACTTGAGATATCCCTTCCCAAGAACATGTCAACAGTGGACACTGCCGGCTTCCCAGCGGGGAATGGTTATATCCGTTTGCAATGAGATTCTCATTTGTTGATGTAAACGGAGAATCTTAGGACTGAAGCCACACTGGAGAACACCCAGCAGTCCCGGGAGCCGGGCTTTTCCTTAACCCCGCCCTACATTACTGGGATTCAGAGACAGGGGAGAACGACTCCTTCGCTGGGAAGGGCCACACGAACCAGGTGTCCAGGATGACCGTGGACGAGTCGGGGCAGCTCATCAGCTGCAGCATGGACGACACCGTGCGGTACACCAGCCTCACGCTACGGGACTACAGGTGAGAGTGCTCGGGTCTGCGGGGGTCCCACGTGAGCCTCAGCTCCCTGCGGAGAGCTTGTGCCACCAGTAGTTCTTGTTCTGGAGGATGCCTCACCTGCTCCTTTCGTCTCCCCCGCCCTGTCCCCAGCATTGTTCTCCTGTTGTTGGGCCCTGAGCCCAGCACTGTGTTACAGATCCGGGTGGTCTGGGTAATGCTCTTGCCCACAGACGATGGCCAGGTGTGGACTCTGCCCTGGAAGCAGGGGCAGCAGATCACAGCCCTGTTCCTCAGGAACCTGCTGCGGTCTCTCCCTGTCCCCCTTTCCTCATCAGTAAAGGCGGGTACAGTGGAGCCTGCCTCAGGCCGTTGCGGCTTAGGTGAGCCTGGCACAGGGCAGGTGCTGAGAACAAGACAGCATTCCCCTTCTGCTCAGGGGTGAGATGGGCACAGTGATCTGGTTAAAAGACAATGTCTTGTTTGTTTTTACTCTTGGGCCTTTGATTGGCAGTCAGCGGAGCTAGGAGAGTAGCAGTTTGCAAGTGATCTGAAGTCCTAAATGCAGTTGGAGAGACTTGAAAGGGAAATGTTCCAGGCCCTGACAAGGGCACTGCACATCCAGTGTCCCCACGCCCAGGTCTGACCCCTCCTCTGGCCCTACATTTCTTGTGTAGACCTCTTTGTGACCCGGTAGTCCTGCCTAAGTTGTGTTGCCTGAGAGGTGGGGACTGCTGGGGCCTGTTGATGGGAGCCTGGCACAGGATACAGCACGCAGCTCCTAGCAGGTGTGCTGTCCTTGTTGCACAGACCCTGCCTGCCTGGCGGACTGGGCATCTGTAGATAAATTAGGCCTTCCGATGAGTGGCAGAAGTGGCCCCAGAGCCCAGGCATCTGGGCCCTGGTCCTCTTTCTACTGCCCTGTGGTGACCCCACTCTTTAACACGTCCCATGAAGATCTTCCCTGGGCCAGATAACCCAAGGCAAGGCCCTTACAGAGCCAGCCTTGGCATGGTGACCTTGCTGCGGAGCCTTTGGGGATGCCACATTTGGCCCAGTGACACAGAAATTCTCTTGATTATCTCAGTTTTCAAGAAGTTTGTGTGTTTGAGTCTTTCTAGGACAAGTTTTGGTAGCATTGGCCAAGGCTAAAGATAACATGATTTTCACCCATTAAAGGTAGTGGATTCTTAAAAGTTACCCATCGATTTTGGGGAGCAGAGCTCAATTCTGTCTGTGCTCAGTAAACTCCAGCGTCTTTAGCCAACACAGGGACAAAAACCACATCTAGGTGTAATGAGGGCTTACCACAGATAAATAGGAGCATAAACAATGCCCTTCACTGCCTCCCACCACTCCTTCCCACCCCCGACCCGGGCCCCCATTATGATTTATAATCTCTGCACCAGAGTCATGGGTCATTTTTTTGCCACCATCCCTTATTTTAGCAAGTCTCTCCAGTATAGATGGCAGTAGAATTGCCTTCTCCTAAGGAGCAAGATTGCTGTGGTTTAACAGTAACTACGTATGCATACCTACACTGAGCTACTGCAGTGTCGCGGTAATGTGCTTCCTTTCTCTCCAACAGCGGACAAGGAGTTGTGAAACTTGATGTTCAACCAAAGTGCGTGGCTGTCGGCCCCGGGGGATACGCCGTGGTCGTGTGCATTGGGCAGGTAGGGACCTGGCTTAGTGTTTGGGTCGGAGCCTGCAGCTGTGTGGTGCCTGCTTGCTGAATTTGACTCGTGTCCCGTTTGACAGTTGCTCTAGTCTGAGTTTTGGTTGAGCGCTTATTTGCACTGCACTAAGGGATCTCACATAGTTAATCCTCACCGCCATCCTGTCAGTTGTACAGATGAAGAATTGGAGGCACAAAATGGATAAGTTGGTTGTCCAAGGCCACAGCTGGTCAGAGGGCAGAGCTGAGATTTGTCTCTAAGCCTCAGACAGCTCTGCGTGCCTGTCAGCCTATAAGGTCTATGAGAGACTCTGGGGTGGGCCTGCCTTTGCTCCTGTATACGTCCCAGCCCTGCTGCGTTGTAGCTGTGTGACTTCCAGCATTTACCTCACCCTCTCTGAGCCTTAGTTTCCCATCCCCAGCACTCACAGATCGAGGTGATTATGAGGAAGTACATGTAAGGCTCCTCACACCATCTTAGTTCCTTTTACAGATGAGGAGGCTGAGGCCTAGAGTGGCTTGGTACTTTCCCGCATGCAGAAGGGTGGCACCTGACTCCCCAGCCTGGCTTCTCAGCCCAGACAGCGGGGCCACCTGCACACCTTTGGAATATCCGGACCAAAGCCACCTGAGACCCAAGCCTGACCCACTTTATACAGAATTCTGCTCTGCAGAAGATACTATCTGTTGGCGAGCCTAGGCTTGCTGGCATGTAGACCAGGGAAGGCAAGGGGCACCTGTTGGCATGAGTGGCGAGCCCTGCTAAAGAAAGCTGCTTTCAGGACCCTCCGGCCCTCCTTTGCCTTGTGAACTTAATTGCTTTAGGGAGAGTGGATTTCTCTGTGTCCTAGATAATAAGAAATCCCTGCCAAGTAATTATTGCAAACAGCCTGGACAGCCAGTGGGGGTGGGGAGGTGCAAAGGGAATCCGCACACGGAGTGCCTCGGGGCCTGGGGGAAACGCTACAAAGCGGAGTTCTAGAAGGCCGGCAGGTGGCCTATCTCTGTACAGCAGGGCTCTGCCCAGCCAAGGGGTCTGCACGTGGGGCTTTGTGGGTGAGGGGATGAGGCCTAGGGCAGAGTGCACTGTCTCCAGACCCAGGTTTCCTCATCTGTAAAGTCGTGGTCATCTTAGGCCGTCCTTTCCCCTGAGGCTGAGAGTAAGGATCCCACGAGGATGTTCAGATGGGCCCAGCAGGCGCCTGCCACCCAAGAGGTTAGAAAGGTCCCCGGTGGGGTTGTGTTGTGTGGGGGACAGGCTACAGGTCCCTCCACCTCCTTGTGAGGCATTTTCTGTCTGATCTGCTGTTAATCACCCAGTCCTCCCAGGGCATCTGGAACCCCTGCTCTGCGTCAGAATTTTCTGCAGAGCTCCCTGTCACCAGTCAAAGGGTTAGGAGGGTACTGGGAGGGGCCTGGGATTTTAGATCAGGAAACAACCATGTTCAAGTCTCACGTTAGACAAAGCTTCAGGCAAATGCTTAGGCCTTCATTCCTCGCCTGTGAGTAGGTAAGGCCACCCCCAGAACCAAGCAGATGACAGAGGTGCATCTTCAGTAGTAGATTTTACTCAGGGCGCTGCTACCATTCATCCCGCTCCACCCACAATCCATGCAGAAACAGAAGCCTGGAGGGTAGGCGCGGAGGCTGCCTGCCTTCGTGACAGCTGGTGGCTTGGGTCGGGGCACACTGGGATAAAGGCAAAACTCAAGAGATGAAGGCCACTCTGTCTGGGAGCAGTTGAGTAAGTTAGAACCGGAAGAATTGACAAGAAGGGGAGACAGAAGAAGGAAGGTCCCGCTGCAGAGCGTCTGCTGCACGTACCAGAGGCAAAGGCCCAGTGCGGGTGCCGAGGCTTGGATTCTGGGCGAGTCCCAACTCAGCCTGTGGTAACTGGACCCTTGGGTGTGCAGCATAAGCACTGTACCCCATTTTCTCCTCGAAATGGGGAACCGGATCCCTGCCTTGTGGGGCTGGAACACTCACAGCAGAACACTGGCACATGCCCAGGGGTTGTTGCTGTTTTTGTTTACTGTTGTTAGTACCTTTCTTACTCTAAACATTGACTCCTGTCTTCATGACAGCCAGGCACCACTGGCTGCTGAGGCCCAGGACGGTTATGGGCTGTCCCCTCATCCAGCAAGCAGCTGTGCTGGGGTCAGGCCTCGGTCTGTCAGTCTTCAGAGCCCTGCCCGGTCAGCACTGTGCCGTGTGGGCGTCCCCACTGCAGCCCAGACTCCTGAGTACTTGGCACCCTGGCAGTTCTGAGGGCTGACCAGCATGGCTGAGCCCACACTAAGGACGGTCTTCCGTCCTCTCGCCACGCAGGTCAGGAGTAAAGGCAGTGCGGGGCTGGTGTGGCAGCCACCATGAGGGGTGCATGCTTCCCAGTGGGCTTGGGGCATCAGGAGAAGCAACCCTGGCCCCAGGGAGTAGGCACCGGTCTCCCGGCCACTGTGCTGTGCTGCCATCTGCCCTTCTACCCCTGCGAGTCATGCTTGACTGGGGAGCAGCGTCTGCAGACTGGAGCGTTCCGGCTCCACTGCCAGTCTGCTGGAGTCAGAGGCGGACGCTCCACAGCTGGGTGCCCGTGTTGTGTCTTCTGAGCGCCATGAGGTTCTCCTGTTCCCAGGCTGTGGGAGAACCATGCGCTGAGGAACTCTGTTTCTTTCTTTTGTTCTAAGAAGCCAGAACCTAGAATCCCGCGTGCCATCTACTTTTGCACTGTTGCTTTGGGGCCTTGTTGCCCTGGGTGCTCCCGCCCTCCTGACGCCTCGGAGCACTGTTCAGCGGAGTGCATTTATTTCCCTCATTGACTGGAGGAACTGAAGTTCAGAGGCCAATTGACTTTCCAAGAGGTGGTGCTGTCGTGACTGCAGTGGAAGTAATGTAGTGATGACAGTGGTGGTCACAGTTAGGTGTGTTTCCTGTCCCACCTGACTGAGGGTCACAAGGCTGGGACTGAGTCCAGGTGGTGTGGCTCAGAGCCCCAGGTGGCCCTGCAAAGAGGTTGGGGATGGAGCCAAACCCAACTCCAGTGAGCCCTGACAGGGACGCGCCCCTCCTGCCACTGAGGGCTTTGTCCCGAAGGGCTGGACCGCCTGACTGGCTGCCTGTGTGTGCCGCAGATTGTCCTGCTGAAGGATCAGAGGAAGTGCTTCAGCATCGACAACCCCGGCTATGAGCCCGAAGTTGTGGCAGTGCACCCCGGCGGGGACACAGTGGCGGTTGGGGGTGCGGTAAGGCGCTTTCCTCTCCCCCATGCTCTCTGTCCTTGGTATCTGGGTGATTTGGGGACAGCCTGAGTACCAGGGCTGTCTCAGGGAAGGCAAGGGGTCAGGGGAAGGATGGGGGCGTTGGGGGCGAGGGACTTGCTCTGGGGCCCAGCCACCTCCTGCCACCCAGAGCTGGAGCCTTCCCCTGCCTCCCTTGGCACTTCCCCCCACCTCACTGTCCGGGTATCCACAAGACTAGACAGTGAAGTAAGGAGAGTACCGAGGAGGGGACGGCTGGGTCTCAGAGCCAGCCCCATGAGTGGTGGGGGGAGCACAAGAGGGTAGCAGGTCAGGAAATGAAGGAACGGCATCCCCTGGGCCTGGGCTCGGCTCATAGGTTAAATGAAGAGTGACAGAAACTTCCCAGCATCTTCCAGGTGCAGTACTAACCAGGCATTTTACAATTTCCCTTGAGTTTGGCCTCAGCGCCCTTGAATTTGTGTGTGCGGCCCGGTCACAGTCTGCCTGGCCAAGTCCTGAGTGCTTTGTAGAAGAGCTCATTTCCCCTCCCCAGCCCTGGAGGGCAGCCCTCCGATAACCCAGTCTTGCAGCAGGCGTGGCAGTGCCCTCCGTGCTAGGGGCCGGGTGGGTCTGCCTGCTGCCCGGTCCTTCAGGTGCCGGATGTGACCAGGGCATGGAGTGGCTTCCTCTACCAGCCAGCTTGAGGGCCTCAGGAGACCAGCAGTGCCCTGAGGTACCGACAGCCGTTTTCATAGAGCTGTGTAGGTTTCAGGCCCATCCATGGGAAGAACTGTGCCCAGCGCCTGGCATGGGCCCAGTGGAGCAGCAGTCAGCGGGAATAGTACAGTTTCTGAAGCCCTCAACCCCTCCCTTCACAAAGGGTGGGTGTGGTGTGTGTGTTCGGGGGTGGCTCACTTCCTCTCTGTCCCTGCCGTAGGATGGTAACGTCCGCCTGTACTCCATCCTGGGCACCACACTGAAGGATGAGGGCAAGCTCCTGGAGGCGAAGGGCCCCGTGACCGATGTGGCCTACTCCCACGATGGCGCCTTCCTCGCGGTGTGTGACGCCAGCAAGGTGGTCACAGTGTTCAGCGTTGCTGACGGCTACTCGGTGAGTGGGCGGCAGGCTTCTCTGTCCCCGTGCTGGGCGGTGCAGTTGGCAGTGGGAGGTTAATATCCGTGACTTGGTCACCTTGAGCTGAGCCTGTCTGAGCTGTAGCTTTTTTGCCTCGACAAGTAGCAGGTGCCTCGTGCCATGCTTCTGAGGAGTCAGTGGGTTTGCAGGGGTCGCTGGCATAGAGTTAGCGCCTGAGAAACCTGGGTCCCTATTGTCGCCTTGAGGGATAAGCGAGGTGATACAGGCAACTGTGGCCTGAACCTGACCTGCTGGCTCTCTTGTTTTCAACCTGCAATTAGGAGAACAATGTTTTTTATGGACACCATGCAAAAATCGTCTGCCTGGCCTGGTCCCCAGACAATGAACACTTTGCCTCCGGTGGCATGGACATGATGGTGTATGTTTGGACCTTGAGTGATCCGGAAACCAGAGTCAAGATCCAAGGTGACTTCCGCCCCCAGGCCTTGGCGGGGACCACCCGTGGTCCAGGGCTCCACGGGCCACTTCACAGGCTGTCCCCTGGCTGTGGTCCCCAGGGCTAAGTAGCCTCTGTGCTTCTAGGCAGGTGGCCTGGAAGAGGTGTGGGTCTCCTTCCCTCCAGCAAACACCAGCTGCGCGGCTGGCTGTACTGAGGAACCATGGGGGCCCCATGCGCAGGACACCTGCTGAGCTGAGTGAAGGTCTCGCTTTTGACGTCTTCACTTCGCCCACCCACCCCTTAAATCCCACCTGGAACCAGGGTCTCCCCCTCCCTAAGACAGCCACGTCCAATGTATAATGTGAGCCTCATGTAGCATTGAAATTTCCTGGTAGCCACATTTAAAAAGGAAACAGGTGAAATGATTTGTAACAGTCACTTTTATTTAGTCCTGCATGTCATCATTTCTCCCTGTGGGGGTTATGATGTCCTCGCGTGGCCGCGCATGTATGGGGAGGCATCATCTGTGTTGTCCAAACCCTCCCCTCCCCAAGTGCCCCCCTACCACTCTCCTCCTAGTATGTGGTCAAGTCCCCTCATCCATTCTCCTTAAAGACATCCTTTTGTGTTAAACATTAATGGGGTCCTTTCCTATTTAAAAATGTCTTAGCCCACCCCCAGAGCCCATTCCCCAGCTGCAGGCTTCAGGTGCGGGGCAGGCAAAGAGGGAAGGCAGCCCGGTCTGGAAGGGAGGGGACACAAAGCAGGTTTCAATGTCCATCCTGGTTGATAAGGCAGTCGGCAGTCTGATAGTGAGAATCAAACAAGTTCATGAATGAAATGGATCCAGAAAAAAATACAGCAAGAGCTAGTCGAATAGGGAGTAGGAGGTCGGGGTCTGTGTCTTCACTATGGGATCGCAGGCCACCAAACATGAAGTGACCTTGGCATCGGGCTCTCGTACAGATAGTTGAGTTCTGCACCTGGAAAAGAGCGAGCCTGGCGATGTGGACAGAGCACTAAAGCCTGGCGTTACAGCCAAGTCCTGCTTGGTGGTTGAAGGTGCTCCTGGGCCACCCGCAGGCCAAGGCTTCCTGCATCAGGGTGTGTGCCGTGCCAGGTGGGGTGGGGGCTGAATCTTACCCTGTCTAGGCGGGGCTGCAGACCTAGAGGCGGGGGGCCTCCCGGACCTGGGGAGCAGAGAGCTGGTGGGAACCCCCTTGCCTGCAGCTGGGAGCCTCCCTGGGCATCATGGGCAGAGTCAGCCACAGAGGAGCCATAAGCGCACAGTCTCACTGTTGGCATCTCGGGTGGGTGGAGGCAAGATGATGGGGAATCGAATCCGGTCACCCACAGTGTGACTGTCACAGAGGGGAAAGTCAGTGGCCCCCCCAGTCCTGTGTTTTCCAGCCTCTTACTGGTTGTCATGCCTGCCCCATTTTATTAGGGCATGGATACGGTGTAGCTGTGTGTGTGTTGTCTGCATGTCATCGCTTTTATACAGAAGACGACATTGTTATTTCACTCCCTTGGAACTTGGTTGTCAAGACTTGGAGAGAGGGAGCCTCTGGTATCTGTAGGTGGAGCCAGGGATGCTGCTAATTACCCTGCAGCACATGAAAAAGAGGTACCCGGCCCCAGGGCTCAGGAGTGCCTCGCAGAGAATTCAGCCCCACTGCCACCATGCCAGACTCCTGAGTTGCAATGATCGTGGCCATTTTTTTGAGGGCCCAGGTGGTTCCATCTTCCTAGTCCAAGATGTACATAGATGCAGAGAAGTTTGGCTTTTCGTTAAATCACACCCTTTCTTCCCAGATGCACACCGGCTGCACCATGTCAGCAGCCTGGCCTGGCTGGACGAGCACACACTGGTCACAACCTCCCATGACGCCTCTGTCAAGGAGTGGACAATCACCTACTGAGGAGCCCCACCCCCGCCTCTGGATGGACCGAATCAGGGACTAGCGTTTAACTGCAGCGGAACATGTCCTTTCTCTATTTCTGTGACGCGCCCCCATGCCCCCGCCCCACTGCAAGAGGCAGGAGGGCCCCGTCATGACCCTCGTCTCTGCAGGGTGTCTGTACACGTTCTTCTGAAAGCTTTAGACAGGAACAGTTTGCACATGAAAAATAAAGCAAGCACCTAAACAATGTGTGGAGCGTAACTAAAACCCACAGCCCAACCAAACCTTGAGAATGCGGAACATTCCAGAGGCAGTAGCCTCCAAAGCACACAGAGCCCCTGGCCCCGCCGTGGCTCTCACTGTCTGTCAGGGGAGGTTGTACAGGTGAGTGAGCCGGGGGGCTCACGTTCCTGCCTGCAGAACATTTCTGTACTAGTGAAAAGAGAGAATATGCATTGCAGTTCAGCAAAGCCGGAATTCTGTGTTGAGCAGATGTCTGTCTCTCCCTAGTGTGTGACTCACACTGTGTGGCTGCCTTCAGAGTGCCACCTCCTGATCAGATGGGGGACACAACCCCTGGATATGTTTCCTTGTCAGATTTTGTGCTTGATTTTAAGAATGGAATTGTGGGTTGTTTTGGTTTCTTTTTTTTTTTTTTTTTTTTTTTAATGTATCTTAACTGTTGCCTGTCAGTGTTTACAAACTAGTGTGTTGACGGCACCATGTCCAGGTTTTTAGAACCCTTGTTAGCCAGACCGAGGTGTCCTGGTCACCGTTTCACCATCATGCTTTGATGTTCCCCTGTCTTTCTCTCCTGCTCTCAGGAGCAAAGGTTAATTTAAGGACAAAGATGAAGTCACTGTAAACTAATCTGTCATCGTTTTTACCTTCCTTTTCTTTTTCAGTGCAGAAATTAAAAGTAAGTATAAAGCACCGTGATTGGGAGTGTTTTTGCGTGTGTCGGAATCACTGGTAAATGTTGGCTGAGAACAATCCCTCCCCTTGCACTTGTGAAAACACTGAGCGCTTTAAGAGATTAGCCTGAGAAATAATTAAATATCTTTTCTCTTCAATGTGGATCACTGACTTTGTGTGATGGGGGTACGTGGGGCGGCTGGGTGGGGAGGAACCTTTGTGGGATTTTCATGGCTTGAGGGGTCTTACCAGCCTGCAGCCTCAGGCAGGAAATATTTGGAACCCAGGATTGTCAGATCCATCGTGTGGTGGAAGGGAAGCCCCGGAGAACGGGCTGGAACCCTCAGTTCCTGCTCCCAGCCGTACCGCCAGATCATCCTGTGACTTGGGTCACATCCCTGCCCTTCTCTGGGCCTAAGTTTGTCAACTGAAAACACTGGACCAGATGATGTCTACATCCCATCTACTTCTCAGATTCTTAGCAGCCTGTATAGCTTTCAGGTAAGGAATAGCATGCATTTAGATGTTAAAAATCAAATTCCCAAACATCCAAATTAATTGCAAAGTGAAAGGCACTGTTCTTTGAAAATGCCTTTTGTACTTTTGTAACAATTGTAAAGTTGTCTAAATTTGCAATCCCAGTTTTAAAAAAAAAAATCTTCAAAGAGTATAATTACACTGCTTCTTAGAAAAGTCAGGATAAAATGTTAGTCTATAACTTCTGAAGTTATAGACTATTATATATCTTAAAGTCCACAAGTGACTTTGTTTCTATGTGTATTTTGGGTTAGGAACAAGGCACTTTTCACATCAGTGGGAATGGTGAATCATTCAGTAAATGGTGATGATAAAACTGGGTGATAAAAATAGTCTTGCTTACCTTGTCCTTGTAGCAAAAACCGTAGGAGGGCAAGAAAATACTGATTTTAGTCACACAAACACAAGTGTTTCTAAGAATGACAAAAATGGTAAAGAATAGAAGTGATACTTTTGACTATATATTTTTGAAATCTGTTGAAGGGGGAAAAACCACCAGTCACAAAATCAAAAAAGACAAATGGCACAAAAATTTTCAACATATAACTAGACCGAAGGATGTGTTTAACACCTGACATAATTTGTCTTTAATACAGGTTAAATTTTTTCGTCTTTAATACAGGTTAAATTTTTTTCATGGATATTATGTCCATACATGGGAAAGTTTTCAAAACATATGATTAAAAACTAAGTTACAGAAGAATGCAGATAGTGTGGTTCCATTTGTGAAAAAAGGTCACTGACTCAAGGTACAAACAAGGCCCTGAGGCTTAGAAGATCCATGGCAGAAGGGAGGGTATCTCTTATTCCTTCATGCAGTGAAATTAAAGACTTAAATCTCTACCCAGGATCTGCATCAGTTTCAAGGAGGAAGATCTTTATCCTCTTCTTTCACAAGTAAGCTTTAAAGGAGAAAACTAAAGCCACTTCTTATCCCTGGAGAGAAAAGAATGCAAGCAGCATTTTCAAGCTAATCGTTTGTTGGGAATTCGTGATCACAAGGCTGAGCTTCAAATTGGAGTCATTTTGGGGGAGGAGAGAAGCTGGATCCCAGGCACGACCCAGATGGAGCCAATCCTCACAGCTCCGTTCAAGGCAGAATGATACCTTTGTGCACACCAGCTTCATTCTGCAGACCAGCTTTGGCTACCTGGAACACTGTTCAGGATTCCAAGACCTCGGGCTGCACTGGAACTACACATTGATCTGAGATCAATTAGCAATAACCAGCAAGGATCAACGCCTGTGGATGGAGAGGGTAGGGTAGGGTGCAGGCATCTCCTGTCATGCTCATGGGCCAGCTTAGGGACTTGCAGACCTGGCATTCGCTCTGGAGGAAGCAGTGTAGTGAGAAGAAAGCCAAACTAAGGAATGTTGTATTCTGTTTCCAGCTCTGACACACTGACCTCTCTTGGTAAGAAGAAGCTGAACTAGAAGATTCAGATTCTAAGAGCCTCTTGGGGATATAGAACAAAGTCTGCTTCCATTAGGGCACCGCCCTTGTGAAATGATCATGTAGATAACATACATTTGACCAATTGGATCAGTTTTTGAAAAGTGAATGTAGGTGTGTGTGCACATGTGCAGACTGACAGGATATGGTGGAATCGAATCCCTGCTGCAAAGTTTTCATTTTTACAGCTGATCACAGCATTAACAAAAATGTGTTGATCACTAAACTGACATTGTTTAGCATAACAATTTTTCTTTAGATGATTACTATGTTAGCAAAAGGATCTCTTGGGTTCAGCCTTATGGGAATCTGGCCAGTGTTTGACCCTGAGCCTCTTAGAACCTCATGCATCATATCTGGACCTCTGAGAGCTGGGGGCCCCTTTGTGCTGTAAACCATAGTGTGGTGCTCCTGACACTAGGAAGTTATACTGAACTTCTTAGGTGATAGACCCTATGGTTATGCGGAGACATACCCTACCAAAAATGGAAAGACAAAAAATTTTAAACATTTATTAATGTCTCTGCCAGTTATAAACCCATTACATGTTACCATAGCAAACTTTAAAGAAAAGTGCTTTTCAACACAATAGTAGAGGAGTAACATTGTTTTACGTTTTGGAAAATCTCTTTCACATCTGCCTTCTCCATTCAATGTGTGAAATACATTTTGTTGTTGTTTTTGTTTGGAGTACACGAAAAAAATAGTCTCCCACAGATTCACAGTTGGAATAAGAACTTGAATAGCATTTTCAGAGAACTGGATTTTTCATCCTTGGCACTATGCCAAAATCCAACAAGTGAAAATTTCTTAAAGGTTCATGCAGCGTGAAATCTGAAACCCTATCAATGAATCTTTAGCCGCCCTGTCAAAATCCACTTTGAACACAACTTTTATCTGTGCACAATTTTGTGCCATTCTTTGACGATTTGAAAAAAAGTGATTTGTTGAGTTATGCTCATCTTTCAAATGTGGACAAATTTCAGGAAGTATTTTTAAAAATCACATTTCTACAGGTTACCACCAATCTCGACAGAAACATTATTTAACTGTTAGGATCCCACTGGGCTCACGGAACTTGCAGTTCCGAATGAATATTCCAGGTCCTAGGGTGTGTCTGTCCTCGTTCTTTCCCATTGTCTGTCTCATTTGCCAGGCTGAAGTTGCAACTGCATTTTGGTTTGAGAAGAGGCAGAAAGCGCAGCAGAGGCACAAGTGCAATCTTGAGGGCCACACACTCAGGTCCATTCCCATTTTATGAGGAACTCTTAGGTGAGCATATCTACCTTGGAGGGGCAGGTGGCTGGGCCAGGAGGCTGGCAGCCCTGGTTAGGTGGCCCCAGGCCCAGCCATGACTCCATTGCTCCAGGGGAGAGGGAAGAGAGCCAGCCCACTCTTCATGAGCCAAATTCTAATGTAACACATCCTTGACACATTAATTTGCCTTGCTAAGCTTGAGTTGTTTTGGAGAAGGTCTGGGAATATAATTTTTCCTGACATCTCTATTAACAGTATCCTTGGATTGCAAGATGAATTTTAAAAAATATTTTATCAATTCCAAGTGCTCATCTGCCTGAACCAAGATTTTCTCAATGCAGTTACTCTGCAGCAAAAACAAAGTGGAGAAATGTTTGATTACTGAGATTGACATGAAATTGCTGAGACTGATATAAAACTGCAAATGTCCATGATATGAAACTTCAGTCCCGATCTGTAATCTAAACTTATTTAAAAATAAGGACATAATTATTGTGATGGGTAAAAGATAAAAGGTGTTTTCAGAAACTTTGGGGATCCACTCGGTGCCATGTTTTGGTCACATGCCTTTTCTGGCAGTTCCTTTCACTTTGTTCCCAATGCGATTTGGAGGACTAGGCTCGAATCAAGGACGCTTAAATTCCAGACTCTCTGCCATTGTCAGCTGGGCATCTTTCGCTGCAGACAAAATGCCTCTGTGGTTTTCAGTTTCTCCATTTGTTCATTTCTTTATTCATTTTTGCTGTTTTCTTGAGCATTATGTCAGGTATTGTTTTAGGTTAGGGGCTAGTAATATGGGAATTGCAAATTATAATCTTATCAGCTGCTACTATTCACTAGAGGCAAGTAATGTGCAGACGATGTGCTATGCACTTCGCAGATACTTAGGTTCACCTGATAAAATACAGGATAGGCTGGGTGCAGTGGCACACACCTGTCATCCCAACTACGTGGGAGGATTATTTGGGCCCAGGAGTTTTAGACCGGCCTGGGTAACAGTGAGATCCTCCATCTCAAAAAAAGTAAATAAAGTAATAAAATACAGGACCTCCAGTTACATATGAATATCAGATAAATGATGTTTTAGTACAAGTATATCCCAAATATTGCACAGACATACTAAAAGCATTGTTGATCTGAAATTTAATTGGGCATCCTGTATTGTTTTTTTAACAAATCTGTCAACGTTACATACATTGTTATTCCACTTTATTCTCACAATCGTTCTATGAGGAGTAGATGTTATCCCCATGTAGCAGACAATGAAACAGACAATTATCAGCTGGGTAATTTTGGGCAAATGATTGAACTCCTGCAGGAAGTAGAATAGAGACTTGAAATTAATTCTGCCTGACTCTGAGCCCTGATGGAAGTTCTTTGTTATTTCAGGTGCAGAAGACGTAGGAAGACAAGCCGCAGTTGTGTGGTTGCTGCCTGTGAAGCAGTAAGCCACCTGCCCTGTTTGTGTGCAGCAAATGGATGGCAGCTCAAAGGGTTAAACTGAAGATAATTGAAGGGACCCTTTAGAGAGGTGCAGGTAGGATTAAGGAAGCCAGGAAGGGGCAGAAGCGCTCAGGAAGTAGCACAGAAGGAAGCTGTTCCCAATGCTGGGCCTGCAGACACAAGGGGAGGGAACCTGTACCCACCAAGAATGGGAGCCAAGAGTGCGAGGCTGGTGTGTATCTTGGAGCCTCCCATTGGGCCAAACCCAACAAGAGCCATAGGAGACCCTGGTTCACAGAGCCCCTCCCCAGCTCTGTAGCTACCACCACTTAGCAACTGCCCTTAGGTACACAGCAATACTGAATAACCACAGTGTCCCTGCAGATGGGGGCAGTCCTGCGCACGGCCTCCATGAAACCCTCACTGTCCAGCTCCCGTCCTGTGGCTCCACCAGCTTCAGATTGCATCTTTTGTCGTCATGCTGCTGCCTCCACATCCATTTTGGCAGTTCACCCTCCAGGGTAGCATCTGCATTCTGGGAAGGAAGCTAAGAAGGGAAGGTAGAGGAGGAAGGGGTTAGTGCTTAGAGTAGCAAAGCTTTTTTTTTTTTTTTCTTAAGACGGAATCTGTCAGCCAAGCTGGAGTGCGGTGGCATGATCTCGGCTCATTGCAACCTCCACCTCCCAGGTTCAAGCAATTCTCCTACCTCAGCCTCCTGAATAGCTAGAACTACAGGTGGTGCCACCACACCCAGCTAATTTTTCCTGGTTTTAGTAGAGATACAGGGCTGCATGGGGATTACATGAAATACTCCAAGTAAAGCCCTAAATGAATGCTTGACCCACAGCAAATATAATTAATATTAGGCATTAGTGTTGTTTTTGTAGATGTGAAAGAAAGGCTGTTATCAAACTGTAAGTATATACATGCTAGTTACCACTGTGAACGCAGGACACGAAATAAGGATCCAATTAGTGATAATATACAATGAATTGTGACTGTGCTCCTAGAGAAGCCAGGTGAAGGCCAGGAGAAATTCAGAGGACCATCTCTGGCTGGGAAATCAGGGCAGGCTTCCTGGAGCAGGAGGTCCCTCAAGACTGGAGAGGACACTTTCAGGAAGTCAACCAAGACTAAGGATGTGACATTCCTGGAAAATGTCAAGGTGGAATTTGGTATCTTCCAGTGTTCTTACATGGAATCATTTGTTCATTTCTCCTGTGGAGATTAAAAAACTACAAACTTCACATTTTTTACCATAAAAATTTCCAATTTTTAAAATTCTTATATTAGTCCTGGATTTCTGTGAGTCTTCGGTTTCCTCATTTGCCCCTGGCTGTCATCATCCTATATAAAATCAGGGATGGTTGGCATCCTAATTGGCAGCTACCAGGAAACGGAAACTGAGAGAAGATAGGATTCTAAGGGTGCCACTGCCTGGAAAATCTTGTTAGATAATGATAGAAGTTAGGAGCATTGATACCAATACACACGTTTTTCATTTTATTGAGGTCTAAGTTTTGGGCCATCCAATTATCCTGCTCTTTACCTTGTTGCCACAAAAATGTTCTTGCTGGGTGAATCGGAATTTATTAATTACTTATCAGTCAAGCAATTGATTATTATTATATAAATTATTAATATTTTATTAAATAGCAATTCTAATAGTTCATGTGATTAATTCTTAACCAGCTAATTAATTTTAAAAGGCAAAAAGAATCTTAGATGAAATATTCCAGAGATGTCCCAAGACATTAGATACCCTACGCTAAGAAGGCACGTTTTCTTGTCCCACGAGCCAGGCTAGCCCCAGGGACCCTAAACTGGGTCTTTTCACTTAAATTCTGTTGCAGCATTTTGCGATTATAACCTGATCTGGTACAATGACCATTCCACTCTTCCACTCCCTAATTTTTTTTTTTTTAAGAAGGATAAAAACCCCCTTGCTCATCATACTAGTGTCTTATGTATAAATGGTTATCAAGGTTTGTGCCTTCGTAGGGACTTGAAGAGGGCAAAGCTGTTCAGTCATACAACAAAATCGGTCATCCCCACAGCCCTAGTGGGATGTCAGCATTATCCTTTCCATGTTTTGGCCTGGGAAATGGAGTTGCAAGGAAGCTAGGTTTGGAGTAACTTGTATCCCTGGGGTGATGAAAGTGACTGCAAGACAAGAAGCCCAGTTCAGAGCCCAGCGTCCCTGATGGACGGGCCTCACTGCTACTGCAGTAGGACAAAGTAGACTCTGAAGAGTCTTCACAATAGCAAAAGGAAGCAACTGCAGGACTTGCTTTGGTGGCCTTGAGGGAGCCACGATGGCTGCAGTCAGACACATTTAAGCTTGATGCGAGCAGTTGCGGGCTGAGTGGCCAGTATAAACTGAAGTGAACTTTCAGGACCCACCTTCTACATTAGACAGCATTTGGACTCAAACACACTGCCATAGAGGCGTGTGCTGTCTGATGAAAAAAGCACTACCCTTGTGAACAGAAGAATAGCCCGGGGTCCTGCACCTGCTTCTCACCCACTGATTAAACTTGGACAAGGTAATCATAGACCCTGAGCCCCCATGTATAAAATGGCATAACACGCCCCCACCCCAACATACATCACCGGCTGGTGAAATGCAGGAAAGCCACATTTTAGGGGGAGTTTATTAGCTAGGGTGGTTTAGACACACAGGCAGGGAATTAGTTCTTAAGAACGTAACCGAGGGCTTGTGCTCTTGTATAAGAAATACTTTGTTTGAACTAGTTCTACCTTCACAGAAGATCATGTCATGCAGCCGAAAAGTTAAAAGGGTTATAAGGGATAATGCTGGCTGTAACCATCAATGTGGCCCCATTGAGAGCAGGATGAGAACATTTACAGATGGAGACAGACACCATCTCACTGGCAATTGAATTAGAATCATCAGCTTAGCTCGCTTCTGGTCCGGTCACAGATTAATCTAAATGGCACCGCAAGGAGACATCATTTTTTAAGCAGTTTGGGATTAGAAAAGGTCACACTTCTGAGAGCGCTCCAGGGAGAAACACAGTGGTACCCTTGTCTTCTGGATTCTAGCTTACCCTGGTTTTGTTTGCACTGCATAAAGTCAGGTCAAGCAGTACGCCTCAAATAACTTGGATTTTTGACAACTACGCCTTCTTTCATGCCTGCCTTCCCGCTCTCCCTCTTTTTATTCCTTTCTGTCTCCTACCTCCCTCCCTTTCTTCCTTCTTTGAATTACAGCCTCTGGTTCATTGGATTTGGAAACAAAATTAATATCATTTGCAGATTGCAAAGTATTATTCATCAAAACTCAGGTTTGGCCGAATTAAATGGCCACAAACAAACTACAGTCTTTGCCCTGGGAGGAAAGGTGCTTTGATCATTGTCTCAGCCACAAGAAGCAAACACATTCTCGGGTTTAGCTGACATGTCCCATAGAGACTTCATCCTTTTCTTCACTTTCTGGCACATGGATGTATTAGTTACTTAGCTTTTTCTCATGTAACTTGTAAAACCTTCTCTAAGTGGCTTTAAAAAATTGATGGGTCTCACTTTGTTGCCCAGGCTGGAGCGTGGTGGTGCGATCATGGCTCTCTGCAGCTTCAAACTCCTGGGCTCAAGGGATCATCACATCTCATCCTCTCGAGTAGATGGGACTACAGGCGCGCACGACCATGCCTGGGTTCTAAGGGGCTCTTTTCAGTTTTCGTTTCTTTTTTTTCTTTTTTTGAGATGGAGTCTCGCTCTGTTGCCCAGTCTGGAGTGCAGTGGCGCGATCTTGGCTCACTGCAACCTTTGCTTGAACCCCCCAGGTTCAAGGAATTCTTGTGCCTCAGCCTTGCCAGTAGCTGGGATTACAGGCACATGCCACCATGTCCAGCTAATTTTTGTGTTTTTAGTAGAGACAGATTTCACCATGTTAGCCAGGCTGGTCTCAAACTCCTAGCCTCAAGTGATCCACCCGCCTCGGCCTCCCAAAGTGCTGAGATTATAGTGTGAGCCACCATGCCCAGCTCTTTGCAGTTTTCCAATCTTTACTTTCAACTGGAGCACATTTCTCAGCGGCAGCTTTTGCTGTAGCAAGCAGTGTCTACAGCATCCCTCTGGCAGACGACTTCCTTGAGCTGGCTTCCTCAACCTCAGCACAACCAACTACTTACATTTCGGGTGGGACAGTTCCTTGTGTGGGGGCTGTCCTGTACATTGCAGGGTGTCAGCGGCATCCCTGGCCTCCACTAGATGCCAGTAGCACCCCCTGCCCCAGTCATGACAACCAAAAATCTCTCCAGACATTGCTAATTCAGAAGAGTTCCTTTTTATTTTTAAAGAGCTAGGTTTTTGTTGCTGTTGTTAGAAGAGCTTTACAACTCTGTCATCTTAATAGATTAATTTTCTTAGGAAGAAAAACCATGACTGAGATATTTAGCTTCTTTATAATTCAAAATTCACTCAATCATTTATTCACTCATGTTATCAACTGTAGGGGCAGCAAAATTCCACTTCCATACTCTTAGGGTCCTGACTGGGCTGGAGAATTTAACTGACATAAGACAGATGAACAGGAGGAAAGCATGCGCATTTTTAAATACAAGTTTTATGTAGCACAGGCACCCTCATAAGGAAACAAAGACCTCAAGAAGTAGTCAGTTACAGATATACTGAATTGGACCAAGAATAGTAAGTTGTGAAGAAGCAACTAAATGATGTGGGGAGGCTTAAAAGGTAAGAGTTATTTTCACAAGGTTGGTACAGAATTCTTTCCATCTTGACTTCTCAGCCTTGAAAATAAGACCGTTGCATCTTTCACATAGGGATCTCGTCTTTTCCTTTTAACAAACGGCGTGAAGGTCAAAGTGATCTTCTTGCACCTGCTATTTTTCAGGTGGCTTTAACTTAGTGTCAATACGCCCGAGTGGTGTAATTTCACTCCTTCACAGCCAATGTTCATTGGTCATTAACTAGGTTCCAGACTCCTCACTTGACTTTGGAGACACACGCAGCTTTGAGAATAAAACAGACATAGGTTGTCTTGTGTCCCTGCATTTATTTTATTTTTTAAAGATAGGGTCTCACTCTGTCACCTGGGCTGGAGTGCAGTGGTGCCATGATAACTCACTGCACCCTTGAACTCCTGGGCTCAAGTGATCCTTCCACCTCGGCCTCCCAAAGTGCTGGGACTACAGGCAGGAGCCGCCACACATAGAGCAGTGGGGAAGAAGTTAAACAAGGGATTCCAGGAGAGAAGTGCCGTGTTGGTAAAGAATGCCCACAGAGCTGTGGGAGCCCAGTGAAGGACATGAGGCCCAGCCTGGGGTGGGTAGGAATTATCAACCTACCTTTCTGGTTTCCATGAGGTCCTGATGTACAGAGCTTGGCATACTGCCAAGTCCTTGAATGCCCATTTCCCATTCCTTCTGCCAGCCTTGATGTAGAAGCCCTTCTCCCGCTTTCTGGAGGCCTGCATTATCTCTGATGTCTGAGGTCACCGGTTGCAGTGCTCAGTTTAAAACAGCAGAGAGCAGCTTCAGATCATGACTGGGCAGAGGCTGAGTCAGCCTGCAGGATAACTGGCTCCCAGCAGAGGTGCTAAGGAAGCCTGGTATGGGCCAACAGACCAAGCAGGCCCTCCTTCCAAGCCTTGGCCAACAGGAACCCCCGTTTCCTGGCTTTCAGCCCTCAAAGAAACTGCCTGGGTCTGTTTTGAAAGATCTTGAGTTGGCTGAAAGGGACATTTTCCCCATAACTGGCACTGGTTGTCAAGCCTGCTGGGTCCAGCAGGAGGAATGCCATCTCTTTTATCTCACCTTCTTTGTTAAGAGGATGGGCTGGCAGGGAACCGCTTTGCAATTATCTTGTTTAAGATGAGCAGAGGAGATAGTTGCTCCCTGCAGGGATAACCCAGGTCCCCAAGCCATCTCCTTTTACCAGCAAATAAATGAGCATTATTCTAGCCCATGGCCAGGGTGAGAGGAGGCTTGGTTGACTGGACACAGTGGCCTGGCGTCTCATTCTCCCTATCAAATCCTATCAAAGCTTCTCTGTTCTCAGCTTCTTTCTCTTGGGCAAAAGAGGTAAATTGCAATAATTTGTTCGGAAGGGGTGCTAATGGATGGCCCTCAGTTGATTTCTCATTATCTCCTCTTCCCCAAATCACCTAGCTGGTATCTCTGTGAAAGCAAGCCCTTCTCTACTTGAACTGAGGACTAAAGGAAATATATTTGTCCATATAATAGGGCTTTTATCCAAGAAGCATTTCTCAAAGTGTGGTCCAAGACCACCCCTCTCTGTAACTACTTATAAAAATACGGATTTCCTTCAGCTCATCTACATTGCCACAAATGACAGGATTGTATTCTTTTTCCTGGCCAGATTTGTATTCCGTGGTATATGTACACTTTCTTCATCCACTCATCTATTGATGGACACAGGTTGATACCATATCTTGGCTATTGTGAACAGGGCTGCAATACACATGGGAGTGCAGATATCTCTTTGGAAAATGCATTTCCCTGCCTTTCCTTTGGATATATACCCAGTAGTGGGATTACTGGATCATATGGTAAGTGAAATAAGCCAGGCACAGAAAGGTAAATACCACATGTTCTTACTTGTATGTGGAAGCTAAAAACATTGAGCCTATAAAAGTAGGGAATAGGCTGGGCGCGGTGGCTCACGCCTGTAATCCCAGCACTTTGGGAGGCTGAGGCTGGCAGATCACGAGGTCAGGAGATCGAGACTATCCTGGCTAATACAATGAAACCCCTTCTCTACTAAAAATACAAAAAATTAGCCAGGCGTGGTGGCACGCACCTATAGTCCCAGCTACTCCGGATGCTGAGGCAGGAGAATCATTTGAACCTGGGAGACAGAGCTTGCAGTGAGCCAAGACTGTGCCACTGCACTCCAGCCTGGGTGACAGAACGAGACTCCGTCTCAAAAAGAAAAAAAAAAAAAGGAAAAAAAAGGTAGAGAGTAGAACTGTGGCTACTAGAAGCTGGGAAGGATGATGGGGAGAGGAGGATAGGGAGAGGCTGGTTAACTGATACAAAATTACAGCTACATGGGAGGAATAAGCTATAGCACTCTATGGCCCTGTAGTTAATAATTTGTTTTCAATAATGGTTTCAAATATGAGAGAATTTTGAATGTTTCCAGCATAAAGAAATAATAAATATTTGAGGTAATGAATATGCTGATTACCCTGATATGAACATTATACCTTTGTATACATGTATCAAAATATAATATGTACCCCATAAATATGTACAATTATATGTCAATTACAAATAATTTTCAATTTTAAAAATATGGATTTCCACTGTTTGGCAGCGTCTACTAGAATCAGACATATGCCTATCCTGCACCCATCAATTCCATGGCTAAGAATGTACAGGAGAATGGAGGGTTTATGCCCAGCCAAAGATATGGTTAGGAATATTTGAGCGGCACTGTTCAATAGCCCCAAACTGGAATCAATCTAGACGTGCATCAACAGGAGAATGGAGGAGCAAACAGATTGTGGTTTATCCATATGGGGCGATAAAAGTGAAGGAACTACCAATACAGACAACATGATTCATCTCATAAACATGACATTGAGCAGGAGAATCCAGACATAAGAGTATCGGTTGTGTGATTCCATTTATAGGAAGCTCAAGAACAGGCTCAACTACTCCGTAGTGCCAGAAGTTAGAATAATGTTAACCTGGAGTGGGGCTGGGAGTTACTGACTGGGAAGGGGCATCAAGGAGCCTTTTGGGTTATTTGAAATGGTCAATATCTTTATCTGAATGGTGATTACACACGTACTTACATATGTAAAAATGCACTGAGCTCTATACTTAAGATCTATAAACTTTATTCTCTGTAACACACACACACACACACACACACACACACACGCACTTCCCAGCCTTATTCCAGACCTACCAAACCCAAATCTCTCTACAAATCTGCATTTTGCATCCTTGATGGTGCCAATGCACGTTGACTACCGGGGTTGCAGGTGGTGCGATTGTGAGGGGGTGCTTTTGTCAACCCCCAAATCACACCAAACCCCATTTCCCATCTGGGGTGGAACGTCACAAGATTTTCATACATCAGTCTCTAAGGGAATAAGATTGGTGTGAGATTTCCCACCTGTTAAGATTATGGACAAGGACCCTGTGAACAAGATTGTCACAGTCCCCAACAAGACAGAAGCCACACTGTTATGGAAATACAGTTAGCCAACACTTTCACTTCCTTTACATTGAAAATTTTTAAACATTTCTACCCTTTAAACATTTTGTGGACAAACATGTATTTTAAACTTATAATCGGTCTATATGTAATGTTTGATTCTGTCCCTTTCTCTCTGGGTGTGACATCATCCCATGTTCAGCGTTATTAACAAGAGGAGGCAGGACATGTTTGTCAAATGTCTAGAATATGCAAGACTACTGTATTTAGTCATCTCATTGGAGCCTTAAACCTACGAGCAAAAAATGAGGCTCATAAGGATTAAGCAACTACTGCAAAGGTACACAGCAAATAGGTATGTAATGGGGATTTGATCCTGATCTAACACCACAGAAAACTGTGGTGCTAAGAGTTTAACCGGATTCCAACTTTATTTTTGTTTTAATTTACGGCCATGAGTTACCTCTGTCATTAAAAACTATGAGTAAACCTCATCTTAAAATATCTGCATCTCACCCAACAAGTAAACCATTATTTAGTTATTCCCCTAATTTTGACATTATCTCCATGTTTGCCAATCAAATGTCTTGATAAATGTGTTTCAACATAAACCTTGTATTTAGGATTAATACATTAGGAGAGATTATTACAAATGGAATAACTAGGACAAAGACTATGCACATTTGAAAGACAGGAATAATTTTACCAAAGTGCTCTCCAAAAATATTCTATTAATTTGTGTTCCTTTCAACGGTGAGCCTGTCTCATCCCACCCTCATCAACTTAAGACATCATAACTTGAAACAAACTTTGCTAGTGTGGCACTGCAATTCAATTTGCATGAGTGAGTTTGGTCATTTTTTTTGAGACGGAGTCTCGCTCTTGTCCCGTAGGCTAGAGTGCGATGGCGCAATCTTGGCTCACTGCAACCTCCGCCTCCCAGGTTCAAGCGATTCTCCGGCCTCAGCCTTCCAAGTAGCTGGGATTACAGGCGTAAAAAATTAACCATGCCTGGATAATTTTTGTATTTTTAGTAGAGACGGGATTTCACCATGTTGGCCAGGCTGGTCTCTAACTCCTGACCTCAGGTGATCTACCTGCCTCAGCCTCCCAAAGTGCTGGGATTACAGGTGTGAGCCACCACGCCCAGCCGAGTTTGATCATTTTTAATGTATTTATTATTTGTCTATGTTTTTCCTTACGTAAATGTCTTAGGCTTTGAAGTGTGAACTCTTCATATATGTATTCAGGAGCTCGTACTATTTTATATGTGTCATAAATACACGTCATGGATTCAGTTTTGTTTTCTAATAATGTTTAGGTTGCTGACTGGTAAAATGAGTTCAATCTTTATGTAGTCAAATCTATCAGTAAATTTCTTCATGACTTTTTCTTTCTTTTAAACTTAGAAATCTTAGAAAATTAATTACCAAGTCAGAAGAATAGTCACGTTTATTTTCTTTTGTATTGTGATTTTACTTTCTCCTTATCCATCAATCAACCATGAATGTGGAAGTGTGTGGATGTGTGACACTGTGTGTATAAGTGTGTGTGTGCAGCCAGAAGTGCACTGCGAGGTGAAGATTCAACTAGATTTTAACTTGCTACTTCATTGAAAAGTCTTTTTTAAAAAAACTATGATGTCACAATTAATTTATAGTAATTTTTTTCAAGATATTTTGTCATTACTATCTGTTTTTCAAGGTTAACTTCAAAATTACATTTTCAAGTTTAAAATTACCCCATTGACCTTTTAAAAAATTGCTACTTACGTTTGTGATTGATATTCATATTTTCAAAGCAAAGCATATTCTATTTAGTGATAATAGGTATTAGATCTATAAAGAAAAGCAAAGGAACGATCAAAACAAAAATCAGGATAGTGCTTGCTTCTGGGGAGGAAAGAAGAAACTGTGATTAGGAAGGGTTCATGAGGGAGTCTAAAGTGTTGGTAAAAATCTATTGCTTAACTTAAGTAGTGGCCATATTATTTATCTTTGGTGAATAATAAGATTACAAATAATTTAGCAACTGAAGCAATAGATGTTTATAATCTCACATTTTCTATGGGTCAGGACTCTGGGCACAGCTTAGCTGGGGCCACTGCAAGGCTATGATCAAGACGTTGGTTGGTTGGGCTGCAGTTTTATCTGAGGCTTAACTGGGGAAGGATCAGCCTCCAGGCTCATGTGGTTGTCAGCACCATTTTGTCTCTTGCCTGCTGAGGACTGGAGGCTGCCCCTCAGTTTCCTGCTACATGGCTACCACATAAGGAGACTTACATGGTATCTTGCTTCTTTACAGCCAGCAAGGGACAGAGTCTCCAGCAAGACTCATGTTACAATCTTTTTTTTTTTTTTTTTTTTTTTTTTTTTTTTTTTTTGACTCTCACTCTGTCTCTCAGGCTGGAATGCAGTGGCATGATCTTGGCTCACTGCAGCCTCCACCTCCCAGGTTCAAGCAAATCTCCTGCCTCAGCCTCCCAATTAGCTGGGACTACACCACCACACTTGGCTAATTTTTGTATTTTTTTAGTAGAGTTGGGGTTTTGCCATGTTGGTCAGGCTGGTCTTGAACTCCTGAACTCAAATGATCCACCCACCTCAGCCTCCCGTGGTTATGGGATTACAGATGTGAGCCACCGTACCCAGCCAAGACTCATGTTACAATCTTATGTGACATAACACATAATCACATGTGTGGAATACCTACATCCCCTCACCTTTACCATCCTGCGTATGACTAGAGGCAGGTTACATATTCTGCCCACACTCACAGGCAGGGGATCCCAGAGCACAAGAGTTTCAGATTTCAGGGGCTCTGTGCTCATTTACATGTGTTTATTTATTTAATTGTACACATACTTGATAGGTATTTCTAAACCTATGATAGGTTTCACAATTTAGATATTTTAAAACTGTGAAATAATTATTTTAACTGATTAATTTAGATCTGAGTGCACCCACATACATCCAAGCAAAAAGGATCTCACTACCATCGATGTGTGAGTCTTAAATAAAATCTAGAACTGACTCAGGTACCCAGGATGACTGATTTCTCACTTCTGAGATATTGGCAGTTGCCATGAACTCAGAAGGCACTCTTTATATTGTACTTGGAATTTTTCAAATTGTTTAGAAATTACTACCATGCCCAACTTTGATTTGGAAAAAAAAAAAAGAGGAATTATTTTAATCTATAGGTAATTTAAAAAGAAATAAAATTTTTATAACATTTATGATGTACACAGACCGTATCTCCGAAGGTTGAATCTTCTTTGACCCCTTAATAAAGTTTAGTAGTTTTATTCATTCACGTACTACATCTTTCATGCCAAATTTTTCCTACGTTTTATTTTTGTTCCTATTGTGAATGGGCTCTTTATTTTTAGATTTCCATGGACTGGGGCTATTAACCAGGAACATGACTAAGTTTTGGATATGCACCAAGTATCTTGGCACTGTGCTAAACTACCATTAATTTTCCAAGAGTTTGTATTTTTTCTTTTTTTTTTTTTTAGGGTTTCTACGAACACAATGGCGAGATCTGGAAACTATGCCAGTTCTTGTTTCCTCCATTTCAGTGGCCATAACCTTGATTTACGTCTCAGGGAAGCAAGTTCCATAAAAAACTTTAGCTGTCAGACTCGAACATCTCAGACTGTCAGTTTCTACTGTAGGCCAGTCGCTTAACCTCTCTGTGCCTGTTTCCTCATTTGGAACGTGGAGCCGTCATGGAATCTTCCTCATCGGGTTATTGTGAGGATTAAATAAGACAATACCTGCTTTAGCACAGTGTCCAACTCAAAGCTCAATACGTTCATTGATAAAGCAACATCATTGTTATATTTTAATAGGAACTTAAAAATGAAAGGGAGGAGACCCCCAAGTTATTAATACCGTGCTGGGTGGCAGGAGCAGGCAGCAGAGGACAGTGACACCTTCCAGGTCTCCTTCCTCCTGGGGGGACAGGTCTGGGCTCATTCTAGGCAGCATGTTATTTATCAAGAGCTTCAGGGAGGCGAAATGGCAGTCCCAGCATCCCATTACTAACTCAAATCCAGCCCACCTCTCTGTAAAGCCCATGCTCACCTCCCCAAGTCACCATCCTGGAGGGATTTACTCGGCCCAGAGCTTCTCGGCCCTGGCTGCACGTAGGAACGCTGCAGGGTCTCTAATAATCTCTATCGATGCCTGACCCCACCTCGGACCAAATGACCCTGACGCTCTGAGGGTAACTTGACCTCAGCATCTTTTCACAGCTCCCCATGTGGTTGTCATGACCAGGAATGAGAACCACAGGTGGCCTCACTCCGGCATCTATAACACTGACGTTTCAGGCAGTAACCATGGAAACCTGGCCCAAATTCTAGATGAACTCACACACACCCCTCTCTTAGTAATAAATGAATTTGTCCATTACTGCCTATGATGGTTATTTTTAATGTATCAACTTGGCTGGGCCACAGTGTTCAGATATGTAGTCAAACATTAATCTGGATGTTTCTGTGAAGGTTTTTTTTTTTTTTTTTTGAATGAAACTCACATTTAAATCTGTGGATTTTGAATAAAGCGAATTGCCCTGCATAACGTGAGCTGGCCTCATCCAATCAGTTGAAGGCCTTGCTAGAACACAGACTGACCTTACCCTAAGCAAGAAGGAATTCTGCCAGCAGATAACCTTTGAATTTGGGCTATGGGTCTTCCCTGCAACTCCAGTCAATCTTACAGATTTCGGATTTACCATGTTTCCACAATCATGTGCACAAATTTTCTTCTTTGAGACAGAGTCTCACTCCTATTGTCCAGGCTGGAGTGCAGTGGCACAATCACAGCTTACTGCAGCCTCCACTTCCTGGGCTGAGGTGATTCTCACACCTCAGCCTCTGCAGCAGATGGCACTACAGGTGCACTCCATCACACCTGGCTGATTTTTTTGTATTTTTTGTAGAGATGAGGATCTCACTATGATGTCCAGGCTGGTCTAGAACTGTGCTCAAGTGATCCTCCCTCCTTGGCCTCCCAAAGTGCTGGGATTACAGGTATGTGCTGCTGCACCTGGTTGTGTGCATCAATTTTTAAAAATAAATCTGTCTGTACACACACACACACACACCCCATGTTGGTTCCATTTCTCTGGAGAACCCTGAGGAAACACTGCCATGATAAAACCTGGCCTCTTACTCAGCATAGTCATAAACAAAGCATCCAACTTATATTAGTCTGTTTTCACACTGCTGATACAGTCATACTCAAGACTGGGAAGAAAAAGAGGTTTAATTGGACTTACAGTTCCACATGGCTAGGGAGGCCTCAGAATCATGGCGGGAGGAGAAAAGCACTTCTTACATGGTGGTGGCAAGAGAAAATGAGGAAGAAACAAAAGCAGAAACACCTGATAAATTTATCAGATCTTGTGAGACTTACTCACTATCACTAGAGTAGCATAGGAAAGACTGGCCCCCAGGATTAAATTACCTCTCCTTGGGTCCCTCCCACAACACGTGGGAATTCTGAGAGATACAATGCAAGTTAAGATTTGGGTGGGGACACAGCCAAACCATATCACCACTCGTGCTTCTTTTGAAAACCCTGAGTAGACAATGAGTGTCATAGAAGCACAGGATAGTCAACCTTGCCGGAGGCAATACAGACCACCTGGTGTAACTAAAATAGAACCCTAGAGTTAGAAATAACTCTTGGGGCTATGATGCCCCCCAGGGGACATTTGGCAATGTCTGGAGACATTTTTGTTTGTCACAACTGAATGGGGGTGCCGCTGGCATCTGGTGGGCACAGGTGACGGACACTGCTCAGCATCCTAGAGCGCATAGGACAGCCCCTGCAACAGAAGCATCGAGTGTAAAATGTCACGGTGCCAAGGCTGAGAAACTCCGTGTTAGGAGGAGGAAACACTTCCTCATTGTGGAAACTAACTTCTCATCTCACAAAAGGTGACTGGGATCTCACAAGAGGCGATTTGGATGGAGCCCTAAAGAGGCAACAAGAACCTTTTTGTGTTTTTTGTGGAGATGGGGCCCCATTATGTTGCCGAGACTGGTCTCAAATTCCTGGGCTCAGGTGATCCTCCCACCTCAGCCTCCCAAAGTGCTGGGATTACAGGCATGAAACATTGTACCTGGCCAATAGGAACCTTTTTGATGAACTGGAAAAAGAGCTTGGGGGAAAATATTACTGGAAAGGCCAGGACACATTGGAGAAATTCTTTAGAAACCAACTTTACCTTGGAGGTAGGACCAGGAGTCCAGCCAATGGGAGCTTCGTGGACATGAATGTGTGGCTTAAATTACGTTTCTATGTGGGCATGAAATCAGATGCTCTGCCCATGAAGCGTTCTAGCACCAAGTCAGTGCAAGACCCGAGGTGGTGAGGGGCCATCTGTGTTTTCTTGCTGCAGCTGTTGTTGTTTTAAATACCAGGAGCAGTCTGATAACTTTCTGGGGGAGCGCAATACAGAGAACTAGGATGCCAGACTGGCTGTCTCTCTGCTAAGAATTATCCTATTGTTCTGACTATAAGATGTGCATGACTTCACATTTTAACCTCTCGAAAATTGGGACACGTCCAGGCAGTAGCAGTCATGTGTGATGTTCAGAACACAATGCCTCGTTTCCTCGGTAAAGTTTACTAAAAGAGTTCATGAGTAAGTGGGAAAAATGAATTAGGTACTAAACAAATAATACTTTTGTTTCTTCATTTGTAAGTGGAGAGATTACAACAAAGCTGTATGAATTCATTGGGATGACATGGTCAAGTGATTGAAAAAGATTAAGTTTCCTTTGATGTTCTTCTCTCTTGCTTGCCTTACATCTCAAAGGATGTTTCTCGGATGACATTAAAAACAAAGAAAAATGGAAAAGTAGCGCTCCCTTGAGATGAATGTACCTTAACCTCAGGAAAACACTCAACCAGAGGCACAGAAGCGGGTTGGACAACACGTGGCTCCAGGGGCATGTGAATTTCCAGTTGAGCATTTTAATGTATGACCGATTCCATATGAGGCAAGTGCAATGTGGCTACCTTGAATCAAACTAGTGAGTCCTCTGTCTATCCTAGTAGGGACACGAGAAAGGAGAGGGCAGATGTGGCTCCACTCAATGGCATGGATGGGCTTGGGCCCCCTGGGCACCACACACTAGGACAGACGCAGAGGTTACAGGGGCCCTGGCTGATGTGACAGAGTCCCTCGCTATTGTCTCCATTCATTCACTTATTCATTCCTTCCGCAAATCATTGTTAGTGCTGAATTCGTTTCCTGTGGCTGCTGTAACAAATTCCCACAAACTTGGTGGCTTAGACAGCACAGGTTCATTGTCCTACAGCCCTGGAGAAATTAGAACTGCGTCTCACTGGACTAAACTGAGGACGTCAACAAGGCTGCTCCTTTCTAGAGGCTCTGGTTGAGTCCGTTTCTTTGCTTTTTTTTAGAACTTCTAGGGGCTCTCTGGGTTTCTTGGCCTGCGGTTTCTTCTAGCTTCAAAACCAGCAAGGGTGAGCTGGGTCCTTTCCATGTCATATCTGACACATCTCTCTGACTCTCTTTTGTCTCCTCTCCCACCTTTTTTTTTTTTTTCTTTTGAGACACGGTCTCACTCTGTCACCTAGGCTGGAGTGCTCGGCCCTCATGGCTCACTGCTGCCTTGACCTCCTGGGCTCAAGTGATCCTCTCACCTCAGCCTCTGGATTACCCAGGACTACAGGCCTGCACCACCATGCCCAGATAATTTTTAAAGTTTTTTAGGGACAGGGTCTCTGTATGTTACCCAGGCTGGTCTTGAACTCCTGGCCTCAAGCAATACTCCACCTTCTAAATGCTAGAGTTACAGGCATGACCACCAGGCTGAGCTCATCTCCTGCTTTTAAAGGCCCTTGTGATGACAGTGGATCCATCCAAATAGAACAGGATGATCTCCCTGTTTTAGGGTTAGCCAATTTACAACACTCATTCTCTCAGCCACCTTAATTTCCCTTTGCCATGTAAAGTGACATATTCACAGCCTCCTAGGACTCAGATGTGGACATTTTTGGGAGCAGGTGGGAAGCACTAACATGCCTGTCCCACCAGTTCCTAGACTGTGCCAACATTGTGCTAATCACACATGGGGCAGATCAGAGGTGGTCTCTCCTCCCACAGCGAGTATGCATTCTAGAGAGGAAGACAGCTCTCCAAGAGTAGCTATATATATCAAGTAGCAATAAATGATACAAGAAGACATCATATGGTCCAGGGATAGAGAGTTAAGGGGTGTAGTGTGGTGGTTTTTGAGAGCATGGTCATGGAAAGCTTTTCTGTAAAGATGATAACGGAGCAGAAACCTGGGTGTTGAGAAGGAGCCTCTGATCTGGGGCAGAATAATCCAGGCAGAGGGGAAAGCAAGAGCAAAGGCCCTGAGGCATGCACAAGGAATTGCCAGAAAGCCAGCCGTGTTGCCGGGGCAAGGTGAAAAGCGCGGGTAAGGGAAGGGAGATGATGGTGGCGAAAGCAGAGATCAGATTACTGGGACATTATGGGCCAAGTGGTTTGGGGTTTGTTGTTGTTGTTGTTGTTGTTGCTGTTGTTGTTGTTTTTTGAGACAGAGTCTCACTCTGTCATCCAGGCTGGAGTGCAGTGGTATGATCTCAGCTCACTGCAGCCTCCACCTCCCGGGCTCAAGCAATTTGCCTGTCTCAGCCTTTCGAGTAGCTGGGGTTACAGGCACACACCACGACGCCTGGCTAAGTTTTGTATTTTTAGTAGAGACGGGGTTTTGCCATGTTGGCCAAGCTGGTCTCGAACTCCTGACCTCAGGTGATCCACCTGCCTTGCCCTTCCAAAGTGCTGGGATTACAGGCTTGAGCCACCACTCCCGGTCCCTGGGTTTTAATTCTAAGGAAAATGGGAAGCCACTGGAGGGCTTTAGGAAGGATGGCAGCATGCTCTGATTGACGCTGAAAATAATCACCTCTGTTGCTGAGTGCGATCGGTTTGTCGGGGGCAAGGGTGGAGGCCGTGAGAGCTGGTGCGGAGGCATCTTGGCTGACTGAGGGTACAGTAATGAAAACAGGCAGCCACGGGATCTGTTTTGTAGTGGAACCCATAGCGCTGCAGACAGAGTACATGTCAGGTGAGAGAAATATGGAGGGATCAGGGAGGATTCGACTCTGCCTGAGCCAACAAAGTCTCCTTAAAGGGAGGGGCTGGTTAGCCTGGAGCAGAGACCGTTCGGATCAGGGATTCACCAACACTCTCTTGAAACGCCTGAATGCCTGTCATGGGGGAACATATTTTCTTGATTCTCTCCGCCCTTAGATGTGAAAACAAAGCCCAAATGAAGGACAGATAAAGAGAAGGAGATGTCAGCTAACCTAGACATCTCATATTGGAAGTGGCATGAGCTGCGGGGCCAGAGGAAACAGCATGCAACCCTGACTCTGCTGTTCCAGTGCTGGAATTGGGACAGGTTATCTGAAGTCTCTGACATGACATTTCATTATCTCTAACACGACAGAGGTAATGTTATTATAATACTAAAAACAACAGCAAACACTTACATCGCTGTGATTTGTGATATGATAAGAAGTATATTTTGATCTCTGCTCTCAGTTCCTGAGATAGGAGTCCTAAAACCCTAGTACATAGGGGTGCTAGGAGAATCTTTTGTTCTAATCGAATTGGTCTTTGCCTCTTGGTTCCTGACACACAGCTCCTAAATCCCTTGGCATTTCCAGGGTGATAGGAGCATTTCCTGTTCTAATGATGTGACTCTCGGTGGGCTCCTCGATAGCCTCAGGGTGGGGGGTGGTTGCCAGGGGAACCAAGCATGTGAGTAGAGGGTTGGAACTTTCATCCCCACCCTTTGAGGAGAGGAGATGGGCTGGAGGTTGAGTTGATTACCAATGGCAGTGATGTCATCAATCATGCCCATGTAAGGAAGCCTCCATAAAAACCCAAAGGGACAGGGTTTGGAGAGGTTGCAGGCAGCTGAACACGTGGGGATGCCTGGAGGTGGGGAGGCGCCACCAGTAAGGGCCTGGAAGCTCCCTGTCCCCTCCCCACACCTTTTCCCATGCATCTCTCCCATCTGGCTGCTCATCTCTATCCTTTGTAACATCCTTTATAATAAATGGGTCGTCGTAAGTCAAGTATCTCCCTGAGTTCTGTGAGCCGCTCTAGCAGATTAATCAAACCTGAGGAACGGGTCACAGGAAACCCCAATTTATAGCCAGTTAGTTGAAAGTACAGGTCACAACCTAGGGCTTGTGACTGGCATCTGAAAGAGGGGAGTCTTGTGGGACTGAGTCCTTAACCTGTGGGATCTGACGCTCTCTAGGCAGACTATGGCAGAACTGAATTGAATTGCAGGACGCCCAGCTGGTGTCTGCTGGAGAATTAGTTGCTAGTGAGGAGAAATCCTCATGCACTTTTGGTGACCAGAGGTGAGTGGTGTCTGTGGGAAACTAGGAGAGACCGATTGGTTCTTCCTGTCTCTCACAATAGCGCTTTTAACGTGTGAAACACCGTTCTAACAGCTGTGTGTGTGGAAACTCATTCCTTACAGCAGCCTGAGGACACAGGTGCTCCTATCATCGCCATTTAGAAAGCAGGCGCAAGGAAGTTGAGTTCTTTGCTTAAGGTCAAACAGCAAGTATAGGGCACTGTCATCATACATCATACAATCATCTCTACAAGATACAGACTGCCTGTCCTTCGCCTCCACCTGTCAAACACATCAATCAAAACATGACGTGTGACATTATTAACTGTTTTGTGATGACACAATACTATTTAGTTTCAGGATCAAAATTCAGCAAGCTCTCAAAGTCTGGAATTGTGGCTGGAAACAAACACGTTGGCATATAGAGTGGATAAAAGGCAAGACAGTTCTGCCTTTAGAGTCTAGATTCAATCACACAAACTCACTCTATAGCCCTCAGACCACAGCTGGAATGTTTTTCCTCGATGGTGATCCCTGGGGGCTGCGGCTGACCAAGGGCCACGGCTCCTCTGCAGAAAGTCCAGGATGGCACCCTGGTGGACCCTGAAGAAAAGGCACCTCACCAGGCTGTTTGCCTCTCCTCCCTCTGGCCTCTGGCACTGCACTTCTGGTTGCATTAAACTTCGCAACCCACTGTTTTGGAAACATAGAATAAAAGGGCTTCAGTCACGTGACGGTGGCTGGTACTGTCCAGATCTGAGTGTTGCACAAGAATGTACTTTGGTAATAATTCAGCCATCCTTTTGTATGTTAAGTCCTAAGGCATCGAGGTTTTACTGAGTACTTTCTATGAGCTGAACACCACTGGGGATACAACAGTGAATAGTACGAACACAGTTCTGCCTCGTACTGAGCTTTTGTTAAGAGACAAAATGATTGTCAAGAGTGACAAATACACCATGCGCTGGCTGGAGCATGAAGGAAATGCAGATTGTCCTCCAAGTTCAATGAGAAGCACTGAGGGATGATCTGGCAGGAGGGTGATGAAGGCTGGGCTGGGAGTGGCAGCCAAGCAGGAAGAGAGAGAGAGCTGAGATACAGCTTGGATCAGATTCAATACCAGAGTGATGAATGGATGAGGTTAAAAAGGAAGCAGAAGGAATCAAAGGTGATACTGAGATAAACAAGGAAGCTGGTGGGGTCATCTACTGAGATATTGAGGCAATCACAGGGCCAGTGATAAGAGAAGACTTTGGCGGAGAAACTCAGGAGTCTGTGAGTCACCACGTGGTAATGTCAGGTACACAGCTGAATATACAGGTCTGGAGCTTAGTGGAGCTGTCTGGACTAGACATTCTGGTCTAGTTTTTGTCCCCTGTAATGTAAACTACTTCTGATCTCCCTTTCTGAGAGGCATGGAATTTAAAATTCCACTTGCCAATCAGTGACTGCATTCAGTATGCCTCAGGCTGTGTTAATCTGCACTAGAACAGACACCGCATCAGGCAGCAACTGCAGTTGGAGCTACCACTTGGCTATGTTTCTAAAGTTCCAGGGTCTTCTGATACGATCCATATAATTTTCGTAGGATCAGGCTAGTGAATCAAATAGCACATGAGAGACACCACTGCTCCGGAATGCTTCCAGACTCTGAGGATGGCACTGGCCCTTGCCATTTTCCTGGGATGCCATATCGTTCCTCCTTCTCTTAGCCAAGCAAGAGAAGATCATTCCCTATCTTGGCAGGAAGTTGAAATTCTAGGGCTCCAGCTGGTCTTTTCTACTGTAATAACTTTTACACGGCAGGTCGGGGCAGAGTGAGGGTCCTCCCGATGGCTAAGAGTGTCCTTCCTACAAATATTTCGGGCCCAGGGAAATGAGCATAGGGTGGGTTTGTGGACTCAGTGCACTACCATGAGACACATCTGGGCCAGACCTCTATTTGTTACCTGATTCCCATATGGCCAATGATAACAGGCGAGCCTGGGTGATGTTTTAGGTCCCTGAATGCTATCATCAACCCAGACCCTCTATCCAACAGCCCTGGAAACATCTGTTACTTTCCCCTAGTGCGTGGTTACTTGAGTAAGTGGCCACAAGGTCTTTAGGGGTATTAAATGAGGGAGTCGCTACTGTCTCTACTTCATGTTTTACCTTGAGGCAAGGGGACCTGCTGTTTATGCCCTTGTATCAGGAAGTCATTGGCCAAGCCTGAGGCTGGTGGCCTGCCTGGTAAGGCTTCCTGTTGGCTGCGGGCTGTCCTGCGGAAAAGGGAGCAGCTGTGAGATTCTATCAGCACCATTCCTAGCAGGAAGGGACTGGGGTATGGACTTAACAGAGGGGCTGCAGGTGGAATATCAGTAGCATTCGCTAGTCATCTGCTGAGGGCAACGGATAGATGGGGAGGCAAGAGAATTACAGAAAACAAAGGAGGCTCAAGAAACACTTTTTAGAGAATGAGATTTTGGACAGCATGCCACCCATCTGAGCATGGCGACATGTGTTGTGATGGAATCTGCATTATCCAGCGTTCTCTAGAGAAACAGAACCAATAAAAAGATAGAGAGAGATACATAAATTTACTATAAGGAACTGGCTCATGAAATGGCGGTGGACTGATAAGTCCCAGGGTCTGCAGTTGGCAAGCTGAAGACCCAGGAGAGCTGACAGTGTAGCTCTAGTCTGCATCTGAAGGCCTGAGACCTAAGAGAGCCGATGGTGTAGTTCTCATCTGAAGACCAGTAGGCACAAGACCCAGGAAGGGCCCACATTTTTGTTCAAATCCAAAGGCAAGAAAAAGACCAATGATCCAGCTCAAAAACAGTTAGGCAGGAGCCATTCCCTCTTACCTGGGACAGGGTCAGCCCTTTTCTTCTAGTCAGTCCTTCAACTGATTGGACAAGGCCCACCCACATGGAAAGGCAGCCTGCTTTACTCAGTCTGCTGCTTCAAATGCTAATTTCATCCAAAAAGACCTTCACAGAAATGCCAAGAGTAGTGTTTGACCAAATGTCTGGGCACCTTGTAGTCCAAGCAAATTGATGCATACAATTAAACCATCACAAAATCCATCTTCCAGGCTGGCCTATCCACAAGGCAGAAGAGAAAGTGGGGAGTTGGAGCCATCTTGCATTGGAATTCTGTCATAAACTGTGAAGAAGGAAGGGAGGCAGAAGAGTTTAGAGTAAGGGTGGATATTAAGGTAAAATCTGGGATCTGGCTTAAAAGAGGAAAACAGAGAGGGCTGGTGAACTTGGGAGAAGCTAAAGTGTCAATGGTTCATCTCAGTCACGGAGCAAACAGAAGCAGAATTGAATGAGGTCACTAGGGTTGCTGTAATAAAGTCTCACAAACCACGTGGCTTCAAATAGGAGAAATGTATTCTCCCACAATCCTGGAGGCCAGAAGTCCAAAATCAAGGTGCTGGCAGGGTCGTGCATCCTCTGGGTGGAATCCTTCCTTCCCTCTAGCAGCTTCTGGTGGTGTCCATGGGCCCTTGGCATCCTGTGGCTGGCAGCTGCATCACTCCAATCTCTTTCTCTGTCATCATGTGGATGACACAAGCAGAGCTCCCTGTGTGTCACAGTCTCCTTTTTATAAGGATACCAGTCATACTGGATTAGGGCCCACCCCAGTGACTTCATCTTAACTTGATTACCTCTGTAAATAGTCTATTTCCAAATAAGGGCACATACACAGGTCCCGGAGGTTAGGACTTTAACGTATCTTTTCAAGGAGACACAGTTCAACCCATAACAGGCATAAACTCTAAATGTCATGACTTACCATGTGATATGATTTGGCTGTGTGTCCCCACCTAAATCTCATCTTGAATTGTAATCCCCACACACTGGGGGAGGGGCCTGGTGAGAGGTGATTGGATCAGGAGGGCAGTTCTCCTATGCTGTTCTTGTGATAGTGAGTGAGTTCTCATGAGATCTGATGGTTTGAAAGTGTCTGACACTTCTGCCCTCTCTCCTGCCACCACGTAAGGTGTGCCTTGCTTCCCCTTTGCCTTCCTCTATAAAAGTAAATTTCAGCCGGGCGCAGTGGCGCACACCTGTAATCCCAGCACTTTGGGAGGCCGAGGCGGGTGGATCACCTGAGGTCAAGAGTTCAAAACCAGCCTGGCTAACATGGTGAAACCCCATCTTTACTAAAAATACAAAACAAAATTAGCTGGGCATGGTGGTGGGCACCTGTAGTCCCAGCTACTCAGGAGACTGAGGGAGGAGAATCACTTGAACCCAGGAGGCGGAGAATGCAGTGAGCCGAGATTGCACCACTGCACCCCAGCCTGGGTGACAGAGTGAGACTCTGCCTCCAAAAAAAAAAAAAAAAAGTAAATTTCCTGAGACCTCCTCAGCCATGCTGAACTGTGAGTCAGTTAAATTTCTTTTCTTTATAAATTACCCAATCTCAGGCAGTTCTTTACAGCAGTGTGAAAACGGACTCATATACCATGTTGCTGTGAAAATTAAATGAAATGACAAATGATAAGGTATTTTTGAAAGGAGAAAAGCACAGCAAATTATTGTTTCCTACACTAGTTATGTCACTAGTAACAGTCTCTTGCTTGTCTTGGAATGGATAGTCATTCAGATGGAGACGATTAGTCAGGCTCAAGGTAGAGACACTTTGAGTTGGAAGATTCTGACCTATCGGCATTTCTCCATTTGAGATAGTTCCGAAGACAAATGATTACAGAAACCACAAACTCAAGGGTCTTCTGAGCCATAAATGAAATATCATTCTTAGAATCAGCAACATGGAATGTGTTAATTACTACTGAGATGTGGAAACATGTCATGGCATTGACTGAGCTTTATTCATTCAGACCTCCTCACTTGGACTTTGTGATATTCCAACCCAGAGATTTAGTCTTTCTATAGAATTGTCTCATTAAAAGGTGTGTTTCCTTTTTTCGCTCTTTTTTTATGGTAAAAATACACAGAATTAAAATTAACCTTCTGGCCGGGTGCAGTGGCTCACGCCTGTAATCCCAGCACTTTAGGAGGCCATGGTGGGCAGATCACCTGAGGTCAGGAGTTCGAGACAAGCCTGGTCAACATGGCGAAACCCCATTTCTACCAAAAATACAAAAAATTAGCCAGGCATGGCCGCGCGTACCTGTCATCCCAGCTACTCGGGAGGCTGAGGGGAGAGAATCGCTAGAACCTGGGAGGCGGAGGCTGCAATGAGCCATGATCAGGCCACTGCACTCCAGCCTGGGCAACAGAACGAGACTCCATCTCAAAAATAAAATAAAATAAAATAAAATACACTTTATTAACCACTTTTATGTGTACAGTTCAGTAGTGTTGAGTATGTTTACATTGTTGTGCAACAGATCTTTATAATGTTTTCATCTTGCAACTGTGAAACTATATATCCACTAGATGCTACTTCCCCTTCTCCCTTCCCTTTGGCCATTGTTAACCACCCTTCTACTTTCTATTTCTATAATTTTGACTATGTTAGATACTTCAGAGTTAAAATAAATTCCTACAGTATCTGTTCTTCTGCAGCTGGCTTCTTGTGTTTAGCATAATGTCTTTGAAATTCTTCCATGTTGTAGCATGTGACAGGATTTTTTTCTTTTTAAGACTGCATAATAGTCTGTTGTATGTATATACTATATTTTCTTTATCCATCCATCTTTTGATGGGAATCTAGGTTGCTTCCACCTGTTGGCTATTGTGAATAATGCTGTACTGAACATGGATATACAAATATCTTTCTGATATTCTGTTTTGAATTCATCTAGATATAAACCTGGAAGTGGGATTGCTGGATCATACGGTAACTCAATTTTCAATTTTATGAGAAACTTCCTTATTTTTTTTTCTGTCTTGTATTTCCACTAACAGTGCAACTTCTTCACATCCTTGCTGACACTTATTATTTTCCATTCTTTTGACAGTGGCCATCCTGATGGATGAGGTGATAACACATTATGGTTTTGATTTACATTTCCCTAATGATTAGTGCTATTGAGCATCTTTTCATGTGCTTATTGGCCACTCATATCTTCTTTGGAGAAATGTCTATTTAAGTCCTTTGCCCATTTTAAATTGTCTTATTTGTTTGTTGTTGTTGTTGTTGAGTAGTAGAAATTTCTTATGTATTCTGCATATCAATCCCTTATCAGATAAACAATTTGCAATTATTTCCTCCTATTCCATAGGTTGCCTTTCCACTCTGTTGATTCTTTCTTTCGATGCACAGAAGTTTTTGAGTTTGGTGTAGTCTTATTTGCCAGTTTTTGTTTCTGTTTCCTGTGCTTTGGGTGTCATATATAAGAAATCATTGCCAAATCCAATGTCCTGAAGCTTTTCTCTTGTGTTTTCTTCTAGGAGTGTAATAGTTTTAGGTCTTACATTTGGGTCTTTTATTCCTTTTGAGTTGATTTTCATATCTGCTACAAGGGAAAAGTCCAACTTCATTCTTTTGCAGGTGGATATCCAGGTTTTCCAACACCATTTTTTGAAGAGACTATCCTTTCTTCACTCTGTAGTCTTGGCACTCTTGTTGTAGATTATTTGGCCATAAATGCAGGGGTTCATCTCTTGGCTCTCTGTTCCTGCCATTGATCTATATATCGATCTTTATGCCAGTACCACTACTGTTGCTTTGTAGTATGTTTTGAAATCAGGGAGTGTGAGGCCTCCAGCTTTGTTCTTTTTAAAGATCATTTGGGCTATTTGGGGTCCCTTGTAATTCCATATATATTTCAGTATTTTTTTTCCAATTTCTGCAACAAGTGCAGTTGGGACTTTAACAGGGATTGCATTCAATGTGTAGATTGCTTTGGGTAATACAGACATTTTAACAATATTAAGCCTTCCAAACAAAGAGCATTGGATGTTTTTCCATTTATTTGTATCCTCTTCGATTTCTTTCACCAATGTTTGGTACTTTTCCATGTACAAGTCTTTCATCTTTATGGTTAAGCTTATTCCTGAGTATTTTATACTTTTTGATACTATAGTAAATGAACTTGTTTTCTTAAAAATTTCCTTTTTAAATTGGTCATTGATAGTGTATAGGAACACAATTGATTTTTGAGTGTTGATTTTGTATCCTGAAATTTTGCTAATTTTGTTTATTCATTCTAGCGGTTTTTTAGTAGGATCTTTAGGGTTTTCCACACATAAGATTGTATCATTTGCAAATAGAAATAATTTTAAGTCTTCTTTTCTGGTTTGTATGTCTTTAATTTCTTTTTCTTTTCTGATTGTTCTGGCTAGAACTTCCAGTATTATGTCAAATAATAATGGTGAGAATGGGCATCCTTGCCTGGTTCCTGATCTTAGAGGAAAAGCTTTCAGTGTTTCTACACTGGGTATGATGTCTGTTGTGGGTTTTCCATGTATGACTTTTACTATGTTGTGGTAGTTTCTTTCTATTCTTAGTTTGTTTGGTGTTTTTTATCATGAAAGGGGATTGAATGTTGTCAAATACTTTTTCCTCATCCATTGAGATGATCAGGTGGTTTTATTCCTCCATTTTGTTACATTGATTGATTTTCATATGTTGAACCATCCTTGCATTCTAGGTATAAATCCCAACTCATCATGATATATGATCCCTTTAACATGCTGTTGAATTTGGTTTGGTAGTATTTTGTTTAGGATTTTTGAATCAATTTTAATCAGGGGTATTATCTGTAGTGTTTTTTTCTTGCTGTGTCTTTGTCTGGTTTTGGTATCAAGGTAATTCTGGCTCATAGAATAAGTTTGAGAGTGTTCTCTTCGATTCTTTGGAAGAGTTTGAGAAGAACTGGTGTTAGTTCTTTAAATGTTTGATAGAATTCTCTAGTGAATCCATCTGGTCCTGGGCTTTTCTTTGTTGGGAGCTGTTTGATTACAGCTTCAATCTCCTCACTAGTTATAGATCTGCTCAGATTTCCTATTTCATTATGACTTAATCTTAGTTGGCTATGTGTTTCCATTAATTTATTAATTTCTTCTAGGTTATCCATTTTTTTTGGTATTTTTAAGTCTTTAAAGTCACGTATTAACAAGGTATATATGAACATTTTATGCCAAATATAATTATCATAATGGTTTCAAAAGGATTGTTGAATGAAATGGAGTGTAAGCAGTTTTGAATAGAATTAAAGGCAATTTGAATGCTGCAAATCATTGTAAGCACCTTATTTTAAAATAAAGTTTAATTTTCACTTCAAAATAATGTTTCCATGATTAGAAAAACAATTAGAAAAAACAATGAAAATTTATATGAAATCGAAACCAAACACATTCCCAGAAAATACTGTGAACATTTTTCTTATTTTCTTTCTAACTTCTTAAGTGTGTGGCTTATAATCACTCATTTATTTATCAAGCACTTAGGCTGCACCAAGGAGTAAAAGGGATACAATTATTACAAACCACCTGTTTACTTAAGTCATGCCCCTGCAGATATTTATGAAGGGAAGACTGTTCTTGGCAAGAAGAAAATGGCATATCACTAATCGCTTTTACTCAAATTGTTCAGTTGTCTGCAAATTCTATGGCCTTCTGGCCTGCCTTGCCCCATTCCCCATTCTGCCTGCAGAATCTCATTGCATTTTCCTCTTTTTCCATTTTGGCCTCCTTGGGAACCAAGTGAAGGAAAGGCCAATTCCTGTGTTTGTAACAATTAGTCTGGTTTTTGGTTGTAATGAGAAGACCCAGCAGGTGTTTCACAAAAACCAGGGCCAGAAACACGGGGTTTGTTGATTTTTGCCTTGGCATAGGAAAGCTAACCACCAACAGCTATAGTAAGGAGCAGCTCCAGGGGCTGACACCCCCAAAGAGAGAAGTGATTGACAGTGCTTCATTCTTCAGCTCACAGAGAAAAGAGCCTGGCTTGAAACCTGGGTTCCAGCTGCCAAAAAGTTAAGGTGACACTCCCTGAGTGCTATTTGCAGTGGGAACTTCAGCTCCCTCCCACTCAAGCCACAAAGGGGTAATGACTGAAATCTACTTCACTGTAGGAAGGGAGATGTTGAACTGAGATTTGTCTGTGGCAAGGCCAGCAGCCATCACATACTGTATGTCAGGCAAGAAGCCTATTGCTTAAAAAGCCTCTAGAAGGCTCCTCACCAACACAGTGGAACTAATCTCCAGGTTTCTGATACTAGAGATTATGTTCTTCTTCCCCAGGTTCTTTGGACATTCGAATCTCTAAATGATCAGGAAGCTGACCCTCCAATGTTCCCCAGAGCTACTTCCCAGCTCCCACAGATAAAACCCTCTAAGCTTCAGAAAAGGAGTGTGGCTCTGTGGTTGCTACTGGGTTGATGCAGAGAACACAGAGCCACTGCACAGCAGTTTCTCTTGTGTCTGGTGGATAGCTGAGCATGGGGAAAGATCAAGGGCATGGGGGCTGCTGAACTTCAGTTCCAGTTCCTGGCTGTGTGACCTCAGGCAAGTTATTTGATCTCTCTGAATGTATAAAATGGGAATGGCAGAGCTTCTGTATCACAGGAGTAGACAAGACAATATGTAGAAAGCACTTACATCGACAGGTCATCGAAAGTCAGTTTTCTCCCTGGGGATGGGAGCAGCCACCTTGAAAGAGAGTTACTTAATGGCATAGTGCCGTGTGCTCTTCCTTTCTGTTTCTTTGCTTGGCATTAACCGATGATTAATTTTGAAGAGTTACTGGAACAATTACAACTCAACTTGGTCAAAAAAGTTCTCACAAATAGAAGCTGACTGTCATTTATTCACTCAGTTCCTGTTGGCTGAGTGTTGGCTCTAGGACTGGCACTAGGCACTGGAATTAAACATTCTGGACTCCAGAGGGCCATGTAAACTCTTCCTGAAGGATGCAGAGGAAGATTCGAACTGGAGGAAAACCCTAAAATGTGAGTAGGAATTGATCAGGCCAAGAAAACAGGCAAAGGGTGCTCCTGTTTGGGGGAATGTTGAATGCCAGGGCAGCGACGGGAGCAGGGCAAGGTGTGTGAGCAAAGTGGAGCTCTCTCTGCTGGGAGCCAGTGGTGTCTGCAGGTCATGTGCCAGGGGCAGATGACTGCAGAGGAGATGTCATTGGCACAGTGTGCCCTGGAACTGGCGCTCATTGCAGATGCTTGCAATTCCCTCCTCCCTTCCTTTCTTTAAGTCAAGGCTTAATCAAGAACTGAACAACTGAAAGCCATCTAAGGGTTTGGAGCAGAGAAGCAATGATACAGCCTGCTTTTGTGAAACATGACTCCAGGGATGCTGTAGATAATTGAACTGGAGGGTGGAGATTGGCCATGGGGAGACCAGTCAGCAGGCTGATGTCCAGGTGGGAGAGGACAAGGGCTTGGACCAGGAGGATGACAGTGGGGATGGAGGGGACCAAGTTAGAGCCATCTTCAGAGATAGAACTCCCTGAATGTGGGGATCCAGGAGAAGGAAGGCAGTGAGGAGGATGAAGCAAGTTGTTTAGGCATCACCTAGCATAAGCAGAAGGGAGGTGTTTGATGTTATTGTTCATGAAGATAGAGAATAGAGGAGGAGGAGGAGGAGGGGTAAAAGAAGTGTAGCTTCATGGGAAACTGCAGGTTTTGTAGGAAGTGGCTTTTGCATACCTTCCAGTTTCCTCTGGCCCTTCACATCCCACCTTGCACCATCCACGGTTAAGCACAGATGGACATTCATTCATTCCCTCCTCCACACACTGACCCTCCACCAGCTTCCAAAGGGCTCACATTGCATGTGCATGAGGGTGCTCCGCTGGGCACTGCTAAGTGTGTGTGGCACTTACACTGTCAGAGAAAAGCTCCGAGAAAGGCAGTTTTACTGAAAACTCTTAAGGGACATTCCAGGCCCATTTCTGCAGCAAGCATAAAGTTGGAGATTCATTGAGCTGACAAGAACACTCTAGAGCAGGAGTAGCCAACTTTGACTCACATGCCTACTGGGCCTGCTCCTTGCTTTTTTAAATAAAGCTTTACTGGAACACAATCATGCATATCTGTTTACACATTGTCTATGGCTGCTTCTACACTAGAACGGCAGAGCTGTGAGAGCAACAGAAATTTCATGGCTAGCTTAGCTGAGACTATTTAGCCGCCTAGCCCTTTAAGAAAAATGTTGACCTGCTCTAGTGTGCTGCCATCTCTGGTGTGAACGGGTGTTTGATGGTGATTGAGGGACCTTGGCGCTCTTTGCCGAAAAGCCCTCCATGCCTAAGAATCAAGTTCAGGATCCTTAGCTTGCTGTCCGAGGCTCTCCTGCGATGTGAAGCAGACATGCTCCATGTCATTGCATAAAACCTTGGTGTAAAACATCAAGATCCATCAAATGACTTTAAAACATCCATTGCATTTAGTTCTTGTGCCTTGAATTTGATGCAGTAGTTCCATTGATTGAAATCTATTCTAAGGGAAGAATCCAAGCAACAGAGGAACACTTTGTTCCCTGGCCTGGCTATACCCACTTGTCTGAACTAATTTTTTTTTTTTTTTTTTTTTTGAGACAGAGTCATACTCTGTCACCCAGGCTGGAGTGCAGTGGTGCAATCTCGGCTCACTGCAACTTCTGCCTCCTGGGTTTAAGTGATTCTCCTGTCTCAGTCTCCTGAGTAGCTTGGATTACAGGTGCCTGCCACCATGCCCAGCTAATTTTTGTATTTTTAGTGGAGACCGGGTTTCACCATGTTGGCCAGGCTGGTCTTGAACTCCTTACCTCAAGTGATCCGCCTGCCTTGGCCTCTTAAAGAGCTGGGATTACAGGCGTGAGCCACTGCGCCTGGCCTGGACTAAGTTTTTTAAAGGCATCACTCCTCACACACACTCCACAAATACACACAAACTGTGTAAGGGACTCACAAATGCGGAAAGTCTTAGGGAGAAAAATTAAAGCAAGATTAAGAGGCCCAGAGTGCTGAAGACCATTGTCCAGATAGTGTGATGGGGACACCTTGTCTCAGGGTCAGCGCTCCTCTTGCCAGAGTCACCTCACTCACCTCCCCCTTATCACAGCTACTGCGGGTCCTGCCTTTATGTTTTATTTGTTTTTTTGTTTATTTATTTATTTATTTTTGAGACAGAGTCTCATTCTGTCACCCAGGCTGGAGTGCAGTAGTACCATCTCGGCTCACTGCAACCTTTGCTTCCCGGGTTCAAGCGATTCTCGTGCCTCAGCCTCCCGAGTAGCTGAGATTACAGGCATGCGCTACCTGCCTGGCTAATTTTTTTGTGTTTTTAGTAGAGACAGGGTTTCACCATGTTGCTCAGGCTGGTCTTGAACTCCTGACCTCAAGTGATCTGCCCACCTTGGCCTCCCACAGTGCTGGGATTACAGGTGTGAGTCACTTTGCCCAGCCCCTGCCTTTATTTAAAATGTTGACATTTTGTTTGTGATAAAGTTTTTTTTTATTCATTTTATTTTTTTAAACGATTGCATTAATTATTATTTATCTTGATAACTGAGTTTTCAGTATTCCCTTTACTTTTGATTCCCAGGCAACTGCCTCAGTCACTTCATCCCAGTCTCAGCTCTGGGAGGAGCAACTGAGGAAGTAGAGAAAATGGAAAGAGCACTGTGTCAAGGAGGCCAGGGGAAAAAGATTTGCCCAAAAGAAGGCTAATGTGACAGGATGAACATCAAAAACGTGACACTAAGTGAGAGCAGCCAGATACAAAAAGTCATATACCATATGATCCCATTTTTATGAAATGTTCAGAAAAGGCAAGTCCATAATCTAGAGAGGCAGAACATAGATCAGTGGTTGCCAGGGGCTGAGGTCTCATTTTGAGATGATGGCAACACTCCAAAATTAGATTGCCATCATGGTTGCATACTGCTATTAGGGTACTAAAAACCATTGAATTGTACTCTTAAAGTGAGTGCATTTTATGGTACATAAGTCACACTTCAAGTTAAAAAGAAAGAAGGCTGAGTAAGGCGAGGATTGGGAATTAAGCATTGAATGAGTAAATAAATGAGTGAGTGACTCAAAGACAGGCAGTATTTCTAAACAAGAGAGTGCCGCAGGATTCGAGAGTGGGAAGAATTAAGTCTAGAGGATCCGGTTGTTCCTTAGCAAGCCCAAGGGGGAGCGGTGGGCCACGCAGCCTCCTGATACTTACCAAGGTAGAAATCCCAGACTAGACTCCTTTTTGGAACATGAAAGATCAATACACATCAAGAGACTTAAAAGTGTGCACTGTCTGTTGTTTCTGTGCATTGCCTTTTGATACCATAATTCCATTTCTCGAAAGCTATGCTAAGGATAGAATCCGGATGATGGAAGAATGATTTACCCATATGTGCTCACTACAGAGCTGTGTGTAGTATTGGAAAAAGGGAGACAACCCAAATGACCAACTGGTTAAATGAAATATGGCCGAGTAACAGATAGAATGTTAAACAGCCACCTAAAATGATGCTAATGTTGAGGAAAAGTACACTGGAATGGAATATGGAAAAAGCAGGACAACAAAGGATAAAGAAAATATTGAAACCACCACAAGGAATTGTGTGTGTAGCATAAACACCCAATAGTAGCACAGCCACAGTGTTATGGAAGAGCGATGGGCTTATGGATTGGTTGGATTTTACTCTGTGATAAGTGCTTTCAGCACTGTGATCAGACATTTGGTACACTATCACTTTTCAAAGTCTGTGACTTAGTTATCCTTTTCTTGGTCAATTTCACAAATGAGGAAACTGAGGCTCAGGTTTAAGGAAATGTGTACGGGGTCACACAATTTGCAAGTGATGGAACCCAAGCCCAAAGAGGTGGAACTGGGCCTTCTCAAGTGTAGTTTAGTCAGGGTTCTCCAGGGAGACAGAATACGTGTTATAATCTATCTACATACACAGGACATGGACAGCTAACTAGCTAGATGGATGGATTGATGGGATTTATTATGGGAATTGGCTCACATGATTATGGAGGCTGAGAAGTCCCATGACAGGCCATCTGCAAGCTGGAGACCCTGGGATGCTGGCAGCATGGCTCAGTCCAAATCCAGAAGCCTCAGCACCAGGACAGCCAATGGTAATTCTCAGTCTGATGCCAAAGGCCTGAGAACCAGAGCAGTGGGTGGGGCACTGGTGCGAGTCCTGAAGTCCAAAGGTCAGGGAGCTTGGAGTTCTGATGTTCAAGAACAGGAGAAGAAGAGTATCCTGGCTCCAGGAGAGAGAAAACAAACAAACAAACAAACAAACAAACAAACAAACAAACAAAAAAAACTTGCCTTTTTTTTCTGCCCATTTTGTTTGATCCAGACCACAGTCAATAGGATGGTGCCTGCCCCCCTGGAGGGCAGATCTGCCCCCTTCAGTCCACAGACTCCCACACCAGTCTCCTCCAGAAAAACCCTCACAGACACACCCCAAAGTGAGGCTTGACTAACTCTCTAGGGATTCTTTAATTCAGGCACCTGAAATTAACCATCACACCCAGGATCCAGCAGGTATCCCTCCAGCCAGCCCATGAGGTGGGGTTCATTGCCCTTATTCCACCCTAGAGATGCAGCAGGTGAAGTGTGGAATGGTTCCGTTATGGCTCAGCGCCAAGCAACCAGCACTGAGGGGAGCTGGGATGCCTGTGGGTGGCCCGGGATGAGCTCCTGAACATCTTACATCCCGCAAGAGGACGGAGCATCCCTGATCTGAGAGTGAATAGAAGGCCTGGCACCAGGCCAAGGGCATCATCAAGGGAAAGAGGACTTCGCTCTGCTTCTGTTGAGAAGTGTTCTTTGTACCCAATGGTACAAAGACCAGGGATTTTGGTGACACAGCAGCCCGAGCCCAGCCTGGGTGCCTAGGATGCAGCTTAGCAGGTCAGCTCTCAGTACTGCCAGGACTTCCCCCTTGGAAACCTGCGGACTGGCAGTGTTCTACCAGGAGGGGGCCAACTCGACAAAAGCAGAGAGGGTGAAACATCCTGCACCAGATCATTTCAGACATCAGCGATGGATTGGTTGATTAGCAGTGTTTTTGCTGAGACTGATGGTGGACTCCCTGCCCGAGATATCCTGGATTCCTTCAGGTCAAAAGTCAGCAGCTACACTGGAGCTTTCCTGACCCCCATGTCCAGGTACAAAGAAAACCCATCACCTGAGAGCCGATGGCCTCCAGAGCTAGTGTGGCAGAGGGGCTTGGCTCACGTGTCATCCTGCTTCTTTCTTGCTGTGTGACTTTGGGCTAGTAGCTTCACCTCTCTGAGCCTTGATTCCCCCACAGATGATCAAACATTTCTAGTGCCAGACGCTGTTCTAGGAACTGTGTACCTACTGCTTCAATCCTCATAACACTCCTATGAGGCTGGCATCATTGTCTGTAGACCTGTTTACAGAAGAGGCCACAGAAGCCCCATGAGGGAAAGGGATTTGCCTCATGTCACAGTGAACAAGGGGAGGAGGCAGGATCAGAACTCAGGGAGCCTGGGCCTGGGTCCTGCACTGCTCACAACAGGCTCCAACTGCCCTGGTATGAAGACAAGGGCTGTAAGGATGAAGGCACACAAAATGCCAAGTGAGAGCTCTGGCCACGGTCCCTCTCACCATCTCCGAAGGCAAACCCCGCCGCTGTGGCTTTGCCGGAAGCTGATTCCATGCTGCTCCCCCAAGGGACCCTGAAGCTGCAGGTGTGCCAGGACATTCCTGGCCGACAAGTATGGGGTCACAGGAGGGCTGGAGAGCATGTCTCTGTGTCCATCGGCTCCTTGTGTGTGTGTGTGTGTGTGTGTGTGTGTGCTCATGTACGGGGTTTAATTAATGAAATGATGAAAACCTGGAAAAATATGTCTTGCATGTATGCTTCAGTTTGACTCCATACTTTTCTTATTTCTTTTGAGTCATGAAATAGTAATAGTTCTCCAGATTTGTTATTTTTCTTCTTTGGATTCCCCCAAGGGGATGTAGGATGCCGATCCAGTAGGGGACGTTCTGTGGTGTGTATGTCAGGACTGGCTCAGATCAGGGTAGATTGGTGGGTGTTGGGGTGCTGCCAAGGGGAGAGAGTCCGTAAGAGAAAAACATCTCCAGGGACAGAGTAGGGGAAAAGGGGCGGGCGGGGGAAGCCCTTGAAAAGGGCGGAAATCTCTGCGGGGAGGAAGGGCTTGGGATGACATGGGTCCTGGGGCTTAAGGACACAGGGTCCATGCGGTTCTTTAAGGGAACAGTTTTGGCGGCCCTCGCGCTGGATTTCAGACACCACCACCGGGATGACAGCCCACAAGCACAGCCAGACCCGTTTCCCACCTCAGCGTCGCCAGCCCTACCCAGGTCGGCCAGGCAGCTACAGGTGTTGCTGAGTGACTGGGTAAGCGGGCGAGTGCAGAGAGCTTGCTCACTGAAACAGAGAGTGGCTGTATTGGGGTAACTAACACGGAAGTCTGCCCCTTAGACATGGAGCAAGGCTTCAGCAACACAGCTGCTTGTCCAACATACATATTTTAAGCGGGCCGGATGCTCAGAGGAAGCCAGGCGGGGATATCTTAGTCCAGTGTTTATAAAACACGGTTCCTCATCCAGAAGATTTCTGGGTAGATATTGAAGATTCCTTGGAAAAGGCAAGACTGAGGCTAAGTTTTGAGGGGTGAGCGTGTTCACAGAAGCAGAGCTGGTGGAAGAGGGTGTTCTAGATTCCTGCTTCGGCTGCCAGGAAGCCATCTGAGTCAGAAGGAAGCCGTCTGGGAGTAGATAGACGAGCCTCCAGTGGAGACAGGAAGGTGGGAAGCAGCCGGGCTGATAGACAGTGGGGGTGACATACCGAAGCTCTAACTTACTTACGCCATCTGTTGCAAGACAAACAACCTTAGCTCTTTCCTGTAACACAATCCCACATAACACACTCGAGCAAGTGATAATGTCATTAAGAGCAGAAATCTGATTTTCATGGAGCCCTGGACAAAAGGAGGAAATTGAGTTAGACTCTCAGAGACTCCTCAGCATGTGAAAGGGATGAGGGAGGAGTGTGCGCATAGGTGGGGCTTTGGGGAGGACTAAGGTTTAGTGAACAGCTCAGCAGTGCCCGACTTTACATGCATCTTTTTAATTGCAGCACTCGACCTGCAAAGAGAGACTCAAATTTTTCTTTATAAAAAAAGAATTGGTGACTCAGCTTCATTACATAACTTGCCCAAGGTCATGGCTAGGTCATCAGAACTGCAGCCTCACCATGCCATTGATGCCAAAGTTCACTATCTTCCCACAAGATACGTCCTGGAGAGTTTTGAAAGAGGATAAGCATCACCTGTCCAGCAGGGTGTGAGAGCTGCACGGGCTGGGTAATGACAGTAGCTACACAGGTCTCCTGTCGACCATGGCCAGGGACCGTGTGCACAAAGGACTTGGCATGGCTTGTCTCCTGTGATCCTTGGATTAGTTTACTATTAGTAGCCTTGACCTGGTATAAGCATCATCTTTTATGTGGGCCAAATTGGGTCTCCCTGCTTCCACTTTGTCACCATCCCCCCATTCTCCCCAACCCTGACAGCCAGCAGCCCACAGCTACCACAGAGATCTTTGGAAAGAGCTCCTCTGATCATCCTCCAAACTCTTTGCCTGAATATAGAGACCATCTAGATTTCCCATGGCTCTTAAGCTGCAGTCCCACATCCCTAACCTCGTCACAAGGCAGGCCTTGACAAGCCCACCACAACAGTCTCTCAAACCCTCACACACAAGCTCTTTCCAGCCCTGGCCCTTGCTGCTCCTTCTGCCTGGACCCCCACCCAACCCACAATCCCACATCTACACGTGCTCAATTAGTCCCCACTCTTCCCATCACATCAGAATTTCCGAATATTGCCTCTCCCATCACCTTACACCACTTTCTAGAGTTTGCCATAATGGTACCTGAACATCAATTTAAGTCTGTGTTTCATTAGTCTGATACCCCACTTGGTGTGAGGAGCTGGAGGTGGGACTTTTCCCACCTTGTTGGCTCTGGGTCCATAATGCCTAGAATAGGATGGGCCTGACACAAGGTGGGTGCTCAATATACACCATCAAATGAATAAGTGAATGCATGAATGAGTGAAGCTAAAACAAACACGCTGCCTCCTTTCCAGCGCCCTGTTTTGCCTCTGTCAGAGCACAAATAACAATAGGCACAAATAACAATATGCGGGAATGTTCTTTTTATGCCTGTGACCTCTTGGTGACCCTCATTCCCAGTGCATTCCCAGGGGACAGTGGCTAAATCTTAATCGCCACAGTATTTACAGTGCCCAGGATTGAGAATGGAGTCAGTCTCAGGACATGGCACATTCTTCTCCAGCTCTGCTAACCGGCCGCTTCACTCTGAGTCTCGTTTCCCGATTTCCACAAGGTGGGAGTTCTGCAACAGGAATCCTCCTGCCCCTTCCTGGCTAGGACTAACTTTCCAGAACTTCATAATCAGAAACATTCACTCTTTTCTGTTTAAGAATAAAAGAGATTTGGGGGATCCCCTCTAGCATCCTACTGTGCCCATTAAGATGATGCTTTGGAAGCCCATCAAAGACTCATCTTCTGACTACAGAGCTGTCTTGGGCTGCCCAGGAGCAGAGAGGCCTCCTTACTCACGCGGGAGAACACACAATGCATCTCATTGATCTAAAGCTGGTCTGGGAATTGCAAGCCAATTAGATTGGATCAGTAAATAATGCAGCCTGTTTTCAAACTGTGTGGCGCTTTCATGCAATTAGGCTTTGCCAGGAATGAAAGGTCATGGGCCAGCCTGTTGGCCATGCAAACAATTGAATAATGAAAACTCTGATCATTACAGTGCTGATTACTAAAGCTGGGCTTCTCTTATATGAGTGAAACTTTATCCTTATGTGTCTAATGTTGGAAGAAATCAGAGGGAGGGAATGGCATGGGTGAGAGGGCTAAATCTGGACTGTCTGCAGAGTGACGTGCTCATCCGAGCACTCTTGGTCCCTGGTGCCAGTCCTTTGGAAGGCCTCTGCTTAGCTGATGTTACAAACCAGTAACACAAATGGAATCCCAGCTCCTCAATCTAAGCCACCTAAAAGGCAGGGCCACTCACTTTTCTGCTCCTGACATGATAGAAAGCAGAGGCATGCATCTGGGGTTGAGTTCTCTGCAGCTAACTTCTTAGTTTTGGGGCTGATCATGACCTCTGCTGAGGGCTGCTCTCAGGCGCCATGCCATCACACATGCCATCACACATCACATGCCCTGGTGGGGTCTAGTACGTAAGAGGGTCTTGATAGGAAGAATCCCGTCATTTCCTAGATTTGGACCAGAAAGATGGGAAAGGCCTTAGCATCTAGTTTAGAGTTTCTCAAAACACAAAAGCCAGGATGACTTTTGGTTGATTGTGAATGAGCACATTTTTGTTTTTGTATTTAGAGGAGCTTTACGATAGGTTCACAGAAAAATTATGAAGAAGGTACAGAGATTTCCCATATGCCCCCCACACCCACACACATGAACAGCCTACCCCCACCCCAAGAGCAACATCCCCCCAGGATGGTACATTTATTACAATGTAAAAGGAACCTATATTGACACATCCAAATTACCCAAAGGTCATTTTATACATTAGGGTTCACTCCTGGTATTGTACATTCTGTGGGTTTGGACAAAGGCATAATTACTTGTATTTACCATTAATAGTATCATACAGAGTATTTCATCGATTTATTTATTTTTGATGCAAATAATTGTATATATGTATGCGGTACAATGTGATCTTTTGGTATATAGATACAACATAGAATGATTCCATCAAGCTAAACCATCCCCTCACCTACTTACCAGTTTTCTATAGTATGAACATTTAAAATCTAGTCTTGTAGCAATTTTGAAATATACATTAACTGTGCTTACCATAACTTACAATAGATCAGGAAAACTTCTCCCCCTGTCTAATAGAAACTTTGTTCCCTTTGATAGACATGAACATGTTTTGGGTATTCATATATATGCATGTGTTTTTATGTATATATTTTACTGTTAGATTTCACGCATATCATTACTTAAGATAGTGATTACTTTAAACAGCGCCACACCTTGCAACTGCCCAAAGGGCTTTTAAAAAAAATTCTCTCTGCCAGGCGCGGTGGCTTTCACCTGTAATCCCAACACTTTGGGAGGCTGACGCAGGTAGATCACCTGAGGTCAGGAGTTCAAGACCATTCTGGCCAACTTGGTGAAACCCCATCTCAACTAAAAAAAGAAAAAAAAATACAAAAATTTGCCAGACATGGTGGCGGGTGTCTGTAATCCCAGTGCCTTGGGAGGCTGAGGGCAGGAGAATCGCTTGAACCCGGGAGGTGGAGGTTGCAGTGAGATGAGATTGTGCCATTGCACTCCAGCCTGGGCGACAAGAGCAAAACTCCATCTCAAAAAAAAAAAAAAAAATCCTCTCATCCAAAGAGGAACCTGGCTGTGGGATTGTGTACATTGTACATTTATACATTAATAAACAGCCAGAGTAAGGACCCCTGGCTTAGGGCATAACCAAGTAAAAGGATAGCTAAGACTACCTAAAGCGTCCCGTCATCAAGGTGGCAAGCCGAGGCTGGAGTCTGAGAGACACTGAGAAGCCAATGGTTTGGTTGGAGACTGTGCATCGGGGTTGAGGTGGATTGGTGCTTGGTGAAATTCAGATGCCCTGCCCCATCTTAGATCCATTAAATCAGAATTCCAAGAGTTGAGCCTAGAAAATCTATGTTCTCCGCTGCCCAGTAGAGGAGACTGGGCAGATGTCAGCCAGCTGAGGATGTTATCCGTCAATCGGACTTGGATGACTGGAAGGGATTGGGCTGAAGCTTCACCCCAGGGCAGTGAGAAGCACAGAGGCTGCAGTGCTGGGAGTACTGGGTGTGCTGTGGGAGAAGCTCTGTGATTAGTGCTTCGGACTTTGAAGGCTGGAAGGGATTAAGCTGAAGCTTCACCCCAGGGTGGTGAGGGGCACAGAGACTGCAGTGCTGGGTGTGCTGTGGGGGAAGCTCTGTGATTAGTGCTTGGGAGGCAACGCTTCTCTGAGCTCATCCAGCAGGTTCCCTAGGACGGGAAGGAGGCAGAGGCAGCCCCTGACCTAATGCCAGGGTGCCTTTGGCAGAAGTGTTCCCTGGGCTGCCTCTTGCAGGAAGTTTCAGTTAAGACAGATTACAGAATGGTGAGTAACTGCCCCCCTTCCTAGAAGGCACCATGACTTATGGATATGAAAAGTCTCTACAGTTTACAAGTCTCTGCTGGGTGCTGGGTATGATGTCCATGCATTATCATTGGTCCCTATGCAGGGATAATGTTGTCCTTCCCGTGATGCAGGTAGGGAAGCCGAGCTCAGAGAGGTTAACCCAGTCACCTGAGCTCACACAGCTGGCTGGGGGCAGACCGAGGGTTGGAACCTGGGCCATTGTGGGTGCCAAGACCTTGTTCTTCCTTCTTAAACCAAATGAGGAGCCAGGAGGAGAGTCTGAGTCTTAGGACATCCAACTCCACTTTTCAACCACTGAAATTCTGCTGCTGCATTTGCATTTATGGGCTTTTCTTATGAAAAGGGAGTCACGTTACTCACAGTCACTTCTTTACCCAAGTTGTCAAATCCATGTCAGGACCAACCCACCGCGAAACTGCTTGGTCCTGTGGGGCCCCCAGTCAACCAGATGAGGGAGCTGAGGCCAGAGCGTCCTAGTGTGGCAGCTTGAAGGGGCTGCTTGGGCAGCTGGGTTTCTGGTCAAAGCAGCAGAAACCCTCTCGGAGGGGCCCAGGCAGAAAGGGAATTTAATGGGAGGCTCGTGAGCAAATCAACGGGGAGGCTGCAGATCCAGGCTCTGGAAGTGTGCAGAAAACAGCCTGGAAGAGAGGTGGGTTCATGGACACAACAGATGGAAGAAATAAAGCCTGGTGTTCCATAGATCAGCAGGGTAACTACAGTTATTAATCAACCGTACACTTCAAAATACCTACAAGAGGAGAATTTGAATGCTTCTAGTGTAAAGATAAAGATTTAAGGTGATGGCTGTCCTAATTACCCTGATTTTGATTATACAAATGTATCAACTTGTCACATGTACCTCCCAAATGTGTACATCTAATATGTATCAATTAAAAAAATGCCTGGGTAGGCAGTTCTACCCCTACTACCAAAGGACACTCAGCCCCAATGCCGCAGACTCAGTAGGCTGCCAACACTGCAACAGAAGCTGCCACCGCTGTGATAGAAGCTCCATGGCACCACCGCACCACCAAGAGGAGAAGTCAACCTCACTGAAGATGCCAGGAGGTTGTAGGAAATTGACTGTTGGCTCTGGCAAGATGTGGATTGTTGATGAGCTCATTCAGAGCAATTTTAATGGTGCGGTGCTGAGGGGAGAATGGAAGCTGCAAAGTGAGTTCTCTTTGGGATCGTTTTGCTGTAACAGGGAGCAGGGAAATGGGGTGGTTAACAGGAGGTGACGGGATCAAAGACACATTTTTTTCTAAAATAAGGTAAAATTACATAGCATAAAATTAACCATTTTAAAGTAAACAATTCAGCAGCATTTACTACATTCACAACCACCATTTCCATCCAGTTTCAGAACATTTTCATCACTCCCAAGGGCAACTCCTGCTTATCTGTGAGGCTGCTGCAGCCACTGCCCCTTCCCCTAGTCCCGGACCACCCCTGATCTGCCTTCTGTCTCCACGGATTTGCCAATTCTGGACATTTCATATAAATGAAATCATAAAAGATGTGGCTTTTTGCATCTGGGTTCTTTTTTTTTTTTTTTTTTTTGAGACGGAGTTTCACTCTGTTGATGAGGCTGGAGTGCAGTGGCGAGATCTCAGCCCACTGCAACCTCTGCCTCCCAGGTTCAAGCAATTCTCCTGCATCAGCCTCCCAAGTATCTGGGATTACAAGTGCCTGCTAGCATGCCCAGCTAATTTTTGTATTTTTAGTAAAGACAGGGTTTCACCATGTTGGCCAGGCTGGTCTCGAACTCCCAACCTCAGGCGATCCACCCACCTCAGCCTCCCAAAGTGCTGGGATTACAGGCGCGAGCCATCGTGCCCAGCCTGTGTCTGGGTTCTTTCACCTGGCAGAATGTTTTCAAGGTGCATTCATGTTGTAGCCTGTATCAGCGCTTCACTTCTGTTTATTGCTGAGTAATTTTCCTCTATATGGATAGACCACATTTTGCTTATTCATTCATTCATTGGTGGACACATGGGCTGTTTCCAACTCTCCGCTGTTGTGAATATCATTGCTGTGGACATTCGTGCACAAGTTTTTCTTTGAGCAGCTGCTTTCAGTTCTCTTGGGCATTGACACAGTGGTGGAATTGCTGGGTCATGTGGTGATTTTATGTTTAGAGGAATGAAGAAACTATTTTCCACAGTGGCTAAACCATTTCACATTTCCTCTAGCAAAGAGAATCCTATACAAGGGTTCCAATGTCTCCACATCCTTGCAACAACTCTTAGTTTTTTTTTGTTTTGTTTTGTTTTTTTTTTAACATGGGTGACACTAGGACTTTTTCGTACATAGCCTGGGGAGATCCAATACAGAGAAAGAAATTGATCATGCAGAAGGAGTAATGGGATCATTGCTGGGGGCAATGTTTTGGAAGGTGACGGGGACACAAGACCCTCAAAACGGGGGATGCTCCAGAATGGGGCATCTGCTTGGACGCTGGACTGCCCAAAGGAAAAAGAGAAAGATCTCTGACACCAAGGCCCTGGGGCTCACTCCAGTGAGCTCGCCCCCTCCTAGTGAGGGGGACTCCCACAGAGCAGCATAAATCGGGGATGGGGAGGAGAAGGGCAAGAGCGGAAGACTCTCTTCAAACCTCAACTCTCACCCACAGACGTGGTGCTTTTGGGCAAGTGGTATAACCTCTTGAACCTCAGTATCCTTGGCCTTTGAATAGAGATAACAAAGCCTCGGCGGGCTGCTCTAGGATTCAATGAGGCTGTGCACAGCATGTGTCTGGCATTTAGTGGGTGCTTCCTAAATATAGGTCCCTTCCATCAACTCGTCCTTTAGGCTAGCTTGTGAATTACCAGATAGAAATGATAGCTTTGCCCTTCTTTGTGGCCTTGTTAATATCTGGACAATGTTGGGCACATAGTGCTCCATAAACATTTGAAAATAAATCAATAAACAAAAATAAAAATAATGATAAATAAAGAGATTTCCCAGCAATCGCAGCAGCAGCAAATATTACTGAGCACTTGCTCTGTGGCAGGCAATCAAAGGACAGCGCCTCCTTTGATCGGAACAACATGACCTCGAGGTGAATACCCCTTGTCCCCACTTTGCAGGGGAGTGACTTGCCCGCTGTGGCACAGCTGGGGAGGGGCGGGCTGGGATTTGGGCCCAGATGTCTCACATCAATTCCAGTTAGTCATTATAGTATACTATCGTCAACCTAAATAACAGAGGCTCTGTAAAAAGTATATGTTTATTTGGGGTTATTTCCTTGCAATGAGAATCCACATGCCATAGTACACTATGTGCATATTGGGGAAGGTAAAGGAAGACAAAGGTTTCTTAAAGGGAATAAAATAAGAGGATTACACAATTGTTTTAAAAATAACTTACTGCACCTAAAAAAGGTGTCAAGAAAGAGGCTGGTTGACCATGTGAAGAAAGGGTGTGGGCACTAGCTGGATACTTAGGGAAGAATTGAACTTCCTGGGAAAGCAATTCCTTCACCCACAGGCAGCCTCTACCTCCCTGTTTGCATCTCCTTAAGCACAGTTGAGATCACCCTGGGCACAGAAGTGTCATCTTTCCAGGCTCTGGTGGTGTCAGATGTTGAAGGCTGGTTGATAGAGACATTTCACATAGATGTCTCCCAGGGATTGGGTGATCTTTCTGCTCCAGGCCACCACTTTGTCAACATCAGTGCACCAGGGAAACAGAACTAGCCATGACTAGTTTTCGCGACTGCTCTGAATCAGTGCCAAGGAATTGGAGTGAGCTTTTCCAGGTTCCTGAGAGAGTGCTGTCACCCAGGGCCTGAGCTTGTGCCTGAGCTGGCACAACCTCCCTTTCCCATGGTGCCCATCTTTCTGTGCTCCTCCCAGAGAACCACCTGCCCTTCACTTCCCATGCCCTCACCTCTTTCACTGCACAGGTCCAAAGGAGGTTTTTCAGTCCTTGGCTGGATTTGGATCTTTCCCTGGGTTGCCCAGCAACACTCCGAGATCCTTCACCTGTTTCTGTCCCATCTCCCTGACACTCAGCCTTCCCTTTCTCTCAGGCTGCTGCAGAGTGTGAAGAGCTCGTATGTGTGCAGCCCTTTGAGCTAGGGAAAGAGGGCAACGAGGCACTGATAGAATTTAACAATGACAGTGACCATGAGCATAGCATTTTGCGACTGATGGTGCTCAGCTCTTTCCCTATAGCTGACTTTCCTGCCGCATGGACCGAGCAGCAAGAGCCAGCCTCTTGCCTTGCTCCTTTGGATGCAGGACTCCATCCACCTACTGCTTGGTTCCTGCTTTACTGCTCTTCCATGTCACTTATTTGATCCTCCCCTCAGACCAGGCAGGTGGGCCTGGTCTCCTCATGTTAAAAAAGAACAGATCTGACCCCCAGGGAGGTGAAGCTGAGGTGAATCCATTAGTCAGCAGTGGTTTTGCTGACACTCTTCTGCCTTCAGACTCCCAGTCCAGAATATGCTGACACACATCTGAGTATATTTGTAATAAGCTGAACTAGCCATCAATAGTTAACCATTAATCACTTATCAATATGGGCATTAGAAAATCTTTACAGTAACAGCTGGATGGAGTTTAATCATTAATGCTGTTTTCCTTGACAATGTCCCAGATTTACATCTGATTACCTTGAGAGCCCATCTATATATGAAACGTATTCCATTTGCTCTTTAGACTAGAACAGGCAAGGGAAACCCCAGGAGACAGGTAAGTCACGCTCACAGACCTGGGTCTGCTTCAAAGAGGATTTCAAGAATTACCGAGATTATTACAGAACAGCAGGAATGAGAGATTTGAAAACTGAGGGATTTGAAATCAACTTTACAGCATTCTGGTGAAGATTAAGGGGGAATACACACATAAGGTGCTTAGTGTGGCATCTGACAAGTGCTAATCCAGAAAACGCAGTTGATTATGAGTGATTATGGCTATGGTAATTATTCCAGTGTCTGATAATCTGGTAATGACTGTCTCTTTCTCCTCACTCCACTCCCGTTATTCCTTCCTTTCTCCCTTTACCTCTCCCTGTCTTTCTTCTCTCCCTTCTTCCTCCTCCTCCCTGTCCTCCCCTCCTCTTTCTTCCTCCCTCTCTTCTTCCTTCTCTTTTTTCTTCTCTTCCTTCCCTTCTTTCCTTCTTTTCTCCCTCCGTTCCTCCTCCTCTTTCTCCTCTCCTGCACCTTACTCCCTCTCTCTCTCTCCCCACCTTAAAGCTGCTCTATTTTTTATATTCATTTTCAATTTCCTGTTTTGGGATCCACTTTAGTTTCATGCCAAAATCAGCAGACAACCCTGAAAATTAAGAAAAATGTCACAGCCAAGTGTGAATCAGAGAACTAGGGGCCCTGCATGTGTTGTGGGGTTCTCTGTCCAGAGCTGTTGGCCAGCGACTTGTAGGATGCACATGGTTTTGCCCTGCAGGGCCACATCTTAGAGTGGACAGTGTCTGAGGCAGCGACCACAGGCATTTCAAGGAAGCGTGATCTCCAGCTTGCACGAACTGGAATTGTGAGAACAAGTCCACGTTCGCAGTTTGCCGACATTTGGGTACACTGACGCTCATCAGTGTCTTCTCTTCACCTTGTTCCTTCTACCCAATTCCAGCTTCTGAATGAGGGTCTGCCTTCACGCTCTCTGGGCTCAGATCCAACCTCTGTGACAGGTTGGGTGAATGAAGTTACTTTTTCGAGCTTTGGTTGCTTTCTTTCTAACATAGGCCTGGCATAGCATCAGACACAAGGTCTTATTAGCAGCAGCAAAAGTCATTTTCTAAATCTTTAATTCCAGATGCAGCCTAGGTAGGGGCCAGTCAGATCGCCTGGAGCAGAGTCCTCATCCTCTGCTGCGCTGGATATTAACTTTGCAGCTGCTAGGTTGTGGGGAGGCCCTGCAGAAAGGGGCGTGGGCTGCCTAGGTTGCAGATGGGCATTCAGGAGACCTGGGGAGGTGGCTATTCACCAATGGGCACAGCAGCATTTTGATCTTTTAAGAACCAGTATGACTGCGCCTGTGGGCCCCAGCAGAGCATTAGTTTTGAATAGCAGTCATTTTAGTATTGTTACTGAAGATGGGAAAGACAGGGACCTAGTATGTTCGGAGCTCTGATTTCACGCCAAAACCATGTGCATCCTACAAGTCGCTGGCCAACAGCTCTGGACAGAGAACCCCACAACACATGCAGGGCCCCTAGTTCTCTGATTCACACTTGGCTGTGACATTTTTCTTAATTTTCAGGGTTGTCTGCTGATTTTGGCATGAAATCAGAGATAAAGCACAACACAGAGGTTGTGCTTTATCTTATGGATTGTATTTATTATTTTATTTAAGCTTTAGAAAATTATTTTGAGGAATTTTAGGGTTCTCTAGTCAAAGACCAAATGGGCCCCTCTCCTTTTTCTCTCTCTCTTTTTTTGAGACAGAGTCTTGCTTTGTTGCCCAGACTGGAGTACAACGATGCGATCTCAGCTCACTGCAACCCCCACCTCCCGGGTTCAAGCGAGTCTCCTGTCTCAGCCTCCCAAGTAGCTGGGATTACAGGTGTGTGCCACCACGTCTGGCTAATTTTTGTATTTTTGGTAGAGATGGGGTTTTGCAATATTGGCCAGGCTGGTCATGAACTCCTGACTCAGGTGATCCACCTGCCTTGGCCTCCCAAAGTGCTGGGATTACAGGTGTGAGCCACGGTGCCCGGTCCCTTTTCTCTTAAAACCGGTTTTAAGACATCATCCCTTCCATGAGGCGCTTATGAACAAGGAGCACCTTCTCTGTGTTCCACAGAGGCTATTACTTGTGTTGCCTCTGGGGATGATGAGGCTCGCCTGAGTGCATTTAGCATTTGCTATGTGTTTCACATACATGGACTCATTTAATCCTCACAACAGCCAGCAGAGGTAGGTCCTGTTATTTCCTCCATTTGAAACCTTAAAAAATGGAGGTACAGAGAGGTGAAGTAATTTTCCCCATCACACAGCTAGTAAGCTGTAGAGCTGGGATTTGAACCCATGGCTCCAGAGTCCATGCCTGGGGTACAAACTGTCTGTACATGGCCTTGCACTGCACAGGCAGGCAGTTTCCCACTGTGACGTCCCAGGGACGACGAAAGCATCTTCAGCTCTGTAGTGATCTCTGAAGAGTGAGGCACACAGTGTTGAGCCTCTGCTGGATACAGCTCCAGCGGCAGTGGGTTCTTATTGATTTAACAACCTTCTGCCTTTTCCTTGCTGACAGGGAGTAGGAGAAGATGGGAGTTGATAGTGACCCAGAAAGGACAACCCACCACCCACATCCTCCTGGAGCTGACAATGTTCTCTACCTGCAACATGATTTCTGGGAAGAATGCACGATTGTCTCTTTGTCCTCAGCCTCCTCTCTCTCAACACAGAGGCTTCATCATCTGGGGTCTGCCGAGCACTCTTCACCCACCCTGTGGCCATGTTCCCTTGCCCTAGTCCCATCCTACAGGAATATCCTTTGCAAATGGCCCCTCATTGCCTTCTCTTCTCCTTCCCCCCGTTTCTGTACTGGCTTCTTCCTCCACATTTGTGGTTGCTCATCTGCTCTGACTTCAGTTTGAATGGACAAGGCATACCCCAACAAAAGCCATGCTCGGACCACAGCTGGCATCACAGCTTCCCTCAGTTGTTCTCAAATCTAAAGCAGGGGTGTCCAATCTTTCGGCTTCCCTGGGCCACATTGGAAGCAGAAGAATTTTCTTGGGCCACACATAAAATATACTAGTGATAGCCGATGAGCTAAAAGACAAAAACCACCCCCCCAAAAAAATCTCATAATGTTTTAAGAAAGTTTACGAATTTGTGTTGGGCTGCATTCAAAGTCATCCTGGGCCGCATGTGGCCCTCAGGCCAAGGGTTGGACAAGCTTGATCTAAAGTGTTAGCTCTGGACGCCCACCATCTTCCCCCACACTGTCTTCTCCACTACTGAGCCATGAATAGGCCCTCAACACCTTCCCACAACCTGACCAGGCTTGTTAAGACAGCTCTCCACACTCCCTAGTGGCTGTTTTCCGGCTTCTCACTCCTGTCACCATCACCCTCCTTCTTTCCCCCGCAGTTGATGGCTTTTCCCATCCTTCATGTGGGTACCACTGGACTCAATACAGATGCCGCTGGACAGAAGTCCCCCATGTACCACACTTCCACATCTGCAATCTTTGCTGTACTTTTACCCATACATGGACTCACATCCTCATCACCTCTTCTGCTCCTATTCACATTAACTTTCTCTGACAACTTTCTGTACACAGACTCCTCTTGCAGGCTCTCCAGCCTCACCCCAACCACTCTACTCAAAGCACCCTTGTAACAGTCACCAAGGACCTCCATGTGGCCACGTGCCATGGATGCTGATCATGCCTCTTACGTGACCCCTGATTAATATTCACTCACATCTCCTTACAGTTCTTGTCTTGCCACTCCTAACACCTTGCTCTCCCTGTTTCTCTGACTCAGTCTCCTTTGAAATTGACTATCTCTAGCTTCTCTCCAGGTTAGAGTTCCTTAGAAAGTTTCCCCTTCTGCCCTCTTTCCCTGGGTGACCTCACCTAACCCCATGGCATTAAATACCAGTTGATTTATCTCCAGACCAGACCACTTCCTGAGCACCACTCTTATTTCCAGCTGCCCCAGCGATGTGTATGATTTGATGTCCCACAAACATTTCTAGGTCAACATTTCCTAACCAGAACTGTTCATTTTCCCCCACCCACAAATCTGTTACTTTCCGAGTCTTCTCTAGCTCAGTGAATGATAGTTGCCATAAAGGATATAACAAGGATTTGCCAGGCATCTCCCAGGACCTGTTAGCTACTGTATCCCTCATTTAACAATTATAATATGAGAGAATGATATCTATCTTCAATTGACTGATAAGGAAATAAACTTATAGGTTAAGTCACTTGCCCTGGATCACAGTGGCAAAGCCAGGATAGGGACTCAGGTCTTGATTCTAATGGCCTTGCTCTTTCTATTCCACTCACATCTTTTCAAATCGTGACTCTTGCTTAATAATCTGGAGACAATTTTCATCCTTAGGCCCCTGTAGGGCCACCATGTTGCATACTTCTAAGGGGACATTTACCATGTCATCTGTGAGGATGGCGGTTCCTGGAGTTTTGCAGAGACGGTCATTCACATGAAATAGAATGAGAGTGAGTCCCTCAAGGCGGGCAGGGTGGTGGCCGTGACTACTGTCATTTTGGCTTTCTTTGTCCCCTCGCATCCCACCTGACTCCATTCTGTCTCACCTCTTCCCCTCTCTTCCACTCCATCTATTCTGCTTGCCCTGCCTACCTCTGGCCAGGAACTCTGTCAGACTGTGACACAGAGATGAATCGGTTATGGCCCCTGAGCGTGAGGAGTATAGAAGTGTATCAGTCAGGGTTCTCCAGAGAAACAGAACCAATAACATGAATAAATAAATACACATGCATGCACACACATCACACACACACTTCCTATCTGTCTGTCTATCTGGTTAAATTTATTTCAAGAAATTGGCTCATGCAGTTGTGGGGGCTGGTAAGCCCAAAATCCATAAGGCAGGCCAGCAGGCTAGAACTTCCGGCAAGGCTGACGTTCCCTGCAGTCTTGTTCTGAAGGTGGGAAACACAGGCAGAATTTCTGTGTTGCAGTCTTGAGGCCAAATCCTTCCTCTGCAGGGGACCTGAGCTTTTTCTCTTAAGGTCTTTAAATGATTGGGTGAGGCTCACCCACATTATGGAGAGTCATCCGCTTTACTTAACGTCAGCTGATTGCAAACATTAATCATATTGAAAAAAAATACCTTCACAGCAATATCTGGACAATTCTCCAGATGTTTGATCAAACAATTGGGCACCACAGCCTAACCAACTCAACACATAAAATGAGCCATTACATGTAGGTCACAGTCAGTGGCAAGAACACAGATGAGAGAACAGTCAGCCCATACATACACCTTCTGGTTCCTGCCGGGCTAATGGATAGGAAGGTCACTTCCTATCAGTGGCAAGGACACAGATGAGAGAACAGTCAGTCCATACCTTCTGCTTCCTGCCAGGCTAATGGATACGCTGTGGGATGCACAGGAGGAGTGATTCAGATTTCCAGAAGGGACAAATGGACAGAGGAGGTGAGCCTTGAAGGTGAGACAGAGAAAGGAGCAAAGACGTCCCAGGCCAATGGTGCAGCCTATGCAATGGAAGACAGGCCTGAGAAGCACAAGGCTACAGGAACGTGGAGGTCCAGAGGCTGGTGCTCCCCTCACATGCATGCTGGGATGTGAGGGGAGGGGCTGGCCCCTCAGTGCACGGCCTCGAATATCACAGTAAAGTTTGGACCCAGTGGTTCAGCAACTATCATTTTTGTCAGACCAGCTGAGCCTAAATCAGTAGCTTAGAGCCCATCATACTGTAAGAAATGGATATTCTTCCAGAATTGTATTTTCTGTCCTAGGAAGCAGGACATTCAAGCATTATTTTAACTCTACCTGGCTACCTGAGACTTTAAGGGCTTAAATCTTACATCAATTTTTCTTCTTAATTTAAAGCAATTTGAAAAACTTCTTTAGTTATAGAAGTATTTTTTTCACTGCAAAATATTAGAAAACTATAGGAAAACAAATAATAAGATAAAAATTGACTAGAATATCCTGGCCAAGTGGTAACTACTATTAATGGTTTGGTCGGTTTTCTGCCCATCTATTTTCCATGTCCATAAATATGCATCTGTCCTCTGTTCATCTCTGCGGCCGGTGTCTGCTGCTCTCCCATCCTGTGCTGGGCCAGGCCTCTCCCTTTCCACTCGTCCATGCATAGTCTGTTTGCTCTTCTGAAACTACCTCTTCTCCTAACGAGGGCAGGGCAAGGTCTGCCTTCCTCAGAATTGTATCCCCATAGCCTAGAATACGAGGCACTTAATATTTGTTGAATAAATAATTTAACGTATAAATATGATGTTTTAGGTTTAAGCGAAAAGACACGTGAACATAGTTTAAGTACAAATATTTTGTGAATCTATTAAAAGGGCATCTATTTTTTTTTCTTTTTTATTATACTTTAAGTTCTAGGGTACATGTGCACAGCGTGTAGGTTTGTTACATATGTATACATGTGTCATGTTGGTGTGCAGAACCCATTAACTTGTCATTTACATTAGGTATATCTCCTAATGCTATCCCTCCCCCCTCCCCCCACCCCACAACTAATGTTGAATAATGTTTGTTTATATATCTTCCTTTTTCTCGTCAAGTAAGAATTTATTATGAGCATTTCCCCCCGCATCAAATATTCTCATATATATATATATATATATTTTTGAGACAGAGTCTCACGCTGTCACCCAGGCTAGAATGCAATTGTGCAATCTCGGCTCACTGAAACCTCTACCTCCTGGGTTCAAGTGATTCTCCTGCCTCAGCCTCCTGAGTAGCTGGGAATACAGGCACACGCCACCACGTCCAGCTAATTTTTTGTATCTTTAGTAGAAACAGGGTTTCACCATCTTGGCCAGGCTGGCCTTGAACTCCTGACCTTGTGATCTGCCCGCCTCAGCCTCCCAAAGTGCTGGGATTACAGGCGTGAGCCACCGTGCCAGTCCTATTTTTTTAAAGGACTCCTTAACATAATTTTTAAGGACTCCGTAAGACTTCATCATATAGATGTATTGCAATTTATCCATATTTTTCTGCTAGATATTTTTAATCCTATTATAAATACCATTTTTCCAACATGGAAAATGCTGCAATGAACATCTTGACCTTAGCTCCTTGTGCACATTTTTATTCCTGCTTTAGAATGCATTTTTATAAGTGTAGTAGTTGGGCAAAAGGGCAGAAATATTTTTATGGTTCTAGAAACATATTTCCAAACTCCAGAAAAGCTATAGAATTTTCTACTTCTGTCATGCCAGGGATTCAGGGTATGATTTTGGTAACTGTTTCCAATTTGACAGGTGAGACTGGCACTTTGTTTTAATTTGCACTGATTTTATTTTTACATCTTGGAGACAGCTAGCCTAGTGTTTTCAAAATGTGCCTCATCATACGAATTACCATCTGAATGAAAATATTCCAGAGAACAGCCTGTATTTAATAAGCAACAAGGCAAGTGTGGGAAGCCCTGCACTCAAAAATAGAGAAACTGAGGACAGAGGAGAGCAGGGAGGTGCCCAAGTGAGGATGCTGCTAAGTCCCATCCTGGCATCCCAGCCAGAGCTCCTCACAGCAAACCTTTCGAAGGCTGCTCTGGGCCACCTCCTCTGACTTGCACATCTGAGAAAGCAGCTGTCTAATGGCTTCTTTCTTTTTCTCTTTCTCAGAAATAACAACAACAAAAGTTCAATACCTGAAAAGTGAACCATGAAACTCAGTAAAAAGGACCAAGGAGAAGACGAAGAAAGTGATTCAGCGAAAAAGAAATTGGTCAGTGCTTTTTTTTTTTTTCTGTCTCCCTTATATGACTATTCTGGTCACCCAAGGGGTAGTTCCCCCTTCCCCCTGGGTCAAGGGGAGGCTGTTAAGGTGAAGCTGGGCAGAGAAAAGAGTGAGCAGCAGCTGAAAGCCAAGTTCTATGGGAAGGAGGCATCAGGATTGTAGAGCGTATGGGGTGAGGCTCAGAAGAGTGAAATTGACAGTCCTGATCTGCTGGTGACTTTCTGGGCTTGGGGCAAAAGTCTCCATTACAAAGGTCATTTCTCAACAAGGGGACATTGATGTTGACAATGATTATGTCATCATCCTTAAAGATACACTAAAATCCACCCCCTAATCCATCACAAGGCTTAGTCCACCTGCCCCTTCCTCCAGGAAGTCCTCAGCAGCTATTAATAGAATGACTTTCTTTCTTCTTGGGACTCATCAGACCCTCTCTTTAAACCTGATTCAAGAACCAATAGCCAGAGAGCGCCTACTCTGTGCTGGACCTTTACATAGGGCTCCCATTTAAAGACAGACTCTTTACATGGTTCTGTCTGGATCAAACCATGGTGAGGGCATCACTAGCCCTATTTTACAGGCAATGAACTGAGGCTCAGAAAGGGATGAAGCCACTGTCCAAGGCTATGTGGCTAGTACAGGTTTGAATCCTTCTTAAACCTTGGACTATCTGTGCCTTGTCTCCTGTGATGAGTGTGGAAGCTACTGTGACTCCAGGGAAAATGTATTTGTATTTATAATAAACCTGTATTCGGTAGGACAGAGATCAACACAAGTCCATTTACCAAGTTGTCACAAAGTGTGAAACTGACAAACTGAACGTCATTGTCCCCATAGAGGTGTAAAATGGAGGATAAGGGTGCAGTCACCTGTTTGAGGTTACCCAAGACCCCACACAAGAATAATGCCAAATAGACAGCAATTCTCTCTAAGTGGAGACTGTATCTTTTCTTGGTGCTTACATTAGGTGAGTCAAGAATCTACTGTCTAAGTATTTAGTGTAACGAAGGAAGGGATGTAGTCATTGCAAACATTCTGCTTAAATGATACTCAATAGAAAACCCCCCCTTCTTTTCCAACTCTTCCCTGCTAGGAAATTTCCACCTTGTCTAAGATAACTTTTTAGCCTTAGGAAATCATCCAGAGGACAGTTTAAGGTCAATTCCAGAAATGATGCCTATCTACTGGACCCTGTCCCTGAGCCAGGCTGGAGGAAGGCTAGGAATACAAAGAGGCTTAGGACACTGTGGGTTTGCTGAGGCTGCCATGACAAAGTCCCACAGGCTGGGCAGCTTAAATAACAGAAATGTATTGTCTCACAGTCTTGGAAGCCAGAAGTCCAAGCTCAAAGTGTCAGCAGGTTACTTCCTTCTGAAGCCTCCCTTCTTGGCATGAGTGGCTGCCTTCTGCCTGCATCCTCACGTGGTCATCCCTCTGTGTGTGTCTGTGTCCTCATTTCCTCTACCTATAAGGACACCAGGCATACTGGAATACAGCCCCATACATATGACCTCATTTAACCTTAATTACCTCTTCAAAAACCCTATCTCCAAATACAGTCACATTGTAAGGTGCTGGAGGTGAGGACTTCAACATGTGAATCTGGGGGGACACAATCAGCCCATTGAGACGCACACTATCCCTGCCCGCGGTGAGCTCCTGTGCAGAGGGGAAGGCACGTGTGAGCAGCGCACATGGAGCACAGAGGCAGCAAGATTTGGGGAGGCTGCTGGGAGGAGGTGGCGAGGGAGTTCAGTGCTGAAGGGTGAGCACAGTTCAGGGCAGTCAGAAGGGAGGGCCTGAGCAAGGTCAGGAGAACCTGAATGAGTAGGAACTTCATAAAGACAGGCAAGTTATGAGCGAATGAAGGAACCGATGAGTGTCAGAGCAGGCGGAACGTGCCCCAGCCCAGAACATCTGGGGATGTTTGTCTTATGACTTCATCTGTGATAGGAGTTGCTTCCTTAGCAGTTGCCTGGAGTGCGGGGCTGCTGGCCCTGTGGAATGGGGAACCGGTCCTGGCTTTGGAGGCGGGCTCCTGCATGCTCCCCCTGAACTTCAGTTGTTGCACCAAAATGTAGGTCTAATAGTTCCTCTGAGGACTGGATGGTATCATGAATGTGAACACACTTGGGAAAGTCCTGTGCATGTGTAATATGAGCTGAAGGTGAGGCAAGTGCTCTGGCTACCAGGAGCCCTGGTTAGCTGCCATCTGGGTCCGGGAGGGACCCATCCCCCCCTCTTACTTTCTGTCCAGCTGTAGTTACACATTCATGTCAACACTCTAATTCCTGGTGCCTTTTGAATTTGCAATCCCAACAGAGAACTACGAAGCAATTTTTAATGGGATGAGGGGTCACCTGATCCAATTTGCACTTTAGCAAAATCTGGTGAGGTCCCCACTGTTACAGATGAGGAAACAGGGAGGGTATACAGAGGGGAGTCACAGCAACGGGATGAGGAGGGTAAACGAGGTGATGAAAACGCAGTCCCCATCAGGACAGCATAGGGGCAGAGGGACCCTCCATGCACAGGGATGCGGCTGTCCCTGCCCCTCCTCTGCCCATCTCCTGCACTTCAGGCCCCAACCATGCTCCACTGACAATTTCACTTCCTCCCACACACTGCAGGCATCTGTGCCTGCAGGCCTTGGCTCCTTGCCCTCTCACCCCATATCCTTCTCCATCTGCTCAGAAGCCGCCTCCTCCAGGGGGTCTCCAAGATCCAGCTGAGATTGGTGTGGTGCCTCCTCCATGCTGTCCTGGGGAATCCTGCCTTTTTAGGCCATGTTGTAATTAAGGATGTGCACATCAGAATGCTGCTCTAGGCCCACCACTCAATGAGGAAACCAGGCTGCACAGCTGAAATCCAGTTAAAGAAATAGCTGCTTCTCCCAGGGGCGTGCCTGACAGATTAATATGCAGAAGGACGATTGCACTGAATGACTGGTGTGCTCAATACATCCCCAGCCTAACTCCCGAGGGGTCGTCTTCCTTTTTGCAAGTCTTGGTTCCCCACTTGCTGTGAGCAGCCACATTCCCACCACCATGCACGTCGGGGCTGGATGTTTCCGTGTGCGTTTCGCATTCCAGGTTCCTGGCATGTCTGCTGTACTTCACACCTTTTATGTTAGTGTGTGCTTCTTACTAAACGTACTTTGCTAACTTTTTGGTCTCTCTTTTGTGGACTGAGCCCCACCTTGCCTCCTGGACATTGTGCATTCACCAAGCCTGTCCCTGGCTCTGGCCCAGCCTCTGCACTGCTCTCTGCTTCTGGTAACGAACTGTCCTAGCCAAAATTGAAGGTGCTTCTCTGGCATCTGAGGCAACATGGCCATGTGATGAATTGATTCCCACAACCTCCTGGCGTGCATGAGGTCCTCGCCTTCTCAACACTGTCCTTGAGCCAGCCTGGGGCTGGCACACAGGACATGTCCCGTCAGCCAGTGCTGAATGAGCAGGACGGAGGAATGACTAAGAGGCGAATTCTTTTTCTTCCAAACCCACAGCCCTCGCCTTTGTCCTAGGCTCCAGGATAGCCCACGCTCATTTCCAGCACGCCACTCAGGGCTGGCTGTTTTCTATTTGAGCTTCAGAATAAGTCTGTAGGACAGTCAGAGTGGGGTCAATATTCCATTTTGCAGTGGTAGAAGTGGCAGCTCAGAGAATAAAGTGACTTGCCTGAGGACACACAGTTAAAAAATGGAGGAGTCAGCCGGACGTGGTGGCTCACGCCTGTAATTCCAGCACTTTGGGAGGCTGAGGCGAGCAGATCACCTGAGGTAAAGAGTTCAAGACCAACCTGGCCAACATGGTGAAACACAGTCTCCACTAAAAACACAAAAATCAGCCAGGCGAGGTGGCGCACGGCCTGTAGTCCAAGCTACTCGGGAGGCTGAGGCAGGAGAATTGCTTGAACCCAGGTGGCGGAGGTTGCAGTGAGCAGAGATTGCATCAATGCACTCCAGCCTTGGTAACAGACAGAGACTCGGTCAAAAAAAAAAAAAAAAAAAAAAGGAGGAGTCAGGGGCAGAGCTGTATCCAGGCTTCTGTGTCAAATTCAGCCACCTCTCCATTCTGTTTCAAGCATTAGGGAGGTATCCTAGATTAATGGCAGTCACCCTGCTCCAGGCTTTGTTAAGAGAGAAAAATAAAAAGATGCTAAGAAAAAAAAAAAAAAATTCCACCCCCTGGGTGGTAATCCTGGAGAGGACAGATTTCCCTTTTGGACTGTTTCGTCGTTGTAATAACCTGGGAGCAGGGAAAAAATGTTGCCCCGTTTCCTGTTCAGGCATGATCAAATTGCCACACTTCCTGTCGGGAATTCCTGCCCTCCTTCAAGTGGACTCTGCCTCCTCATTCACGGAGATGCCTTGGTAGAGTCCGGGGTCCCTGGACTGAGCCATCAGCTGGGTCACCGAGACCTGTGGCAAGGAAACAAAATATGAATTCCAAGGAACTGGGCCTAGTTTCCCTCACAGATGACACCAGCCATGCCGGGCCTCCAGGGCCAGGGAGGGCACTGCTGGAGTGTGACCACCTGAGGAGCGGGGTGCCAGGTGGGGGGAGAAGAAAGGTAAATACAGACACCTTTTCTGCATGGCTGGAGGGCTGCGGGTAGGGCAGGCCTGGGTGGCAGCCATGTGACAGTGCTCAGCCCCAGCCTGGCAGCGTGTGGCTGGGGGATCTGGGGCTTTGAGGCAGGGAGGCCCCAGTTTGAGTTGCACTTCTCCATCTGTGTGACTTTGGCATACTCTCTCCAAGCCCCAGCTGACTGAGGCAACAGTGTCTCTGGTAGGCTGGGTGTGTACATGGAACGAGGCTATAGTGGCAGACTGCCCTGCCCCGTGCTTGTATGGTGGTGTCCCTCTTCTTACCCTCCCTGGGGCACGGCACGGGCAGCAGCGCCGTCGGTCAGCGGGCGCCCTCTGCCCCTGCAGTGAGTGGGGAGCGGGTGGAGGGCACAGGCGGGCCACACAGGCAGAGGGCTCCGGGGAGCACAGCTGAGGCAGGAGGAGACGGCCCCCACGGGCCCTTCACCAGCCTCTGGCAGGGGCACTTCACACCAGGTGCTCCCAATCTGATGGGGTGCAGATAAGGGAGGAGTCTGTGTCCTCTAAGGACATCGGGGCTGGGAGCAAAGAAGGCACAGGGCACAGAAACGATGGCACAGTCCAGGGGCTCAGAAGAAGTGGTATCTGTGCTAAGACTCAGAGGATAGGTTTAAAGAGAAAGAATGATAGACAACAGGCATTTCATCTGAAATGTGATTCTGTTCCATTGGGGATCCCCATTCAGCTCAAGCTCCTCTCATTGTAGAAAAATATTCTGGTCCTACATTTCACTTGGCAGCACCCATCCCCAAGGCTTATAAATGCTCCCTCTTGCCCCCGCATGTGATCAGCAGCCTCTACGGAGCACCTCCTCTGCAGCAGCTCCTCAACAACATATGTGGCCAGGGCTGCTATTGAGATCCCATTTCACGGGTGGGTAAGCTGAGCCCCAGAAAAGTCAAGTCACTTGATCAGGCTCCTACAGCGGATGGGGCCGTCCCTGGAGGTAAAGCTGATATCACTTGGCTCAAAGCCCCAAAGCTCTATCTTGTGGCTGGTAGCACTAGAGGAGACAAACGAGATGGGCAGAGCAGGGAAGTGGCCATTAGAGACCCACATTCCATTCCAGATGGGATTTGACTGATTCGGGTCCCTGAACCATGGACCCATCTGTCTTCTTCACTGCTGCATCCCCACAGCGCTGTCAGGGCCTGGCGCCTACAAAACACACACACTCACAAATATGTCAAATGATGGCAAAGAAAGTGCATTCTGGAGCACCTGGTCCCTGTCCACTTGGCCCATATTCCCCCACCAGCTGAGGATGGCCGTCCCTCCTGCCCTGGCTTGTGCCAGTTTGTCAGCCTTTGCCAGGGATCCAGGTGTTTCTGCCCTGTGGCCCTGTCCTGGTGGTGGCTGTCTTTAGATGGGGCTGCAGGACAGGACAACACCAAGGCAGACACCCTGTTCTCTGTGCCAAACCTTGCATCTCTATGTCTGCATGCCCTTGTCCCAAGGCTTGGACCAGCCCCTGTAGTTTGACACCTCAGCCTAGAACAGTATGTGCATGTGTGTGTGTGTGTGTGTGCACATTTGTGTGGTGGTCAGCAACCTCAGGCCCCTGGACACTGCACTCAGGTGACGAGTCAGCAGGGGACTGTGCAGTGGTGACTACAGGGGCACTGAAGCCAGGCCACCCAGACTTCAGTCCCCATCACAGATAGCACCAGCCACGCTCCGTGCCCCTCTTTCCTCACCTGTAATACAGGATATAACAGCACTGATCTAAGGACTCAGAGACAATGCTCAGAAAGTGCTTAGAATCACGCCTGGCTGATAGCGCTTGGAGTCTGGCTTTGCATTTTTCTGTCCGGGTCGGACACTCGCCAAATTCGCGAAAAGGATCATGTGGAGCTGCTCAGAGCACCTGCTGAAAACTGCGTTTCAGGGATCCTCACGCAACCCGGAAGGAAGGCAGGGGCGTGGCCGCTAAACCTGAGGGCGCCCGGCCTGCGCACGCGGACCGGAACCCTGTCTGCAGGCCCTCAATTTGCGTCTCTTCTCTCTGCCTCCATCCCAGCCAAGGACAACGACTTCTCCCCCGGAAGGCCTCCCCCAGCTGAGGGAACGTTCCAGGTCTTCCCTCGGACCTGGCTGCGCGCCCGGTGCCGGCTCTGACGTGATTTCTTCTCCGCCTAGGACTGGTCCTGCTCGCTCCTCGTGGCCTCCCTCGCGGGCGCCTTCGGCTCCTCCTTCCTCTACGGCTACAGCCTGTCGGTGGTGAACGCCCCCGCCCCGGTGAGTGCGCGCCAAGGCCCGGCAGAGGGCACTGCGGCCCCGCGGAAACCTTCGGGTGCGCAAGGGCCCTGGGCTCCAGCGCCCCGTCTCGTGCCGGACACCGCAGGGACAGACACCAGGCCCCGCTCGGGGGGGGGCGGGGGGGGGCGGCGGGTAGGCACAAAAACAGACAATGATGACACGGGGACAGGGGGCGGGGAATGACAGTTCTTGCGGCTGGAGGGTGGGTGTCCTGAGAGAACGTTGGGAGACTCGATGAGAGGGGGCTTCGGAAGTCCCGGGGTGGGGTGGGGAGCTGTCCTTTGGCCCCTAATGCCGGGGAAAGGAGCAGGAGGGGCCTTATGCATGGAAACTTGGACATTTTCTTGATTTGTTTTGTTGTTGTTCGTATCTATCTATCTATCCTATCTATCTATCTATCTATCTATCTATCTATCTATCTATCTATCTATCTATTCATTCTATCTATCTATCTATCTATCTATCTATCTATCTATCTATCTAATCTTTGAGATGGAGTCTCACCCTATCACCAGGCTGGAGTCCAGTGTTGGGATCTCGGCTCACTGCAACCTCTGCCTCTCGGGTTCAAGTGATTCTCCGGCCTCAGCCTCCCGAGTAACTGGGGCTACAGGCGTGCGCCACTATACCCGGCTAATTTTTGTATTTGTGGAGATGGTGTTTCGCCATGTTGGCCAGTGTGGTCTGGAACTCCTGGCCTCAAGCGATCTGCCCACCTTGGCCTCCCAAAGTGCTGGGATTATAGGCTTGAGTCACCGCACCCGGCCTGTTGTTGTTGACTTTAAATTACAACCAGAGGCCACTCAGGTATCTGCTGGATAAGACCCGTCTTTGGCTTGTGGTTTACTCTGAAATCAGATCCAGGTGCAATTCTCCCAGGCCCTCTTCACATTGTGCCTCTGGTTTGCAGTTAAAGGTTGGGTCCCGCCTACCTAGGCTGTAAGGTTTAGGTGCTATCCTGTGGGTGCTGGCTTTGGTTTTGACCCACCACCACCCACGGGTAAGGGCAGGATGAAGGGTTAAGGGAAGCTTTCCTGCAGGAAGTGATGCCTGAGCAAGTTTGGAAGGTGGAGTGATGGATGGGGGCCGGGTTGTAGGACACATCTGGGGAAATGTAGGGAGCTCCAGGTTCTTGGAGCACACAGGCTGTTTTGGGGGCAGACAGGAAGCAGGCTGAGGACAGCCCCGAGTGCCTTCCAGGCTTTTCCTTGCTTGGGAGTCGGGCATCCTTGTGTATAAAACACAGGGGAAGCCTGGGCCCGTGAGCCTCAAAGGTTCCCAGGAGCCCTGGAATTTTGCAGAGGTGCCTCAGGGATCTAAGCACTATTTGCGCAGATCAGTTCTATGTTGAAAAAGTTTGTTAATTATTTGACATTGTTCAGTTCTGTTGCTAAAAACAGTTTGAAAACCAGGGGGCCTAGATGGCTTCAGCAAGCACTGGCAACAGTCGGTGATCTTTGATTTTGTCATTGTGGCGTCATCTCAAGATGGGGATCTGACTTGTCCATATTTGTCTTTGAAAGAGGGCTAGGAATTTGGACTCTTGCTTCATCTTGAAAGTTCATCAAAACATCCAGGTGAGAGGGGGCAGATCCTTTGCGCTCATGGCTTGTGGAGCAGAGATATGTGAAACTTGCACCTGGGATAGAATGTTATGGGTTCAAGCACTGACTGTGGGAACATGAGGAAGGAGCAATCCCATTACTCACTTATTCATTTAGCAAGCATTGTTGAAAGTTTATGATGTGTCCAACTCTGGGGATCAGGGAAGACAACCTGGAGGAGGTGGTATTTGAGCTGAGCCATGAGGGATGTGTAGGATTTCCACAGGTGTCACAGGGAGGTAGGGAGCTGAAGCACACACCCAAAGGCCCGACTGTGCCCACATGGTGGCATAGTAGGAAGTTAATAGCGTGTGATGTGCCAGTACCTAGGGGGAATGGGGAGCTGGGATGAAAGAACAGGTGGAAAAGCAGGATGAAGTCAAAAGAAGAGGGCCTAAGATCTTAGGCTGAGGATCAGGATTTTAGTCTTGGGCACTGGGGAACCATGGCAGTTTCATGGGGGTGGGGGTTTACAACTCACAGTTTTTTAAATTAAAATTTGTTTTTCTTTAACTATGACACAGCCTCAGGAGGTCCTGAGAACACGTGCCGCCTTATTTGTTTACTTATTTAATATGCTCACTGTTTTTTAGAAAAGCAACTTTGATGTCAGTGAGAAGGACAGGAGGGGCCAGAGCTTAGAGGTATTTAATGGGAAAGACCGTGGTAAGCCAGACAAAGAGGGTTTAACATGCCCTCCCTCCATTTCGGGAGAGGAGGGGATTTCTGAAGACCTACACAGCCAGGGTGGCCTTTATGTTTCTTAAGATGAATAACATATATTATGACAGCATCAGTAACAGCACAGATGGAAAAAGCCCGCATGAGGTGCAGGCCCTCCTCCATGCAGTTTTGACGCATTAATCAGCTCAGTGCACCCTCATGACAGCCCTGTGAGGTATGGATCATTATTATCCCCATTTTACAGATGAGGAAACTGAGGCACACTGTTCACTGACTTGCCCACAGTCACATAGCAAGTGGAGCCAGAGTTTGGCCCTGGGTGGGCTTCTGGTTTCCCAGGCATCAGACACATTTTCAGTCATTTTTAAAACAGATCCTTTCTGTGCCAGCCAGTGTTAGGCCACGGGACTTCTTGTTCGGGCTATCAGAGCTCTACCTCTGTGGCCAGCATGAACAGCAAGGTGTTCAGTCTTGAGACATCACGAGGCACTTTTTAGCCTGATGTCCTTTGAGCCTCGAGACCATGGCTCGTCATGCATATTTTACAGGAGCCCAGAGCAAGCACCCCGAGAAGGCCTTGAGTCCAGGACTGAGCCATCTGCCCAGATCCAGGGGCTGGGAAGTGTCATCCCCAGTTGGGCAGCTACTTCCCTGCATGTGCCGTCTGTCTTTGAAGAGGAGCAGAGACTGTGATCACCAGCTCATCAACTCTGCCAAAATGTACTGCGTGCCAGGCGCATTCCATTCTCAGAAATACTGAGACGTCAGTGTCTTTGGCTGTAACAAAATAGCACAGGCTGGGGTCTTCAGAAATAGACATTTATTTTCCCATACTTCTCCAACCTGGAAATCCAAAATCAAAGTGCCAGTGGATTCGTTGTCTGGTGAGGACCGTCCTTCCGGCTTGCAGACGGCCTCTTTCTCACTGTCTGTACACAGCAGAGGGAGGAAAAGTGCAAGGGAGTAAAAGACACTCATCCCACCATGAGGCCACCCCCATGACCTCCGCTAACCCCAGTAACCTCACAAAGGCCTCACCTCCAAATACCATCACATCGGGGTTAGGGCTTCAACATGCGCCATCCTTGCAACAAAAATGTCATGCAACATTTTTGGAGGGGACACAGTTCGGCTCAAGGTAGTTAATTATTGATGTTACCTTCATTTCATGAACAAAGAAACAGAGGCTCAGAGTTTAAGCAACTTGCCCAGGATCACACAGCCAGGAGGTGGCAGTGCTGGAATTCAAACCCAGGTCTGTCTGAATCCAAGACCCATGCCCTGCGCTCCGCTGCTCCTTCCTGCCCCTGACCATTAATGGCAGGCACCAGCAGTCCAGCTGTGGGGGAGTTTAACATGATCGATGAAAGCAAAGAGGAACAAGGGGAGATGGGAGGAGCCACAGCAAGCCCAGGGCTGCTTACCTGTCCATCTACCAACCAAAAGACAGGGCAAGGTTTCACTGCAACAACCTAGGGGCTCAAGGACAAGGTGGATGATGCTGCCGTCGTGTTATAGGTAGAAACCTGTGATCGTCTGAATCCTGTCCCGACCCCTCCCTCCCTCAGGGATCTCGTAGAGCAATCCTCATAAAGGACCTGATCCAACTGAGAAACCAGAGACGGCTTTATTATTGGCTAGAATCACTCCCCAAACTCTTCCCTCCCTGTGGGGTTTGCGGTCCTGTAACCTCTGCTCTGCTCGGCCTAAAGGCCCTGATGTTTTCTGTTTACTCGTGCTGCTTTGTGAGAAGAGAGGGATCACTCTTCAGGCAATCCTTCAGCACCCTTCCCTGGGTGTTGACCTTGTTGTGTCTGGGGTAGAAAGATGAATACGACATACGTCCATGTCCTTGAGGTGCCCCCAGACCAGCAGCAGTCACAGAGGCTTAATAAATACCAGACAATGAGGCAGGCTGCATGGAGCCACAGGACAGCTGAAGGACTTTATTCTACTTGGGGAGGTCAGTCGGGCCTCTCTGGGGCTTGAAAGAGAAAGCTCGAGGCTTTCTGGGAATGGTGAAGACCTAAGGGTAACTGGATGTGGGGCCCAAGGGGCTGGAGAGGTAGAGGCTGGAAAGGGGAGCTGAGGCCAGACCAGAAAGGTTGCGGAGGCCAGAACAGGAGCATGATCCGGCACCACCCAGGCTGTGAGCAGGCTGAGGGCCGAGGCTCACCCTGGGAGGCCCTCCCGAGGTGGAGACCACCCCGAGCGTGAGCTGAGCAGGCCTGCACAGAATCCCAGCTCCCCACGTAGGTGCCTCTGTAGAGGGCTGGCGTCGAGCCCCTTGTGAGGTCGCTGTGAAATTAAAGGAGACGTGATGCTGGAGGAGCTCAGCCCAGCGTCCAGTGATCACCTCGAATTCTCTCTTCCCCTTGCAGTGGGCATAGGAATGGGTGAGTGAGGCAGCCCCAGGACCAGGGAGACCAGGAACAGAGCAGAGACTCTAAGGAATGGGATCTAACGCAGGCTGGAAGGACCCAAGCCTGGTGGGGGTTTGCGGTGCGAGAGCGAGGCTTCACCTGGGGTGCTGGGCTCTTGAGAAGAAGAAAGAAACCCTTGGAATGGAAGAGGTGCAGACATTAGTGCTGCTTTGGGTGCTGGGTGGGTGTCTGCTCGCAGACATGATGAACAAAGGCTGCCACCAGGGGGTGGTGTGTGGATGCCGCCCCATGGGAAGGGATGCTGTCTTTAGCACCGGCCCAGTCTCGCAAGTCCCTGGCCCAGCCAGCTTCGCCTCTCCAGCTGTTGGATAACTGGGGGCCCAGGTGATCAGGGCACAGACTGCAGGCCGTGGGCATTTACCTTCGGGGGAGGCAGCTTGCACCATTAGAACAATCCATGCAGTAGCTGCCGTGGCAGCCTCAACCTTAAAAACTCTCGGTGCTCCTCTCTCCTCAGATATTTGGAAACTTTCTGTAATGCTGAAAACAAAAATTACTCACCTCTGGGCACTAGCTCTGCACTTGGCCGAGTTCTGAATTGTGCACACATTGGATCCTTGTTACAATATTGCAAGGGAGCCATCACTAACCCCCTTTTAAAGGCAAGGAAACTGAGGCTGAGGGAAGCCAATGCATCCAAGTTTCAGGGATGGGACACTTCCTAAAAATTCCCACTGACCTCTCCTCAACACGATCACCTGGATGTGCCTCCTGGCCACCCAACTTTCCAAGAATCCCCAGGATCTGACTACTTTTCGTGCCCCATTTGGAAGAGAACACCTGCGCCTCATGCATCCACAATAGTCCTTGGCCAGCTTGGTGGGTGGGATGTGAACAGAGGTGCTGATAGGCTGCATGAGGCCTGGTTTTTGGCAGCATCCCTCAGGATATTCAGTTCTTTCTTTCCCTGGATGGCAGAGAACCGTTAAATGCACACTGGACTTTGCATGAACAGGCAAGAGGTTCTTATTGTCCTTAGCTGTTGAAACTCAGGGTTATCTGTGCTGTGCTGGTGCATTGATCACCATGATGAACACCACAGTAGCTAGGCTCTGTTCACTCTCTAGACTAAACCCTAACTGGTTTCTCTGTTTCCACTCTGGTTCCTACAGTTTATTCTCTACCCAGAGGCCAAAGGGATCCTTGACAAATGAAGGAAGAATGTATTGTCCCTCCGCTCAAAACCTGCTATATCTAGAAAACAAGCCAGACTGTGGTGACCTACACGGTACCTGGGGCCTTGTGACCACTCTATCATCATTTCCCCGCTCACTCCCTCTTCTCCATTTACACAACCTTCTCCCCACTTGCTTGCCCTCAAACACACTGCACACTGGAACCTTAGGGCCTTTTTGCATGCTGCTCCTGCTGGCTGCAGTGCTCTTCCTCTGATTTTCCTGTGCACTTTCCTTTGGTTACTTCTGGCCTCTGCTCAGATGTTCCCTCTTCAGAAATGTCTTCCCTGACCAGCCTATCCAAAATGGCGCCCCTCTGTCACACTTTAGCCCTCAGTGAATTTATTTCTTCTCATGGTATTTAACACTAGCTGAGATACGATATATTCCTTTACTTCCTGTCCATCCTTCCTTTCACTTTAGAAAGGTCCTTGCTTCTGCAGTGTCAGCACGTAGAACAATGGCTGACACATTGTAAGCATTCATAAAGAATATTTGCTAAATGAGCAAATGGATAAATTTAAATTTAAAGTGAGTCCAAGGCAAGTCCTTAGGTCTCTTCACTCTCAAACAAATTGCCAGCTGTGAGTCTGTCCTATGGAAAAATTCTAGGACCGCCTCCACCATGTTCACAGATGGGGACTTGGACCCTGGTCTGTGTAATTCCCGAGTATCCCTTCTTTCTGTTCCACTAGGCTGATCTGCTGCATTCTGTGAGTCGGCAAACGTTCTGTGAAGGTCCAGCAAATGTTCTGTGGAGGTCCAGATAGTGCATGGTTTTTGCTTTGTTGGCCATATGGCCTGTGTTGCAACTACTAAGCTCTGCTATGTAGAGATAAAGCATTTATAGATGATATGTAAATGAATGGGCCAGGGTCTGTGCCAATAAAATTTTGTTTACGAAATAGATGGTGGTCTAGGATTTCACTTGCTGGCCAATTGTTGGCTAACCACTGTGCTAGAAGTTTTAGGAAAGGGAGGAGGCTCTTGTAGATTCCTTGTGTCATTAGTCCCTCTGGGCAGAGGGCTGGCTGGCTGAATAATTAATCCACAGCCTGTGCTGCATAGCATCTAAATGCGAGCACCTAAATCTTCCTGAAGATATTTGCTTTCTAATCTCCTTTCTTTTGTTCATGTTTTGCTGATTGTCTAGGCTTTGTCCTTTCTGTTTCCGGTGACTAGCTCTAATTGGCATAGTTGTATCTTTCTGTCTATCCATCTACCTACCTGTCTGTCTAAAACATCCTGAAGTTATTGTAAAAGACTGCCAAATTCAGGGCTAATTTGCATACCAATCAAATGCAGCCTGAATTTTCAGACAGTCATGCATGCAAATATGCTCACCTGAATCCTTGCAAATGGCTTCAGATTTATGCCATTGTAATCCTTGACCTTTGGTAGGAAAATGTTGCCGTGCCTGGAACCTGCTTCATTATACTGCTAGAGTCATCTGGGATGATTGCCAGAGTTGTGCTGAAAGAAGTCCTCTTGGTACCTGTGAGCACCCAGTGTCTAGAATCCACCTGAGAGATTGTTGAGGGCTGGATGGAGACCCACAGACTGGAGTGGGGGGTTCTGAGCCCCAAGGGCCATTCTCTAGGGACTGAAATGGGCAGACAGTGCTGATAAAGGCCTGGGTGGGATGACGGTGCCTGGGCAAAGCATGATGATGGTGCCTGGGCAAACCCAGTGCCTGGGCAAAGCATCAAAGCTCCTCTTGCTCATGGGTGTTGTCCACAGAGCCCATAGGAAGATTATGGAAGCAGTGTTCTAAAGAAATGCAAGGTCTGTGGCAGGGCGGACAATATGAAGCCCAGACTTCAGTCCAAAAGGGCCCAACCAAGACAAAAAACAAGCCAAGGGGTGTGGTGTTCAAGAGTAGCTGATCCATGAGAAGCAACTATTGAGGTGATAGACCTGGATGGATTCCTGACCCAGGACTCATGCACTTCCCATGACTGTAGGAGGAACCCACATTGCAGTGAGCCCAAGAGAACAGCCAGCCTAGGCAGAATGACCACTTGGGGATGGACATTAAGAAAAGTCACCAAGAGAAAAGCACCAAAGTTGAGGTAATGAGTGTGTTGAATAGGAGGCATGAGTGAAAATAAAAATGAGAAAGCAAACAGGGAATGCAGCGGTTGGGGGAACAGAAGGTGAGGTGGGAGGGACAGTTCAGGGCTATTCACAAGGATAGAGAGTGAACTTGGTGCCTGTTTGTGCAGTTCCTAGCCTGTAGCTTGGGGAAAATGCTTGGAGGCTTAGCAAAAGTTAGGATTGTACAGATCAAAGTGTCACCCAAAACAATACTGTTCATTTGTTTCCCTGGCGTCTATTAAAGTACCTTGCACACAGCTTCGCCATGACTCCTGATGCTAACTAGCCATTTAGGCCAAACTTCACAGGTTAAGAGCACAGTGGTTCACAAGACTGGCCTCACTTCAGACACCAGCGACAGGCTCAGGGGTTCCCTGAGCATATGGTAACACATTTGGGGGTTCTCACTACCCCTTCCGGTTTGGTAATTTGCTCAAATGACTCACAGAACTCAGGAAGTGCTATGCTTAGAATTACAGCTTTATTATAGCAAAAAGGATACAAATCAGAATAAGCCACAAGAAGAGATCACAGGGCAAGATCTGGAAGGATTCCAGCTCTGGTGTTCTCTCTCCACCCACAGACTGCTGTCTACCAGGAAAGCTCACCCAGGCTTCAGTGTTCCAAGTTTTTATTGGGGTTTCATCATGTAGATGTGATTGACCAAATCATTGGCCATAAGGTTGGACTCAATCTTTGGTCCTCCTCTCTTCCCTGGAGGTAGGGCTGATGTCACTCGGCTCAAAGCCCCAACCCTGTATCACATGGCTGGTCTTTCTGGCATGGCCAACCCCCATCCTGTATAGTGTATCTGATACCTGATAGTGTATCTTGTTAACATACACTATCAAGGGGGTTCTGAGAGGTCTGCCATGAATAACTCAAGAAGTCCCAAGAATTCACAGGCTACCTCCTAAGAACCAGAGACAAAAGCCAGCCAAAGTTTATTATACAATTGTCTACTGGATATATAAGATGTACATTACACAAATGCATGTTATAAACAGAAAATACTCAAAAAATGTTTATTAAATGAATTAGTGAGTGAGGGAAGGAAAGGGTGAGAAAGAATGAATGAGAACTTAACTTTAGGAGTCTAACTCACTGGCCCCACACCATCCAATATAAATTAGGATTTATTTGAAACAGCACTGGCAGCCACACAAATAATACTGAATGGCTTGGCTTTGATAAGAAATTACTCACTTTTCCAGTGGTTTTTGAGTTGGCAATGTTTTGTCTTCTTGGGAGGGGAGACACAGACGCTCATCCCCCATGGTGTTAATGTTCAAGCCCAGGGTTTCTGTAGAGCAATTAACTTGACTCCTCATACATTTCCCAGCATAAATGGTATATTCTATTATTTTCCTCTCTCTGCTCCTTCCCTAAAGGCAGATAAACAAATGATAATAAAAAGCAAAATCAACATTTCTCTCTATAAGGGTAGAGCCGCCCAATTAGCGGCAGATGTTAGAACCTGATCAAAGAAGATTCAGGTGAACCAAGAGAGAGAGAACCCAGAAGCAAGTTCTGGTGCTTTCAATTGATCCCACCCCACAATGCCATCTTAGCAGGCTGCTCCGGGAACCCAGGCGATCTTAGAGAAAGAAGCATGTCCCATGGCAGGTGCCTCTGATGTGACCTGAGACCCGTTCTCAAGGAAAGCAGGAGGGAACGATGAGCAGAGACTGTGTCAAATGACATAAGTTCTGGTTGGGGTGAGGGAGAGGCATAGTAGGCTCAAGACTTTGTGGAAGAGGGCTGAGATTACAGGAGGACCCTGTGCATTTTGTCACTGCAGAAACAACGGGCAATTATGTCTACAAAATGGGTATCTCCGAATCCCAGAGTTTCGTCCCCTCACCCCCCGCTCTTTTCATTTTTACCTCTTGCTTTGTCTCACTTTATCTCAGTAACTGTAAAAGCAACAGACTTCCATTAGAAAGAAAAAAAAAAACAGCACAGAAATGTGATAATGATGCTACACATACAAACATTCTTCTGTGTGTGACAGATGATCTCTCTCATTTGTATACCAGTCCCATATGGCAGATATTATGCCAATAACCCCATTTTACAAATAAGGGAGAGATTGAGTGACTGGCCCACGGCTGCCCATAGGCGGTACACTTGGGCCTGAACACAGTCAAAACCCAGACTCCATCCAGAGGCCGCTTTTAATGTTTCATCTGAATCCGTTCTTTATCTGAAGGTCATCCATATACACTGTTCAATACTCTCTTTTTTGGCTTACTATTTATTTGTAAGCACCTTTCTATGCTATTGAAAGTCCTCCATCACTAGGATGTTGAACAGCAGCGTGGAGCTGCCTTCTGTGATGTCCTGTCCTCCTAATGTGGGCCTCTGAGGTTGTTATCAGTTTTTCTCTAATATGAGACGCTGCTGCATTGTTTAAATGGGGAGCTGTGAGTCATTGTTTGGTTTGGTTTGATCAGAGCCAGCACAGCTGCTGACTGATGAGGGCCCAGGGACCTTTTCCAGCCTGGGGCGTTGGTATCCAGGTGTCCCAGGCTGTGGGTGCCAACTCCTCCTGCGCCATGCCCTGGAGGTCCCAGCGATTAGAGCTGGACAGCCTGCCTCTTTGATACAGAATTTTCTCATTTCATAAAGTTTCTCCAAGAAAAATGCCTTTATTGAGCCAAATGGGGAAAGGACCTTGGTCCCATCAAGTCTCAAGGAAGCTCAGCTTAGTGCGGTGGAGGCAGTGGTTTCTGTAGCCAGAAAGCTGGGGATAGCTGATCCAGCAAGATGGGAGGTGGGGGCACTCGGAGGGGCATGTGGGAGTGGCACAGCTGGTGTGAACAAACCAGACAAGTGAAACTAGAAACACCCTATTTCTGACCCACAGGAAGACCCTGACATTTACTGAGGACCTGCTATATGCTGACATCATGCTCGGGACTTCACACACCTCACTTCATCCTTCTGGTGGCCTCATCTACAAGCTAGGGGTTCTTATTCCCGTTCTATAAATGAGTTATTCCAGAATTGATGTTGCAGATGGAGCCCCTGCTACCTCAAGCAACCAGAAGTGATTTGACTGGTAATGAAAACAGTTTGCCCTTTTCATTCTGGCCAACCGGAGGATATGCAAAAAGGAGAGCAAAATATCATCTCAAGTCTGCGTCAATGCACTGTCCCCTGTAAACACAGCTATGCAACCTCTCAGAAGAATGTTCCAGCAGGAGGTAGGCTCAGGATTGTGATTGAATAAAAACGATATTGGGAGTGCATTCACTTCTCTGCTTCTGCCTGGGGCCAAACAGACAATGAAATTTACCTTCTTTATGTTTCCCCTCATTAAACCCAAGCTTTTGGCTGCCCCCTCACTGCAAAGGTGGATGAGGGGAAACCCAGGAGGCTCTGAAAGCCTTACTTCCCTGGCTGTTGCTTGTAACTGATGTCTCCTCTTTCATCATGTTTCATTTCATTCTGAAAGCTAGCTGTGGAAACAAAATCGTCTCAGGTGTCTAGAGGCACAGGAGCCTCTTTCCCAGTGAGTCAGCCAGGCTCCTCCGGGAGAATCACTTGGGGAGGAGGAAAAAATACCACAAACCTGCATACCCAATGATCAAGTCAAGCCAAAATGGGAGCTGAGTGTTTTTCTTAGCACAAGGGAGGTGTACTGAGGGCTCCGAACACCACCTTCAGGTAGGATAATTCCCTGGCGTGAGTCACAGGCATTGGCACAGGAATTGGCACAGGAATGCGGAAGTGCTCACAGCTATGACTGCCCACAATGGTGGCACACAATGCTAAGTCAGCAGAGGAAGAGGTGCAGGGGTGAAGTCCAGAGGAAACCAGGGGCAAGCTCCAAAGAACTCCTCCAGCAGAGCCTCGCGGGATGCACTTCGTCCCCACAGCAACAAGTTATGACAACTCATGTAAAATTTGTCTAACAAGGAAACTCATTAGAGACTCGGAGTCCAGGGTTTTTATTGGGGGGTGGTCATCTAGGCACTCTCTGCTTGGCAAGCAGAAAATTCCAGATTTCCAGAAAGAAAGCAGATATAAGCCATACTGAGACAGCATAAGCCACACTGTTTGCACAGTTTAGGTACATTGAGTCACTCTTACCAGATCTGGGAACGGTGGCAACCCTTCCAACATCTAGATTCCCAGATGCAAGCCCAGGGCTTACCCTGCAGCAGGTTTTTCTAGGAAGAGAAGTCTCAGGCCTGCTGTGCAAGCTCTTTTCTACACAGGAGGCCTTACCTCGGGGAGCCAGGCTACATTAGGTAGCGCTGCTGGGATTGTGGAATTTTGTTCTTGTGTGGCCCTAACTTCAGAGGGCCTGGTTCAGCAACAGGCACTTTTTAAAGGACTTCTGGACTGCGTTCTTTCCTGTGGCAGTGTGTTCAGTGGTGCAGACTGTCTTTATAAAACCCTAAGGCATTGTGGCATGACTTCCTCTCTTATGCAATGGTGTGTGTGCTCTGGCCCGGCCACCAAGTGTTCTACTTCCGTGTATTTTTATAGCACTCCTGAGAATAATTCCAAGGGAGTTCATGAGAGGCTCTGTGTGAATCAGTAAGACACATTAGTATTGTTAAACAGGCTACAAGATAATTTGCCTCCCATTGTCTGGCAATTTCTTTTATTATTTGGAGATGTTCTAAGCCAGTCTTCTTGGCTGGGAATTGCAGAGTTCAATTTTATGTCCAGAAGCTTGGCCTCCATGTTCCTGGCCTGGGAGATAATGGTAAATGATTCGTGGATTCTTGAATCTGACAAATAAATGAGTCTAGTCCCCTTATTTTACAAATATAGAAATAATAATATCAACAACACTATCACTAACCACCCCAACTTCCAGTTTTTATTATGTACTTCATATCAGCCCAGCACTGTGCTGTATCTTCATTCTCTCATTAAATCTTCACAATAACTCTTTAAGGAGGGCAACAATTTAACAGATGAGGAACCTGAGGCACAGAGAGGTTAAGTAACTTACTTAAGGTCACCCAGCAAAGAAGCGGCAGAGCTGAGAGTGGAATAAAGCCAATTCCAAGGACCCTTAACATTGACAGCACTGCCAGAGAGGCACACAGATTGCTGAAGATCACCCAAGATCACAGAAAGACTCAGTGGTGCAAGCAAGTGTTAAAGCCAGAACTCTTGGCTCTGTGTTAAGCCTCCTTTGTTTTAACCATGTAGCCTCTTATTCAATTGTTTGCGGTTTAGGCTGTAGTTAGTACTAGCCGTAACATCAATACTTCTGCATCAACTCATAACAATTTTGATCAGACTCATCATCTTATATCAATTGCAGGAGCTTCCTAACAGGCCTAGCAGCCTGTAGTCTAATTCCTGAAATGGCCTTCACACTGCACCTATGAAGAACCTTTTTAACCACAAATTAGAGCTGTCAATTCCATGCTAAAACCCTCCAATGGCTCCCCAGTGCCCACAGAATTTTGTGTACACTCCTGAGACTGGCAGGCAAAGCCAGGTACAGGCAACCTCCAAACTTCTACTGGGCCACCTTCCAACCCACTGTGTCTTTTACAGCTCCTCTGTGGCAACCTGTGGTCTCCAGTTTCTGCACCTTCAATAATTCTGTTCACTCTGTCTGTCATCCTCCACCTGAGCCCACTCCATCTGCCCTTCTTGCTTGCTTGACTTGGATTCCACAGCCTTTCTTGGCTTCCTACTATCATGGCATTTTTACTCCATGTTATAATTGTATGTTTACTTGGCTACTGTCTCCACTAGATCTTGAACTCCTTGAAGGCAAGAAACAGCATAATTTGTATCTAGAAGACAGGATGGGAAGCTGGGCCCCTGGTAGTGAGGAAGCAGACCTGTGAAGTCAGACAGAAAGATACAAGAGTGTGCCTCGTGGTTGTTTGCTGAATGAAAAAGTAATACAAGGAATCCCAAGTGAGATACGAATGAGTGAGATGTCCCAAAGCAGGCCTAGAGATTACCTACCACGGTGGTCTGAAAGCAAATTTTTATTGCAGAATGTTTTCTTCAAACAGGAGCAAGTTCTCCCAACACATAAAAGGAAAGCTCTAGGTAAAGGCTTATATCTCCAAGCCTTTATGACTTGGCCTAAATCTCTCCTCCTTCTTGAAGCCTCAGGTCACAGTGCAATTGTGATGGCATGGGCTCTGTAGTTGGGTTGATTACGTCAGCAGGGTAAACTTGCTGCTATAAGAACCAAGCCCCTGTATCTCAGTGGCTTTTAACACAATGAAAGTTTCCATTTATATCACCTCATTTGAAGGAGATGCGCGGGAACACTCTGTTCCATGAAGCCATTCAGGGACCCCGATTCCTTAAGTGAAGTGGTTCCACCATTCTCTAGGACTTTGGAGTCCTCTGCTGGTTCCTCTGCGGCTGGCCAGCTGACAGGAGCAAGCGTGGAGCAGGCAAACAGACTCAAAATGTCTTGGTGGAGGTGACACATGTCCCTTATACTCACACTCCTTGCTTGAGAAGTAGTCATATGGCCCCACCTAGATGCAAGGGACTCGGTAAGGTGGCCTGGCAGTGTGTCCAGGAAGAGAAGAGCACTGTGCGGTCTAGCAGGCCCTGCAGTTCTACCATCTTTGGCATGGCTTTGGGATGTGTTTCTCCACTCCAGAGTTCTCTGTTGTGAATGAAACTTCTCAGGATGGCTACAAGGTTTGAATGAGATGAGATATCCAAATGTCTGATACATACTTAGCAGTCAGCCAATCTTCATTCCATGTCTCCTCTTCTCCCCTAAAACAGAGGTATTGATATCATCATCTTTGTATTTTCTACACTTAGAACTGGAAAAAGTAATGGTTAAGAGATGGACTCTGGATCCTGGCTCCCTGGGGCATGCCAGTGGTGTGAGGTTGGGAGGGCTGCTTGTGGCTCTGTGGCTCAGACACCTCATCTGCCCAAAACAGAGGTAACAAATAGTACCCTTGTGGAGGGCAGGAAGTGAGTCAGTATGCCTCCAGTTCTTAGAATAGTACACTGCATATTGTAACTATGATGTGTGGGTTACCTGTTTTATTATTATATGGTTACTGCCACACAGCAAAAACTCAAAACAAATTCTTATTTAAGCACCCATTCTGTATCATGCATCACCAGTCATGTGTTCACATATGTGAGGTTCACAAATCTCAAGCTTGGGGAATGTTTGTGCAGTGAATTCTCTGAGCAAACTTCATCACGGGCTTCAGCCTTGGGGTAACAAGGCCTTTCACCTGGGCTATTGCTGAATTCAGACCTGGAAGACAAGCATTGGCTTACAAACAGCTTGCAGGGAACTTTTGAGAAAAGTGTTCCTGCAGGGGACCCAGGCTATGTGTCAAGGCTTCCAGCCCCTCCAGAGTCTGTAGAGGCTTCTGTCGGCCATTTCCCGACGTCACAGTAAGAAACTTGCACAGACTCCCAAAGCAATGCTTGGCAGTGGGTGAGCTGAAAACCCTCTTTTGCCACCAGGCTCCTGAGTGCAGTGCCAACACAAAGGAAAAGAGAAAATTTCCTCCCGATCAGCATCCTTTTCGTTTCCTTACATTAATTCCAGGAAACCAGTCATTACTGAGGCCTTCCAGGGTGGGTATTAGCCAGACTCCTTGCAAGACAGCTGCAATTGCTTGAATTAGTCTAAGAGTGCCATAGGGACCAAGTTCACGTGCAAGAATGACCTTGCACATGCGGAGGTCTCCTGCTCATCAGGTGGCAGGAGGGGTGTCTGTGAAGTCCTGGATACTCATTACGTATGCCAGCTTCTCTGAAGGGTCTTTACTCTGTAGGTACTTGCAGTAGTTCTTGGGGCAGCCTCTACCCCCTGTCTTGCTGTGGCCCCTCTAATCCTTGCGCTTAGCAATCATCACTGTTTCTCCTGTTAGACTCTGTAGTCCTTGGGGGTAGTTGCTGCTGTATTCACTGGGGTCTGACAGAGTATCCAGTCCATAGCAAAGGCTTAGTTGATATAGTTGATAATTACTTTTTTTTTTTTTTTAGATGGAATCTCGCTCGGTCACCCAGGCTGGAGTTCAGTGGCGCAATCTCAGCTCCCTGCAACCTCTGCCTCCAGGGTTCAAGTAATTCCCCAGCCTCAGCCTCCTGAGTAGCTGGGACTACAGGCATGCGCCACTACACCCAGCTAATTTTTGTATTTTTAGTAGAGATGGGGTTTCACCATGTTGGCCAGGCTGGTCTCAAACTCCTAACCTCAGGTGATCTGCCTGCCTTGGCCTCCCAAAGTGCTGGAATTACAGGTATAAGCCACTGCGCCCAGCCAATATTTACTCTTAAATCAATAAATGCACCATTAGGTTTATCTGCTTAACTTTTACATCTTAATCATGAGTTCAAGAGTTCAGTTTGTGGAGCAGTTGCATTTGTGCCCTGAAGTTTGGCAGCTCCAGCACAAAAGCCTCTCCAGCACATATAAGCTGTGACTGTGGGCAGGTTATATAACTCTCAGGCGCCTTGTTTGTAAATGAGGGCTTTTACCACTAGGGCTGTCGTGAGGGTGAAGTGAGATTATTTATGTGCTTTGCTAGAGTTTCTGTATTTCTGTAGTTGTAAGGAACAACATCAACTTAATCTGATTAAAGCCGAAAAAGTTGTTGAGAAGAGTAGGTTGCCCACAGGATCAGTGGGAGGGCTGGAGAGCCTGGCTTGGAAGCTCTGTAGCTGGAGATCCTACCCTAAATCATTCCCAGAGCTGGTCCTATGGGCTCCTCTGCAGCCACCACTGCTGTTGACTGCACCGCTGGCACAGGACATTGCTGCCCCCAAACCCAATCTCACCAGAGCTCCCTCTGCTGCTGGAGAATCCTTCTCAGCCCCACGTCTTAGCCCCACTAGCACCTTGGTCAAAGTTCTGGCGTCTGATTGGCTGAGCCTTAGTCACATGTCCACTTCCAGCTGCAAGGGATGCTGGGAGAGCGAATGTCTGGCATGTTTAGCTTCTGTAGTGATGTGTCCTCTGTTTCCCACTCAGGATTCTAAGGCAGCAAAGTCTTCCAGGTGGGAAGAGGGCTTCTGATGCTGGTGAGCCTAAAAGGCAGATAAATGTCCAATAGAGGACATAAAGCCTTGACATTGACTAAGTGGTCAATGTCAGGTAAATGTCCAGCCACTGAGAGAGAACACAGTGGTCATTCTGAAGGCTGCTGGTAGCACCCTAATGAGGGCTCAGGAATCAGTGTCCTGGTAGCCCCAGTGAGGGGATGGCAGTTTGGACCAGTTGAGTGGTGGAATGGTGGAAGTGGTGAGAAGCCTTTTTGAAGCCAGGCAATATATTAGTTTTCTAGAGCTGCTGTAACAAAGTACCATGGACTGAGCGACTGAAAGAACAGAAATGTGTTATTCCATAGTTCTAGAGGCCAGAAGTCCAAGATCAAGGTGTTGGCAGAGTGGGTTCCTTCTGAGGGCTTTGAAGAAAGGCTCAGTGCCAGCCCCCTCTCTCTGGCTCACAGATGGCCATCTTCTCCCCATGCCTCTTTACATCATCTTCCTCCTGTGCCTATCTCCACATTTCCCCTTTTTATCAGGGTACCAGTCACGTTGGATTAGGGCCCACTCTAATGACCTCATTTTAATGTTATTTGCTTTGTAAAGACTCTCCAAATAAGGTCACATTCTGAGGTACTAGGTATTAGGACTTCAACATATGAAGTTCGGAGGGGAACAAAATTCACTGTGTACCAGTGTCTGTCTTTGTGTCCTCTTTCTATAAAGGACACCAGTCATAGTGGAGTAGGGTGGGCCTTATTCCAATATGACCTCATCTTCATTAATTATACCTGCAGTGACCCTATTTCAAATAAGGACCCATTCTGAGATATGGGGAGTTAGGACATTAGTATATAAATCTGGAGGTATAGGGTTAGATACAATTCAACCCTAACAGTCAGGGATGAGTGAGGGTGGATTAGTTGAGGAAATTGGATCAAGGGCAGGAGTTAAGAATGACTTCGTGGTTTCTGGCTGAGCAACTGGAGAATGGTGGTCCCATTCACTCAGGTAGGGAGGAGGAGATAAAGGAAAGGAATTCAGGGGCAGAGGTACAGGCTGATGAGTCCCATTCCACACTGGTATAGTAAGGGATCTGTGCCCCAACTATGCCCAGTAGGACATAAAGAGAAGTTTGTTAGAAGCTTCCGGGAAAGTTCCTCTTAGCACCAAGAGATCTATGAGAGGTCGACGTTACTTTCTCCAGCCATGCATGAATAGAAAAGCATGTGGCCGAAACTGCTACCAGGAGCCATCCTACAATTGTGAGCGCATGCTGCCTTAGGATGAGGTCAAAACTATGGAAAGCAGAGTGAAGCAACCAGGTGGCACCTGGATTCTTGGCCATTCTGAGCCACTAGATCGGCCTTCCTTGAAGCTCACCACTCCTGTAAATTTGCATTTCTGTAAGTGTCCTCATTGTTCAGCTATTTTGAGTTGAGGTTTCCTGTTACTTGCAGCCAGGAGCATCCTTAAATGACACAATGCATTATCAGCTCCAGTGGATGGAAGATCTTTGAGATCCAGGGTTATGTTCCGTATGTTCATCTCTGTGTCTAGCTCAGGGCCCAGTACTCAGCACATGTTTGTTGAATGAGTCAGTGCATGATGTAGATCAGTATCTTGCGCACTGAGGTCTGGAAACTTCATCATCAATATAAATAGCTGTAGCTGTTGATAATATATTCTATCCTCACTCCATGCTATCAGTAAGATAGTTGTGAAGCCAGAAAGAAAGAGAAAACAGAAAGAAGATAAATACCTCGCAAGCAGAGGGTGTCTCCCCTCCTCACCTCATTTCCTTCCATCAGACCATTTGCTTACGTCTGAAACCTGGGAATCTGTGTTCTTCTTTCACTTTCTGCAGCACCCTCTGTTCTCAAACCTGGAGCCAATCACCCAGGAAGTCCTGCCTATTCTACTTTCAAAATATATCTTACATCCATCCACTTCCTTCTGTTTCCTGAAGCCATGGTTAGGTGGAGACAGGCAGGAAGGTTTCTTGGTGGAAATTCGAGGAACTCCTCCCAGAGGAAAGATGGAGGTTGGGCAAGCACCAATAACAGGCATCCCATACATCACTCCAGGGAAACAGCAGATTCTCAAGAACTATTTTTCCCCTCATCTTTTTCTACTTCAACCCTCTAAAAGGCATCTTTATTTTATAGTAGTAGAAAATAACTGTGTCTCTCTAGGTGCCTGCTGGAGGAGCCTGCAGTGCATGTGGCAAGCCTGCATTGGTTAGCCCAGGCTGCCGTGTCAGAATACACAGATGGAGTGGCTTCAACAACATTCATTTTCTCACAGTTCTGGAGGCTGGAAGGCCAAGATCAAAGTGTCGGCAAGTCTTTTCCTCCCGAGGCCTCTCTCCTTGGCTTGCAGATGGCTGCTTTCTCGCTGTGTGCTCCCTGTGTGTGTGCATCCCTGGTGTCCCTTCCTCTTCTTATAAGGACACCAGTCATCCCACATTAGGGTGGCTTCCTTATGACCTCATTTTAGCTTAATTGCCTCTTTAAAGGCCCTGTCCCCAAATGCAGTCACATTAGGGGTTAGGGCTTTAACAGGCGAGCCTTAAAAACATCCAAATCTGTCTCTTTCTCCACCTCTAAATTTAGCTTGCTTTGTGTTGGCTTCATTGTCAGGTATTCTCTCCTGTGGAGGTGCAAGGTGGCCCCAGTTTGGTGGAAATTCTCCTTCCGATCATTGTAATTAAAGTCCCAGGCATGAATCTCCTTGGCCTGAGCGAGGTTACATGCGTTCAAGGGTTCTCAACCAGGGGGCAGGAACACAGTTCAGTCCATGACTTTCAGGCTGTAATTGTCTCAGAAAGTCAATTGCCCAGAAGCAGAGCCTGAGACAGGGGTTGGGATGTGCACATGGCTTGTGGAGGAAGGGCTCTTCAGGAGTAATCTTTAAGGTGAGGAAAGCAGAAAGCAACAGGGGAAGGAGCCAGGCAAGGCTGCACTCCCCGGTCAAGTTTAGCCTCATCTGGGGGAGTTCTGGGATATAATCACAACACAGAGTCACCCAACTTGAAGTAAGGGGGCTGCATCCGCCCCTACCACTCATCTGTCACTCGCTGCAGGAAGCCCCGGGAGAGGGGGATCCACCTTCGGAGCCAATGTCAATCTTCTGGAGAAGAGTCAACCCTGAGCCTTTAGAAGCCAGCATTCATTGAGCTGGGGAAATCCCTGAGGGGATAGGTAGATACCAGCCAGCTGGGAAACCTGATCCTCAACCCTGCTTCTCCCAGCCTTAGAAGACTTGACTAGCATAGTGAGAATGGCAAGAACTCTGGAAGAAGGAAACGGGTTCATGATGGGACATAAGGAGAAAGCCTGGGCATGATAGATAAGACCAGAAGACTTCGGGAAGGCAGGGTTCCAGAGTGTAAAACAAAGCGTCAACACATCCAAAACATGAGGCTTCAATGGTACAAGCTGTCCCTGCATCACCGATTTGTTTTATTATGGACACAACCCCTTTGGTATTACAGATGCATGAGCCGGGAAAGCAGGGATAGAAATCATAAGAAATCTTCACCCCTGTCCCCCACTGCCTAGCACACATCTACCAGAACCAAATACTGGCCTTCTCTGAGCTCACACAGGACTTTCGGTTCCCTGTGTTATGTCACTTGGCATTTTGGGTTGTACTCATTATGTTCCTGTCTCTTGCCTGATAAGGGAGCTCTTCGACGTAAGAACCATGTGTATTTATGGCCCCTAGCTCCCAACACAGCAGCTTGTGTGCAGCAGGCAAGCAGTAGACGTTGGTTGGATAAATGGAAGGATGGGTGGAGAATGCTCGATGCTTGAATTTTTCTCCCACAACTCCCCAGTGTGGCCATCCTTGCTTACATCTGAGCATCCTTGTATGCTTGCACGCTTTCCGTTCCCTCATCCATTTATTTACTCACCACGTATCTGTTGAGTGCTTTCTATACGCCAAGCACTCAGGCATGAGCAAAGCTGCCAAAGTCCCTGTCCTCCTGAAGCATGCAGCCAAGCAGGGAGCACAGCCAAGTGACAAGCATGTGGACTGTGCCATTCGGCCTGTGACAAGTACCAATGCAGAAAACAGAGCAGCCCAAAGAGGTCAGAAGATGCTGGGGAGGGCGAAGAGCTCACCACTTTGTTCAAAAGGGTCTCTAAAATGCTGACTTGTGCAGGGAGCACTGAAGGAAGCACGGGAGTGAGCCATGCCCAACCCTGGGAAATAGCTCTCCAAGCAGAGAAGGCAGCAGGTGCAAAGGCCCAGGGGCAGAAAGAGGCTCCACTTCTTTGAAGATGAGAGTGGAGGTCAGTGTAGAGATAATCATAGGAAGCTACATGGGATATTTGGAGTCAGATCCTGAGGACTTTGCGGGCCAGGGTTGAGACTCTTCCTCTGAGCAAAATGGGAAGTCACTGGAACTTTTAAAGAACTGATCTGACTTGCATTTGGAAGGGTGTGCTGTTATCAGGGGATCTCAGAGCCTGGTTGGGAGAAGTTTGCAATAGCCCAGGTGAGAGAGGACATGGTTTGCACCAGGGCTGGAAAACAAGGGAAGGCAGGTGTCTGGGCACAGATGCAGGTGCAGAAATACAAGCAGAGGGCATGTGGGAAGGGTCTCTTGGGATTGCCTCTGTGTTCTCAGTGAAAAAGAAAGCATGGTCATCAGCTGAGAATGATAAATAGGGGATTTGAAGAGAGAGAGAAGACATATGAAATAGTCCTCTAGGAGAGAAGGGTGCTGGATGGACTGGGAATATGTAGACTCAGGGGAGCCTTAAAGCTTCTTGAGGTTGGTGGTCATGAATTTCAGGTGAGACAGGACAACACAGTCGTAGGTTTTTCTACAGCCAACCTGAGCTTTGTAGATGCCCGGTAGACAGAGATTTAACCAGCTGGGTTTTTGCCAGGCATATGTAATGAAAGGGGGTGGATGGGCATATCAATGTTTAAAGGGATGAGCCAAGGAATTCAAGCTGGGTACGCAGGAATGGATGGACACGAGGAGGGTGAGGGATGTGGAAACAAGGCATGATCTTGGCTTATAGGCCCAGTCAGGCTGAAGATTTATTGGAAGGGTCTGTGGAGAAAGCCATTATTTCCATAGGTTCTCTGGTCTACTAGGGCTTAATGAAAAGCACTTTCCAAATTCAAACTGAAGTAGAATTCCCTGTGTCTTCCCCTAATCCGTCCTGGTGCTCTGCACCAAGTTAAAGCATGGCATGGAGGAAGGTGGCTCTCATGCTTTCTCTGGCCTTCTCTTGTCCAGGCGAAATGTCTCCAGCCCCTTTGACACTTCTCAAGGGACATGCCCTCCAATCTCCTCATCACCCTACCGTTCTTCCTTGTATTTGGTCTCTTTTTCCCCTTGAGAGCTGATGACTTTCTGGGTTTCATTGGGAAGATTCTACACCATTGGAGAAGCTAAAAACAATGAATCAGGCATCCCAGGTGGAGTTCTGGGGGCACTGGAGTTCTGCTTTCAGAATTGATCTCCCTTGTTTCTGTTGCTGTCCATCCACAGGAAACAAATGGAAACAATGATTAAAGTCCTGCTCTGAAGCCCAGTGAGTCAGCTTTGCAAAGAATTTGCACACATTTCCATCCTCACTGCAATGCTGTCAGACTGAGGGTTATTTTGGGAAGGAATATATTAATATGATAAACTAGCCCAGAGAGTGTGCAGTCCCATTTGCACATGTTTCAAGTCAGACTTTCATGTAATTTTAACATTCTCACAACCTTTCATGCAATTTTAACATTAGCACAAAATACACCATCATGTCCAAAGCAAGGGTTCAGACCAAAGCCTTTGGAGGCATCCTTGGCTCCTCTATGCCTATCCACCTCTATCCAGTCCATCAGCAAATCCCACCAACTCAGTCTTCAAAATATGCTAGGATCTGACCACTTATCACTACGCGCATTGCTCCCAGCCTGGTCCAAATCGTTACCAGTGGTTGACTAAGCTGTTGTGGTAGCTCCCCAGCTGGTCCCCCTGCTTTCACACTTGCCCCCTGCAGTCCAGGAGCAACAGAGAAGATGGAGTGACAGGATTGAGGGAAAGGGGCTCTGCAGTTGGTAGCAGCCATCAGACAGTGTCAGGAGGTGACATGTGAGCTAAAACCCTGGTGAGATAAGACCGTGATGTCACGAGAAGAGGGGATGGATGGCAGGGACAAGGGCCATGAGTCAGGAGCCAGCCTTGTGCACCCAGAGGGCAGTGAAAAGGCTGATGAGTTTGGAGTTGGCAAGAGTGGTGTGACTGGTAATGAATGAGCTGATGGTGGCTGGATCACAGCCACACTGGGGGACTGGAGATGGGAGAAGTGGTTTGATTTGGGATCTGTTTTCGAAGTAGTGCAGCTAGCACTCAGTGATGGATTGGATATGGGTTGTTGAGAAAATAAAAGATTTAAATATTATTCCCAGACTTTTGGCCTAGGCCACTTAGAAGACAGAGGCTTCATTTACTCAGATGGGAGGGCTGTGGAAAGAAGAGTTTGGTGCACGTTGCAGGGGCTGGTTAGTAGTGGGGATCCAAGAGTTCTGTTTTGGACGTGCTTGTTTTGAGAAACCTCCTAGGCCTCCAAGTGGGAATTCCAGGAGGCAGTTAAATATGTGAGTCTGGAGTTGAGAGGAGAGTCCATCCAGGTCAGGGACATAGGTGGGAATTGTCATCATCTGAGACAAAGCGACTGGATGAAACTACCCAGGGAGGGCATATAGATGGAAAAGTGACTGGAGAGATGAGCTGGAGCTCTGGGACACCCAAGGTTGAGGGGTGAGGACAAATCAGCCTAAACACAGAAGGAGAGGCTGGGAGGGGGAAAACAGGGGAGAGTGGGGCTGCAGATGTCCAGAGAAGACCAGGTTTCAACAGAGAGGGAGTGGCCCACATATCACATGCTGCTGAGAGGCTGTACAAGGGAAAGGCAGAATTGGCCGCTGGATTTGTCAAGGCAGATGTTGATGGCCTTCAGAAAGGCAGTCTCAATGGAGTGGTAGGAACAACTAATTCACGTGGGGGTGAGGACAGGACACAGCTGGGGCCACGTTTGTCGAGGAGTCTCACTTGGAGAGGAACAGAGGCAAGGGCCAGTAGCTGTGAGGATGAGGGCCAGGAGAGACAGTGCTGAGATGTGTACTGAGATGTGTTTGTGCAGGGGTGAATGAGTTGAGAGGGAAGAATTTTTTTTTCTTTTGAGACAGGGTCTCATTCTGTCACCTAGGCTGGAGTGCAGTGATGCAATCATGGCTCACTGTAGTCTTGACCTCCCAGGCTCAAGCAATCCTCCCACCTCAGCCTCCCAAGTATCTGGGATTACAGGGGTGCTTCACCACATCCAGATAATTTTTCTTTTTCTTTTCTTTTCTTTTCTTTTTTTTTTTTCTTTTTGTAGAGACAAGCTCTCACTATGTTGCCCAGGCTGGTCTCAAACTCCTGGGTCAAGCGACCCTCTCACCTTGCTCTCTCAAAGCGCTGGGATTGCAGGTGTGAGCCACTTCACCTGGCTGGAAGGAATTCTTTACTGGGGTGGAGGCTGCCTGGGAAGGAGGAGGTGAAATCTGATGTGGGAGGAGACTGGCACGCCCTGGATCAGAGCAGGGAGAGCTCACCCAGGCGCAGGTGGGCAGGTGAGTTTGGGGTGGCTGGAGGAGATCGTCCTCAGCTGACAACAGCCTTTGCCACCCGCTCTGTGAATTGATCATTAACATTGACAGATACAGGTGTCTAAGATTAAAGGATACAGCCTCTGTAACAGCTGTCAGCTTTCTTGCACTATTCCAGAGGTCTCACACTGAGTCTGTCCTAGGGAGCACAAGTCTTAAGGGGTGGGTCCGAGAATCTAGATATTTGTGTTTAGTTTAGTGAATCTAGTAAGCAGTCAGGCTTGAGGGTGCCCCAGAGGGGCTCACAGTACTCTTAAGATCATCAGTAATATTATCTGAGTATCCAATGTCCAATCTGCCTGTCGCAGGGCAGTGGAGAAGGTGTACGGGATTAGGGGGTCGAGTTCTGATTTCTCGCCAGCCCTTTATTCTCGCTGTCTACAGATTAATGAACACATCATTTTGCCCAACCTCCAAGAACCCTCAGAATCCGGCCACTGCATTCCTCTCCTGCCTGACCTATCTGGACGGTCTTATCACAAACTTTTCTTACCCCAGAACCTACACCAGTGAAGATTTGCCCTGTGAGGCCTCAACTGGTAGAACCGAGACCCACAGGCCCATAGATGGGAGCTACAGAGAGAATATTTTGGCTTGTCCTGAGAAATTAAAAAAGAAAAAAAGGTTTTGCAGTCAGGATGCTTCTGCCCTTGGATGGAAGGTCAAAGAGAGAGGCAGCATTTCTGGGGCCCAAAGCTAGGGTCACGTGGTGGAGGGGCAGGGGGCAGGGACCACAGAGAGAAGGCTGGAGCCACAGAGGAGCTGCACCTGCGATGGTCACAGAGGGTGGGAGTGGGGCAGCTTGCTTTTCCCCGTCCCAGTCCTCCATGAAGGCCTCTCCTTGGTCAACACCCCAGCCCCCAGGAAGCCAGAACCCTACCAAGAGTGGCCAATCCTACCAGGAATTCCTCCTATGAAGCCAGAAGGCAGGGGATTCAGGGAGAGCAGTTCCCTTGGAAACAGAGCAGATACTAGAGAACAAGCAGGCAGGAGACGCACAGGTCCCAGGTGTACACGCCCGTAGCCTCGATGCCTTTACTTCTACAAGTCAGGATTGCTTTTTAATAAGCTTTTGTGGGACAATGTATTTGATGCCTGTGTTCCTAATTAGACTGTAAAGTCCATGAGGTGAGAACAGGAATGACTCCCTTTCCCAGCAGAATACCAGTGTCTGACCCTCACTGTTTGCTGACTGAGCTGGAGAACACGCTTTCAGCCCGGGTTCCCCACTCCAAAGCCTTATCTCCCACCCCTCCTCTCACCCACTGCCCCACTTTCTCCATAAGGAAACTGGAGGTTCCTTAGAGGCCCACAGGGAGAGCCAGGAACTCTGAGCAGTGTCGTGTGTAGCTGCTGTGTGTGGAGGTTCCACCAACAGAAACGAATACCTTCAGGCTCATCTTGATTGCACCCAGAGCTTGTGACCTTGCTCACAGAATCAGGGACCTGCATCTTGAATGGAGGTTTTAAGTGTCTGCCAAGTCAATGACTTTCTATTTTCTACCATGAGGTCCATTTAAATGGATTCTTTAAAAGCAAAATTATATTTCTTTTTGAATAATTAATACATTCCTGTGGCTGAACTTTCAAAGGGATCAACTGAATATAAAGTGAAGGGTTTCCTTTCCATTTCTGTTCTCCAGCCATTCTGCTCCCCTCCTTGGAGGCAACTGGTGTTACCCGTTTTTTGTATGTCTTTTCCAAGGTTTGTGTCTAATCTACACACACAGAGACACACAGAGATGCACACACACAGATACTTTTTTACATAAATTGTTGCATATTTTACAAAAAGTTCTGTACCTTACTCTTTGTACTTGGTATATCTTAGAGATCTTTCCATATCAGAATATGGAAAGCTGCCTCTGTTTTAATGTCTGCATCATGTCCCACCATATGATGTATCATAATTTATTTAAATAGTCCTTTATTCATGGACACTTGGGTTGTCTCAACCACGGGCTACTACAGTGAACAAGCTTTGTACTATCGTCATTGAGCTACAAAAGTCATTGACCATGGAATTCTCCAGGAAGATCTAGAAAGAGAATAAAAATTAGTGGAAAGTTTGAAACAAATCAGAAAGAGTGGATAGGGCTGTGGACTACAAGTCAAGAGATTTAACTCCTAAAAGTAATTTTTAAAAGGACCCCTATCAAGTTCCTAGCTTCCCACAATTTACAAAACAATTTAATATCTGCTAACTCATTGAGTCTATAGGAAAAAAATAAGCTGTAAAGGGCTTATTATTTCCCCAACTCCTTGACTCACTGACTACATGACCTAAAACAAGTTTCTAGGCCGGGCGTGGTGGCTCACACCTGTAATCCCAGCACTTTGGGAGGCTGAGGTGGGCAGATCACCTGAGATCAGAAGTTTGAGACCATCTTGGCCAACATGGTGAAACCCTGTCTCTACTAAAAATACAAAAATTAGCTGGGTATGGTGGTGCATACCTATAATCCCAGCTACTCGGGAAGCTGAGGCAGGAGAATCGCTTGAACCCGGGAAGTGGAAGCTGCAGTGAGCAGAGATTGTGCCAATGCACTCCAGCCTGGGCGGTAGAGCGAGACTCTGTCTCAAAAATAAAAATTAAAAATAAAGCAAGTTTCTAGCTTGCCAGCAACCTAGTTAACTTGTTTATAAAATAAAGATTATAAGAGTACCTATCTCTTTGGGTCATTTTAAGGATTAAATGAACTACTCATGGAAAGTACTTAAAACAGGGTCTATCCTATAGCAAGAATTCAATAAATGTGGGCTTTTAGGATCATTTTGCAAAAGTGAGGAAAAGAAAACACAGAGCAATGAAGTTCAAAGTCTCCTAGCTCCTGAAGGATAGAGCTGGTGCAGGAATCCAGGTCCCCAGACTTCCAACAAGTCAGGTATTTGAGCCATGAGGTCTTAGGCATGTGTTTGTAAAACAGTGATGGCAGTCCTGACACAGAGTTGTTAATAATAATTATTGCCATGGAAATTTCCCTGATCTTCTTTGAGAGGATTAGTCCAGTCATGCACTTAGTACTGTAGTTCATCAAATCTAAGATGCCATTGGGTCTAAAGAGTATTGTTATTTTATGAGTCACTGGAAAGGAAAGGAAATAAGGAAGAGAGGGAGGGAGGGAGGGAGGGAGCCAACTAAAGTTGTAGAATGCTATGCTGCTTGTCAAGCTGTTGTCTCCCGGCTCCACACTTACCCTTCTGGGTTCGCTCTCTCTCTGATGCTAGGGCTGGGACCTGCACCCCCATTTGTCCTTTGCCAGTAGGGGCACTAGAGGAGAGAGAAGAGACTTGCTTTTTCAGGTTTTTCTGAATTTCCTGCCAGTCCCAGTGATGACATTGGCAATTGATTCCAGCTTCCAACTTTTGTCCATTTCCAGAACCAGAATCATATTGCTCCTCAGAGGAAAGAGTCCAGTGGACAGTGCCCACTCTCAGAGGTCTTTGGGGCCCTCCTCCAGGCCCCTGAGGTGTCAGCACCACATGGGAAACATCCCTTCTTTAGAGGTCTTCCTTTTTGACATCTCCGTTCTCCAATATCTGCTTAACCAATTCCGTATGTTAAATTATCTCCACTAAAGTACCTCGAGTGGTTTCCATTTTCCTGCCTGGACCCTGACTCATGAATTATAAGATGACCATTGACTTCAGAAATGTTAAATGATAGTCCTAGAATTAATGCCATAAAATACTACCACAGGGAATTCGTAGATGTCAAGGCTGATGGTGCCTTTGGAAGTGACCTAGTAGACCCTAGAGCTGAACCCAGGGGGATGACGTTCCTTGCTCAAGGTCACACAGCCAAAGGTGGCAAGGCCAGTGCTCCCCACACTGTGCTTGAGTGTTACTCTGCTCACCCTTCAGAAGGGCCTGGCTCCTGCTCCTGGGATGGACAGTTCAGTGACATGCCTCATGGTGAGACGTCTTCATCAGATCTCTCCTTTCTTTCCAGGAAGCACACTTTGCTGGCTAATAATGGGTTTGCAATTTCTGCTGCATTGCTGATGGCCTGCTCACTCCAGGCAGGAGCCTTTGAAATGCTCATCCTGGGACGCTTCATCATGGGCATAGATGGAGGTGAGAGTTCACCATGATGGGGAGAGAACAGTAACATACTCCTTGGGGGTGTCCCAAATGTGAGAGGTGTTTGGGGCTGTCACATGACTGGGGCTCTCTGCTGGTATTGAGTTGGCAGGGACCAAGGATGCTGGAACTCTGCATAAAGTGGGACAGTCCTATGGGATGAACCATCCCATTCATGATGCTCTAGCCCCTAATTGAGGAATGCTGGGCAGGGTCTGCAGTCTACCCCCAAAGACCTGGATGGTCTTCAGCATGTCATGCCTTCCGCTTGGTCACCTTCATCATAACGTTCATATTCCAAGGTTATCTGTGGTTTTCAGGGGGCTTTTGTGAGGATGGTGTTTCTTCTCTGGGCCTCTGACTCATTCGTTGTTTCATTTACTCACCAAGCATTTGTGGAGCACCTGCAAGGTCTGGCACACTGTAGGATGGAGACACAATGATTAACAAGACCCTGTCCCTGGACAGGGACAGAATGGAGCTTACATTCTAGTGGGCAGACAGATACATAAGGTAGATAGTAGCAGGTCCTAGGAAGAAAACAAAGCAGGGCAGGAGGGTGGTGAGGGCTGTTTTAGAAAGGCCAATCAGGGAAGACTGCTCAGAGGAGGAAATATGAGCGGAGACCAGAGGAGCCAAGTGTGAGAACTGTTCCCAGCAGAGAGAAGTGTATGATGTCCCAGAGGCGGAAGGAGGCATGGCACGTCTCAGAAAGAGCAAGGAGATGCGTGGGTGCTGATGAGGCCAAAGAGGAGCTGGAGCCAGATCACACAAGACCTTGTAGGCCACGGTGAGGACTGTGGGCCTGTGCCAAGTGTGCAGGGAGGGTTGAGAGGAATGTGACATGGACTGGTTTGTTCCAATAAGGAAGTGTGAGGGGAAGCCAGGAGTGGAATCAGAGGAGCCACCTGTTCAGGGGAAGGGACTGGGCTGGGCGGGGAGCTAGGGAGAAGGGGACAGATCCTGGCTATGGGAGTGAGAGTAGGAGACAAGATATATTGTCAGACAAACTCTGCTCTCTTTCTAAATAGGCAAATCCATAAAGTGTCACTTTTAGGCATTTGTGGAAAGATTGCAAGCCTTAGGATTAGAAATCTCTGAGTTTGGATCTCAGTTCTGCTGCCTGCCAATTTCTGATTTGTACAAGTTACTTAATGGCTCTGAGCCTTGGTTTTCCCATTTGGAAAATGGAGGTAATAATACCTTCTTTGAAAGGCTATAATAAGGCTGAATGGAAACTCTCTCTCTCTCTCTCTCACACACACACACACACACACACACACACACACCCCCCAACACACACACACATGTATATACTGCCTGGAACCTAGCATGAGCTTCTTAAAGGCTAATTCCCTTCCTTGTCGATGTCTTAACAGCTGAGGGTACCGGGTTGTTCAGCTGAGTGAGATGAACAACAAAAATGTCTCAGGGAGAGGTGGGCAGGAGAGTGGGGGCCTGGAAGTAAGGTTGGGAAGAGGAGGTTTCACTTCCCTTTGTTGCCCTGCTGGAGGGGAATAATCTAGGACTCTCTGATAGTCCAAACTCATGATGAAATGACTCCTCGATCATCTGTCTATTCATTAGTCTATTCTACTTTAATAGATGCCTTCTATTCAAGTAGAAGGGAGATGGCTATTGAGAGTTTATCCGTAAGAATAATGGCTGGTATCTATGTAATGTTTTGTAATTGACCAACCGTGTTCATGTTTTTCATCTTTTTTGATCTCCTCCTGTAATGAAAGACTGTTTTTTTCATGTTCATTTTACAAATGCGGGCACTAATGCTCAGAAAGCTGGAGCGGGAAAGTAGTTAAAGGTGAAGACTGGGGAGTCAGACTGCCTGAATGCTCTCACTTGCTTCCATTAATTTCATTAATTTATCTGTATAGGTTAGGTTTGCTGCATTGAAAAACCCGAAAACTTAAGCCATGATGGCACCGCTGCATTTTAACCTTGGCAACAGAGCGAAACCCTGTCTCTTAAAAGCAAAACAAAATGAAACAAAACAAAAAACAAAATGTAGTGGCTTGAAATAATAACCATTTTACTGTGCTTTCACTTCTGTGGGTGGGCTGGGCTGTTCTGCTCTGGGCCAGCTCTGCCAATCTTTGTTGGGCCTTCTCATGTGTCTGTGATGGCTTCAGGTTGGTCAGTGACTGGATAACCTGGGATAGTCTCACGCCTGTGTTGGGGTGTTAGCAGGTGGCCTGGTCTCAGGGGCTGTCAGTGAGCCAGCTCATTTCTTGGCTTCCCACCCTGGGCCAGGGGGGCCTGGGTTGCCTCGCATAAAGTTCGTGGGCTGCCAGTAGCAGCCAAAGGAGAAAGTCCCAATGTGTAAGCACTTTGCATGCACATTTCCTGATGTCCCTTGATGTCCCTTTGGCCCAAGCAAGTCCCATGGACAGGTGCAGAATGAATGTCAGAGAGGACTGACTCCCCAAGGATGTGGATCCAGGGAGGGGATACAAATCAGGGACCACCGCAGCAACCATTAACCTCACAGTCTTGGCCTCTTTCCCACCTGGCATGGCAACTTAATAGTAAGGCCTCCCTGGTTGGGTGATGTGAAAATTAAATGGGCCAGGCGCAGTGGCTTACACCTGTAATCCCAGCACTTTGGGAGGCCGAGGCGGGTGGATCACCTGAGGTCAGAAGTTTGAGAGCAGCCTGACCAACATGGAGAAACCCTGTCTCTACTGAAAATGCAAAACTAGCTGGGCATGGTGGCACATACCTGTAATCCCAGCTACTCGGGAGGCTGAGGTGGGAGAACCACTTGAACCCAGGAGATGGAGGTTGCAGTGAGCTGAGATCGCCCATTGCACTCCAGTCTGGGCAACAAGAGCAAAACTCTGTCTCAAAAATAAATAAATAAATAAATAAATAAAATGATCTACTATGTATGTGCGGTATTTAGTGTAGTTCCAGGCACTTAGCGCCCCACTTCAGGAATGCTAATGGTATTGTTGTCATTGTTGTTATTTGTTTTCTTAATTAATAAAGTACAGATCTAGGATTTGGGTTTCAAAGGCCCAGACTACTTTGGAGAAAGGCTGAATGAGGTTGCAGTGGATCACCTGGGAAGTCCTTTCCTAGTGGAGGCAAGTGAGATTCTCTCAATTTGGCAGTTCTATATTTTATCCATTATCCCCTTTCTTGTTGCTTTGACTAATCTGGGGAGTTGACCCTTCGAACATATAACTAATTGATCTCTGAATTTCCTTAACTAAAAATAAGCTGCATTCCAAGATGGCCCTTTTACAAAACCACAGACATAGAACAAATGTCTTTTAGACCCTTTTTCCTATGAGCTTTTCAAAAAGAAGCAGGAAAGAAAGAAGAACAAAGAGGAAAGAAAAAACTGGGGTCTTTCTGACTTGCGGCACGTGGCCTGGAGTCACGACAGGACTTGGAGACTTCATGTCATGTATTCTCATCAACCCTCTCAGAGCAGAGAGAGGAACTCGAGGGCACTTAAGGTGAGACAATTGGTCAGAAAGAAAGGAATATTGCTGCCATTACCTGAACTGGCTGATCTGTTTGTAATAAAGAATTTAAAGCCAGGCCGGGCGTGGTGGCTCACGCCTGTAATCCCAGCACTTTGGGAGGCCAAGGCGGGCGGATCACCTGAGGTCGGGAGTTCGAGACCAGCTGACCAACATGGAGAAACCCCATCTCTACTAAAAATACAAAAATTAGCTGGGTGTGGTGGTGCATGCCTGTAATCCCAGCTACTCGGGAGGCTTAGGCAGGAGAATCACTTGAACCCGGGAGGTGGAAATTGTGGTGGTAAGCCGAGATCGCGCCATTGCACTCCAGCCTGGGCAACAAGAGTGAAACCCCATCTCAAAAAACAAAAAACAAAAACAAACAAACAAAAAAAAGAATTTAAAGCCAAGTGATAAACCTGAAGGATTTTGAGATGATAGAAGGCTCTAAGACTTGCTGATCCAGCCAGGGTCTCCCGGAGTATTTGGAACCATAGTAGGACAACAGGACATCTTCCTGGAGTGTTCTTCATCTAGAAGGTTTAGAGAAAAAAAAACATATTATTTTTTACATCAGTACAAACATGATACCAAATGGTGTTGGAAGCAAAATTCATGTACATAATAAAGTTAAAATAGGAGACTGTACTACTACTTTGTGTTTGTGGAAGATTGCACTGGACATGTCCCTGCCATGGCCTTCCCAGTGCTGTCGACATGCCCAGGGGCGCAAGGTCACGTCTTCTGAATTAGGAGCTCGCTAGTGGACAAGCCCACGTCTGCTACTTTAGGAGAAGTCCAAGATCAGCAGGATCAATTGCTTTTGAGGGCTTCTGTGGACAATCTGTTCCAGGCCTCTCTTCTACCTTCAGGTGGTGGCCAGAAATCCTGGCATTTCCTGGCTAATTGTTGCATCAGTCCAGTCTCTGTCTCCTCATCACATGGCCTTCTCTCATGTCTGTGTCTGTGTCTTCACATGGCCTTCTTATAAGAATGAAAAGTATTGAATTTAGGGGCCATCCTACTCCAGTATGACCTCATCTTAACTTGATTACATCCGCAAAAACCCTATTTCCAAATAAGGCTACATTCACAAGTAACAGGATTTAGAGCCTCAGCATATCTTTTGGAAGGATACCATGCAACTCACTATAAGGGGTGACACTGAATGGAGACTGGAAGGTTAAGAAGCTGTGGAGCTCTGAAAACAGAGAGTTCCAGACAAACAGAAGAGCAGAAGCCAACATCCTATGATCAGAATGAGCCTGGAGTGTTCAGTGAACTCCACATCCAGGACTCCTGGGGAGGAGAGCGGCAGAAGATGGGCTCAGAGGTCAGAAGAGGCTGCTCACGGGTAGGGATGCTTGGTACAGCATCATGGGCCTAGGATGACCAACCATCCTGGTTTGTCCAGGACTGAGGGGGTTTCTGGGTGGTACTGGGCAAACCGGGGTGAGCTGGTCACCCGATGGCGGACTTTTCACGCAGCCCACCTCCTCGTTCACTGCTGCTTTAGCCACTAGTATCTCCCCTTCCGTGTCATCTCACAATGAACAAATAAGAACAATTCGTCACCATTTATTGACAGCTGAATCTAAGCTGCGCACTCTGCAAGGCATTTGACATGTGTTCCGTAGGCGCGTAGCACCATGTGAAGGAGATGCTGCTGCCACCCTAGCTTTACAGAAAAGGCAGAGAAGTTAGCTCCATGCCTCCGCCACTGACGACACTGCCGCTGTGCTACAGCTCCCTCATTTCCTTACTATGTTTTGTGAGATAATGATTATTATCCCCTTGGTGGGGGAAGGAGCATCAGGATAAAGAACAGGTTTTGAAGTGTTATCAAGTGACCACACGTGAGCCCAGTGCCTTACATGCAGTCATTTTATTCTCATTACAGCAGAAATAGTCATCACTGTATTTTGCAAATAAGTGAGCTGAGAGTAAAAGAGATGAAGTGACTTGATTGAGATCCCCCTGTGAGGAAACCAGGGCTGTGGGACTTGAGTCCAGTGTAGCACAGTTTTCCCTCTATTGCCCTGCTTGCGAAGAATAATAGACTAAATTGTTTGGTGGCCAGCCAATTACTCCATGAGGCCATATGCTCCCAATATATGTGTTTTGGATAAAAGTTCAAGCATCATCTGGTCTATGTTGTGACAAATAATTTCCATCTCTTTGCTTCTTAAGCATGTTTGTTTTGAGTGGTAAACCAGAAACAGTATCCTGGGCTAAGAGGCAATGAATGAGATTCCCAGTTTGTAAATTGGGGTGTGCATTCCCTTCACTAATTTTCGGGAAAGTCCTTCCTGAATGCTAGCAACTGGAGTGAACTCAGTTCAACTTGAAGCACATTGATTGGTGCCTAAACTGTGTCGGGAACTGTACTAGAGACATTGGAAAACTGAGATAGGAAAGATATTTTTGATGCCCTCACAACCTGGTGAAAAATTAGATGGTAGTAATAGGTGCTAATAATGCTAATTTGTACAGTATTTTACAATGAATAGGTAACTGAGCATATCTCAACTCTCACAGAGATCCTCTGAAGCTAGGCTCAATACTTATCCCCATCTTGTGGAAGCTGAGAGAAACTCACAACCCCACCCAAGTTCCCACAGCTTGTAAGTTGCAGGGATTTGGCCCAAGAGGCCTTGTGACTCCAGATTATGCAGTCTGTGCTCTAAACAAGCAATGAATCTGCCTGGGATAAGTGCAATGTAGTCATTTATAGGCCTATAACGTGGCTTAAGAATAGCCCTGCTCAGGTATGGGGGAAAGCAAGGTTTGTTTTTTTTAAGTTGACGAGTCCTTATATAATTTTTACTTACAGGCCCACTGTGTGTGTAGTAAGCACTTTGTAAAACATCTTTATAACTGTTAGTTTTTATTCAAAATACCTATCATAAGCCTCTGAACATGTAAATTTATCTCAAACATCATTAGATTATATGTGGGTGACCTATTTTTATAAAATGAGTGTAATAGCATCTGCCATAACTGAGTCCCTTAATTTATGACAAGAGGCAATGTTAGCTGGCGGGAAAAGTTCAAGTTCTAAGATCAGAGGCCCACTGGGGCTCTGTTGGGCAAAATAATTTTTTTAAACATCTCTAGACATGACTTGGTGATTTAGGCAAGTTTCTCAACTTCTCTGTGCCTCAGTTTACTCATCTTTAGAAGAGAAATAGTAACAGTATATTTAATTCAGAAGACTATTGTTAAAAGTAAATATGTTAATACATATAAATAGATGAGAAGGATTCCTGTTACTTGGTAGCCACTGTGTGTATTGGCTATTATCATTGTGACCACTATCACCACCATCACCATCATTGCATCACTATTACCACCACCACCACACCATCAATATCACCACCATCACTATCATCACCATTACTACTACCACCACAATCACCATCATCATTGCTACAACCATCATCACCATCAGCACCACCACCATCACCATCATTACCATCACCATCACCACCACTACCATCACTACCATCATCATCACCATCGCCATCATCATCACTATTGCTACCACCATCAACATTACCATCATCGTCATCACCACCATCACCATCATCACCATCATGACAGTCATTACTACCACCATTATCACCATCATCATCATTGCCACAACCATCATCAGAATCATCACCACCATCATCACCATCATGACTATCACTACCACCACCACCATCACCGTCACCATCACCATCACTACCACCACCACCATCACTACCATCATCATCACCATCGCCATCATCATCACTATTGCTACCACTGTCAGCATTACCATCATCATCATCACCACCACCATCACCATCATGACCATCATTACTACCACCATTATCACCATCATCATCAGTGCCACAGCCATCATCACAATCATCACCACCACATTACCATCATCACCATCATGACCATCACTACCACCACCACCATCACCATTACTACTATCACCACTACTACCATCATTATCATCACCATCATGACCATCACTACCACCACCACCATCACCATTACTACCATCACCACTACCATCATTATCATCACCATCATGACCATCACCACCACCACCACCACCGTTATCACCATCACCATCATTATCACTGTCAATACCATCACCTCCACCAACACCATCGGCTGTGTTCTGTCCTCTGAAATGCACCTCCAGTCATACTTTAGGGATTAAATTATAAATCCCTTACATGGGAAAGCTTTGGCAATTTGTGCAAAGTGCTGGGAAAGATGCTGTGGCTACAGTGCTATTTAATGTCCAGGGCAAAGCAGAGCCAAGAGAGGTACTGTAACCAGAGTGCGGCTCCCTCAGGAAGACACCTCTCTAACTGCTGCTATGCTTCTTCTACAGGCATCACCCTCAGTGTGCTCCCCATGTACCTCAGTGAGATCTCACCCAAGAAGATCCGTGGCTCTCTGGGGCAGGTAACTGCCATCTTTATCTGCATTGGCGTGTTCACTGGGAGCTGCTGGGCCTGCCCGAGCTCCTGGGAAAGGTGAGTGTGGCTCCCTGGTCAACCGCATCTGCCCTCATCTCGTGTTACCACTGCAGGAAGGAGCCTTTTCTCCAAAAGCTGGTCCCTGTATATGGCAATTCCTGGTGTTCAAGCCTCTTCCTTATTATTGGAGAAAAGTTGTGGAGTTCCTTTGAGTTTAATTTTTTTTAAGGACATAAAGAATACATAACAAATTGAAACCTTATAGAATGTTTAAGTTCACCCACCCAATAATTATCATTAATAGCTCAATTTGTGTTTAGGCATCTTCTGTTCTTTAAAACCTATATAAACATATATAGTTTATTGTGGTTTTGATGGAATTATGCCATATACATTGATCTACAACCTCGTGTTTTCATTTAATATATTTTGGGCATGTTTTCAAGATGTTAACTTAGCTCTACCTCATTCTTGAGTCTCTTTTTTCTTGAATAAATAAGTAAGTAGAGTCTTCTGGTTTTGGCTTGCTGTTTTGGGAGAAGGTGGGCCTGAATTTGAATCCCAGTTCAATGATCTACTTGCTGTGTGGCCTTGGCAGGGAGAAAAGAAACACTTCACTCAGGTTGAATGGGGTGGGGTAAAATCAAGGAAGGCTTTTCAGAAGAGGTGGCCTCTAAATGGACTCCTGAAGGGTAAGCAGGAGTTAGGCAGGTGATAATGGGGATTGGGAGAGAGGATATACCAGAGAAAGGAAATCAGTAAAGAAAAGGCTCAAGATGGGGCACAGCCCTGGGAGAGAACTCAGACAGCTTTGGGGCTGAGGAGAGAACAAGCATGGGGAGGGTGAGAGATGAAGGTCTGTTCACTGAGCCACCACAGACTTCGCCCTGGGGGAATAGGAAGCCCTGGGCGACACTGGAGCTGGAGGGTGACATGGCCAGATCAGTGTTAGAAGGTGGCTCTGGGGTGGAGGCGGTGAGTGTAGACTAGAGTGGGAAGGGTGGGGAGGAGAGAGGCAGAAGGCTGCTGCTATTGGTACACATGGTAAGGGAAGGATGCAGCTGCGACTGAGGTGGTGGACATGGGGATAAAGAGGAATGGGTGTGTTCAAGACCATGGTGGAAGCAGAGGCCACTGGACTTGCTAGGATTCCTCCCAAGGGATGCCTTACAGGTATGCAGGGGCGCTCCCTTCCCACTCACACAGCAGGGCAGGAGGGCGGGCAGAGATTAAACCACTAATGATGGTCGAATGCCCACTGCATGCCAGACTGTTCTAGGTATGAACAGTGCACAAACAGACAAACAGCTCCCTGTGGAGCTGAATTCTAGCAGCAGGGGGCAAACATAACGAATTCGCAAGTCCTAGAGCAGTTATATAAAAGGCTCGTTTGTTATGCTGCTCAAATCCTGACAGCTGCTTTGTGAGTAGCTCAGATTTGCAGCCGTGGACGCAAGCAGAGAGAGGTAAGGGACAGAGCTCTCATGAACAAGGACATATTGGTGCTGAAACCAGAACCTGGGTCTGTGTACTTTCAAAGCCACGTATGGGGAGTGTCTCATACAGCCAAGGACGGATCACACTGGTGTTTCTGGGAATGTGCGAGCTCTGGAGAGAAGGGGCTAGTTCTGCCCACGGGGTCCTTTCTGTCCCAGCTGCTGAGCCTCACTGACTCTACGGCCAGCTCCTTTCACATTCAGTGGAAGGTTTTATAAGTGGAGGAATCATTGCATTACATTTTTCAAACAAATTTTCAATGTTTTGAACATTTTTTATTGTAGTAAAATCCACATAAAATTTACCATTTTGACCATTCTTAAGTATACTTTTCTGTGGTATTAGAAGTGACTTTTTATATTTCAGCCAGTCGAGGTCACCTCAGAGGCATCTGCTTCTGATCTTTTATTATTACCATTCTGGGTTATTATGGCTATAACTTTAGTTTCTTCTTTTGCAAAAACAGAAACAACTCACATTTTACATCTGCAGTTGTCGTATGCGTGACGATTTCTATAATTAATTGCATGTGTTAGAAACAGTCTCTCTACCTAAGTGAGGTTCCAAACTAAAGAGACTCTTTTGCTTTTTGTTTTTAAAGATATTTTAAAATTCTCAAAATAACCACCTCGTGTTGACAATTAAAAACAAGATAACAGCCTCAGCTCCCTAAACAAAAATACATTTAAAAGTTAATGAAGAGTGCTATTGTCCTTTAGGAGTAAAAAAGCAAATAAATATTTGCCTCAGTAGAGCTAAGCTTTTCTCTTTGGGGATCATTTCCAAATTCCTCTTTGTTTATAAATCAATACCAAGTTCTTTCTGCTGCTTGAGTCCTTAAGGTCTTTCTTCAACCTCTGTCTTCATCCTTTATTTATTCATTCACCACATTTGTTAAACATTGAGTTGATGCTGGAGCTGCAGCTTTGAGCATGTCAGGCACAGCCCACATCTTAATGTTGCTCAGACTGCAAGGACTGTGTGACCTTGGGCAGGTCAACTCACCTCTCTAACCAGTGTCGTCTTCAGTAGGAGGCATGGTTGCAAGTCCCAAATTCCCAAGCCCCACTGAAGCTTGACTTCCTCTGAGAAAACATCGCTGTCAAATAGTGACTGTTCAGCATATTCCAGGACACCGTGCACCTCTACCTCTCCCACACTGATTTCCGTTTGCTTCCGCGTCTTGTCCTGCCAGTTGATGGCATCTTACTTGTATGCACAATAACCCAGAGGCGTCAAGTTTATCCAGTCATTCAACAAATGTTTAGAAAGCTCCTCTTGTGTGCCAGGTATTGGGTTGGCTGCTGGTGGTAGAGTGGTCAGGTCATCAGGCTAGCCCTGCCCTTGGGAGCTCACAGGAGAGTGATTGACCAGTGGCCACAGGTGATAGGAAAATAGGCACTGACCTCTGGTAGGGCATCGGGGGTGGTTTCCCTGCAGCAGTGACATCTAAACTCATGGCTTGAGGACAAGTAGGATTTATCTGGGTGGGACTGTACGAAGAGAGAGAAAATGGGGGTGGGGCGTTCCAGCAGAGGTAAGAGTATGGGGGAAGGCCCTGGCATTTGTTCAGAGGCAGAAAAACTCAGATGACAGGAGCAGGGAGAGGGAGAGGGAGAGAGAGAAGGAGGGGGAGGGGGAGAGAGAGAGGGAGAGGGAGAGGGAAAGGGAGAGGGAGAGGGAGAGAGAGAAGGAGGGGGACGGGGAGAGAGAAAGGGAGAGGGAGAGGGAGGGGGAGAGTGAGAGGGAGAGGGAGGAGAAGGGGGAGAGGGAAAGGGAGAGGGAGAGGGCACTGGTCAGGCAGATCTGTGGGCAGGAGGGCCACACCTATGCTGTAAATGAGCACAGGGAAGGATGGGCAAGGTGAGGGGTTCCCTGGACCTGTGGCTGCCTGGGGGACAAGGGCAGCCCCTACTGTTTCCATCACAGACACTGGCCTAGAGATGACAGATTTTCTGAGTTTCAAGAGATATTACAAATCCGGATTTGTCATATTTCATAATTTGTAAATATTGGAAACTGACCTTTAAAAAACAAAAAACCTACCTCCTGTGGCCTGGGTCCAGCCTTAGGACCACCTTTCACACACCTTGATGGGCAGTGTGTACCTGTGAAGGCTTGTTTGTACCCCAAAGCAATGGGACATGATTGAGGACATGACAAGTGCTTCAAGAAGGCTTTTGGGCTGCAGCATGGAGAAAGAATTGGATCCCAGCCAGGACTGAAGGGGTTGACTGGTCCAGTTATGAGTTGGGTCAGAGTAATGGCAGTGTGGATGGAGAGAGGCGGATGAGGTTGAGTGAGGCTAGTGGTGATGGGATGTGGTGTGCCAGAGAAGAGTCGAGAATAACTCCCAGGCGTCTGGCACATCAGCCAGACAGAATAGTGGTACCAGATGCTAAGACAGGGAGCTGTGAAGGAGGAGGAGCAGCTCTGCAGGGGACAGGGTGACAAGTTCACTGACGTGAACTGTGCATGTCACATAGCAACTGGAAGGAAGAGCTGATTCGAGAACCTGGGTACCTAGATTCTGAGGCTGGGACACTCTCTCCCAGGGACAACAGGGCTCATGAACATGATGGCAGCCAAGGGGCACAGCTGCCCACGCCCACCTTCTGGCCTCGAGCCAACCAGAAGTTGTACCATTGGTCCCTATAGGCTGTCTCTTCCCATCAGATGGGCGTTTCCAGACAGTCTTGGCCCTGGCCAGGAAGATGGGTGAGGAACCCTGTAAATATCCTTTTGTTTTCAAATTTGTGCTCTGGGAATGTGGATCTAGGGCTTCTGGTCTAGGAAAGAACATCAAATGGGATATTTTTATTCATGTCTCTGGGGATTTGCAGTGTTCCAGCCAAGTGAAATTCACAGTTATTTCACTAAGCATCAGAATTTCATTTTCAGTATTTTAATCATATTTCTCATTTATCTTCAAAGACTGAGACAACCAAGCTTTGAAAAAAGAGAGAGAAAAACTGGGCTTCAATGCAGGCAATTGCTTTGAAACACAGAGGGTGAAGGAGGTTAGCAAGAAGGTAGCTATTTTATTTATTTTATGACTTCAACTTTTATTTTAAATTAAGAGAGTACATGTGCACACTTGTTTCCTGGGTATATTGAGAGATACTGAAGTTTGGGGTATAATTTATCCCATCATACAAGTACTGAACATACTATCCAATAGTTTTCCAACTTTTGTCCCCTCTATTCCTCCCCTCCATCTGTCCCACTGTCTCCAGTGTCTAGTGTTGCCATCTTTATGTACATGAGTACCCATTGTTTAATTCCCACTTATAAGTGAGAACATGTAGTGTTTGGTTTTCTGTTCCTGTGTTATTTCACTTAGGATAATGGCCTCCAGCTCCATCCATGTTGCTGCAAACAACATGATTTTGCTTCTTCTCATAGCTGCATAGTATTCTATGATGTATGTGTATCACATTTTCTTTATCAAGTCCACCATCGATGGGCACTTAAGTTGGTTTCGTGTCTTTGCTATTGCGAATAGTGGTGCCACGAACATACGAGTGCATCACTCTTTTTAGTAGAATAATTTATTTTCTTTTGGATATATACCCAATAATGGGATTGCTGGGTCAAATGGTAGTTCTGTTGTAAGTTCTTTGAGAAATTTCCATATTGTTTTCCATAGTGACTGAACTAATTTACATTCCCACCAACAGGGCATAAGTGTTTCCTTTTCTTTGCAGCCTCATTAGCATCTGTTGTTTTCTGACTTTTTAATCATAGCCCTTCTGACTGGTATGAGATGGTATCTCATTGTGGTTTGGATTGGCATCTCTCTGATGATTAGTGATGTTGAGCATGTTTTAATATGTTTGTGGGCCACTTGTATGCCTTCTTTTGAGAAGTGTCTGTTCATGTCCTTTACCCATTTTTTAATGGGGTTATTTGTTTTTTGCTTCTTCGATTGTTTAAATTCCTTATAGATTATGGATTTTAGCCCTTAGTCAGATGATAGTTTACAATTATTTTGTCCCATTCCATAGGTTGTCTGTTTACTCCGTTGATAGTTTCTTGAATTGAAGAGCTCTACAGAAGCTCTTCAGTTTAATTAGATTCCACTTGTCAATTTTTGTTTTTGTTGCAATTTCTTCTGCAATTTTCTTTCCCAAGGTCAATGTCCAGAATGATATTTCCTAGGTTTTCTAGTAGGATTCTTTAAGTTTGAGGTCTTTCATTTAAATCTTTAATCCATCTTGAGTTAATTTTTGTATATGGTAAAAGGTAGGAGTCCAGTTACATTCTTCTGCATACAGCGAACCAACTATCCCAGCACCATTTATTGAATAGGAATTCCTTTCCCCATTGCTTATTTCTGTTAACTTTGCCGAAGATCAGATGGCTGTAGGTGTACGACTTTACTTCTGTCTTCTCCGTTCTGTTTCATTTGTCTATGTGTCTGTTTTTGTACCAGTACCATGCTGTTTTGGCTACTGTAGATTCATAGTATGGTTTGAGGTCAGATAATATGATGCCTCTGGCTTTTTTCTTTTTGCTTAGGATGGCTTTGGCTATTTGGGCTCTTTTTGGTTTTATATGAATTTTAGAATTTTGTTCTAGTTTGGTGGAAAACGATATTGGTAGCTTCATAGAAATAGTGTTGAATCTGTAGATTGCTTTGGGCAGTATCGCTATTTTAATAATATTGATTCTTCTAATCCATGAACATGGAATGTTTTTCCATTTGTGTCATCTGTGATTTCTTTCAGCAATGTTTTGTAGTTCTCTTTATACAAATCTTTCACCTCCTTGATTAGATTATTTCCTTTATTTATTTTTTTTGCAGCTATTATAAATGGGATTGCATGCTTGATTTGGCTCTCAGCTTGAACATTATTGGTGTATGGAAATACTACTGATTTTTGTACATTGATTTTGTATCCTGAAACTTTCCTGAAATCCCCTGTCAGTTCCAGGAGACTTTTGGTGGAGCCTTTTCTAGATCATCAGCGAAGAAGAGAGATAGTTTGACTTCTTTTCCTATTTGAATGCCTTTTATTTCTTTGTCTTGCCTGATTGCTCTGGCTAGAACTTTATTGCTATGCTGAATAGGAGTGGTGAGAGTGGGCACCTTGTCTTGTTTCAGTTCTCAAGAGGAATGCTTCCAGCTTTTGCCTGTTCAGTGTGATGTTGGCTGCAGGTTTGTCGTAGTTGGCTCTCATTATTTTGAGGTATGTTTGTTTAATGCTTAGTTTCTTGAGATGTTTTATCATTAAGGCTTGTTGTTATCAAAACCTTTTTCTGCATCTATTGTGGTGAATCACCTATATTGATTTGCATATGTTGAACTGACCTTGCATCCCAGGAAGGAAGGCTACTTGATCATGGTGAATTAAGTTTTTGATGTACTACCGGATTCAGTTTGCCGGTAATTTTGTTAAGGATTTTTTCATATATGTTCATCAGGGACATTGGTCTGTGGTTTTCTGTTTTTATTGTATCTTTGCCAGGTTTTGGTATTTGTGTTATGCTGATTTCATAGAACAAGTTAGAGAGGAGTCTCTCCTCAATTTTTTGGAATAGTTTCAGCAGGATTGGTACCAGCTCTTCCTCATACATCTAATAGAACTTGGCTGTCAGGGCTTTTATTGGCTGGTAGGTTTTTTATTACTCTTTCAATTTCAGATCTTGATACTGGTCTGTTCAGGGTTTCAATTTCTTCCTAATTGAATCTTTGGAAATTGTGTGTTTCCAGGAACTTACTCATTTCCTCTAGATTTCCTAGTTTGTGTGTCTATAAGTGTTCATAATAGTCTCTGAAGATCTTTTCTATTTCTGTGGAATCAGTTGTAATGTCAGCTTTGTCTTTTCTGATTGTGCCTATTTGGGTCTTCTCTCTTTTTTTCTTTTTTAATCTAGCTACTGCTCCATTAATCTTGTTTATCCTTTCAAATAGCAAACTTTTGGTTTTGTTGATTCTTTGTATGGATTTTGGGTCTCAATTTTGTTCATTTCTGCTCTGATTTTATAGCTGTTTCTTTTCTTTTGCTAACTTTGGAGTTAGTTTTTCTACTTCCTCTAGGAGTGGTGTTAGATTATTAATATGAGATCTTTCTAACATTTTGAGGTAGGCATTTAACACTCTAAACATTCTCCTTACCATTGCTTTTGCTGCATCTCAGAGATTTTGGTATGCTTTCACTTATTTCAAATAATTTTTTGATCTCTGCTTTAATTTCATTGTTTACCCAAAAGTCATTCAGGAGCAGGTCATTTATTTTCCATGTAATTGTGTGGTTTTGAGAGATCTTCTTGGCATTGATTTCTAATTTTAGTCCACTGTGGTCTGAGAGTATGGTTGGTATGAGTTTAATTCTTTTGAATCTACTGAGGCTTGCTTTATGGCTGACCCTGTGGTAGATGAAGGTGGCTTTTAGAATAGGCTGCCAGAAGGCAAGAAAGGGAAATAAATGTAGGAATTAATGCTGGTTCCATGAATTTAATCAAAGATACATAATAAAACAACTGTCGTGATTGAACATTTATGTGACTCCAAATGATATATTTTTTTAAAACAAATCAATTAGCTATTTCTCTTGCAAAGGTAAAGAAGAAATAGACTTAGATGAAAACCATAGGCAAAAGTATGAGAAGAGAGATTAAGAATGATGTGAGGCCATAAAGGAATGATTTTATACGCTCAGAAGAACATTTATTTCAGATAAAATGATTAACTTTGAGCTCCCACTTTTCTTTCCCCTCAAGGAAAGAAATGTTCTAATGGTTGTAAATTTTTTCAATCTAAATAACAAGCAAAGAGGGATACTTTCTGAAAGAAAATGATGTTTATTCAGGACTAGGCATTGCAATTGGCGTAGGTGTGCCATAGTAAACCATGTGCATATTCAGGGAGGTAAAAGAAGACAAAGGTTTTTAAAGAAAAAGATGAGAAAAATTACATAATTGTTTTTGAGTTATCTTTGAATAGATGTATCAATAACAAGGGTGGCATCAGTCCAAGGCTGGGCAGTCAGTTGCTAGGCAGGTGTTCTCGCAGCAGTATTTTCTTATGTAAGGTTGTAGTGGCCTTTGTGCAAGGTTTTTGCAGAGTCTTTTGTGATAGTTTTTGTCAGCAGGCATTTGTATATGAGAATCTTCCTTTCATGACCTTCCCTAGCTTCATTTTTCAGGGGTTTGCTTTTATTTTTGCTTTTTAACACAGGTGACTTTATTTTTATTCTGCCAACTTTCACGTTTCCTTTTTTTGATCAAGATTTTAAAAAATATCACTGGTTAACCATTTTGTAGTTAGATTTTTTTTTTTTTTTTTTTTTTTTTTTTTCTGAGACAGAGTTTCGCTCTTGTTGCCCAGGCTGGAGTGCAATGGCGTGACCTCCAACTCACCACAACCTCCGCCTCCTGGGTCCAAGCAATTCTTCTGCCTCAGCCTCTTGAGCAGCTGGGATTACAGGCATGTGCCACCACACATGGCTAATTTTGTAGTTTTAGTAGAGATGAGGTTTCTCCGTGTTGGTCAGGGTGGTCTCGAACTCCCAACCTCAGGTGATTCACCCGCCTCGGCCTCCCAAAGTGCTGGGATTATAGGTGTGAGCCACCACGCCTGGCTGTAGTGAGGTTTTGATGATCCCTAGGCGAGACAGCTGGGATAGACCTGTCTCACGTTGTTGGTTGGTCTCACACTGCAGGGCGTCATTGGAGTTAGGGTCTAAACTCTTTTAGCTACATTTGACTAACAACAGCGTTTGGAGGGAGTGGTTCTCAGGCTACATCTACCTAAAATCAAGTGTTAAGTTTAAGTTTTTGTCTTTTCTGTAGGCATTTACTATTATCTCAAAGTGTTGGGCCAGCATTATTCTGTGAAGAATTGTTCTGTAGAAACTTAACAAGTAACAGGTACAGGGTTTAAAAGAAAAATACAAAGTAAAATTAATAGTAACATGATAATCTGAGCTTATATAGTAGTTGTGATCCATGAACTTAGGTTTAAAGGCAGCCAGTTAAATAAATTTAATTAATTAAATGACCATGAGGAATTAGGTGAAACTTGTTGTAACCTGCAGTTTTTTGTTTTGCTTTTTTTTTTTTTTTTTTAATTTTGTGTATTTGAGTCTTAACTCTTCTAGGGGAATTTATCCAAGTATAGCATTCCCTATTAGCAGGATTTTCCCATACTGTTCTCATGATAGTGAATAAGTCTCATGAGATCTGATGGTTTTACAAAGGAGAGTTCCCCTGCACATGCTCTCTCTTGCCTGCCGCCATGTAAGACGTGGCTTCATCTTCTGCCATGATTGTGAAGCCTCCCCAGCCATGGGGAACTGTGAGTCTATTAAACCTCTTTTTCTTTGTAAATTACCCAGTCTCAGGTATGTCTTTATCAGCAGCATGAAAATGGACTAATATAAGAGGCATACTAACAATGCCTCTAATCTGCCATCTTGGGGGATTAAAAAAACCACATTGATCTTAAAGTTATTTGAAACTTGTATTTAAGAGTACTTGTCAAAGTCTTTTTGTAATGAATCTAATTGCAGATACCTTTAGAGAAAAATTCAAAATAACTGTAAATGACAAAAATTTAAAACAACCATAGTTGAAAATAGGATGGAAGTTCCCCATTACCAGAAATTTACAAGGAAATTTAGTTATTTTGTGGCATACAATATAATAACCAAAATTATGACTGATAACACATAGAAGATTTTAAGAGTTTTATTACCATTTTAGAATATTTATACCAATAACATATCCAAAAATGTAACTGAAAGAAGATCTAGTATCACTTAGCATTTGCTATTTCCCATATAATTTACCAAATAAGCCCAATTATTTAATATCTCTACAAGATGAGAGAGAAGTCCTTTGAGTCTTTCTAAGGGCCTGATTGGAAAATCTCTAAGTTAACTTTATATCAAAAAGATTGAATTTAGCGTTTTGATGCTGGGGAAGTCTATTAAAGATGCCAAAAGGTTTAAAATACCTGATCAAAACAGGATCACAGGGCACTATGTGATAGTCATTTATTTAATTAGAGTGATAATTATAGATTGTAAAAGCAATACAGAAAGTTATATAGATATTAAAAAAACTTCAACCCTTAAAGTCTCCATTTTTTAAAGTAATAAAAAAATTTAGTAAAGGCAACACAAGAAATTATCTTGATAAAATAGAAAACATTTGTTTCTTAGGCCAGCTACTAAAAAGGCAAAGAAAAACCTCCTTCTGTGTGATTGGTTTGCCTCATGGGAAGCCTGTTCAGATAACCTGATGAAAAAGTGTTTGTATGTATTCAGAATGTGTATCAAAGGCTGTGACTTTACACTGTGGAACATAAACAAGAAAAGTGTTACCTTGAGCAGGGGGATATATGGCTCTTAATAAAAGCATGGGAAATTCCCTGGTTACATGGAACAGTTTAGACACATTAAGAAAAGCTAAGTACAGAATCAGGTTATACTGGAAAAAAAAAAAAACATTGCTTTTCTAGGTCTTTGAGACAAACGTTTTTAGTGTCAGGCCTCAATAGCTGTTAGAACCAGAGGAAAAAGTTATAGGAGCTAACGAAGAAGTTGAAGGAGAAAGTTAACATTCCAGCCAAGCAAAAAGATGTACCTTCTCAAGGGAAGAAAGTGAAAGAGCGGAAGGCAATGTAGTATGAACTGCACATCCTATGCTGTGACACGCTTTAAAAGTTGAACTTCTGAGATAGGACTCTGAGAAGCTTCTAGAGGAAAACTACCTTGAGAGATGAAGATACCATTTTTAAGAAGAAGATAGCATTTTAAACTAAAAACTAGTTAAATTAAATGGAGACTATAAAACAAACAAAAAAGTTACAGTTTAGAAAGTGGCTAGAAATTTTTAGAATTAAAAATCAAAACTTCTTGTAAATTTTATTAAAAGCAGATCATTGCTTCAAGAAAACTTTGTTGCTTTAACATAAGGGACCAAATTTTTAGTTTTGTATTGGTGTATTTTTAATATCAAAACTCAAACCTTAGAAAGGCTTATAAATAATTCCCTTTAAAATATAGTCAACTTGATCACATACAAAATATCTTTTATAAATTTATCCTTTTCCGACCTTTTACAACTTACACAGATTTTCATGACTTTCATGACATGCTTACAACTTTTGTTTTGTTCTATACTTTCTTATTTTTAAATAACCAGTCACTTTATTTTACGAAAAAACATTTATCAGGCAAGGTTTTTAAATATAAAGTTATTTTCTTTTCTTAAATCTTTCTTACCAAAAATATATCTTTATACCCATAGCTTTCTTTATATCTCTTTCTCCTATTTACTGGATTCTTTTTGTTTATATTTTCTTTCTAAATCCGTATTTTGACACAACTTTTAATAACCTTTTAATTTAAACAAAATTATTTTTAAATGAAGTAAATATTTTGTCTTATAATTTTTTTAATTAAAAACAGTTCTTACTTTTTTGGTACATTTTATGTACAGAATTATATGTAGATATCAGGATGTTTAACTCTTATTAATATTAATTTTTAGTGAAAATCTAGAAAAAAATTTTAAACTATCACATACAAATATTTTATAGATGAAACCATTTTTTAGTTTTATAAACATGTTTTATCATAACATAATTTTAATGTATATTAATAGGCCCAATGATATTTAGTCTTTTATAAAATTTAAGAAGCACATAATTTGGTTCATTCATTTATAACTTTTTGTATTCTGATTATTTTGCAACCTGATATTGTGAACAAGTCATTAAAATTATGTGCTGTGATAATTTTACTAATTTATAATGATAATAATGAATTTTAAAAAACAATGTCAATTGTATTCAAACTAATGTATTCATTTAATACAATTTCAATCAAAAGTTCAATGACATTTTTGTTTGTGATGGAAAATGAGGAAAGAGTTCTAAAGTTCCACAAGAGAATAAACGAGTGAATGTTTCTGACATCATTTTGAAAATGGACACTGGTGAGTACATTAAACATGTAATAAAGTGACAACAATTAAAACAATGCAGCATGGGCACAAGAATGGAAAGATCAAAGGCCCTAAGGGATGGCCAGAAGCAGAAATTAATTTCTATGTGTGATTTTAATGTGTGCAAAAGGAAACCTCAAAAATCAACAGAGGAGAAAGGTTGTTTGGTTTAATGAATAGCTTAGGAAAAAAATGGGAAAAGGGTAGGAAAAAAGACCAAAGCAATGCTTACATTACACCATAGTTTAATAATTGTACTAGTTTCTATTTATGAGTTATAATTTGTTTCATTTTTCTTTTATTTGCTGGACATTTGGATTGTTTCCAGCGTTTGTTTGTTTATTTAGCGACACAGTCTCACTCCATTGCGAAGGCTGGAGTGTAGTGGCGCGACCTTGGCTCACTGCTACCTCCGCCTCCCAGGTTCTAGCAATTCTCTCCTGCCTCAGCCTCTTGAGTAGCTGGGACTACAAGCGTGCGCCACCACACCTGGCTAATTTTTGTATTTTTAGTAGAGACAGAGTTTCACCATATTGGCCAGGCTGGTCTCGAACTCCTGACCTCAGGTGATCCACCCACCTCAGCTGAGTTGATAATCAAAGTGCTGGGATTACAGGTGTGAGCCACTGCACCCAGCCTCCAGTGTGTTTATTACTGAAAAATGTGATTTGTAAACTTGAGATGAATAATCTTCTATGTTAATCATTATTCAAATCTGTAATTATTCATGTAGTTTAGTGTTTCAAGAAATAGAAATAACAGGTTAAAGAGTATAAATTTATTTAAGGCTTTTGTACATATGAGCAATTTTTTTTCAGATAATCTGCTTCAGTTTCCATTCCTGCTGGCAGTGCACAAGGGCATTGGTCTCACTCTGCCCCTGTCATCCACAAGCATTTAAACAAGTCTTTGGTATTTGATAGGCAAAAATAATGGATGAGAATTTCTTATAGGTATATTGGTTTCCTGTTGATGCTGTAACAAATAACCACAGCAGAGACAGAAATGTAATTTCTCACATTTCATTAGTTGATAATCAAAGTATTAAAAGATCTCACTAGTAAAACCATCCCACCCTGGAGTCTTTTGGGGGAAAAAATGCTTTGAATATCTTTTATTTACTTTCTGAAAAATCTATTTTTATTTTCTTTTGAGTCGATGTTATTAATATCTGTCTTTTCAATAAAGACACTTATTTCATGGAAACTTTCAACTTTGTTAGCATACAACTATGTAAATTTATACCATTTAAAAACTGAAATGATTTTAAGAATCAAGTGTAAAAACAGGTACCATAAACACAGAAATGAATGCAGATTAATTATTTAGAACAATGATTTCAATTGGGGTTTTGGGATTTTGTAGATGGGATTTTGTTATCGTCATTCATTGCCAGTTTTGTTTGATTGCATAAAGAAAGGTAATCCATAACTTTCTTCTTTGGGGAACATATGATAGTTTATTCTGTGGTCGGTTTGTGATCACCTTTTGTTAATATTCCATGTTTACTTAAGGATGGCCGCTCTTTGTTAGCAGTTACCATTTTACAATGGTAAAAAACAGATCCAAAATTACAAAATGATTTTTATTATATCACAATAATTATGGTTAATCCATAAAATACAGAAAAATTTCCCATGAAATTAAAAAAGGGTGATAATGTGTGATTCTATCAGAGAGAAATGAGCTTCAAAGGGAAAGGCCCAAAACAGTCTCTGCAGGGCTGCGTAGTGGGCACCTGGGCCCTCGTGCCCGACTGCCTGGGTCTGCATCCCAGCTCCCCACACCTCTCACACACATACTTGCTGTGGGACTTTGGGCAAGTTGCTAACCTTTCTGAGTCTAATTTCTTACCTATACAATAGCATTAACAATGGTACCTGTTTCGTGGGGATTTTGTAAGGCTTAAGAAAGAGAATATATGTTCAGTACTTGGAACAGTGCCTGGAACTGGTGCCAAATTGATGTCAGTCATCACAGCATTTATTTCATGTGGCAGTACTTAGAAAAGATGTTATGAAATTTCTGTTTTGCAGACGAAAAGCTCAGTCTCTGAGGGGGGTGATAATTACTCCGAATGTCTGCAGCAGGCAGTGGGACTTGAGCTTCCTGGTTTTGCAGCCCATAATCTCTCTGCGGTAGGACCAACGTCCTGACTTGTTGATGGGGGAGGCAAGAGGGCTGTCCCCAAAGCTTAGATTCTGGTATAGGAATTTGAGCAAAACAGTCCTTTTCAGCCTCATATTTTTCTCATCCAGACCCTAAGTGTGTGAAAGCACCTGTTTTCTGTGAACTTTTTGACTTAGAACTCTCCGGACTTCATTCAGGCCCAGGAAGAGAAGAACTTTTGATTTTTATCAAGAATATTACAAGAAATGTACTCATCTATTTCAAAGTGATTTTAAGCCCCAGCCACGCAGCAACATCGTCCTTATCCTCCACTGACCTGTAAATCCTACCTTTTCTCTTTGAAAAGAAGATTCATTTCGGGGCGTGACCCAGGCATTGTCTGTAGCTGGAGAAAATGGGTTGGGTTGGGAGCAGTTGTACGATGCATTTCCTTTGAAGGGAAACAGGAGAAAAGAAGATTAGAGGTTGTCACCTTTGCATTCTTCCTGTTACCTCAGAGTCCCTCGCAGAGGTTAATGCCCGAACTCCTTTAAATGACACCCAGAGCTCTCAAAACGTGTTCCCAGGACCAGCGGAATTGGCACCAGCTGGGAAGGCACTTGTTAGAAATACAAATTCTCATCCCTGCCCTGGCCAATCCCTATTGAACCAAGATTCTGAAACCTACATGTATAATTTCAAACTCTTTTGTATACCCAGGTGCATCCAAAATTGGCTTTAATAAACATTCAGCAACTCTTTTGTAAGAATTCTCAAATGGCTCCCCCTCGATATTCATTGTTGACGCCCTGATTTCCCTCTGCAGGGTTTAGACCTCCCAGGATGGTGACATGCCAGGTCCGCATGACCTGGCTCCAGGCTCTTTCTCTCCACCCATCCACCCCTCCACCTCACAGAGCAGCTAAGCCCAATGGACAGCACATTGGAATTAACAAGCACATTGGGTGTTTGTTAAATGAGACTTCTCAGCCCCATTCCAGACCTCAAGATCTGAATCTTGAACCAGATGGTTCCCCCAGAATCTTCATTGTTTATCAGACTCCCTGGGTGTGATTCTTGCATACAGAAAAGGTAGAGGATCCCGCTATGGCCCCACATCCCATTCCGGGACCCCACAATGGGGGTCCCACCTCCTAGCCTCTGCCTTTGCCGTTTCTTCCTCCCGACCTCCTTTTTCTACGTTCCCTGACTGTTGTCATCCTGCAAAACCCAGCAAGCAGGGGCCTCTTGAGAGGCCCTCTCTCCTGCCAGCCACTAGAATCAGCTATCCCCATCTCAGCCTCCCACAAACAGTACTCCTCTCTCATAGACTTGCTTTGTTCTACGTAGTGGTCAGGTGGTCATCTGCGTGTCCACCTTTACCCAGGACCAAAGTCCAAGTTCTCATCTTTGTATCAACATAGAGCCTACCATGGGGTCTGGGGCATTGAGCTGCCCCCTCAATGTGGAGGGAAGCTACACATTTCCCTTGACTTGGAATTATGAAGAAGACCCTGATTAGTGAATTTTTTTAATGGTTCTGATATGGCTTGGCTGTATCCCTACCCAAATCTCACCTTGCATTGTAATAATCCCCACGTGTCAAGGGCAGGACCAGGTGGAGATAATTGAATCATGGGGGCGGTTTCCCCTGTACTGTTCTCGTGGTAGTGAATAAGCTTCATGAGATCTGATGGTTTTAGAAATGGGAGTTCTCCTGCACATGCTCTCTCTTGCCTGCCACCATTGCAAGATGTGACTTTGCTCCTTCTTTGCCTTTGGCCATGATTGTGAGATCTCCCCAGCCATGTTAAACTGTGGGAGTCCGTTAAACCTCTTTCCTTTATAAATTACCCAATCTCAGGTATGTCTTTATTAGCAGTGTGAGAACAAACTAATACAACTTTCTTACTTCTGAGAACACAACAGACCTCCTACTATGCCTACCTGTTATGATGCGTATATGGTCAAGACTCAGGCCACTGAGTATTCAGCGTTCTAAGACTTTGGGGTCACCTTTTCTGACCTCAAGTTCATTATCAGTAATATGAAGGGGTTTGTAAATGTAAGAGAAAAGTAGCTCCAAAGCTCCCATTTGCTGGAGCGTCTGATGTGATGGCCAGTGGTGATGGTGATGCATGCACTTGAGCCCCTGGGTCAGCTCAGCTGGTGTCTCCATCTGCAAACAAGCAAGGCTGAAAGGAGACAAAGATAAATTTAATAGTTCTTGAAGTCATGTCATCTGGAATTGTAAAGAAAGTCTTTGAAGCTTGTCTCAACTTTGTTGTCCAGTCTTCAAAATAGCCTCAGGGGAAACCATTAGTTCAGCTGCCCTTTGAGTAGGTGCCCTGGAGTGGGAGCTGGGAGAGAGAATTTCCCAAGCCCCACAGAGGTGACCCTGGAGGTGGGTGGCACAGCTACAGAGGAGGACTGGGTCCGTAGCCTTCTGGCTGCCGATCCCAGCCCTGTTGACTTCCCCATGCAGTGGCCATTCTCTCTTGCAAAGAGATCCTGAGCTCCGCTGTTTCTCAGCTGCAGAGCTGGGTGCTGTGAATGTGCTATGTCATGCGTCTTTGCCACCATCTGGGGTGGGGCATGGCTACATTACATATGAGAAGACTGAGGCTCTGGGAGGTTGAGCATCCTGGCAAGATGACCAGCACAATCCCCCGATCTTGGATTTGCCTGACTGTCTTGCACAAGTCTCTCAGCCTCTCTGAACTCCATTTTCCTTCTTTGGAGAATGGGATAATGATCCTTTGTTCAGACAGTTGAGGGAAAGATTAAGTGGGAAGAGGAAGAGGACCAAAATTTGCAAAGTATTTACCTTGTGCCAAGCAGTGGGCTTTACCCATGTCGTCTCGCTTAATCCCCACCTCAACCTAGAGAGTAGGTTATGTTATCATCCCCATTTTATAGGTTAGAAGATGGAGACTCACAGTGGGAAGCCTTGCTCAGGGCTCTATGGCCAGTGATCCTGGAGCATGATTTGAACCTGGGTAGGCATTAGAAATGTGCTATGGTATGGGAGACCCGGCACAGGGCCTAGCGCATAATGGTCCAGATGTCTGTTAGCTTCCTCTTTCCTTTCCTCACTGTGAGGACTGAATATTCAGTTCACCTCTCATGACTTCTCATGGTGTATACCTACCACCCAGAAGACAGGACTAGATGCTGTTCAGTGAATGCATAAAAGGCCTTCTGTTTCTGGAGGGGTTGCCACGTGTCAGGACCTGTGCTACAATCTTCACCAGCATTGTCTCATGTAGTCCCCACATCACAACAATCCCATGGGGCGTGATAACTATTATTATATCCATTTTGCAGATGAGCAAACCACGTCCCACAGGAGATTGGAGAACTTGCCCAAAGCCACATGGAGTCCCCGAGCCAGGGGTCCCCGAGCCAGGGGTCAGCCAGTGGAGCCCAGACCCTTGCACATAATTACTGTCTGTCTATAACCAAAGCAGCCTGACCCAGGGCTCACCTCTTACCAAGAGCTGCTAGGTAGGGCAGGCAAGCCCCTGCTGCTGCCCTGGACTGCAGGGCCAAGGCTGGGGCAGTCAGGAGCACTGCGTCCAAACTGGGCCTGGGATTGGACGCCCTCTAGTGTCTTCATGAGCCCAAGCCTGCGACTTGAACCAGTTTGTCTATTCCTGATGTATTTATTCAACAAGCATCTATTGAGTGCTTAGGCTCTATCCAACAGTGAACAAAACAGACCTACAAGGATTAGCCCTGCATTTTAATGGAGGACACAGATCAGAGACAAATAAATATAGAAAGCTTAGTAGTGATGACTGGTGAAATAGAACAAGGCAGGAACGGGGAGGGTGACCAGTGAGAGAAGGGCTGAGCCCAGCATGAAGCATGGGAGTGACTGGGGCAGATCCCTGGGGAAGGACATCCCCACTCTTCCCCAGTAATGCCTCTGTGGGCAAGATTTGCCTAGCCTGGCTTCTTTCTTCTCCATTCTGGCCCTGTCTTTCTCCTTTCAAATCTGTATCCCACACATCCCCCCTCTCCCTCCCCACTGGATGCCCCTAAATTCAGGTCCTACTCTCCTCCCCTCTAGACCATAGCATCTATAACGTCTGGCTCTTATATCCATAAAATTTCAATCAATTCATTCAGCCAGTGTTTATGGAGCATCCACAATGCACCAGACACTAGAAATGAGTCAGACAGAGTCCATGCCTACAAAGAGCTCACTGCTAGTGGGATGTTTGAGGGAAGATTGTGGTGGCTGTGAGATAAATGTGGCCTGGAGGCCAATAGGGAGCCCAAAGGCAGAAGGGCCCCAGGGGGCTGCCCTAATGCAGTGAGAGAGGGCCATGGAAAGCTTTCTGGAGAAGGTGGCATCCACCTTGGGGTCTGGAGGACAATTAGCCAAATGGAAGGGAAGAAAAACACCATTCCAGGCACAGGGAATAGCCAGTCCAAAAACAAAAAAAGAACAAGAGGGAGCTCAGCACATTGAGAAACTGAGAGTCATTTAATAAGAGTGCCAGAGGTGACAACAAGTGATGAGGTGGATGGTCAGCTGGGGCCACACCCACCTGCACACATCTACAGTTTGAGTCACATCTGCCCAAACATCTTCCTTTTTTAAGTTTTATTTTAAATTCTGGGATATATGTGCAGGGTGTGCAGGTTTGTTACATGGGTAAACATGCGTTATGGTGGTTTGCTGCACCTACAGACCCATTACTTAAGTATTAAGCCCAGCATGCATTAGCTTGTTTTCATGATGCTCTCCCTCCCCCTGCCCAGCCCCCCGACAGGCCCTAGTGTGTGTTGTTCTCCTCCCTGTGTCCATGTGTTCTCGTTGTTCCGCTCCCACTTATGAGTGAGAACATGCAACGTTTGGTTTTCTGTTCCTGTGTTAGTTTGCTGAGGATAATGGCTTCCAACTCCATCCATGTCCCTGCAAAGGATATGATTTTGTTCTTTTTTATGGCTGCATAGTGTTCCATAGTGTATGTGTACCACATTTCTTATGTGGAATTAACCACATTTGGGTTAATTCAATGTCTTTGCTATTGTGAATAGTGTTGTAATGAACATACACGTGCATCTATCTTTATAATGGAATGATTTATATTCATTTGGGTATATACCCAGTAGTGGGATTGCTGGGTCAAATGGTATTTCTAGTTCTAGGTCTTTGAGGAATTGCCACACTGTCTTCCACAATGGTTCAACTAATTTACACTCCCACTAACAGTGTAAAAGCATTCCTATCTCTCCACAGCCCCACCAGCATCTGTTGTTTCTTGACTTTTTAATAATCGCCATTCTGACTGGCCTGAGATGGTATCTCACTGTGGTTTTGATTTGCATTTCTCTAATGATCAGTGATGTTGAGCTTTTTTTCATGTGTTTGTTGGCCACATGAATGGCTTCTTTCAAGAAGTGTCTGTTCATATCCTTTGTCCACTTTTTAATGATGTTGTTTGTTTGTTTGATTTTTATAATTTGTTTAAGTTCCTTGTAGACTCTGGATATTAGACCTCTGTCAGATGGATAGATTGTAAAAATTTTCTTCCATTCTGTAGGCTGTTTTCTCTGATGATAGTTTTTTTTGTTTTTTTGTTTTTTTTTGTTTCTGTGCAGAAGCTCATTAGTTTAATTAGATCCCATTTGTCAATTTTTGCTTTTGTTGCAATTGCTTTTGATGTTTTTGTCACGAAATCTTTGCCCATGCCTATGTCCTGAATGGTATTCCCTAGGTTTTCTTCTAGGGTTTTTATAGTTTTGGGTTTTACATTTAATCCATCTTGAGTTAATTTTTGTATAAGGTGTAAGGAAGGGGTCCAATTTCCATTTTCTGCCTATGGGTAACCAGTTCTCCCAGCACCATTTATTAAATAGAGAATGTTTTCCCCATTGCTTTTGTCAGGTTTGTTGAAGATTAGATGTTTGTAGGTGTTCAGTCTTATTTCTGAGTTCTCTATTCTGCAAACAAGGAAGGCTGAAAGGACACAAAGATAAATTTAATGAAGTCATGTCATCTGGAATTGTAAAGAAAGTCTTTGAAGCTTGTCTCAACTTTGTTGTCCAATCTTCAAAATAGCCACAGGGGAAACCATTAATTCAGCTGCCCTTTGAGTAGATGCCCTGGAGTGGGAGCTGGGAGAGAGAATTTCCCAAGCCCCATAGAGGTGACCCTGGAGGTGGGTGGCACAGCTGTATGTGTCTGTTTTTGTACCAGTACCATGCTGTTTTGGTTATTGTAGCCTTGTAGTATAGTTTGAAGCCAGCCTCCAGCTTTGCTACTTTTGCTTAGGATTGTCTTGGCTATATACCGCCCAAACATCTTTTTAGTGCTGTGCTTTGGCTGGGTTACTCCAAGCCTCTTGGTGGGAAGGGGCCTACCATGGTGGAAATTGCTCTGATTTGGAAGACAGGAAGTTGAAGGTTTGAATTCTACCTCTGCTGCTTTCTATCTGTATGACTTGAACAAGTTACTTCACTTCTCTGAGGCTTAGTTTTTGATTCTGTAAATGAGGACAATAATATTAATACATACTCCATGGAGTTAATGCAATGATTAAAAGAGACACTATATGTAAAGGACTTTGTACCATTTTCTACAAATGGGAGCCATCCAGTCAAACAATGGATCCTGTGTCCACCAAATGAAGCCCTAATCCCTCAGTCTGGCCTTAAAGCCTCCTGAATTTGGGTTCAGTCTCCAATTTTAACCCATTCTATCCTCTAGTGCCATTCAACTGCCCACATCTCCCTTCTGCTGACTATCATCCCATAATCCTCATGCCACTCCCTGGGCCTGGAATCACCTCTCTCATCACCCCTCTCAATCCATGTCCCTCAGCCTTCAAGAAAAGCCTAATTCAAACAACAACAAAAAGGAAATAGCATTTTCACAGCCCTTCTGAAAATGGAAGTGAGAAGAGAAGCTGAATGCCACGTGAGCTTTGGCTCCTGACAAAAGCTTTTTCTTCCTCTGTTGAATTTTCACATGCTCTGAGTGCCTTCGATCAGATAGGGGTGCATGTGGAGGGGCCGTGTCTTCTTGCTTCCCTCTGACTTCACCTTGACTGTAAACCCTTAAGGGGCTGAGCCACTCCTTTTCAGATTCCCCTTTCTCCCCTGGCAATGCCCAGCATAGAGTAGGCATCATTAATATTGTCCACCAACTTAGGCATTTGATAGGGACAGTTAGGCAGCATTTTATGTTAACTTATTTGGATAGAGGATGATATCTGGGGCTAGTGAAGGGGGAGCCTATTTTCCAGGCAGAAAGGCCTATTTTACGTCTTTAGTGCCAGTCTGTGCAGTTTTAGCAGAGCCTGAGTGACTTGGGCAGGCGCAAGGCCCAGGGGAGATGTAGATTCAAATGCTGCACTTCAATAACTGGATGAGACAGATGTTGCTTCTGGCAGATTTCGAGTTCTAATATTTGGAACAATAAGGCTCCTCTCATGTATAACTTCCTTAACTTGGGGCTTTTCCAAGCAATGTCCACTGATAATGATTCCTTTCCATGCTTTAAACACTGGGGTAGAATATAACCGTTAGCCCTGGTTCCTGCCTAGAAGGGCGTGGTGTTGAAGTGGGACAATACTTGGAAATAAATTATCTCCCTGCCTGCCTCCCTGACAGCAAACTCATCTAGCTGTCAAGTCAGACCCTGAATGTGACTCAGCCCCTCAAAACCCAGAACACGTTTCTTAGGCCCAGGCTACAGTCCGGTTGTGTGGCTCAGTCATGGCAAATGGAGCCTGAGAGTGTAGACCAGGGATTCACTACCAAAAACAAATCTCAAGGGGGCACTTGAAACTCCACAAAGGGAACCCCAAAGGAAAAGTATTCATAGTTCAACTTCATATTTGTCTTAAATTTTAAATTATTTTAGTCAATACAATGCATGCAAATGATTTGAAAAAATTCAGTGCTACTAAAAGGCTTATAGTGGCAAACAGAGGTCCATTGTCCCACCCCCTCAAGCTCCCCGTCTGCTCTCCAGAGGCAATCTCTTACAACTCTTTTACCTGTTATTTGATAATTCCACCATATTTTAAAATAATTGATGATAGAACTACTTCTAAATTCATTTTCTTTAGACATTATCCATTGGTGTCTAAGGTTGAGACATCAACCGGATGATTGAGGCCTTAGTATTCTTTTTTTTTTTTTTTTTCTCTCTGAGACAGAGTTTTGCATATCTCCGAGGCTAGAGTGCAGTGCAGTGGCACAATCTCAGCTCACTGCAACCTCTGCCTCCCAGGTTCAGGCGATTCTCCTTCCTTAGCCATCAGAGTAGCTGGGATTACATGCCCCCGCCACCACACCTGGCTAATTTAAAAAAAAAAAAAAAATATATATATATATATATATATATATATATATATATATATATATATATATTTAGGAGAGATTGGCCTAAATCTCTACTAAAGAGATTGGCAAGGCCGATCTTGAACCACATTGGCCAGGCTGATCTCCAACTCCTAACCTCAAGTGATCCACCTGCCTTAGCATTCTTCCAGTACCATCCCTCACTTCCCCTCCTCTAACCTACAAATACACATATAATACAATTTTTATTAGTTCACTGGTCAACATTTATATTGGTATGACTATGTACCAATTACTTTCCTTTCTTGTACAACCTTTTGTTTTTCCTGGAGTTATTAATTCCATCATTGTTTTTATTTTCTTATTTGCTTAGTTTTCTAAGTACCTACAATTAATTTTTTCAAATTCTCCAACATTAGACACCTGATAATAAATTTACAAAATTCTTAAATATATCACAGATGTTCTATCAACTTTATTTTTATACCTCAGCCCTCTAGCCTGTTGCTTTCATCTAAATGGGTCGTTTCTGGACAGGTCCTGATGCAGAACAGTCCTTCTGGGATTTTTGCCTCTTTCCTGGGTGGAAACCACTGGTTCCTGGACCCTGTGTCCTCCTCTTGTTGTTGTTGTTATTGTTCTGTTTTGTTTTTTTGTTTTTTTTTTTTTTTTAGGTTTCTTGTTTTTATTATTATACTTTAAGTTATGGGATACGTGTGCAAAACATGCAGGTTTGTTACATAGGTATACGTGTGCCATGGTGGTTTGTTGCACCCATCAACCTGTGCTCTACATTAGGTATTTCTCCTAATGGTATTCCTCCCCTAGGCCTCACCTCCGACAGGCCCCAGTGTGTGATGTTCCCCTCCCTGTGTCCATGTGTTCTCATTGTTCGACTCCCACTTATGAGTGAGAACATGCTGTGTTTGGTTTTCTGTTCCTGTGTTAGTTTGCTGAGAATGATGGTTTCCAGCTTCATCCATGTCCCCTCAAAGAACATGAACTCATCCTTTTTTTCTTGGTTGATTTTCTTGTTGTGCTAAATCATTTCCTGCAGTACTTTCCTAAGAAGAAAATATGCAATGAAGACAAAATTTGTGAGATCTTCCATGTTTAAAAATGTCTTTATTCTATACTTATACCCAATAGATAGTTAGGCTAGCTATAGAACTCTTGTATGGTGATAATTTTCCTCAGAATTTTGAAGGCATTGCATCAGTGTCCTATAGCATCTGACACTGCTGATGAGAAATCTGATGCCTTTCTTATTTTTGATCAGTTATATGTGAACTGTTGTTTCTATGTTAACTTTTGGAATCTTATTTATCCCGTCTTTTGAAATTGTGTAATTACTTCCACAGGTGAGAATCTTTCTCTTTAATTGTGCAGAATTCTCAATACTCATTTCCTTTCATTCTAAATCATTATGTTACTACTTTGATAATTTTCTCCTCATCTCCCATTTTTCTATTCTTGCTCTCTTTCTCTGAAACTCCTTGCAGTCAGATAATAGGCTGCTCTTCTAAGTTTTATTTTAGTATTTTCTGTCCTTTCCTTCATTTCTTTATCATTTTGTTCTTTATGGAAGATTTTCTCAAATCCATCTTCCAACTTATCGACTGTATTTTTATTATTTTATCATATTTTTAATTTTGAAGAGCTTCCCCCCCGTTCATTTTTCATGGAATCCTGTAATTGTTTTTTAGATATAATATTTACAACTATATTTTAGAGGGTATTACTGTTAGGGTATATTGTCCCCTACATTTGTTCTGTGGCTACATTTTTGTCTCTTTGCTCCAGATTGCTTTATCTTTCTGTTGGTTTCTTTTTGCCTTTCTCCTTTGTGTTAGACACTTTTTCAAAAGTGTGGTTCTCCCATTCATGTTTAAAAAGAAGGTGAGCAAAAGCTGTGGGTGGCCCCACAAGTCAGTGTGTGAATGCCTTTTCTCTTTGGAGGTTTGGATTCTCCTCCAAAGAATGGGAGATGCCTATTCTGGGAGCAGATTCATTGCCAGTGACTGAGGGCTCTGAGATTTATTTTCCTGCTTTTGGCCTCCTGTTTTGCTGCTCTATCTGATATGTCCAAGCCTGGAATGACTGTGGTTCCATTGATTGTGAGAATGAACCCCACCTTCTGGTTCCCATCAAGAAGTGGATAAAGGGCATGGGGTCTAAAGGCCTGCCACCCAATCTCTGTTTTCATTCCCACCCTCACCCTGCCTTTGGTGGGTCCTCCATGCGTATGTGTGAAATTTTGTTACATGTATATGTGTGGTGATTAAGTCAGAATATTTTAGGTGTCCATCACCTGAATATAATACATTTTTGTTAACTTTAGTCACCCTACCCTACTATCAAACATTGGGTTTATTCCTTCTGTGTTTATACCCTTTAGCCCGCTTCTCTTTGTCTCACCCCATCACTATTCTGTCTCTGTTATCTCTTTACACTCTCCACATCTATCTGATCAAATTTTTTAGCTTCCACACGTAAGTGAGAGAGAACATGCCATATTTGTCTTTTTGTGCCTGGCTAATCTCACTTTAGTTAATGCCCCCCAATTCCATCCACGTTGCTGTAAATGACATGATTTCATTCTTTTTAATGGCTGAATAGTATTCCATTATGTATATATACCAAATTTTCTTTATTCATCCATTGGTGGACACTTAGGTTGATTCCACATCTTTACTATTGTGAATAGTACTCCAATAAACATGTGAGTACAGGGATCCCTTTGACGTATGGATTTCTTTTCCTTTGAGTAGTACCCGGAGGTGAGATTGCTGAATTGAATGGTAATTGTATTTTTAGTTTTTAGAAATCTCCATACTGTTTTCTGTCACAGCTGTACTAGTTTACATTCCCACCAACAGTGTATAAATTTTCCTTTTTCTCTGCATCCTTGCCAGCATCTGTTATTTTTTGTCATTTTAATAATAGCCATTTTGACTGGGGTGAGATGATATCTCACTGTGGTTTTGATTTCCATTTCTCTGATGATTAGTGATATTGAGCATTTTTTCCTGTAAGATTGCTTGAGAACCAAGCAAGGCAGAGGACATCCAAACCCTTTGAAAAATAGAAAATGTTTCAGGAATAGGGGAAGGAACATTTCTTGAAAGATGACCCATGGTGGGGCTCCGTGTGGGTGCTTCTCTCACATCCAATTCTCAAAGCCACTTTTTGTGTGGTAAGTGTTGTAGCCTTGGAAGTTCATCTCATTATTATTTCCAACAGAGAGAAATGAGAGGGTAATCAAAAGAGCCTGTGTTCTTGAGATACCTGTTATTGTTAGTGTTGCAATAGAATCAGAGCATGAATGCGCACCAAAAATAGCAATTCTAGAACAACACGTTTGCTGCAATGAATTGAGCCATCTTACTAGCTGGCTTGTACTCTGTGGGGTCAGGTGTGGAGAGGGTGACATTGACCCTCATGCCCAATAGGTAAGATTGGTAAGGCAAACACTACCAGCCACATGCTCCTCACCCCAGGATTCAGTAAAGCTGTGGCCTGCAGGGTCCTTCCCGGGGGCAATTGTTGGGAGGGACAGTAAGGTCAAAGAAACTCCATGAACATCTGCTGACTGTCGCTAGTTCCCTGTGAGGCCCCACTCCTAAACAAGCAGGAAGCATTCAAAGATGTAACAAAGCAACCTTACTGAACGTGAGTGCAGGATTCACGATCTTGGTGTTTTTGTAATAGCATGAGCTATTGGAGTCAAGCTGGAGTGATCACTGATGAGTTCTGTATAGGACCTGCCATAGAGGAGAGTGACAGGTTCAGCCTGATAGAATCTGCATATAAATTCCCTATTCAGCTAGCAACTGCCACCAGAGGGAAGGGAAGGTGGCAAGGCGGCATTGCTTTGCCCCAAGAACTGCAGATCTGAGGAATAATGTCAAGGAAAGAGCCCCAAGCGGGGATCAGAAGAGCCAGGCTCTTGTTCTGCCGGACCCCCTAATTTCTCATGTGCCTTTACGTGGGTTACCTGACCTTTACAGGTCTCCATTTTCTCTTCTACGGACTGGAAATTATAATAATACTTTGTGGGAAAATATTATTTATAATACTATAAAACATCAGCCCTCTAACAGGACAACATATAGGAAAGTTTTAGCATTTTTATAAAAAGTATTTTAAGAGCAGGAGTGTCTGTTGTTTCAGGGATTTCTGTCTCTAGCTGGAGCATCTCTTATCTGTGCTGTCATTCATCCTCCCCAACACACATTTTGTAAACAGGCATTTATTAAACACCTGCCTTGTGCCTGACACTGGGCAGATACATAAAGGAACAAGGCAACAGGTGACCTGAAGGTGACCCTTCAGGAGCTCAGTCTACAGGGAATCACACCCATAAAAAGCACATTGCTATGCAGAGTAACAAGTGCCTTAATGGAAATTGGTACAGATAGAGAAGTCATCCGTGGGAGGGAATGCTGTAATGTAAAGGATGAGTAGATAGATGTGCTGCAGAAAGGGATTCTTCCTAAAATGGCCCAGCAGCGTCCTTTGCTAAAGCTAGATTTTACAGGAAAGTACACAGATGGGCCTAGGAGAAGTTTCAATTGACTGACTAATGTTTGGCCAAGTAAATAATTTTTGTCAGATATGTGGATGGACATGAAGATTTGGAATCATGGGCCCGTAGATGTGTCTTAGGTTGAGTTCCCCAGAAAAGAGACCCTGAGATGGAGATGTAGGGAGGAAGCTGATTGGAGAATGAGCTCAGATCAATGCCTGCAGGGGAGAGAAGGGGACAGGATTCAGCGGAGGGAAAAGGTGACCCGCTCTCAGCACAACAGAGGTCTCAGATGAGCACACAGGGAGCTCTGGAGCTGGGATGGCCCATCAGAGTGGGATAATTTGGAGGTGGGGGAACAGATGTTCATGCCCCCACATCAGTCAGCCATTGGATGCAGTTTGTTCTTGGGGAGGGCTAGGTAGCCTTGGTGGAGGAAACATCCTTCAAGGGCACTTCCAGGGGACAGGCCCAGCCATGGTCCATAGCCAGCAATGCTCCCAGCAGCTATAAGACAAGCCTGTCAGTTCTGGATTATGCACCACCATCCGCTGCAGGTGACGCAGGTGTTGGGGAAGCCCTAGGTCAGTGGCCATCAAATAGCTCTACATTAGAGTCACCTGGAGAGCTTGAACAACCCCAGCACCTAAGCCGCATCCCCAGACCAGTTAACCCCAAATCTCTGAGATTGGGGAGTGAGTATCAGTAGTTTGTAAAAACTCCCCAAGTGATTCCAATGGGCAGCCAAGTTCAAGAATCACTGCCCGGGGGATGTGTGCGAGACGAATGAGAGGAGGGCTTGCCTCACAACCCTGGATAAGTATCCCGAGAAGCTGGAGGAGAACCAGGGAGAGTGTGTCATGGAAGGCAAGGGGTCGAGGGTGGGGGTATTTAGAAAGAAGTAAGTGGCCACCTCCAGCAAGAACCTACATGCCTGAGTGGGAGGAGCAGCCAGCTGTTCTAAAATGTACCCAGAATTTGTATTAATCCTGTATGGTGAGGTGATGGACATGGGGGCAACTGTGTTTGAAAGAAGAATTTATTACTCACAGTTCCCTGGAGAAGGGGCATACCACACCATGCAGGGCCACGCGGGGAAGCACTGGGGTCAGTCAGGAGGCAGAAGGAGGGAGGGGACAGCCTGCCCCAGAGCCTTTATTGTGGCCTGATGGCAGGAATGAGTGAGCAGGGGAGGCAGGCTTAGGGTCATGTTGCCAGGCTCTGGGCTACAGGGCTGTTCCCTCGTTGTCTGATAGCTGCCTCTGGAGTGACCTGTGGGAGGGGAAATGTTGGCTCAGAGTGTGAGAGTTTGATGAAGGAAGTGAATGGAGTATAGACTTTGGATTGGTGGGTTTGCATAGGAAAGGCGTGCTCTCAGGCAGGGTGTTTACTAGCTCTAGGAATTATTAATAGCTAGGGAGCTGCTGATAATAACTGCTTGGGAAAGGTCGATCTCTCTGAAATCAGAAAGGTCATACAATATGAAAACGTAATAAAATACAGAACACGTAAAACATGATTAATATTAATACACTAACCTCATGGCCACCTAGGTTGGGGGTCAGAGTGGGCTGGATTTAGCCTCAGTTCACCCCCTTATCAGGGAGCTGAGTGCTGGGTCCATCTTTCACAAATACACAGAGTAGCCTTGACCCTGGATCCCTTGAGTTGCAGCGGAGAGACAGAAAGAGATGTACATCTTGCAGCAGAGACAGAGAAAGAGCACCTGCCAACCTGCAGGCTAGGAGAACTGCAGGGGCGAGTGGGTGGTCCCAAGGTTGGGACACTCCAGAACCCTCAGAAATTGTTCATGAGGGAACATTATCAGTGTTACACGTCCGTTGGCCCCAGAGTCCCAATGTACAGCCTCACACACTTGGTCCCTAGAGGGGTCAGACACTGGCTAGCAAGCTGGGGGGAAGAACAGTAGGAAGGAGAAGAGAAATAGAGAAGTTGACCATATCTACCTCCCACCCTACCTCTTTCCACTGCAGGCTTCCAGCCTAAAGCAGGCTTGGAGGAAGGGGTATGGGAGATGGAAGATGTGTCAGTCAATCCATTCAATTTGGTTGATTTTGATGATTATTTTGTACTGGCCATTCTGATGTCTAAATTGAAATTGTGATTCTAGGATAGGACCCTGCTCAGTTTGAGCAGAAAAGACATAAGCCCCTAGAATGGGGCAGGGAAATAAAGCCCCAGGAATTAAATTTTACAGAAACAAGGAGACAAAGATCAAGGTTGTATTTAGATAACATTCTGGACTGTTCTTAGGTAACACAAAGTTACATTTGTAACACACTTAGCAGGGAGCTGGGCACGTGGAGCCCACTTGATCAGTGTCAGCCATTATTAGAATAAGAGCCTACATACGAAGAAATATAAAGAAGAGCATTTCATTTGATGCCCCAAATAGCTGTGTAAGGTAGGGCTTGCTCTTCCTCTTTCCAATCCAGCAGCATGGAGCAATGGCCACCTCTGGAGCCCTTTTGCTGTCAGTGGCATAAGTGGCCCAGCCAGCATCAATCCCCTCGCCATGCTCCCTTGTCTGGAGGCCATCAGCTTGTTGGAACATCCTTAGAAGAACTCGACTTGGGGTAAGAGTAATAATTTCAACTCTACTTAGACATCTTTTGCTGATTCATCATAGTCCAGGACGATATTATTTATAGACTAATGTAGTTTGTAGCTTGGGGGAAATGTGACCTAGAAGTCTATTTAAAACATGGAAACCTTGCAGATTAAAGAACAAGATAATAGAGTTATTGCAAAGCCCATTCACCTGACCTGATTGGGAGTTAAAAATCACCTTGGCCAACAAGACGGTTCTTTTCTTTCCTCCTGAGTGAAATAGCAGGTGCAAAGACTCTGCCCATGTTCTAGATGGATGCTCGAGGGCTTTACCAAACCCAGCAGGCTGAACCAACACCACACTCGTCTTTGAGGTTGTCATTTGGTGGCACCTCATGGTCTTGTGTCAGGCGAGTAATATGCGGTTTTTTAAAACATGCCTTCTTTTTTTAACAGCCCCTGAAAAAGACACTCAGAGGCCACTGTCTGAAAATAGCAAGGGCTGTTTGTGAAAGGGACCAGTGTGTAGGAAAGCCCTTTCTCGCGCTGAGTTCTTCCTTCAATACACATGTATTGAACCGCTACTGTGTGCTGGCAGGTCTCTGCCTTCAGGCCATGCACATCTAATGTAAAACGCTGAGGCCTCAGCTCTGTGTTGGGACCAAGTGCTCAGGAGCTCCACCGAGGGCCACTGAGGGTCTTAGGCCTGGGTCAGGTGGAAGAAGGTCAGACCAAGCTCTCCTGGCCCTTCCCCTGAGTCTGGTGGCCTTGTGGCTCCTCTCTGGTCACTAGGTATGTCTTATCAGGCCTCCTGGATCTGAATTCAGACTCTGGGATCCCAGACTTGGTGGCCAGTCGTGCCTCTATGACCGAGTTGTGGCCTCAATGAGCCATTGAAGCCCTCTGTGCCACAGTTAATATTTCTGTAGAGTGGAGATGTCACAGGCTGTTTGTCTGCGAGCTGTTGTGAGGATGAGGGTTGATGAACTATCCAACGTGCTTGGTAATAAAAGCCGCTCTTTCCTGTTGAACACCTACAGTGTGTGCAGGCCTGTGCTCAGTACTCCGGACATCCATTCATGGACTAAATCCTCCCAACAGCAATCCTTCCTAGGAACACGTGCTGACATTGTCCCCATTTCACAGATGAGAACTCTGAGGCATAGGCATTTCAATAACTTGCCCATGGCACAGTGAGTGGGGGTAGAGGCAGAATTCAAATCCAGACCGCCTGCAAGAGAGCTGTGCCCATAACCACTCACTAGGTTGCCCCGACCCAGGCTGCAAGCCCCTGCTCAGTAAGGGTTGCTGATGGCGATTACATCTTTACCACTGTCATTGGGAGAGAAGACGTGCATGTTCATTGTCAGAAATTCTTCCATAAAGCACAGGGCGTAGCAGAGCCTTTATTGTGGCCCCAGGGCAGGAGTGAATGAGCAGGGGAGGCAGGCTTACTCATTGAGATGACGTGTGTGCAGGTCATCCAAGCTACTTTTATTATCTGGGTGGGCCACATGTATAATATGGGTGGAAACCCTTCATTCAACACACACCTACCCACACACCAAATCACACTTTTCTTGGTAGAAGATGAGGGGAATAATCTCTCCTAACTACATCACCCCTCCCTGCAGCCAGCTACTATCTCCAGGAAATCTCTGAACACTTGGTGGAAAAAGCCAGGTTCACAGACGTCGCTGTTGGCTCAGCTCAGTCCCTCTGGAGTAAACTCTTATCTGAGCTCCACTCTGGACACTCCCGACCCTCACCTTTTCCACTGTTCACCCCAGGGATGCGTACAGAGTGGCCACTGCCACTGTCCTTCCCCAGTTCAGAAATGTTGGCGTCCCAATCCGGGGGCTGCCCACCCTGAGGTTTAAAGAATCCGCCTTTTCTCCAGAGGTAGAAATAAGACCGTAGTCACCCATGTGACCCCCCTTAAGAAAGAGTCCACATGTCATTGTATTTAAGACACCAGAGATCAAAGGCTATGCCATAAACTTGATAACAGCCTTTCAGGAATACGTCATGCAATGTTAAATGTACCCACTGACTGTAAGATTCCAAAAACACTGAATTGTAGATTCAAGGAAATAGAGAGTGTCCAATCCAACTAGCGCATACACCCCTCCAAGGTTCCTGTTGTCCTCAAGCCACGTCCAAGAGCCATGGAAAGGCAGCAAAGCCACCCATGACCTGACTTCTGCTCAAGGCTTCAGCCTCAGCTCCCACATCTCCGGCATCTCCTGACCTTGTGTTTCCACTACAGTTGTTCCCCAGTGAGCCTAGGCAGATCATGCCTCTGTGTGGTTGTACATGCTGTTCCTACTCTGGGGGTGCCCTTCCACCCAGTGGCAGCTCCACAAACACCATCCCTGGGAAGTGCCCCCTCTGTGATGATGCTGTGGGAGAAGATTGGGCTCGATTTCCACCTGTGTGGTTCCTGGCTGGGAGGCCTCAGCACAGGAATCGCCCACCGCACCTTTAACGTGCCAGCCGTGTGGGGGGTGAGTGGCTGTGCAGTGGAAGGTGACAGCTGTGGGAAGGGCTCACACCACCTGGCACATGGTAAGAGCTTCATGGGGTTGGTTCCCTTGTGTTTTCTCAGATCCTGTTTTTACCCTTACTGAGACAGGAGCGAAACCCCTAGAGAAAATAAAATCAGCAACACCACACGCGGGCCTAGTGGAAATTCCACTTCTATGTATGTTGGGGTTTTTGCTTCCTGGTCTTTCTTTTCAATCAAGCTATGACACACATACCATCAAATTCATCCTTTTAAAGTATACAACTCAGTGGGTTTTGGTATCTTCGTGGAGTCGGGCCACCATCAGCCTTCCCTAATTCCAGGGTGTTTGCATCACCCTAGATGAAACCCCACACCTATGAGAAGTCATCCCCACTCCTCTGTCCCCAGCCCTCTCGGCCCCCCAGCAGCCCTAGCCTACCCCTCCCAGCCTTCTAACGAGAGCTTCTCCTGAAACTGGAAAGCCAACATTGGCCTTGCCAGTTCCTCAAAGGGCGTTGGAAGGGCTTTGCCGGCTGATGGAACCAGAGGAGTTTTGTGAATAAAAATTGTTATTAGGTACAGAAAAGGGAATCAAATCTAAGGCACCCCTTAGGTGGAGATGAGGACTGGACCAGCTGCTGGCCGTGTGCCCCCGGCAGGCCACGTCCCCACACACTCTGGGGCCTGGGGCCCTGCTGCTCTCCCCTCATGGGATCTTAGAACTTGCAAAAGTCTCCATCACCATGGACCTCAGTAGGGAGCAAGGCTTGGGAGAGCAGAAGAGGGAAGCCCTGACTCCCAGCAGGCAGCTGGGGGAGAGGTGGGGAGGCTATCCCCAGGCCCTGCCCGTGCTTTTGCCTCAGGATCCTGAGGGCACCGTCCCATGGGCCCCACCTGAAGCCAACAGAGCCTCTGCCCATCATATGAAATCTTTTCAGGCCTGAGTGTGTCTTATTTTGCCCTTGGCCATCTCCTTGTACCTTCTTGGGAAATAAACATGTCAAGGATGTGGCGTCGAGGACTTGGTTTTTCCTCCTCATGATCGGAACTGCATTGTGGGCGGGATTCTCTTCTTCCAGTGGCACAGTGGGAGCTTATTTGTAAACTTAGGTAGGAAGAAAGCAGATCACGAAGAACACTACCTTGACGGGCATCGCATTGTGTGCTCTGGGCTGCATTTAAGCTACACTGCAGGGGATGTCACTGCTTGGAGTGAGTCAAGTGCCTCTTGAATAGTGCGTGTCACAGGGATCTGTTTGCCTTTCATAGCTGGCTGGAACGTGAAAATTCTCCTCTCCCTAAGGGGTAAGCTGTGCCCCACAGGCCCCCTCTTCCTCACTCCCATGGGGTCTGCAAGAGCTCCAGCTGCCCTCCTTGTGTCCCCACTGACAAGACAGAGATGGTCGAATGTCGTGGGCCTCTAGATGTCTAGTGGTGGTGCCCATGTCACCTCCATGTGCAGGTTCCATTCTCGGGGCAGCCTGGGAGGCAGCCCTGGTGGTGAAGAGAAGGAGACCCTAAGATCCCCCAGGCTCACCATGGTTCCTCAGGGAGGTGGAGACAAGCAGCTCCTGAGTGGCCTTGGCCAGCCTGAGCCACCTGCTTTTCAGAGCTACCACCCAGGTCACTATCTCACAGGGGACTCTGAGGAGTCTCTGGACTCATGCATGGAAAATGCTGTATACACAGGACTGGCACCCAACCTGGCTCAGTTCCTTCCCTCAGCCTTTGTTCGTGGGGATCATGCTGGGCAGGAAGATGTTCTGCAGGGTCGAAACCACCTGGTCCAGTGGCTCAGTCCCCTCAACAATGACCAGAGGCCACTGCCCTCAGCAGCATCTCCTTCTCCCGCAGGAGAGTACCTGGCCGTACCTGTTTGGAGTGATTGTGGTCCCTGCCGTTGTCCAGCTGCTGAGCCTGCCCTTTCTCCCGGAGAGCCCACGCTACCTGCTCTTGGAGAAGCACAACGAGACGAGAGCTGTGAAAGGTGAGGGCCCTTCTCTTTCCTGCACAGCTCCAGCCCCTGCATAGATCAGCACTGCAAGGCATGCTGGGACCTGGGCCAGTGGGCACAGGAAGGGGTGCTGTCATTGTTCCTTTTGCAGGCACTCTGGGTTGGGGGTCATAGGGCACCTTCTCATTTCATCTTCCCAACAGCCTTGCTAGGAGGACAGATGGGGGACACAGAGTCACCCAGGGAGTCTCCCAGGGAGTCTGGAAAAGCCAGAACAGGCAAGATAAGATGCAGGTCCTCTCTGGGCAGCATCTCCCACTACTGCTTCTTTGGTTGTTTCCAGACACAGAGATGAAGCCATCTCAAATCTCTGAGTGGCTTAGGTGCATAGCGGCCCTCCTTCTACTCCTTCTCCCTTCACTGACTTCCTCTGTCTTAACATTTACATGCCAGGAAAGGAAAAGACGTAAGCACAAAGTGAACACCAGATCCCACCAGGCACTGGTCTGAGTGCTTCTGCACAATGACCCATGGGACCTTGCCAGCAGTCCTTGGAGGGAGGAAGGAGCATACACTCATTTTACAGGAGAGGAAAATAAGGCTCTCAAAGGCGCTTGGGAGTTGTCTCAGGTAGCTTTCTTTAAATGCCCTAAATGGGGAGGATGCTGAGTCAGATTCAAAGCCTGGCTTTCGGAATCAGAGACATCTCTCTACAGAGCCCTGAAAAGGCAAAATTATGTTGCCTAGAGATAGACAATGCAGAACGAACAATCACATTCTCATTCTTCTAGTTTTATCAAATGAGACGCAGTTGACAGCGCCATGGTTAGTTAGGCATGTGAAGGTAACCAGCACTACCTTCACATCCAGCTCTGCTGTCTGACCTTGAGCAATTTTTTTAAACCTTCTGAGCCTCAGAACCCTCGGCTATAGAAAGGAAATGACATAAACTTCCCTCGTGGGGCCATAGTGAAGATTGAATTAATGGTGCGGATAAGGTTCGTAGTATTATCTGCTGTCCTCATTACTGAGAACTCTGTGCATTTTAGCTCTAAATTTCACTTATGTCCAAATCCAGGAGAAACCTTGAGAATTATATATACAATTTGTGCAACATTTTTTGAAATTCACACTACCTATTTTCTGAGTTAACAAATGGCATAATGAAATGTTAACAATTGCCTATATTTGTCTAGCAGTTTATGGATCAGATTCATTTTCTCATTTATAACATTTCTCTAAAGTGAAGTCAGAGAAGGTAATTGTTATTACCTTCATTTTGCAGATGAAGAAACTGAGGCTTACAGAGATGAAGTCCGTTTCCCAAAGCTGTGGGTTTTCGTTTATAGAGATTTATACAGGCTTTTGAAAATATGATGGAAATGATAGTGTTTTCTTCAATGCAGTGATCATACACACAAAATTCTGCCTATGGCTTTGGTGATGGACCTGGGACTTGAGCCCTCTTTTCTCCAGAGGACCCTGGTTAATAACTGCCACCCCCAATCTTAAACCCATTAGTAACCAAAGGATTGGAACCCAAGGAAGATTTTCCTCCCACACCCCTTGTGCACAGGGAGATACCAGGAAAGGGAAGTAGTGTCTGTTGTACCAGGTGACTTCCCATGTGGCCAGTGAGGAGAAAAACTAACTAAATTTTGGTTCAGGTGGTTGTCAGATGGCAGAGTCTCTGGAGTAAAAAGAAGGTGACTAAGAGAGAGAACCAAGGAGATCTGATTCTAGAAAGCACCTGGGCTGTGCATTGTTGGAAGAGGGTGAGCCCTCCAGCTCTGTCTCTACTGGCCTGGGAGGGTAACCCGCACCCTCTGGCTCTGCTCGGGAAAAACTCTTAAGAAATGCTTCAATTAAGTACAGTTGGAATGAACAGTGCATGCCAATGCCAGACAGTGAAGAAGGTTTTAAAGTTTTATTTCATAGCACAGTAGGGAGTAAGGGAGAAGTCTAGTTACAAAACATGATAAGTATTACATGTGCACTCTATAAAATGAACAAAGATACTGACCTTAAGTTGAAATAGATTATTGAAATTTTCATCTGTACCTATAAAAGTGCTAATTTTACTCCAGACATTCAGCAAGCAATGGATATTTACCATGTTGGGCGTTCAGCCAGGTGACAGGGTCAGACAGTGGTATGAAATGACATTCCTGCCCCCTAGGAGTGAGGGAGGGTAAAGGTCTAGTTAAAGGAGATGGACAGAAACACCCAGTAATGGCTCATCTGTATTGAAAACTATTTCATTCTAAGCACTTGACATACATTAGCTCATTAAATCATCACAACAACCATAGAAAGTAGGTCACATTTTTATTCCCATTTTAAGACCTAAAAAAAAAAACAAAAACAAAACAAAACAAAAACTGAGGATGGAATAACTTGGCCAAAGACATAAAGCTAGCCAATCACAGCACTGAAGTTTGAATTCTGACAATCTGGCTCTGGAACTTATGAATGTAAACAAAATGCGCTTTATTACCCAGCACCATGCTGGGCACTGTGGGTGATACCCCTTCTCCAGTCTGTTGACAATTTGGGGAAAAGGGGCCCTGTGTTAGTCAACTATTACCATAATAATGCTGCATAAAAAAACACCCAAAACACGTTGGCTTAAGATAATAGTATTCCTTAGTTCACAAACCTATAGGTGAACTGTGTTATTCTGTTAATCTTAGTAATCCTTCTTGGGGCCAGCTGAAGTTCACTCACATGTCTGGTGGTCAGCTGGCTGACTTAGGTTGGCCTTAGCTCTGTTCAATGTACCTCATCCCCAGCTGGCCAGCAGGGCACATTCTCATGGTAATCAGAGAGGAAATGGAAAACACAAGCAGTTTCTCTAAGTTGGAAATCTCCTAAAATCCTATTGGCCAAAGTAAGTCACATAGCTAAGCCCAAAGTCAGAGTGGAAGGGGGCTTCAAAGTTTTAGGATAGAGACATAAATGTAGGGAGGCCACGAACTTGGGCCATCAACACAATCACTTTAGACAAGAGGCCCTTTCGGGATGTCCCTATCACACTCCATCCCCACCCCCAGTTCATAGTGGCAGGGAATGAGTCCCATGCCCTGGGTCTTATTTATTTACACCACTCTTGTCAGTTTAGGAGAATCCCAGCCTCCAGTACCTAAAAATGAGGGAACACCCTAACTTCTACTCTGAGAAAGGGAAATGTATTTAATTGAATAAAAATGAAATATTACCATAGGGAATGTAAAAGGACAACGTTTAGGAATTAGGGTCAGGGAAATTGCATTGATCAGGACTCTCTGGGATGTAAGAGGTAGAAACTGCATCCAAAGCAGTGTAAGCAAAAGGGGAACTTTTGGCTCCTGTCCCTCATGATCTGAGGGCACCAATAATGGGCCCTCTTCCTCTTTCCAGCCAAAGTTGAAATCAATCAAGAGATGGATACACAAGTGGAGGAGGTGGGTTAAAATGATCACTTTTAGTGTGAATAAAGACTACTAGGAGATTTTGGCTTTAGGTCTGATGGCCAAGAGAACCTCTTAAGATTGTGCTCCTGAACTGAACTTGCCACCTACTCATGGCCTCTCTGACAGGGCCCATCCTTGAAAGACTTAGAACATGGAACAGAGAGTGTGCTCTTCCAGCCAGATAGGTCCCAAAAAGAAAGGGAGGAACTAAGCTGTGCGGGCCATTTCTCTCCCCTAGCTTAACCAAATAGGTAAGTTCCCTCTCATCTCCTGGACAGGAGTGAGCGAGGTAAAGAATGACACACTAATGCCCTTCATGAAGAAAGCAGTATCAGGAGAGGGTAATAAGTGTTCTTCCTAATCATAAGCAGTGAAACGGCTGGTTTTCCTTCAGGTATGGTGGGATCCGGGAACTAAATCAACTTAACCAGTTAGATAGGTTCCCTCTCATCTCCTGGACAGGAGCAAGTGAGGTGAAGAATGACACACTAATGCCCTTCATGAACAAAGCAGTATCAGGAGTGAGCAATACATGTTCTTCCTAATCATAAGCAGTGAAACGGCTGGGTTTCCTTCAGGCATGGTGGGATCCAGGAGCTAAATCCAAGTCATTAAGGTACTGCCTCTCTCTCAACAAATCTTGACATTCTTAGTATTTCATTGGCTTCATTCTCAGACAGGCTTTCTCTACTTGATATAAAGACAGCCCTGAGCAGCTCCAACTTGGTAAGACTATCTCAGAAGGAGAGACATTCTCTGTCACACATCATACATTTCACTCTCTGAAGAAAATAATTATAATTGGTCTTTCTTGGGTTATGGCCATCCTTGAAGCAATCACTGCAATGGGAATTAGAATTCCCTGACTGGCCAGTTGCCATCCATTCTGATGATTGGGAGATGGAGGGCTATGAGGTTTCATTGACATCTCTACTGAGATTATTGGGAGCACAGGAGGACAGCTTCAAGGAAAAGATGCAGCAAGAGAAAAAAGTACAGGATGGCCACCACCATGCAGAAATGACCCTTTTATCCCATCTGGATGCACTCCCCCTGGTAGTGCTATGTCCCCTGTCCTCCATGGTCTGTATTGGTCTTTGCTGTCTGAACTCCAACTGGGGATAGACTTGGCGGGGATCTCAGACCACAGCCCACAGATAGGCAATTCAGAGCAGTCTTGATGTGTCTCCTTTTTTGTTGCTTTGTGTATGGGAAGGAGTGTGTTTTTATGGGATATAGCATTTGGGAGCCAGTTATTGGCTGGAACCCTGGCCTAAATAGAAAAGGAAGATTATCCATTATTGGTCACCAGTGGAATTTTCATTGGCATTTTGATTGGAGGAAGTTTCTTTCTTTTGTTTTGTTTTGTTTTTGGTAGAGAAAGGCATGTGTATCATGATTAAGTCCTGCTCCTTATGATAGAAAACTCAAAGTAATAGTGTCCTAAACAAAGTAGAAGTTTATCTCTGTCACACATTTAAAAAAAATGCTCAAAGTAGATTGTCTAGGGCTGTTATGGTTCTTCCTGGTATCAGAGACCTGGCTCTATTCATCTTTGACTGCCATTCTCAGAAGGTCCTTTCATGGCCCACAGTAGCGGCCATCGTAACTGCATTCCAGCCAGAAGGAGGAGGGTGAGAGGAAGGGACTGCCCGCCCCTTCTGCTCCAAGAATTCTTCTTGGAAGTTCACACACTTTTGCTCCTGTCTGCTTCGACCGAAGGGAATCCCATAGACGCTCCTGACAGCCAGGAGCCTGGGAAACGTCGTCATTCAATGCACGGCTGCCACAAGAGTCAGGGTCTGCTCCTGAGGAGGAGGGGAGCATGAATAATGAAACTTGCTACCTATGGCCTCTGCCACAAGAAAGCAAGCATGCAAAGGAAGTGCCTATGGCTGGGACCAGTGAAACTGAGGCATTTTGAGTGCCCTGGAAGCTGACAACGTGTGGCACTGTTTAAACAGCCATTTGAAACTTATTTAGAAATGGGGCTGAGTGGGCACACGAGGACTGCTCCCCTTCAGTTCTGATGCTACCCGCACCCATGGAGCTAAGCAAAAGCCCCAAAGTTCATGGGACCTGCCTGCCTTTGTCAATCCTGAGCACCCCATGGCAGTTTTACTCCCACCCCATGAAGACTGTCAGCCACCTCCTGGTAAAGTACCTTTTGCATCTCATGCCATTTGTTTTTTCATTTTGTTTTGTTTTCTGAGACACGGTTTCGCTTCCTCCCTCAGGCTAGAGTGCAGCAACTCGAACCTGCAACCTTCGCCTTCTGGGTTCAAGCGATTCTCCTGCCTCAGCCTCCCGAGTAGCTGGGAGTACAGGCACCTGCCACCATACCTGGCTAATTTTTGTATTTTTTTAGTAGAGATGGGGTTTCACCATGTTGACCAGGCTGGTCTCGAACTCCTGACCTCAAGTGATCAGACCGCCTTGGCCTCCCAAAGTGCTGGAATGACAGGTGTGAGCCATACACCATAGTGCCTTAGGGAATGGCACTGTGCAGCTTCTCTGTGGAGGCCCTGGGCCACAGCCTTAGTGACCAAAGCTGGCCTGAGACATTCAGACACAAGGACATACATCAGCAAGTCACAAGTGGGTCCCAACAGTGGCCCTATTGGAGTCAGCTGACTTCCTTTTCTCCTTTATGCTAGAAGCTAAAGTGTGTTGACTTGGTTCCATAGGATCTGGTTTTTTTTTTTGTTTTTTTTTTTTTTTGTTTTTGTTTTTGAGACAGAGTCTCGCTCTGTGGCCCAGGCTGGAGTGCAGTGGCCGGATCTCAGCTCACTGCAAGCTCCGCCTCCCGGGTTTACGCCATTCTCCTGCCTCAGCCTCCTGAGTAGCTGGGACTACAGGCGTCCGCCATCTCGCCCGGCTAGTTTTTTGTATTTTTTTAGTAAAGACGAGGTTTCACCGAGTTAGCCAGGATGGTCTCGATCTCCTGACCTCGTGATCCGCCTGCCTCGGCCTCCCAAAGTGCTGGGATTACAGGCTTGAGCCACCGCGCCCGGCCGGATCTGGTTTTTATTAAGGTAAGAAGGAAGTTAACTCCAGTTAACTCATGCCAGATGTGAGCTGAAAATACAAGCTTTTTCCCAGACCACTGCAATACTTTACCCTCAAGAAAAGCATAGATTCCTTGGGGTGACGAGGTCTGAGGTCCAGGTCCTTGGGGTGACCAGGTCTGAGGTCCAGGTCGTCAGGCCTGCATATGGTGGCAGAGCCAGATGAAGGCCCAGAAGAAGCACAACCGGTGGTCTCAGGTCTCTGCCTTTGAGGACCCACCATGATGTAAGGATGCCCCGACCTTCCTGCTGTCCCAGCTCCCCTCACTGTCCTCCCACTTATGGGCTGCCATCGCGCCAGCCTCCAGCCTGTGCAAGTCTTATCTGAACAAGAGAAGACTCAGGGGACAAATAACCAATTCATTGAGAAGCCATTGAGGGGATGAGGGAGAAGCCTTATTTGGGGTGACAGATTCAGAACCAAATGGGAGAAGCCACAGGGATGCAGATTTTGACTCACCTTAAGAAAGGAGATGTAAGACTGTAATGGGTTGTTTATGGAGGTGAGAGTTTTCGTTCCGGGGGTGTTTGAGGACTGGACAGGGATGGGAAGAGCCACTGGAAACAGAGCCAGAAGGTCACACTCAGTCACACTCCTGCTCTCCTGCCTACCAATCTTCTCTGGGCTTCAGTTTCCTAATAGAAAAAAATAAGAGAGTACTCATAACTAGAGAAAGTTCAAATTAAGCTGGTATGTGTGAGAGGATTGTCTGCTTCTGTGCTTTGCACTTCTGCCTCACCTTGCATTGGAAGGAAGGTATTCTATGGCTAAAATGAGTTTGACTTTTTTTTTTGCTCTGGGAATAGAGAAATTTGTAAATGTTTTTTGGGGAAGCTGGGAATCACTCACAACTTCAGCTCTTAAAAATCCGCTGTTGTCAGTGATACTGGAGCATTCATTGCCTGTTGTTCATGTTGACATGGCGGCAATCACAGGGATTCATCTGCTAGGCCAATGTTACCCACCACTCCCTTTCCTGACCATCTCTGTACCCTAAGCATGTTTTCTTATTACTGTTTCTATGTTGTCGTGTATGGTTGGTGGAATAATGGTCCCCAAGTCCATTACTCACACCCATGTCTCAAGCCTCAGAACCCGTGAGTGTGTTACCTTCCATGTCAAAAGGGCTTTGCAGGTGTGATTACCTTAAGAACCTTGAGCTGGAGAAATGTATTGGATTATCTATGTGAATCCAATGGAATCACAACGTGTTTAAGTGAAAGAAGGAGGCAGAAAAGGCAGAGAAGGAGATGTGATGATGGAAGCAGAGGTCAGAGAGAGAGAGAAAGAGAAGAGAAAGGATGCTATACTTTTGGCTTTGAAGTTGGAGGAAAGAGGTCAGGGCCCAGGAAAGCTGGAAAGGGCAAGGGAACAGATTCTCTATTTCAAGCCTCCAGAAGAAATGCAGCCCTGTTGACCCCTTGCTTTTAGCTCAGTGAGACCCATGTCAGACTTCAAACTTCCAGAACTGTAGGGTAATAACTAAGTGTTGTTTTAAGCTAGTAAGTTCATGGTTGTCTGTTTCTATAGCAACAATGGAAAGCTCACACATCACATTAAGGGAGGAAAGTAAGCTAAGGTGGGACTATAATGTTTCCTTGTTTTTTTTTTTTTGTTTTTTTTTTGTTTTTTTGAGACAGAGTTTTGCTCTTGTCGCCCAGGCTAGAGTGCAATGGCATGATCTCAGCTCACTGCAACCTCCACCTCCTAGGTTCAAGTGATTCCCCTGCCTCAGCCTCCCAAGTAGCTGGGATTACAGGTATGCACCACCACGCCTGGCTAATTTTGTTATTTTTAGTAGAGACAGAGTTTCTCCATGTTGGTCAGGCTGATCTCGAACTCCCAACCTAAGGTGATTCACCCACCATGGCCTCCCAAAGTGCTGGGATTACAGGCGTGAGCCCCCGCACCCGGCCTCCTTGGTTTTAAATATAGTTAAAACATTCCTTATCTCAATTCTCAAAATTGCTGGCAAATATTATTTCTAATATTTTTTCTTTATACAAAATAACTGGGCTAAAGGTCTTTATGCATGAGGCCTTTAAAGCTTTTTCTTGTAAATATAACGTTTGTTATTACTACAATTTATCAAGTGCCTGTGATACACACGGTGCTTTGCTTCTGGATCTCCAATATGTCTCCAAAACTTTGGAGACAAGGAAATGACCACTCAGAGGCTGAGTAGCTTGCCTAAGATACCACGGATAGTTCATGACAGAAACGAGATTCTAACTCAGTTTGTCTCATTCAAATCTGAATTCACTGAAGTGCAGGGTGCTGCCTTCAGCGTGTGTGTCTCTTATTTATAAGACATAATGTGCACATAAAGACAACCAATAATAGCAAAAGATCGGCCAGGCGCAGTGGCTCACGCCTGTAATCCCAGCACTTTGGGAGGCCGAGGATGGTGGATCACGAGGTCAGGAGATCAAGACCATCCTGGCTAACACGGTAAAACCCTATCTCTCCTAAAAATACAAAAAATTAGCCGGGCGTGGTGGCAGGCACCTGTAGTCCCAGCTACTCGGGAGGCTGAGGCAAGAGAATGGCCGTGAACCTGGGAGGCAGAGCTTGCAGTGAGCTGAGATCGCGCCACTGCACTCCAGCCTGGGCAACAGAACGAGACTCCGTCTAAAAAAAAAAAAAAAAAAAAGCAAAAAAAAGAATGGGTTAAGGGATTTGGGGGCTATTGATCCATGGGTTGGGGACACAGAAAATTTCTCCTGAAATATTATGACTTTATATATTAAGGCAGAGTTAAATTTCAGATTTGCATCAATTTTATCTAAGAACAGTTAGGTAAGTAATCGTGTATTTACTTAAAACTGAAAATGAGGCCCGGCGTGGTGGCTCACGCCTATAATCCCAGCACTTTGGGAGGCCGAGGCAGGCAGATCACCTAAGGTCAGGAGTTTGAGACCAGCCTGAGCAACATGTGGTGAAACCCCGTCTCTACTAAAAATATAAAAACTAGCCGGGTGTGGTGGTGCGCACCTGTCATCCCAGCTACTTACGAGGCTGAGGCAGGAGAATTGCTTGAACCCAGGAGGCAGAGGTTGCAGTGAGCCGAGATCACACCACTGCACTCCAGCCTGCACGACACAGTAAGACTGTCTCAAAAAAAAAAAAAAAAAAAAAAAAACTGAAAATGATATCCCAATGCCAATTTTATTCACTTATTTAACAAACTATTACAGATGATTGTAGCATTATGAAGGCATGCTTAGGACATAATGTTTGGAGGGGAACAAAGAGAACATAAAAAGAATCTGTGTGATCACAGAAGTGTAGACATCATAGATACGGGCAGGCCCAGGTAAAGGCAAACACAAACTGAGGCCATTGATGCATGAGGGAGCTGGGTTCTGTGCTTTGTAGGCTCTTGGTGAGGGAGGGGCAACAGAGGTAAACTCCCCCCTTACTCCCTCCCCTGTGCACCAAATGCACCCACCAGCAACCAACGCAGAACCCAGGAAGGAGGCCATGGGGTGATCAGCTAGCTCCGCAGGCCCTGCCGTCTGTGGTGGCCTTGCCTGGAGGCCCTCAGCTCACCTATACCCACCTGGAGATGACTGAGGAAAGAAGAGGGGCTGTGTAATGTTCCATGCTCACCCTTGTCAATGATAAAGATGTCCCCATTTCCTAAACCGGGCAGAGGGAGCTGGGCAGAGGGAGGAGGGGACGCACTCCCTCGGAGGTCTTCCCTTGGTCTCTGCTGGCATGGTCACCTGCTCCCGGAAGACCAGCGCCCTCCTCCCCCGCTGTTGCTCTGCTTCTTTTCTAAGATGTGAGTCAAGAGAGGTGGCCTCTGAGGCTCTCCTCATTTTGGCCCACAGACTAGCTACGCCCCAGGACTCCCTTTTCCCTGGCTAGAGAGACAATTTGTTGGGAGGGGGTGCTGAGCGAAGAAACAGCGGGCCACAGAGATAAGTGTCTCCTACCGAAAACCCGAGGGCCAAAAAGGGTTGGGAAAACACAGCTCGGAGACCACCCTACCAAATCCTCCAGCCCTCAGCGTGTGGAAATTGCTCACACACTTCTTCATTCTAAAGAGCAAGCAACTCTTGCTGTAAGGACAGCCGCACTTTAGATTTAGAGAATTGCTGAGGGTTTCACCAAAGCAGAGGATGTTTTCTATGTTGTGCCTGTGGTGGGTGCCATACCTGTGCAACCTCTGAGATTGCTGAGGGTCTCTGTGCCCCTGAGAGCTGGGAGGAAGCTCTCAACTGTACCTTCAATTCCACAGCACAGGGAAGGAAGCTCAACATTTCTTTACCATTCAGAGCATCCCTGTGCTTTGAGTCTCCTCTGCTTCTTGGGGACCAGTTCTGTTGCTCTTGGGATGACCATGATGGTCCCAACTTGAAATTCAGTACCTTCTTTGGTTTTCTTAAAAGCAACAGCACCCATGTACAGCAGATCACTCGAGTGTTTAGAGACCATATCAAAGATTTCAGGGTGGTGGGGGAGTCACTCCATCCTGCCACTCACAGCCTCCTCTTTCCTCTCCCTGTCATCTCTGCTCATCATCCCCCCTGCCTTCTTAGATGCCCCTAGTGCCCCGATTTCTCCTCCCTCTAGCATGCCGAGCACCTTCCCGCCCCTTCTGAAGCTGGAACCAGCACACATGCAGACATCCAGCAGACACCTGCTGCTCCAGGCATTCATCTAAATATTCTTCTTAGCCATGACAGTGCTTGAGAAACATTCGGGTGTCAGCCATGAAGTTGACACACTTTTCTTCCCCGCTTTGTACCTGGTAATGTCGCTGCTGGTATCCTGATGCTCCCTGCCTCTCTGGAAGGCCTACCGTGTGTCACAGCATGTGGCCCAGGGTTAGCTGAGAGTTAGCAGAGCTGGGGTCCGGCCCCATCTTCCCCACACCGCAGCTGTGTGACTCAGGCAAGCTGCCCATTATCTCAGACAAAGGCTCAGTTTTCTTGCCTGTGAATAACACAAATGCTTATCTCCGGGGCCCACAGAAATGATCATATCAGACCATGGATGTGAGAGTGCTTTGTAATTCTCTTTTATAAAGGCACGAATCCTGTTCTTGAGGACTCTGTCCCACTGACCTGATCACCTCCCCAAAGGCCCCACCTCCTGATACCATCAGTTTGGGGATTCATTTTCAACTTTTTACTTCTGGGGGGACACAAACATTCCACCCATAGCAATGGGATTCTGGCAGAAGGGCTCCAATTTCTATCAGGAGGCAGCATAAGACAGCTGCCCCATCCTGGGGCGTAGGGTGAAGAGCTGCCGTGCTAATGAGGAAGGAGATTCATGGATGTGCCTCCCAGATGCGCCTGGTGGGTTTAGACACAACAGCTCCCCAAAATCCCTTAACCCATTCTTCACAGGCTGGGCATTTCATGAAATGGCAGCAATGCTCATTTTAATGTTTTATGAGCCACAGAGCTTCCTGCAGGAAAGAGTGGGATGGAAACTGTTAAGCCCCCAACGTGAGGCCCTGGGACCCATCAGGTTTGGCTGGGCGCGTCTGCAGGCGAGACGGTGCTGGGAGCAAATGTTCAGGGGCACACGCCCTAAAACAACATGCGGCATTTTCTGGGCTTCCTCACCAATGACTTCTTGGACATCAGTCTTGTTGAGTCCTTCCACATGGCAGGTGCAGACAGACTGCGGGGTCTGGGTGTTGCACACTGGGCAGGGGTCAGGAGTTCTGGCTTGGTCACAACACCGCTCTGGGCTGTGTTTCCCCACCTGTACCATCAGAAGTGGAACGAGACGCTCTCTAAGAACAGCCCAGCTCTAGGTTCTGAGGTCACAACCAGGGCACGTAGGGGCAGGGACTACTGTCAGGCCCAAGGCTCCTGGAAGCAGGTGTTCGGGCTCTACCACCACCCACAGGCTCCCACAGCAGGTGGTTATAAGTGTCATTGTTCCCCTTCCGAGGGACAGTGAGACGGCAGAGAATGAGCACTAAGTGGGTTCAAACCTGCCCCAGTAAGAAGTAGGAACACTTTTATTTACACTGTTGGTGGGAGTGTAAATTAGTTCAACCATTGTGGAAGACAGTGTGGTGATTCCTCAAGGATCTAGAAACAGAAATACCATTTGGCTCAGCAATCCCATTACTGGGCATATACCCAAAGGAATATAAATCATTCTACTATAAAGACACATGCATACATATGTTTATTGCAGCACTGTTCACAATAGCAAAGACATGGAACCAACCCAAATGCCCATCAATGATAGACGGGATGAAGAAAATGTGGTACGTATATACCATGGAATACTATGCAGCCATAAAAAGGAATTAGATCATACCCTTTGCAGGGACATGGATGAAGCTGAAAGCCATTGTCCTCAGCAAACTAACACAGGAACAGAAAACCAAACATTGCATGTTCTCACTCATAAGTGGGAGCCGAACGATGAGAACACATGGACACGGGGAGGGGAACAACACACACCAGGGCCTGTGGGTAGGGGGCAAGGGGAGGAAGAGTATTAGGACAAATAGCTAATGCATGCAGGACTTAAAACCTAGATGATGGGTTGATAGGTGCAGCAAACGGCCATTGGCACATGTTTACCTATGTAACAAACCTACACATTCTGCACATGTATCCTGGAACTTAAAGTAAAATAAAAATAAAAATTTCCCCGCGGTAAATCCAGCTCTGCTACTAACTGGCCATCATGCATCTCTCCAGATGACTGTTTCCTCATCTGCTCATGGCCAGTGTAGGGCTGGATAGTATCAAAGGACTCTTCCAGCATCAATCACAGGCCTCTGTCAGGATGGAAACTTCCTCCAGGAACAGTGAGGATTCTTGTTCTGCCATCAGACAATGTCTTAGGGATACAGCTGTTTTGGGGCACAAGAGTCACGGCAAAGTAGTTTGAGAAAAAATAAAAAGTCACCTGTGGTCAAGAAAGTGTCCAGCTACCCAGGGAAGCATGTGCTCCAGCGGCCCCAATAGACACATAGTGTCTTCATCTACTTGCTATCATTTCTGTGCTTACCCAGGTGGGGTGCAGTGGGCAGACAAAGCTGTGACTTTTGCTTTGTACAAAGAGGGGATTCGATTGGGAGATCTCATGGCTTCCTTTCTTTGAGTTCCTCTTATATGCTAGTGTGGGAGGCAGAATAATGACCTCCACCCCACCTTGAAAGATGTCCACTTCCTTCTTCCCAGAACCTGTCAATATGTTAGGTTACATGATGAAGGAATTAGGGCCACAGATGGAGTTAAGGTCACAGATGGAATTAAGGCTGCTCATCAGCTGACTTTGGAATGAGTAGTCCTGGACTACCAGGGTAAGCCCAATGTAATCACAAGCGTTCTTATAAGTGGAAAAAGGAGGCAAAGAGAGAGAGAACCAGACCAGTGGCAGTCTGAGAAGGAGTTGGCCCAAGGTTGCTGGCACTGAAGATGGAGGAAAGGGACCAGGAGCCAAGGAATGCAGGCGGACCACAGGAGCTGGAAAAGACAAGCAGAGCCTGCAGAAGGAAAACAGCCCTGCAACACCCAATTTTAATTCAGTGACACCTGCTTCAGATTCTGACCTCCAGAACTAGAAGATGATAAATCTCCACTGTAGTTTACTGTAGCAATAGAGCTAGGTACGTGGCAACCATTACCTTAGTCCTCAACCCCCTAAAAAGCCTACAAAATTTCTACCTTTTGCTTTATAGATGAGGAGACTAAGACTCAGCAAGGAAATGACAAGGTCACAGAGCTAGTGCATTGGTCAATGTTCCACCCAGGAAAGTGGAAATAATATTTCAGAGAGGCACTGGATGCCAGGAAATGGTTACAGAGGTGCCAGTAGGGCTGGGGGAACAAAAGGAGTTGGGCAGAGTTACCCTGGAGCCTGTGTGTTCGTCCTCCCTCCCCTTTCCAGGAGAAAGGGCTCGGTCTCAGCTCAGCGACTGGCCTGCCCAGTGGCCTCAAAGTGCTCACCTCTCTGCAAAATGAAAGGGTTGAATTGGCATTGGGTCACTTCTAATTTCTGAAGCCTAAAAGAAGCTCCTCTTTGCCGAGGCTGAGTTCAGCGACTCTCCTCCAGTCACATTCCATTTGTGTCAAACTTTGTCCTCCTTTTTGGGCCACACCATGCAAATCCCAGATTCTGTGGTCTTACAGAGCCAGTTTTGATGCCAGGTGAGTTTGGGTTCAAGAACTCGTCCCGTCTCTTACTGACGCTACTGGAAGCATGACCGTGGCAGCAAGGCAGATGCTGGAGCTGCTCTTGCTGACGTGGCTGATGTTCTTGGCACAGGTGACGTGGGAACCACAGCCTCTGAGGCTAACCAGGAGCCACAGCTGATGGTGCTGGAGCTTTGACTAGTAGAAGAGGTCCTTTCTTCCTCCAACACTCAGCCATGCATCAGTGCATCTCACTACTGGAATCAAACAGGACTCTGCTAGCATGGGAGTAAGGAGAGGTCATTTATAGGGAGTAAGGACATGCAGTTTGTAGGCTTCTAGCCCCCATGACACAAAAGAGTTCTAAAAGGGTGGTTGTGGGGCAGAGTCCCAATAAGGCAAATGCAATAAACTCATAAATTGTGAGATGCTGTCAGCACATTTCATGTCAGCACCTGTGCACTGGCTCCTTCGCCTGGAAGATTCTTTCCCCAGATGTCTGCATGACCCACACCTCCCTCACTTCCTTTAGGTCTCTATTGAAATTGCATCTTCTCAAAAACATCTCCCCCAGCTGCCGTAGCTCAGTGTCCCCTGTTCTCACTGCCACTTACCCTGATTTATTTTTCTTTTTAGCCCTCATTATGACCTGAAATGATATGTTTATAAATTAATTTGCTTAGTATCACTCTCCTCCGTGAGAATGAAAAGCTCCATATGAGGAGGGACACTTTTCCTGTTTTACTTACTGCTGAAACCCCAGCACCTAGAGCAGTGCCTGGCCTACAGTAGGCGTTTACAAACTAAATAATTGTTGCATGAATAAAGAAAACCAAAGTATACCAAAGGCTAAGTACAGACTGTAGCATGCTGCTGCTTAAAGTTCTGTGGTACATTCTTGGAGGTGTTTATAGCAATCAGATGGAGACTTACTTGCTGTGGGAACATGAAGCAATTTCACCCAGAGGAGAAGCAGGCATTGAGAAAGAGAGAGAGAGCGCACCATTTTTACAAGGGAATATTTCAGACCATTGCTTTGGGCCTTCTGTGATGGTTCTGTCTTGATAGTTTCTACCTCTGTTCTGGAGAGGTTTCCTCAGGATAGAGATTTTCCAAGTCAGGCAAGGCATATATATATATATACATATAATATACACACACACGTGTGTGTGTGTGTGTGTGTGTGTGTGTGTGTGTGTGTGTGTATGTCATTCTCATTTCTCATTTCAGGTCTCCCTGCAGTCACTCTCCGTGTGGCAGGGAAGGCTATCCAGGCAGAGATATTTGAAAGTGTTCTGGGAGGGAAAGAACCAGACTGTCAAATGTTTACAAAGTGTTCAGTGAAGATGCAGCCTCTTCATGTTTACAGAGGCCCCAGTCCAAAGCAGTTTTAGCTAAACACGGAGACCAACAATGCACTCTACAAACCTTTCTACAAAGTCAAATCCCAAGTACTAGGAACTGAGGTTAGGGTTCACAGAGAACTGTCTTTTGGTATATAATGCATGCTCAATAAATATATGTTGAATGAAGGAACAAACCGATGAAGCCTTCTTAAAACCCAGGTAGAGGGCGTCCTCAATCTATGCAGTGGTGTGAGAGGAGGCAGGAGTGGGGCTTGTCCTGTGCCAAGGCCCTGGGGCATACAGCTGCATTCTGTTGGCTCACCCACTGTGGCATTCTCTGAGTCTTAAGAGATTTGTGTTCTTACCCCCACTTTACAGATGAGAAAATAGAGGCTTGGCAGGTTGGCATAACCCGGCAAAGGTCACCCAGTTAGCAAGTGGTGAGACCAGTTCCTGAACTGAAACTCACCTGGCAACAAAGCTGGCTCTATAAGACCACAGAATCTGGGATATGCATGGTATGACCCAAAAGGGACAAAGTTTAACACAAATGGAATGTGACTGGAGGAGACTAGCTGAGCTAAACCAGGGCGAGGAGCTTCTTTTAGGCTTCAGAAATTAGAAATGAGCCAATGCCAATGCAACCCTTTCATTTTGCAGAGGTGAGCACTTTGAGGCCACTGGGCAGGCCAGTGGCTGAGCCGGGACTGAGCTCTTTCTCCTGGCCCAAGGTCCACTCTTCTTGTCATCACCCCTCCCCATGCCCCCAACGGAGCAGGAGCTTTGGGCCAAGTTCAAGGGAAGGCCTGCCTGCTCAGACCCCTTCAGTGCAGTGATGCATCTGATGGTGACTCGATTTGTTTCTAGCCTGCTAGTCAGTCCCCGCCCTTAGCCTTCTGCTCCCAGGTCAATGGCTTATTGGCGCAAGGGTGCAAATAGCTCTTCCAATTCCTTCTATTTAGCATATGGGAGGCAAAGCTGTTCAGATGCGTGGCCATGGGTGGTCTTCACCTTGGAGATGAAGAACCTGGAAGTTAAAGATCACGTGGCCTTGCCCAGGCCACACATTAGGGGCCTCTTTCTCCTCATTTTCACAAGGATTATTGACTTCTTCCACTTTATAGAAAATTCAGTACAAAATCAAGGCAGCTGGCAGTGCAGTTGTGTGTGTGTGTGCAGTGTATGTGTATGTTTATGTGTGTATATATGTGCTGATATGGTTTGGCTGTGTCCCCACCCAAATCTCATCTTGAATTGTAGCCCCCATAATCCCCACATGTTGTGGGAGGGTCTCGGTGAGAGATGATTGAATCATGAGGGGGGGGCGGTTTCCCCCATGCTGTTCTCATGATAGTGAGTGAGTTCTCATGCAATCTGATGGTTTTATAAGTGTCTGACATTTTCCCTGCTGGCCCTCATTCTCTCTCCTGCTGCCTTGTGAAGAGGTGCCTTCTGCCATGATTGTAAGTTTCCTGAGGCCTCTACAGCCATGTGGAACTCTGAGCTAATTAATCCTCCTTTCTTTATAAATTACCCAGTCTCGGGTATTTCTTTATAGCAGTGTGAGAATGAACTAATGCATGGGTGTATCTGTGTGTATGTGTGTATCTCTGTGTATAAGTGCATATGTGTATGTGTTTATGTGTGTACATATATGTGTGTATATGCATACGTGGTTATATATGTAAAACTGTGTGTATATGTGTATGCGTGTGTGTATGTGTGTTTATAGACTAAACCCAGGGTCCTAGAAGAAAGAAGATCCCTACGGAATTTAACAGAGCTACCAAGCGATAACACAGGAGCCTAGATTTTTGGAGCCAAGTTGCTTACGTTCTTATCCCTGCATTTCCATTTTCTAGCTATGCATGGCTTTAGCATGGTTTCCCTGTCTGTGGTACTAATCTCATTAGATTGTTTTGAACATTTAAATGACTTAATTCACACAAAGAGCTTACCACTTTACATAGAAATTGACTAGATTGCAAGAAGTATTTCCATATTTTCCAGAAAGAGGCACTAAATTACTCTCTAAGCTTCCTGGTAGCCAGGGCAAGAGAAGGAACTGGTTTCTCCACACATTCTCCCTTTATAAGTAGCAGGTCAACTTACCAGAAGAAACATGTAGTCAACTCTCAAAGTCATGTATTACAAGGGGCCCTCCATGGGTGGTACTGGGATGCATAACAGACAGGTTTTGAACTAAAGTTAAAACAACTGCAAAAGATCTCTCTCTATGGTTTATTTCCTTAGAGGATCCTCAGGAGAGCAGAAGGAGACTGAACTGCAGCCTGCAGAAGGCCATTGTAATACAGTCTGAGTTGTGAGGAACCTTCCAGAGCCACCACTCACTCAACATCCACATACTCATTGAGTTTCTGTTGAATACTGGGCACCATGTTAAGCCCTGGGGATAAAATATGGGGCAAAACCAGACAGGGCCACTGAGTGCCCAAGCACGGGGTCAGCCAGGGACCTTGACAGGACAGAAACCAGGTGCCCCATAGATGAGTGTGGAGTTGCCCTGGACCAGGAGCTGCAGAGGGAGGAGCTGAGAACGCTAAGTGGATTAACAGGGGGAGTTCAGGGAGAGCTTCCTGGAGAAGGCGGCAGCTGAGCTGGTAGATGAGTTGGCATGAACTCAGTGAAGGGAGACAGAGGGGAAACCCATTCATAAATGGAGGGTTGACCATAAGCCCATGAATACATGTGGCTGGCTGGGCAGATGCTGACCAGGGAGGATGCCTGGTTTTGGTCATTGTTTATTTGGGGTTTGTAAGGTTGGTTGGTTTGGGGTGTTTTTTGAGACGGAGTCTCGCTGTGTTTCCCAGGCTGGTCTTGAACTTCTAGGCTCAAGCAATCCTCCTGCCTTAGCCTCCCAAGTACCTGGGATTACAGGCACAAGCCACCACACCTGGCTCTGTTTATTTATTTCTGACAAGTGCTTCCACTGTTGCTTCCACCTCCCACAGATGTTGTTCGTAGGGGATAATCCCTGGACTTATCACCACATATCCACCATGTCACCTGATTCTTACAAGTAACCTCCTCCAAACCCAGAGCATCCCTCCATAAATGTTGGTAGTCTTGTTCATGTTGATATTGACTCTAATTCCTTACAAAAGGGAACTGAGATTTTAGCTGTCAAGTAACTTCCCAAGTCACACAAGGACCCTGTGGGCACAGGGGTGAAACGTCAGCTAAGGGACTTCATCCCTCTGAGCCTCAGTTTCCTTGTCTGTTAAATGCAATGAGAGCACTGAGCGTCAGGGGTTTTATGAGGCTCCCACAGTCCCTGCATCAAGCCCCACCGACTCAAGTGGTAGTGAGTCATGTCTTTCTCTCACTAGAGACCTCCTGGGAGCAGAAACTGTTCCTTGTTCTTCCCTTAACACAGTGGATCTTTTCACCCCATCCCAGGTGCACAGCAAGCTCTCGCAAGCTGCTAGATAATGGAAATGAGCTGAACTTGGCTCTTTAGCCTCTCAGCCCTGAGGTTTCTTTTGAGGTGTGTGGAAAGAAAGATCAGACAGATCCAGATCGGAGCGTGAACTCCTCACTCTTCACCTGGGCAACCTTTGGCACATTTCCTCACCTCCCTGAAGCTCAGTGGACTGAAACGCACTCACCTTGAAGGGCTGTTTCTGTAAGACACCTTGCACAAAGCCTGGCACACAGTAGGTACACAATAACCCTTAGCCTCTTCTTCCCTGCTCAGTGTCTCTTGACTCTTCTTGAATAAAGTTGAATCTGTAATTGGGGCAAGATCTGATTATGTAACAGCTCCCTCTCCCAACCCAGGAGTGTGCCATGCTACCCAGAGGGTTTGTTTTTTTTTTCCCCCCAATTGGGAAATGCAATTTCTCATTCCTCTTTCAAGTTCTTTGGAGTTAGTGATTAGAACATGGCTAGGAATATGCATGAGGTGTGAGCCATAGAAAGGCCTCTTACTTTCAAGTTGAAGAGAGAATGTGGGGAACATGCACTCAGAGGGTAGGGCTTGGATGAACTATTGTTAAATGACTTGGAGAGTCAAGAGAATGAACTCCTCTGAGACAGTTACCTTCCATAAGCTCATGTATTTTTTAAAGGGGCTGATAGATAGCAATTTCCCAGGCCATTTGCTCTCTCTCCAAGGGCAGCCAGTTTAAACTGGAGGTGTCAACTCTGTCCCCTCCCACCCTACGGGTGACATTGCCCCATCTCCTCCCAATCATCTACACAGCCTGTATACATCTGAGGTTCTGGGCTTGCTTTAGAGACCCTGTTGTTCATCTTCCTCTCCAATGCCTGGGTCCCTTCCACAATATGCTTGACAGGTGGTCACCAGGCTCCTCTCGCACACCTTCAGGGATGGGGAACTCTCTGCTCAAAAAAACATGTTCGTCCTTGGACACATCCATCAGGCAGTTCTTCCTTGTGGTCCCACACATCAGAGCTCTTGCCTGGGGCCTTGTTCTGACCTCAGAGCCAAGGAAAGCAAATCCAATCCAGGCGTCTCCTCTTGGGAGACTCCCTTCTCCAGACTAGACATCTGCAAATATGAGTAGGGCTCATGACCTTCATCCAGCATGGTGTGAGCAACTCTGCATTCTAGACGCAGAGGAAAACCAGCCTCTTCCATGAAGCACCTGCCGCGAGCCTTACCTAAGGCAAGCGCTGCCCCGAGCTGACAGGACTGTGAGGACAGGACCCAGCACAGGTGTGGCCACTTACCAGACACAGCACACGCCCAACACTGCACTACAGGCAATTGCAAGTTTAGCACCAATTCTGTGACATGTTGGAAGCACAGAGAGGACTTTCTGGCTCTCCCTCCCGCCCTCTTTTCCACCCTGGGCCTGTGAGGAGCTACCTTTCCTTCCACCCATCTTTAGGGGAAGACCTGGCATCTGCTGAACTTGCAACACAGATCTCCGTCTTGCTCTGATGAAAGTGATGGTGAAGGGAAGGTTGGGTGAAGGCCAGAGAGTGGATGAGTGTCTTTCAATTTCAGATGAGATTGAGAGAGAGGGGAGGAAAGGTGGAAGGGAGGCAGGAGAGGGGAGGAAAGGTGGAAGGGAGGCAGGAGAGGGGAGGAAAGGTGGAAGGGAGGCAGGAGAGGGGAGGAAAGGTGGAAGGGAGGCAGGAGAGGGGAGGAAAGGTGGAAGGGAGGAAGGAGAGGGGAGGAAAGGTGGAAGGGAGGCAGGAGAGGGGAGGAAAGGTGGAAGGGAGGAAGGAGAGGGGAGGAAAGGTGGAAGGGAGGAAGGAGAGGGGAGGAAAGGTGGAAGGGAGGAAGGAGAGGGGAGGAAAGGTGGAAGGGAGGAAGGAGAGGGGAGGAAAGGTGGAAGGGAGGCAGGAGAGGGGAGAGGAGAGAGACAGGCAGGATTGGAGGGGAGGACAGCATTCCAAAGCTCTGAAGGGTCTGATTCCAAGTTCCCGTCATGGTCTGAATGTTTGTGCTCCTTCCCCACCCCTAATTTCTGTCTGGAAGACTCAGCTCCCCAGAGTGATGGTCTTTGGAGGGGAGTCTTTGGAAGTGAGGAGGGCTGGATGAAATCATGCGAGTGGTGCCTCCTGAGAAGTGAGAAGGCTGCGTCTGCAGCCAGGAAGAGGCTCTCACCAGGGAACTGACTCTGCGGACACCCTGGTCTTGAACTTCTAGCCTCCAGGACTGTGAAGCCTGTTGTCTAAGCCACTCATCTGTAGTATGATGTTGTAGCAGCCCCAGCTGGCCGAGCTTCCGGGAAGCGTTGCTGGACATTGGGGAAATGATGGCTTCTGGAGCCCCGGTGCGGGTTCTAAGCCTAGTTCCTCCACTCCCCTGCTGAACGACAGGACTAGCCCCTTCTAGTGTCCCCCTCACACCCTCCCTCTGCCCACTGTAATTTCAGCCTCGCTGTGGCAGACAGTCCATGTGGGCTCAGGTATGGGCCAATGTTTGCCCACCTTAAGCACAGTAAGTGCCTCTCCAAATGCTCAGGCCCTCTCCATGGCCAGGAAGCTGCTCAGACATCTGCAGCGCACTGTAGACTTTCAGAGAGTTAATACCCCTGGGGGCAGGAGCTGGCAGATGAATGCCCCAGCCTCCCCTGTGAGACAGTTCTGGAGATATTCCAGAACTGCTCAGAAGCCCCGCAGAACTGATGCCCTTTGCCCATAGAAGTCTCCACGAGACGCACCTTGGGCTGCCTCGCTCTCCAGCCTGTAAACTTCCCACCCCCAGCGTGTGTCTCAGGCTCTGCTGCGAGGGCATAGTGTCCCTGCCCATGGGCAAGCTTCTCCCATGTTCTCACCTGCAAAGTAGGAATACTGACTGTGTTTACTTCAGGGGACAGTTATATGAGAATTAAATGAATAAGGGTGCATAAAACACAAGGGAACCCTTAGCAAGTGGTGGCCAATGTTATTGCAATGTGGATAGCCCAAAAATGAACCTCATGAAACAGATGTAGCTCCAAATGGAAGCTACATCAAGCCTGGTTGAACTTGATGAAGCGGCTTCAACCTGTAATCCCATCCATCAGGAATGAAGTGTTTTTGGAGGTGAAAATGCAGGCTAGTGAACTTCCATCTTCCTTAGTATCAACCACTGTCCTTGCTGAGTAGTAAGAAGATGTTGCCTTTTTATATTTTAACAATAATCATTTAACAAAACCTACTGAAACTTTTCTTTTGGAATATTTTTAAACAGAAACATTTTTTTTTAACTGCCTGCAAGTTTTTCTTTTTGAATGTGCAGATCCGAGACTTTTTTGTTTGTTTGTTTGTTTTTGAGACGGAGTCTTTCTCTGTCACCCAGGCTAGAGTACAGTGATACAATTTCGGCTCACTGCAACCTCCACCTCCCGGGTTCAAGCGATTCTCCTGCCTCAGCCTCCCGAGTAGCTGGGATTACAGGCACCTGCCACCACGCCCAGCTAATTTTTTGTATTTTTAGTAGAGATGGGGTTTCACCATATTGGCCAGGCTGGTCTCGAACTCCTGACTTCAGGTGATCTGCCTGCCTCGGCCTCCAAAAGTGCTGGGATTACAGGCGAAAGTCAGCGCTCCCAGCTGAGATACAAGAGTTTTTATTGGTAGCCTGTGTACATAACTTTGTCTACCAAAGCACGTGACAGACACATCTCTTTTTATGGAACAGTTTCTTATAAAAGGTTGCTACTTTCTCACTCCTGTTAAAATGTCATCTGTATCCTGAAGCAACAGATTGACTCCATGTTGAATTTTAACATCTCTGTGAAGCAGTGTACTGTCAGTGGTCACTGAGGCTAGCTGTAGCCTTGCACCTGGAGTTGAGATGGCGGGTTCCACTATTGATTGTCCTGTCTGTCTTTGTGTGAGCGTTGTTAGTTTTACCTTTAGTTTGTGGTTTCTTTGGGGGATTTGTTTTTTTCCTTGAGATGAGGTCTCGCTATGTTGCTGAGGCTGGCCTCGAACTCCTGGGCTCAAGAGATCCTCCTACCTCAGCCTCACAAAAAGATTAGCTGGAACTACAGGCATGTACTACTGTACTCAGCTTTGGGGGATTCTTTTACAAGCCAGCTGTACATTCATTAGGGTTAATTCAATTCAAACCATATACTACCATTCCCAAATCTGCTAACTGGTAAACTGCACAAGTAAACAGCAATATATCAAAAGACAGATCAAAGGCTTCTGCACCCTGTCAGCTTCTGCACACAGTGGAGCTCTGCTCCCCACTCACACAGGCCATGTGAAGGCTCCAGGTTCAGTCCATAACAAAATGTTATAAATAGGAACTCCAATATCTCCTGCTACACCCCTTCGTACATACCCTACTTTGGATCTGACTGCTGTGGGTAATAAAAAGACACTGAACCTAAGTTAAAAACTCAATGACTTCCTCCTCTTAAATTCCATTAGTAGTTGGAAAAATAAATGCTTTGATGAAATCTCCTATTTTTAGAAGCATGAGGCCTGCACTGTGTAAGAGAGAACAAGCTCAGTGCCACTCTGGGCATGCAACTTATACGAGGCTATTGCCCTGTGCGTCACGTGAAGTCCCTTTGCCTTTCTAATCCCAGGCCCCTGATCACAAGAGGGAAGAGGCCTCCAGGTTGTTCTGCACTTTGCTCTAGCAGGAGGCGATAAAGTGTGACTGCTGCCCTAACAAAGTGCCATGCGTTGGTGGCTTAGAACAACAGAAATGGGGCCGGGCGTGGTGGCTCATGCCTTGTAATCCTAGCACTTTGGGAGGCCACGTCGGGTGGATCACCTGAGGTCAGGAGTTCGAGACCAGTCTGACCAACATGGTGAAACCCCATCTTTACTAAATACAAAAAATTAGCCAGGCATGGTGGCAGATGCCTGTAATCTCAGCTACTTGGGAGGTTGAGGCAGAAGAATCACTTGAATCTGGGAGGCAGAGGTTGCAGTGAGCTGAGATTGCACCATTGCACTGCAGTCTGGACAACAAGAGCGGAGCTCTGTCTCAACAACAACAACAACAAAAAACAAAAACAAACAAACAAAACAAGAACAACAGCAACAGAAATGGATTCCCTCACAGTTCTGGAGGCCAGAAGTCCAAGGTCCAGGTGCCAGCAGGGCCATGCTCTGGCTTCCGATGGTGACCAGCAGTCCTTGGCGCTCCCTGGCTTGCAGCTGCATCACTCCAACCTCTCCTCTGTGATCACAAGCTTGCCTTCCCTGTGTGTATCTATCTGTGTCTCCTCCTCTTGTAAGGACAAAAGTCATATTGGATCCAGAGTCCATCCTACTACAGTATGACTTCCTCTTAACTTACATCTTAATTATATTGGCAAAGGTCTTATTTCCAAGTAAGTTCACATTCACAGGTACCAGGGGTTAGGACTTCAGCATATGTTTATGAAGACACAATTCAACCCACAACAGAAGATTATAGCATCTTGTACCCACTGCCAGGCTAAAGGTGAAAGGGAGAGGGAGATAGTGATAGCATATATATTCATAATGCTCCTTGCTCATCAAAAGCCAGGTACTGTTCTGAGGACTTCATGTGTGCCAACATTGAACACTGGTTACAACACCAATGCTATTATGTTTATTTTACAGACAGGGAAACTGAGGCATGGAAACATTAAGTAATTCACCTGGTATCATACTAGATGGAAAATGATGCAGCCAGGATTTGTTTGCATTGGTGAGCACCCATTGGCCCCGAGACAATGTGTGTTTGCATTAGTGAGCACCCATTGGCCCCAAGACAATGTGTGTTTGCATTAGTGAGCACCCATTGGCCCCGAGACAATGTGTGTTTGCATTGGTGAGCACCCATTGGCCTGAGACAATGTGTGTTTGCATTGGTGAGCACGCATTGGCCTCGAGACAATGTGTGTTTGCATTGGTGAGCACCCATTGGCCCTGAGACAATGTGAAGCCTAGGTTTCTCCAGCTCCAAGGCCTGCCCTCTCCCACCGTACCACAATGTCCCTTAAGTGGCTCTTGCTCAGGAGGCACTCCCAGGGCGGGCTCAGCAGGTGTACAGACACCTGGAGGGGTCTCCAGGCCAGGATGACACCTGTGCTAACAGCGTGGCTCTCTGAGGACCCTGAGGGAGGCTGGCAGGCTCAGTCTCATCTCCTTGCAGTCGTGTGTGGGCCACCCCCACATGCATCAGTGTCTGTCACTCTGCTGTGCTCTGAAGGTGTCTGAGGACCACGGGGAACCTGCCATTGGAAAACCACACCATGCCCAGAAGAGTAGGGAGAACGCGGAACAGATACTGGCCCCCTGCTGATTCAATTTGGTTGACATCTAGCATAATTTTCCTCTGTTCCTGTTTGCTCAGCCTGCCCCCGCTTCCGTGTTTATAACATGCTTCTTCTCCTTCCCTGTCACCTGAGTCTTGATTTTTACTATTTCATTCAAAACACATGGGTTGGATGTACATTCTATGTCAGACTCCACAGAGAGAAAATAAAAATAATAATAATTGTTTAGTGAACACCAATTACGTGCCAACACTTAATACATATTGATTTTATTCCCCAAAACAACCTCATAGGTAGGTGTTTTTGATTTCTGTTTTGTGGAAGAACAAGCATGGGGCAGAGAGAATAGGTGACTAGTCCGGGGTCTCCTAGCAGAGACAGGGCTGGGTGTGAAGCCCAGGTTGCTCCGACTCCAAGGCCCACCCCTTTCCATGGTACCACAGCATCCCTTAAATGGCCCCTGTTCAGGGGGTGCTCCCAGGGGTGGGCACAGCAGGTGTGCAGACAGAACACTCCACACAACAGTGAAAGTGCCCAAGAGAGACAGACACAGGTGCAAGGGCGACCCAGATGAGAGGGTGACAGTGATTAGCCATCATGGGGACAGGGAAGGTCTCCAGAAGATGTGACTGCTGAGGGGATCCTCGGAAAAGGATGTCCTAGGCAGGCAACAGTGGCAGGGTGTTCTGGGCACAAGGAACAGCACGAGCAGGGCCCAGAGGCCAGGCCGTGGGGTATGTGGGATGGAGGACGAGTGCCTTTTCCAGGGCAGCAGCCAAGAGAGATGGGGGGAGCCTCCAGATGCCACAGGGACTGTGGGAGGAGGCTCTGCATGGAAGATGAGAATTTGGACTGGATCCTGCTGGCCGGGGCAAGACAGCACAGGTTTGTGTGCAGAAGAGCGGCCCAGTCGTCCTCCTGGGGATTAGCCTGGGGATAATGAGCCCAGCAGGGAGAGCCTGAGACCTAAAGTAAGGCAGGCCTGGGCTCAGGCAGAGAGGAGCACATGGACTCTAGACGCTGAAGGGGCTTAGTCACTAGATCAGACAAATCAGACACGGAAGGCAGTGTCTGGGTTATGTGACCACAGGCATCTAGTTTAGGTGACTTTGTGATTGTTGTCAGGTGCCCCCAAAGCCTGAGTCAAGGTTTTGAGGATGGGAAGTTTATTTGAGAGGTGACTCGAGGAAGCACCACTTGCCCAGCTGGGAAATGAGACAGGGAAGTGGAGGGTGCAATTGAGGAAGCATCACTTCCCCAGGTGGGAAGTGGGACAGGGAAGCGGAGGGTGCAATTGAGGAAGCATCACTTCCCCAGCTGGGAAGTGGGACAGGGAAGCAGAGGAGGCATTGAGGTTCATCAGTGAGCAGGTGTCAGCTGTGGGCAACTGGGACCCCACCCCCCCAGTCACCTCTGGGGCACAGCGTAGAACTCACTCAGGTGTCTGCGAGGAAGCTAGGTATACCTCTGTTAACATCAGCTTTGTCATTAAGTGAGGCCTGCTCCTGGGGGTGTTAACTGCTGAGGGCTGAGCACACACCTGTGCCCAGGGAAAGCCGCAGACAGAGAGGCACAGGTGCCAGGCATAGGAAGCTGTCCATGTGCAGGAGAGACTTAGGTGGCATGCAGCACCTGCTACAGGGACACAAGGAACACGTGTCGCAAATTAAAGCACCAGGTTCTCTCTTTGTTCCTTGTTGGTCATAAGATAATGAGGCTGGACCAGAGGATGGAACAATCTGGGTTGGTTTTTTTTTAAATCACCATATGCCCAGCTCCCAAGGCCCATGCCTGGCACCTTTGGGGCGCTCAGAACTATTGGTCTTGCCATCCCTTGTGACCTGTAGGCAGGAACTTCATCCCCGTGCAAACACTCAAGGCCCTCTTTGGCTTGCTCCTCCCTTGTCATCCAGCCAGGAAAGCATCAGAGAAGGCTTCCTGGAGGTGTCTGAGATAAGGTTCAAAGAACGAAGCGAGTAGCCAGGTGCAGAAAGGTCAAAAGAACATTCCAGATTGAGGAAAGAGCCAGAGGTGCAGATGAATGTGTCAGGTTTCCGCCCCAGCTGAGGCCCGAGGAGGTTGGGTGGATGGACAGGTAGCTGAAAAAACACCTGGGGGGCTGTAAGCAGGTGAATATGGTTTGACTCAGCAGCTCTCTCATCAGCAGCTCTCTCATCAGCAGCTCTCTCATCAGCAGCTCTCTCATCAGCAGCTCTCAGACACTGTCCATTCTGTCTCGGCTGCTCGAGCCGGCCACTCCCACCTCAGCTGCACAGCCAGCTCTCTCTCGCCTTCAGGGTCAGCAGCTTAACTCTTTCTCTCTCTGGGCACGAGCGCGAACTGTGCCATGCCGTGCTGTGCTGAACCCTGCCCTGGCTCCCCTCTGTCCATCTGCAAGATGGACGGCTCTGGTTATCTCGCTCTTTCTCTGGGCACCAGCAGCTGCACAAGAGTCATGTGGAGCCATGCCCAAGAGCCCTGTACAGTGTCAGCAGGGCAGTTATACCTTCCCAAATGATAGTGGCTCCAAACCAAGTATGAACTTACAGAAACAGGTTATATAACAAGTGGAGTATGCACCTGCGCACCTAAACTCACTCAGTCATTCTGGCCCGGATGTTTACCTCGGCCTATTCCTTGACCAAAGCACACCCATGTACCTTACAGAATGTATCTTGCTTTACCCTAGTGTCAGGAATAGGAGACGACTTTCCATCCTTCTGCTTCCTGCCCGGAGTGCCCCTGCCTTCTCTGGCAGCCTGAAACGCTCCCTCCTTGGTGCCCCCTCAGGACTCCAGCTCAGTCTTCTGTGTTTGCTATTTTCAAAAGAATATCTGTGAGCCCTCAGCCAGAAAGGGTACATGTGGAATAGTGAGGACCCCAAGCCCAAATCCCGACAGGCCGTTGTTAGGAGTGATTGAAAATAGAGAGTCATGGAGGGGTGGGGGGCGGGCTTACTTGGCAGTTAGGGAAATAGAAGTCTGGCCCGCTTGGGCCAGGGTCCTGCAGGGCACTCAAGAGGCAGGGGCTGAAGGGTGTGGGAGGCCCCGGCAGGTAAGTCCTTGGTGCAGGTTTGGGTTCTCCCGGAAGCAGGTCTGAGAATAAGTTAGGAGTGCCAAAGTTTCAATGGAGAGTAACACCTGGGAAGTGACAAGGATGGGAGAAGAATTGGGCAGGAGGAGCTATCAGGCCACAGTGCCCCTGGCAAAGTCTCAGCAAGACCAAGGGAGAGCTCTGGAGAAACTTGTGCATTGCAGGAGGTCCCCCACTGGGCAGAAATGGCTGGGCCCTTGGACAGCCTCCTTGCTCCTTCATAGGCTGGGCGTCACTCTGAAACAGTGTCACCCACTTTATGAACATATATACAATAGGAGGGTTGAATTGAAGCTTTAAGACAAGATCAGAATTTTTTTTAATTTTAATTTTTAAGTTCCAGGATACACGTGCAGGATGGGCAGGTTTTTTACATAAGTAAACGTGTGCTGTCGTGGTTTGCTGCACCCATCAACCCATCGCCTATTTTTTCTAATGCTCTCCCTCCCCCTACTCAGCCCCCCAACAGGCTCCGGTGTGTGTTGTTCCCCTCCCTGTGACCAGGTGATCTCATTGATCAGCTGCCACTTATAAGTGAGAACACGTGTTCATGCATTAGTTTGCTGAACACTGTTCACAGTAGCAAAGACATGGAATCAACCCAAATACCCATCAGTGATAGACTGGATAAAGAAAATGTGGTACATACACACCATGGAATACTATGAATCCATAAAAAGGAATGACATCATGTCCTTTGCAGGGACTTGGATGGAGCTGGAAGATAGGAAATTTTAAGAGAAAGAAGAGAGATTTTTTTTGGTTCAGGAAATTCTGTTAAGGGCTAAACACTGAATTTGTCTGAGAGCTTCCTGGCAGCCATGGTGAAAAGAGAAAAAAAACATAGGTTATGACGTTATCCTTATTTTATAATAGAAAATATGCAGGTCATGAAGGAAAGAAATGGTTTTCTACCCCAAAAGTCTAGAGTTATTTTATCACATGGATGTTGCATTTTGAACTTTGAGGAAATAGTAGAAATATTATACTTAGTGCATGAAACAGAAATGTTGCTCATTCAGCTGCTTTTCTCATTTACCCTTAATAAATGCTGGGGAAAGCATTAATTTATGGTTCATAAAAAAAGACATTCTGAAGCAGTTTTTAGTACTCTGCTGGAAATAACACTCCAAAGCCTTTGGAAGGGTACTTGCTTCTTGGAGAATCTGGAGCAAGTTTAATGGCATTTGCTTAAGAAGAGCATTTTCACATACCCTGAGGGGCAGAGCCTGTTTTAGGGATGCTGCCTGCTGTGTCTGGAATGGACTGTCCTCAGGAGCCATCACAATAGCCACCTTTCCCTGCAGGAGGAAGAAAGATCAGAGCACTGAGTATAGGCATCTGTGTCCGAAAGCGCCCCATGATCTGATTATTGTGCTTTCAGGGGTCTAATCAGTCAGCCCGCCTTCAAGCATACATTCATAGAGGTTTGAACAATTAAGGTCTTCATTTAAAAAAAAAAAAAAGACAGATTCTCTGAGGCTAGAAGTTTGCAGTGTTCAACATGGAAAAGGCATAAATCACGAGGGTGGGTTTGAGTCTTGGGAAGATTCACTCTTTGGGACTATTTCCACTCAAGTTTTCTTGTATTTCAGAGGGTCTCATGGAAAGGGCCTTGCAGTCATTAAGCTCAATCCTTCTTTCCACAATAGTGTGGACTGCAGGGCATCCTGGCCAAGTGACATCCTACCGCTCTCAGGACACCTGTGATGAGGGTGAACGCATGAGCCAGGGAAACAGGAGGCGCTTAGTGAATATTCAGCAAACGAGCTTCAGTGAGGGAAGCTCCAAGCCATGGTTGAATGTATATGATATCATGCAATTATTACAACAGCCATTGGAGGCAGGAATGATAACAAAAGATGAACAGGGGCACAGCTGCCCAATGCTATAGATGGATTTGAACTCTGGGTGTGCTCTACCTTGCGTTGGAGACAGTCAAGACACCCCCGTTCTCAGCTTTTCTCCCAGCCAGCTGGGTGGTTGGGCAAATCATGGCATCTCGCTGCACCTCTGTTTTCCCATTTTTAAACACGGGCTTTGGACTCCATAGTTTCAAAGGCCCTTGCCAAGTTCCACCCCCAGCTAAGGTATGTGGCTGGGTGGTGGGACCCGTCCCTGTAGGGCCCAGCATTAGACACAATGGACACTCTAATCCCTGCTGAAAGTCCACGCGTGCCTCTGTTTGCAGCTTCCAGACGTTTTTGGGTAAGGCAGATGTTTCCCGAGAAGTAGAGGAGGTCCTGGCTGAGAGCCACGAACATCTGTCTGGTGTCTGTGCTGGAGCTGCTGAGAGCTGGCTACATCCACTGGCAGGTGGTCACCGTGATTGTCACCATGGCCTGCTACCAGCTCTGTGGCCTCAACACGGTGAGTCCTGGGGCCCCGTGGGCATCCTCGCATGACTGGAGGGATCAGAGGGCGGGGAGATTCAGGGCTTGGGCCCTGGATGCCCAGGTTCAAGTCTCAGCTCTGTCATCACCACAAACTCTATGCTGTTAGGCAACCATGTAATTTGACTGATCCTCCTCAGTTTCCTCATCTGTAAAATGGGATCGCATAATATGGAAAGACACAATCCATGCAAATTGTTCAGGTCAGCCGCTGGCCACAGCGATATCCCATAATAAATGCTAGCACTAATTATCCCTAGACATGTCTAAAAGTCATAGTTCTTTAAAAAACGGATATTAGGAAGTCAGAAGTGAGAGACACTGAGATGATTTTAATAAAAGTACTCTTGGCTGGGTTGTCTTCAACTCACAACTTTGGCTTGAAAAAAACCTCAAGGCTTTAAGTAAGAAATGCTCTGGGGCTTGAGCTGCCATGGGCCGGGAAGTCTGAGGAGGTCTCTCCATGAGGTTCCCCAGACGCTTGGATGTTCACAGCAGTCTCCTCTGCCTTGAGGGCACTCGAAGGTGGAATTCCTGGTTGGAGACTTAGGGAGGCAGAGTCTGGATCTTTATTGTTATTGTTGCTTCGGACAAATGGAGTGGGTTGCCTCTAGGGGTGGTGAGCTCCCCATCTATGGAGGTGTGCAGACAGGCTGGCCGACCACTTGGCAGGGGAGTGTAGAGGAGATTCTTGCATAAAGCATCCAAACTGCCTCTGAGGTCACTCATGTCACTTGAGAGGAGACTGGCTGAACCCAGAGGGAGGGAGAAGAGGCAGCCGCCAGCACCCTTCCGAAGAGCCCCAAGTAAGACAGCTTGCATTTATACTAAATAAGCATGAGCCCAGCACCCCCAAAGGTGGGCAGGGAGGGCGTTTGGGGGTGTCTAGGGAAGATGAAGTGAAGGAGAGTCATTCCTGTCCGGAGAAGAAAAAACAGCAGCATAGAAAGCTGCAACCACAGTGTTCCACCTCCTTTCCACAACTGTTGGTTCTATTTCCGGAAACACTAGGATGAAATGAGATCACCTTGCTTTTTGCTTTTACCTTTCTCCTTGGTCTGGTTAAAGTCAGCAGACTGAGCGGGTGCCTGGGTCAGTGGCTCTACCTACATTAACCGAGTGATCCTGGGAGAGTCCTGCTGTCTCTTCCTGTTGACGAGACCGAGGTTGTGCCAGACAGTCTCCAGGAGGCGCTCCTTGTTCTCGGAGAGTAGAGAGAGGAAATGAATCATTTCTTAAAGCTAACGCCTGAAGTCTTGAAGACTGAATATGGAACCCGTAGTGAATGAGGCATTTACATTGAGAACCATGACAGTTCTAAACAGAATTCACTTCCCCAACAGGGACATCATTTTCCTATTTGCGTCCGCCGTATAACTTCATAAATTCCGCTGTGGTGTACCTGCAAGGCGTGCTGCCTAAGCACGTGATGAAAAAAAATCTCAGCTACTCCCAAAGCCAGGCCCCAGCCTCAGAGCGTCCTGCCCTCCCATGTTGAAGATCTTCAATGTTTAAGTTGGGAATGATACTTGCAGCTGAACGTGCTTTACCTGACCCAGAGCAGAGCTCTGGACCAAGAGTCAGAGGCCTGGCTTCCCATCTCAGTGGGACACAAACCTGCAGTGAGAAACCCAGGCCAGCTGCTCCCCTTCGCTTGGCCTCCACCCACTGGGTTGCAAGCCTAATCAAGTGCACATACATGTAGCACTCAGCGTGGGCCAGGAGCTGTCCCCATGGCCGCCCTGTGAGTTAGGCCCCACTGTTAGGCACAGAGACGTTGAGACACTTTTCTAAGGTCAAACAGCAAGGAATCGTAGAAAAAGGACTTGAGCCCCAGCTATCTGGCCCCAAGGTCCCCCTCGGAGCACCCCCATGCATGTCACTCAGGCTGTGTCCCCAGGCCATCCCTAGGCGGCCACAGGGACAAGTCTTCTTCCGTGTTACATACAGAGAGAACCCTGCTCTTTTGTGGCAAATGCCAGCATCACCGCTGTACTGTGGTCCAGCTCTCCCCTGCACCTGCTGCCTTGTCATCCAGATTCACGGGTCCAAGAGATCTAACATGGATCCAAAATTTTAGCTGCCTTGGAAGACTTGTTTTGTCTTCTTCACTTTCCCAGACATTATTTGGGGGACATGACCTGTCACTTGAGACATCCATAAATACTGCCAGGCATCTCTGTGTTTGTCATCTTATTCCAGCCCCAAACAGTCCCACAGGGTAGGTGGTATCGCCCCCATTTTCTAGACGAAGAACTTGTGGCTCACAGAGGGTCAGGCCTTGCCCAAGGTCCCAGGGGTGGTGCCCGCACAGACAAAGTCACACCTGCTGGTGCTGGGTGCACTCCCGGTACAGCCCACCCAGGCACTTTGTACCAAACTTGCATTTCTCAGCCTCATAACTATGTACATTTTGAGCTGGAAAATTCATTGTCAGGGGGGCTATGCTGTGTGCCTAGGCTATTCGGCAGCCTCGCTGGTCTCTTCCCATTAGGTACCAGTAGCACCGTCTGCCCCACCAGCTGTGACAACCAAAAATGGCTCCGGACACTGCCAGACATCGCAGTGGGAGCAAATTGCCCCCGGCTGAGAACCTCTGTATCAAGCCAACATCACAGATGCTCAGTGTATTTATGCTAAGGAACCGATGAATGGTTTTCACGTACTTTGGAAGTCACTCAAAAGTTGACCGGGTGCAGTGGCTCACGCCTGTAATCCCAGCACTTTGGGAGGCTGAGGCAGGCGGATCACTTGAGGTCAGGAGTTCGAGACCACCCTGGCCAACATGGTGAAACCTACTAAATACAAAAATTAGCCAAGCATGGTGGCAGGCACCTGTAGACCCAGCTACTCTGGAGGCTGAGGCAGGAGAATCACTAGAACCTGGGAGGCAGAGGCTGCAGTGAGCCAAGATCACACCACTACACCCCAGCCTGGGCAACAAAGCAAGACTCTATCACAAAAAAAAAAAAAAAGGAAAAAAGAAATTATTCAAAAGTTGGAATAAACAACATTTATTTATTTATTTCTAAATTCCTTTTTGGTGTTGGATTGTTGTTTTTTCCCCCTGCCTCACACAATAAGCTTTCAAATTCCCTTCTTTAAAATTAGACCTGTCGCTTAAAGTGACTTATTTTAGGCAGCTGCCTTCCTTTCGAGCAGTTTGTCCTCAGCATGAAAACCAGGCTTCAGTATGAGTGTCAGTCTGTTGCCAGTGTGAAGGAGGCTCCTGGCTTTAGGCCCACCCCCTTCCCCATTGCTGGGGTGGCCACAGCAGCTCCTACCCCTCCACTGTGCTCCCCTCACCTGGAGAGAGCTATTAGTGGGTCTCCATCCCTGAAGATGGAGGCTGCATCTTATCAACCCTGTGTCTCCAGCACCAGAGCAGCCCATGCCACGTGGTGGGCACCTGAGTGTCTAGGGGAGAAAAGGAGGCGAGGGCAGGAGATAGGGAGTTCTGGGCTAAAAATTGGATCAATATCAATTGTCAAGCCCAGTGTGGGGAAGCCTTCATTTTCCTGAACCTTCCTGAATCTTCCAGAATGCCCAGGGTCATGGCGTGGTTCTCTTATCTACTTGGGATGACCCTTCCTTCCTTGGGGTTCCTTCTTTCTTAAACACAGAAGCCAATCATAGTCACTTCCCTGGGCCTCAGTCTCCCATCATGAAAAATGGGGATGATAATACTCAGTTTGCACAACTGATATGAGGAATCTGTGGAATTATGTGAAATATCTCACAGGTGGCAACTGCTCAGCGTGCATGAATCTCCTCCCAACCTTGCTGTCATCAGCACGACTGTTTCTAGCATTGTTTTCTCCTTTCTCAATGTCATGCAGTTTCAAAGTCTGCTGCTTCCTGATATGCAGTCTTGGTTGGGAAACAAGACACCCAAGTGTGTTAGAAATCGATGTAAAATAAGAGCAAAGAGGATCAGAGTGCCAGCCGTGAATGAACCCATATGGGCCTGGTGACATTGGTTCTGGGTGCTCACCGGCGGTGGACGGCTGCCTGGGATTTTGCACTTGGTGGGATGCCCACGCATTACAGGGTTCCTGGTGTGTTCCTCTAACCACTTACTTGGGAAACTGTTGTGTACTCCTCCCTTCCTTGCCAGACTAAGAGGTCTTCTAGGGCAGATGAGGACCTGTGTTGTCTGCTGTCACCTTAGTGCCTAAGAGAGTCCCAGATTTCTTACCCTTTCTCTAAACAGTTGAGTAGAAGGGAGGGAAGGGAGGTCACTGGGAGGGACGAGGGGAAGGAGACATGAAACCTTAGATGTGTTTATAGAAAACTGTGGTACTTTCCCCCTCTTTTGGCCTGGAACCGCATGAAGGTCCATCTGATTTGTTGAACCATCATTAGGAGTTCTGGAGCCTAAATCAGGTTTTGTACAAAATCTCAAATTACAATTTCAGAAGCAGTTATTAATAACTTTTGTTTTGAAAAGATTCTCCTGAAATCACTTCCTAGATCAAATTGGAAGAATCTAAAACGTTCTGTAATCATAATAGCGGAGACCATCTCACTGCAGCAATTGGCTGTGTCCTGATGGATAGGGAGAAGGCTGAGAAGAGACCCTCCATGTGGCCACCCTAAACTGTGCTCAAGAGGGCCAGGCTTGGAGTCATCTGCCTGCATGCAACTTGAAACACTGAACTGTTGAAGTATGGGACCTTGGACAAGTTGTCATGATTGCCCCGTGCCTCAGTTTCCCCAGCTGTAAAGTGGTGGTGAAGATAGATGAAAGGATGCATTTAAAGTTCAGTGGCTGGGCGTGGTGGCTCACACCTGTAATCCCAGCACTTTGGGAGGCTGGGGCAGGCAGATCACCTGAGGTCAGGAGTTCGAGACCAGCCTGACCAACATGGAGAAACCCCATCTCTACTAAAAATAGAAAATTAGTTGGGCGTGGTGGCGCATGCCTGTAATCCCAGATACTCGGGAGGCTGAGGCAGGAGAATTGCTTGAACCCAGGAGGCGGAGGTTACGGTGAGCCGAGATCGCGCCATTGCATTCCAGCCTGGGCAACAACAGCGAAACTCCATCTCAAACAAACAAACAAACAAATAAATAAATCGGTTCAGCGTGGGGTCAGCCGCATAGGTGGCGCTCCGTAATCTTAGCTATTATGTTGTTGAAGGAGCCCCAGCCTGAGACCGCCAGGGAGGCGATGGTTGCAGCACACATCCTCTGACTTCCTAGCTGTGTAGCCCTGGGTGAGACACTTCACCCCTCTGAGCCTCAATCACTCATGTCAGAGTTCAAAGGAGAGCAGGCCAGAAAGGTGGTATCACTGGGCTAAGGGCTGGGTCAGTGTGAGGTTAGATTTTTATCTGTAAGATGAGAAGCAAGACTGGGTGATCCAACACTCTTTGAAAAGCTTTTAAAAGCAAGCATTTTCTGGCCACTCTTAAAATTTGAGTCCTTACTTTGTATTCTTCTGGATACAAAGGGGGCTCCGGGGCAGGATGCACTCTTAAGTTTCTTGGGTGTTTTCTTATTTTACAGCGACCTCAAACTGTCCAATCAAATAAGCGTCAGTGTGAGCAGAGGTAAAGCTGGAGGCAGTCACATTCCCACTCTATCAGCTGATGCAAGGGGCGGGCAGTGGCTTCGTGGCACAAACAGAATAAGACTGGTAGTGTGTGTGACGTTCAGGCCTGCCCTGGGGGGGACAGGGCCAGCCCGGCAGGACCCCTGCAGCCCCTGGGCTTGGGGAGAGGATTTGTGGGCTGATTTCTGCCTTTTGATGCATGAACGGTTGTAAAAATAAATATGGCTTTTATTGCTGTTTTTATAACTGTCCCTTACTGAACTTAGAATTTTATGCGAATGACTCTCTCCACTAACCTGCAAAGGGACATCTATAGCAGTGTCTCTATGGGGAGAACTGAAACCAGGGGGTGAGAAGAGCCAGAAGGAGGTGCTGGCTGCAACATAAGAGGACTCACATTAAGTGGGATCTAGGGCTGGGAACCTCAGGAACGTGAGCTGGTCGGGCCACGGGGATCAGAATCACGGCTATGAATAACACAAACGTCAGACACCTTCACATGGGTGACAGCGTGGCAGCCTGAAGGCATTAAGAGGGCCCCTAGAGAACGCTGGCCATTGAAAATCAGTGAATTTGGCTGATGACTGAGAAAGGCTCTTACACTTCTGGAATCCAACCCTGAAGGTGCACTGGGGATCACAGTTACCCCCTAAAGGGGAGTCGATTGTATAAACATATTCAATGGACACAGGGTTTTCAGGATAATGTTAGCTTCTGTTATAGCTCTGAGAACTGTAGGAATTGGTGGATTTACTAGACGCTACCTCTGTACACCATGGATGTGACAGCAAAGGTTCAGGCTTTAAGCACCCCATTTACTTTTGCCTAGAACAAGGCGATACTGACGAAGAGTATGGGTTTCACCTGTGCTTTCTGGAGTCTAACGCTCACTCAAATGAGAGACAGGTGCAGAACAGGAAGGTTCTTGTTTACACGAATATTAAAACCTGTTTTTGCCAATAGATGTATGCCTGCCTGCAAGCTTGAAGAAATGGGTGTCGTAGTTTTCACTGGCATCTCTCGGTTTGCCCATAACTTTATGGAGGTTTACTTTCTTCACAAAATTTAATCATCTGTAGATATAAGTAGGTCCTAAATCTTCCCCCCAATGCATGAATAATTTTTGCTAAAAACATCTGGTAATAAGACAGATCTATAGAAACAAGAGCATCCAGAAACAAAGAGCAAAACGCAAGAGTGTGGCCAGCTAATGTTGGACCTGACAGGATATGAACAATGTGCTCTAACATTTCTGCTGAATAGGGGTCAAACTATTCTTAAATGTTCATACGGTCCTTTAAGGCAGGGGGTTTCCCCATCGGAATTCGTCAGTTAGGACAATGGGTTTTCTATGGTTCAGCAAACTCAATTTTAAAGAAATGGCTGGGATGGGGAGAACCCAGACATCATTTGCGTCCAGGTTAAAAACCTCAAAGTGAATATTGAAGAGTGACAATTCTCACCCAGTTCCTGACACCTCATGGGACAGGCAAGATAAGCGTGGTCATGTTCGTTTGACTGGGGAGGAGTAGGAATCTCTGCAGGGCAGAGCGAGTTGCCTGAGGTCATGCACCTAGTTCAAGATGGAGCCAGGTCTCCAAACTCCTAATCAGTGCTTGTCTGATGCCATGAGAGTCAATGAGGATTTAGGCCTAACCTCATGTGGCAGAAACCCCAAAAGAGACCTCAACAAGATGGAAGGTTTTCTGTCTCACACGAAGTAAGTTGCCAGGGCTGGTATAGCAACTCTAAGACCACACATACTGGTTTTCCCAGGATGCACTCAATATATGTGTGTTGTCCCAGCATAATTATCAGCACTCTCAAAAGTGTTCATGTTTGGATAACAAATTACAGAACCACAGTAGTCAGTGAGGGCACAGGCTAACTCTAACTTCCTGGTCCAGCATCCGAATAAGCAGCTTTCATCCCAAGGCAGGGGCTCTAGGTATAGTTAAACAGGTTGTGCATTACCCAACTCTGGGGAACATCTTTCACCTTGTACGCATTGTGGATTTACTATGGCAATTTTTCAGTGGATGACAGTAAACCATTTTGTGTAGTGGAGGCCTTTTCTGGTTCTCATAAAGTTACCATGGAGGTTAATGGCCGTGCTGTTCTGAAGTCACCTAGTAATCCAAAAAAGGCTGCTGAGGCTCCAGCTATCACCTCCACCATCCTGACACAGAAAGAAGGAAGGGCAAACAAAAATAAAAAACAAAAATGGAAGCACACCTCCTGGATGAAAAGTTCCTTTTAAAAAAAGGGAAACTTCCTGGAAGCTCCACCAACATTACTGTGTCTATCTCACCGCCACACTTGGCTGCAAGAAAACTGGGAGGTGTAGTCTTTTAGCTGGGAACTCCCAGTATCCAGGAGTTCTTTTAGTAATGAAGAAAGGGAAAAGGTGGGATGAAGGCGAAAAATGAGCATCCACGCCACTCCACCTTGGGACTCTGAGTTTAATCCAGAGACCACCTTATACCCAAATTTGATTTAGAAAATAGATTAAGTCCTTCCACTGACCATTCTCTCTTCTCATTCTTTCCTGCATTACAGATTTGGTTCTATACCAACAGCGTCTTTGGAAAAGCTGGGATCCCTCCAGCAAAGATCCCGTATGTCACCTTGAGTACAGGGGGCATCGAGACTTTGGCTGCCGTCTTCTCTCTAAGTCAACTGAGTGTTACTCCTGAGAATGCCACAGAGGGTTACACAGCACAGTAGGAATGTTCGTAAGGTCCTTTAAGGCAGGGGATTTCCCCATCAGAATTCATCAATTAGGACAATGTGGTTTTCTATCACTCAGCAAACTCTTGGTTTTAAAGAAATAGCTGGGATGGGGAGAATCCAGACATCATTTGTGTCCAGGCTATTGATCCGAAACCTCAAAGTGAATATTGAAGAGTGACAATTCTCACCCAGTCCCTGACACCTCATGGGACAGGCAACACTGCACTGTGGGAACCCCAGGCAACAAACAGGCATCCCTTTAAAGGAGCACGTCCTTTGTCATGCCCAAGGGGGCTGGATTTTAGGAGTTCATCATGCAGTTCTTCACTGACATTTTACCCATCTAGAGGATATTTCCTTTCTATATTTTGCTTCCCTGTCATCTTCCTTTTAATAAATAACTCCATCTTTTGAGTTCTCACCTAGTCACAAATGATGAAATATGAATGAATAAAATATGTGAAAGAGGGCCATATTGTCCCCAGGAGTTCGGATCAGAGAATTGATGTGAGTCTTCAATCTCTTGCCATGACATTTAAAATATTTCAAAACCATTAGCAGTCATCTCATTACCCCAGACATGTGGGAGTTTGCAAGGCAAAGGAGAAAGGACATTCCAGTGGACCAGTATAATAGAGAGGAAGACCTTAATAATAAGCCAATATGTTCAAAAGAAGGCATAGAGCTCGTCACTGTTTCTCAACCTCCGATATGCAAAAGAAACATTTGGTGGAGGGGAAAGTTGGGTGGCTTCAGAACCTAGAATAAATTTCCACATCTTAGAATCAGATCAAACTGGAGTTGAATCCTGGCTCTGGCACTTCTTGGCTGTGTAGCATTGAGCAGTGCACTCAACATCTCTGAGCTTCAGTTGCCCTCTTTATGAGATGTTTGTGTCTCTTCTTTCTTGTAGGTATGTCTGTGCCTCACATTTTAGGCACACAGGACACAGTTAGGCTCCCTTCCAAATGGAAAGAGAGGGCTAAAATTAGAGAGTTGTGTTCTCTGACCTTGATGGAGTAGTTTGTTTTTTTCACTCTTGCTCACTGATTTACACTGACAAGATTGATGCCCATGCAAACAGGCAGAGGCTTGCAATTGTCTTTCTGACTTCTTGATGACAGGACACTTCATTCTGCACCTCGCGTTTAATGGGTCCTTCTAACGAGATGCTTTTTAAAAATAGATATCATAAAAAATGTAGAGGAATGATGTTTTGTCTCTTTTTCCACTTCACAGCCTCTTTGTTGGAGGAAAACATTTCAACGTTTCACGTTCTGGAAGTTTCACAAGATTCATTCTCATTATTCTTAAGTTATAGACTGCATCTAGTTTTCTTTATTAATTTTTACTTTGAGCTGTGGAAAAAACACAGTCAGTCTGAGATGAAAATTATGGGGAAAGTACGGGAAATTTTTCATTTTGTTTTTTGTAAAATATTTTATTGGTATTGTAAAGAAATCAATACCAGTTCATTAGGGCAAACTTGTAAAATTCAGAAAAATAGAGAGGAACAAAGAAGAAATTACCTACAATCATACTGCCCAAGGAAGTTTGGCAAATTCTTCCCTTGTCTTTCTGTGCATAGATGTATATTTCTTACATAGTAGCACAGTAATCCTGTGCTCTAATCTGCTTTTGTTCACGTAATCTTATGTCAGAATGATTCTCTATTTTCTTATTTATTAAGTATTTTTTGTTGAAGTGTATCATAGATGCAGAAAATTATGCAGATCATCACCTTCCCTGAATTAACACTAGTGTTGAAAGATTTATCCTTCTCCAGTAATTTTCTATATGATCATTCCTTAACCATTGTCTGAGGGTGGGGTTGTTGAATGTCTCTGCTCAGAACCTGATGGCAGTGCCATGCTTTCTGGGTTCCAGTCCCGACTCTGTGTCTTTTTATTAGCTGCATGACCCCCATGTAAGTTATTCAGCAGCTCTGTGACTCAGTTTCCCCACTTCTAAAGGCCATCATCCCTGCCTCATAGGGATGGGCTGAGGATTGTACCAATGAATGTACATTAAGTGATTCCAGCAGTGGCTGGCAAATGGTATGCATTCAGTAAGTGGTAACTATTCTTGTCCTATTTAGGTAGATTTCCATAATTTGTGATTTTGAATAAGGCTACGATGGACATCCTTGTAGACAGCAGGATTTTACAGGGACTCTTGCTATCTTTTGACAGTTGAGGAAACCAAGACCCAAAGGAGTGACTTACTGTGGGTCACACAGTCAGCTGGCTCAGAACCCGAGGGAGTGGGAAAAGAGATCATCATGGGGCTCCTGCTGCCCCCCAGTGAGACCCCAAAGTTTTCTACACGGGACCTCATGAGTGCTCACGTCATGCCTGAAAGTCCAGTGATTGCCCTTGTTTGAAAGAGGAGCACACGAGGAAGTGGCTACGCTTCTTCCCTTGGTCCAAGAAGACTTCACAGGAAGCCATTCTTCTTCGTTCCAGACTCCAGAAGCCACTCCTTCTTGTCCCCATGCTCTGGCAGGCAGATCATCTTCCTTAAAAGCTGACAATACTGGGCAAAGTATTCCTTGGAAAGACGAACCCCAGAAAGGAGAGTAAATGACTTCACAGTCCTGAAAGGGAAGGAGGAGTCCTTTCTAAAATCAGGACTCAGAGCCGCAGCCTCTGGAGAGTGCTCCTGCCGCTGCCTTTAAGTGTGGACCTGGTGGATCTCAGTCATCTGGACCATGGCCAGTTGGTACCCTGCCATTTAGCAAGCTCTTGCCAGCTCCTCCCATGGTCAGACTGTTGACCCTGTGCTGGGCTTACAGAGGGCCTTTGCCATGGTGCCTGCCTGTAGGAGCTCACATCCAATGGAGGAGGTTGACTATGACCCAAGGATAAATGATGTTTTGCTGTTGTAGAGGTGCAGGAACCTCTGTGTGGGAGGTTCCTCTGAGCAGGAAGTGATGCTTGGTGGATTCTTTCATGCAGGCATGCATTCATCCGTTCCACGGACACCTAAGGTGCACTCATACTGTTCCAGCTGTCACAGGTGAAGTTGCCATGATCTAGAGAGAAAAGCAAACCTGGAAACAATTACTACATGCAACACGTAGACAAGCTTCCCTCTGAAATAAGGTGTTCTGGGAGGGATTCCTGGAGACAGGGACCAGGAACCTGAGAGCTGAAGGGCCAGCAGAAGTTAGGTGAAGTGAAGTGCGTTGGATAGTCTGTCCCTCTTTCATCTTCTCAAAGAGCTGGAGATGCAAGGACAGATGCAGAATAGTCCATTGGAAACAGTCCTTAAAATGGTAGCATTGACCCCAATTCCTGGAAAGGCATGAGACTAAATTCAGCATGAGGCTGAGAATGTGGAATAGAAAAACGTTCTGGGGAGAAAGAGCTTTGGCTTTAGGATGAGGCTACTCTGAATTCAGATCCTGATCATCCACTTACCAGCTGAGTGGTCTTGGGAACATTGCCCAACACCTCTGAATTTATTTGCTCATCTGTAAAATGGACATAACCATTCCCACCTGTGGTGGGCAAAATGATGGCTCCCCAAGATGTCCACACCATGATTCCCAGAAGCTGGGAATATATTACCTTACATGGCACAAAGGAATGTTGCAGGTGGGACAATCTTGAGACAGAGAGTGAACCCTGGATTACCCAGGTGAGCCCAATATTATCACAGAGTCCTTGTAAGTGAAAGGGGGAGGCAGGAGGGTCAGAGTCAGAAAAGGAGATGTGATGGTGGAAGCAGAGGCAGGAGTGACACCATTGCCAGCTTTGAAGGTGAGGAAGAAGTCACAAGCCCAGGAATGCAGATGTTCTCTAGAAGCGGCAGCAGGCCAGATTCTGCCCTGGAGCCTCCAGAGGGAACCAGCCCTGCAGACACCATCGTGTTTGCACTGCAAAATCTATTCTAGACTTCTCACTTCCAAAACTATAAGATAATCCACCTGGCTTGTTTTCAGCCACTGAGTCTGTGGTAACTCACTACAGCAGCAATGGGAAACTAATACAGCATCCAACAGAATTATGGAAACAAAATCCAAGGAGTGTGAAAGCCACTCCCCTGTTCCTCACAGAGAGTCAATATAAGGTAAATTCCATGCCCTTTCCAAAGTTTTTATATATATAAAAATGTCATATTTATATAGGTTGTATATTATATCGTATAATATACATAATATAATGTTTATATATTATATATTTGAGAACAATGAAATAAATATATGATATATAAAAGTATATGTGTATACATTATATATGAAATATAAATGATATATAAATATGTATCATATATAAAATATGTATATAGCTCTATGTATATATTCACATATATACATGTAAATATATGTAAATATATTTATATATTATATACTTACATATATACATATAAAATATGTAAATATATATTTATATACAACATAAATATATATTTTTAGTACATAATACAATATAATAGAATAAAAATATATATACTATATAAACAGCATATATAAATAACATACATATATGATACATAAATACGTGTTTATTACATATATAATTGTATATATGTATTTATTACTTTGTTTTCAAATATACATAAATTTGTTTATTACATATATAATTGTATATATTAAATATATTACCTTCTTTTCAAATACACATACTTGAAATATATTTGAAAACAAGGCAATAAATATATATTTATATATACAGTTACATATGTAATAAACACACACATATACACACATATATTTCATCCAGCCCTCTGAAGTGATTGCCTGTCCAAAAAGACTTTCCAGTTCTTTTCATTCCTCTTATAAGATTCTGACAGTCTATTAAAATGGCTCAGGAGGCTAATAAAGTTGAGAAGGGAAAGACATCTTTGCTCATTTCATCTGCAATAAATTTTGGCTCAGGGCCTCAGTCATCAGCTTGGGCAACTGGAAATAATTGCCATCTTTCAGAAACAGCTGGTTTTCCAAATTGATTTGCCTGGCACAGTGTTAACTCTCTGAAGAGTGAACTTCCAGTGAGCATCATTCAGGCCGCGTGGGGCAGGGGCTTTGTGGGGGGAGGGCTCACTCTTGAGAAGCACAGACTCTGTGCTTTTACAAATCAGGGGGTCAGAATTCACAGGAAGTCATTCTGATTCAGTGCAGTAAGTTTTCATAATTGGCAAGAATGGAATATGCTCTTGAGTAGTAGTAAAAAAATAAAATAAAATAAAAATCCTTATGGTTTCTGTTGCCTGTATTCCCCGTAGCTTCCCAATAAATTCCACAATTTCAGAATCAAAGGCCTCAGAGTTTACTGCTGGAACTCATGACACTGGATCCAGCACGTGTGAGAGGTGAACGTGGTGAAAGAGAGAAAGCAGGGTGATAGAGCCTCTGGGCTGTGTGTCATACTGGTCCCGCACCTGCTAGCTGGGTGACCTTGAGCTGGTCATTTAACCTCTCTGATACACATTTTTCTCTTAGTGAAAGTGGCAATAATAACAGACCTAAACCTCAACAGGTATTGTCATGAGAATCGTACTGTAATTCACAGTGCTTGGCATAGAGAAGATACTCAATAAACTTAACTATTGTTATAGGTTGAATTGCGCCTCCTCAAAATGCATATGTTGAAGTCCCTAGTACCTTAGAATGTGACTTGAATTTGAAATAGGATCATTGCAGTTGTAGTTAGTTAAGCTAAGATAAGGTTATATTGGAATAGGGTGGGCCCCTAATCCAATACGACTGTCCCTAAGAAAAGGGGAAATTTAGATGCAGGCATACACACAGGCAGAACACCCTCTAAAAATTAGAATTGTGCTGCCCAAAGCCAAAGCACACTAGAAGCCAGGAGAATTCCTGCAACAGACCCTTCCCTGGCGCCTCCAGAGGCAGGGCCCTGCAGACACCTTGACTCGGACTTCCAGCCTCCAGAACTGTGAGACAACACATTTCTATTGCCGAAGCCACTCTGTCTGTGGGACCTTATCACGGCAGCCCTGGGAAACACACAGTTACTCTTGTTGTTAATATCCCTGAAGAGAAGCAGGCATGGAAAATGCCGAAGCTGCCCTGCTGCCTCTCAAAGACTAGAAGACGAGCCCAAGGCCAGGCGCTTCTTCCTCCAGCACTCAGCAAGTGCTCCCTCGGGCCCCTGCTCTGTGCCAGTGGACAAAACAGACAAAGGTCCCTGCTGTGGAGAAAGAGAGCTCCTCATGGGGGCACAGACAGTGTAACAAGGGAGTACCCCACACAGTGTTTTAAAAGGTGAAGGGTGTTATGAGAAAACAGTAGAGCAGAGAAAGGGGAATGGAGAGGCAGGGACACTTGCCATCTTAAATACTGTGGTCAGGCTCCAGGTGAGCCCAGTTGTCTGGGAAGAGCATGTCAAGCAAAAGAAGTGGCTGAAAGAAAAACCTTTGGGAAAGAGGGACGCAGTGAACCTGAGCAGCTGGAGGGCAGATTAATTCAGGGCAGTGGAGGGCATGTAGGGTGGGTACCCCACCTATCAGGAGCTGCAACCTTTGATAGAGGGACAGAGCCAGGCAAAATGTCCCTGTAGAAAGTGAACCAGGCAACCAACCCCTGGCCTCATTCTCTTTCTTCTGCCTTCCGATTTCTGACCGCTGCTTTCTGATTTCTGCTGAAGCCACCCAGAGGTCAGAGGGCAGGGAGCTTGTTGATTTGAACTCATGGGTCTCCCTCTAGGACGGAGAGCAAGAATCTGAGAGGTGACAGGGATGTCTGCAGCAGCCCAAGGCAGGGGCAAGGATGTGTCTGCCGCTTGAGGGACCAAGGGGCTGGTGGGGGGGCATGGGGCTTGTGGGGATTCAAATATGGTTTGCAAATCTTTTCTCCCATTCTGTAGGTTTTCTCTTCACACTGTTCATTGTTTTCTTTGCTGTCTATAAGGCTTTTAGTGGACAGGGGTGTTAAAAGGAGAGTGGCAGGTCATGCTTTAAATCCCCCCGGCAGCTGTAGACAAAATAGATAATGGCAGAGGGTGATGAGGGTAGAAACAGGGAGCGTTGTCACGAGGCTTGGAGAGAGGCTGATTTTCCCTGTGAATCATCAGACTGACATGTGCTCTCGAACTAGCCTCGAAAGGACTGAGTTTAGTTAATTTCCCTTGACAGTCATTCCTTTTTCATTGATAAATAATGATTCTATGGCATTTCTATAGGTCACAGACTAGAAGAAGCTACACCCTTCATCCACTAAAATATTAGATCAAGTCCCCAGTTTATTTAACAAATGTTCCAGGACCTTAGGAGAAATGAGGGCTGTGGCAAGCGGAAGCAGAGCTAGATTTTCCTCTTGGCTCCCAACCCAAACCCCCTGGGGGCCTGAGCTCAGTCTGGGCTGGGTGGCACCGCCGGATCTGAGAAGTGAAAACTCAGGCTAAATGACTTTTCATGTTCAGAGCTTAGATCAAAAGCCTTAGTGTTATCATTGCCTGAGCAGGAAGCAGGCAGAGGAGTGTGGACTCTCCTTGATATGGTCTGGCTCTGTGTCCCCACCCAAATCTCACCTTTAATTTTAGTTCCCACAATCCCCATGTGTCATGGGAGGGACCCAGTGGGAGGTAATTGAATCATGGGAGCAGTGACCCTCATGCTGTTCTCATGATAGTGAGTGAGTTCTCACAAGATCTGATGGTTTTATAAGGGACTTCCCCCTTCACTGGGCACTCGTTCTTCTCCTTCCTGCCACCATGTGAAGAAGGAGGAGTTTGCTTCCCTTCCACCATGATTGTAAGTTTCCTGAGGCCTCCCCAGCCCTGTGGAACGTTGTTAATTAAACCTCTTTCCTCTGTAAACTACCCAGTCTTTGGCAGTTCTTTATAGCAGCATGAGAATGAACGAATACACTTCTGGTTATGACAGGTCATCCTCGTGGGGTGCGGACTGGGTGGGGATGAGGAAGGGAAGAAACAGAGTCAGTGGCTCATCATCTCCAAGCAGAAAAGGTGGGGTTTTGCCCTGGAAGCCTATTCCCCTGCAGTCCCCACTCCCACCCACCCCAAGCTCTGAATAATACCTTTTAAGTAAGTAGCTCTATTTTTGAGTTTGGCCAAGGACATACATACAAGTCCGTTCCTGCAGCTCACCCTCTGACTCTTGGGATATATTCCTGAGTCTTTACTTCCCACCAAAATTTTCCTGATTTCTTCCCCATCCCTCTGATAACATCCTTTGGCTCCCCTGTATCTGGACTGGCCCCACCAGCTTCACTCACCAAAGGAAAGTGAGGATATGGCTCACGGGGTATGGGGTGGAGACAGCACTCACCATCCCCTTGTGTCAGTGCTAAGTGGTGGCTGTTCCCACTGCCCACTGCCCTCTGCTGACTATGCTCCTGGCGTGGAAGCCCTGATTCCTAAGTCATCTGGACATCCAGTGTCTCTTTCTCTGCTCCTTGAAGAACTAATTTTTTTTCCACTTGCCCAAATTTCCAAGAACAATTTGAACGTATCCTCACAAACCTGTTTAGAACTACATTTTACCTTTTTTGAGGAGGGTAAGAGGATGAGGGGGAGTGCTTCACTTAGAAACCGCAGAAGCTACGGCCTCAAGCCAAGGTTGTAAAGTGACCCGAGAGGAAGAGAGTCCACAGGACTGGAGAACTCAGAAAGCCTCTCTGCTGCCGGCCTTTCCTTCCATCCCACTTGGCCCCAACCCAAGTCTGTTTTGCACTTTGGTTGAAACATCTCAAGATACTTTAATTTGTTATACTTAGAGATCATGGGCCACCTTGGAATGATAATTATTTAAAATGCAACTCTCATTTCTCACACCTTTGGCCAAGACAGAGATACAGATATCTTTTATGCATATTCATCTTTTAAGCAGAAATTCTCCAAAAAGTTTGTTTCATTGAATTATATTCTGTGTTTAATTTAGAGAGAGCCTGTCCCAAGCAGAAAATTATTTCTGGAACTCTGTCCTCTGAACATAAATTTGAAAATTTCACTAGCTTGCAATAACCACGGCTTTCCAAGGTCTTGGCTTCTTTTCAGAGAGATGTGTGAAAGTAAAGATTAGCCTTTGCTTGTTTAAAACAGGATTACTAGCAGCTAAAAGTAATACTGGAATGTGAAATTTCTTTTCGTGTAATATATCTTGGCCTTCTTTTCTCTGCTGAGGGAGCTGCGTCAGTGCTAACCACACCATTCTCCGCTCCTTTCTCCCATCCTTTTGTAGCTAAAACTTAGACAATAATCCAACTTCTGACTAGAGAGTCACCAATTGCTCGTGTGTCAAGGGTTCCTCAGGAGCTCCTCCATCCCAGCGTCATGAATAGGAAACAGCTATTAGGGATGCCTGGGGGGTGGCCCTCATCTGGGCCACATCTTGCCCTAGCATTTGCATTTCTCTCTGAAAGAGTCTCAGTTGTCTCCACGGCTTTGGCTGAGTTATCAGGAGAAACCTCATAGAGTTGCTTTAAAATGTAAATTTGAAAGAGAGAAAGTGCGGGGTGGGGGGTGGGAGGGAGGGAGAGAGAGAGAGTGTGTGTGTGTGTGTGTGTGTGTGTGTCGTGTGTCATGTTTAAAGACATGGCTGTGGTAGTTGTCATGCATTCAATACCATTAATGGTTTGCTCAATGGTGTAGGACTCAAGTAAAGCCTATTGAGGAAATCACACCAACTGACTAAAGAGGCAGCTTGCCTTTGGTTGGGATCCCTGCAGGAAGCAGTCAGACAGGACGTCCTGAGGGACGCAGAGCCCCCACCCACAGAGCTTCCTCCTGGTAGGCTTCTCGGGCCCTGCGACAGTCAGTCCACATGGCCCACAGACCCGGAAGCATCAAACCAAGCAAGGTCGGGGATTAGGTAATCAGCAGAATTTTAAAAGGCCCCGGCCTGGAGTTGGACACAGAATGGGGCATCTTCTGTGACCAAAAGGCTCAAGCTTGCACAGGAAGGAACTCATGCAGGACGCTGTGGTCCCTGAGAAAGTCAGGAACTCCTGCCGTGCATGGAGTACCGCGTGCAGTTTATATAGAGAGAGATACACGTTGAATACAATATAGACAATGAGCAATAAATAAAGTGTGTATCAAGTAATGTATGTAAAATAATATGAAAGCACATTAAATCAGATTTGGAAGCTTTAGTTGAAATAAATTTGAAATAAATGAAATTTTAGGCAATGTTTTCCTTCCCTCCAGCTCTTCCTTTTTTAAATGTTGTTTATTGACATATAATAGTTGCACATATTTGGGGAGTACCTTCCTTCTTTTGTTACATACATTCAACCATTTAGCAGGCAACATTACAAGCCCTGCCCTCCATCAGGTGTTAGCTCCTTGTATGGGTTTGCCCAGGCTGCCAAAACAATGTACCACAAACTACGAGGCTTAAACAACAGGAGTTTATTGTATCACAGTTCTCAAGGCCAGAAGCCGAGAGCAAAGCATGTGCAGGGCACCTTTCTCCAGAGGGCTGTGAGGGAGAACGTCCAGTGCCTCTCTCCCAGCTTCTGGGAACTTGCAGGGTGATCTTGGGTGCTTCTTGGTTGGCAGAAGCATCATCCCGACCCCTGCCTCATCTTCACATGGCATTCTGTCTATGTCTTTTTTGTTTGTTAGTTTGTTTGTTTGAGATGGAATGTCTCACTCTGTTACCCAGGCTGGAATGCAGTGGCACAATCTTGGCTCTCTGCAACCTTTGCGTCCCAGTTCCAGCGATTCAACCTCCCTCCTGCCTCAGCCTCCCGTGTAGCTGGGATTACAGGCATGCACCACCACACCTGGCTAATTTTTGTATTCTTTTTAGTAGAGATGGTGTTTCATCATGTTGGCCAGGCTGGTCTTGAACTCCTGACCTCAAGCAATCCACCCATCTTGGCTTCCCAAAGTGCTGGGATTACAGGCATGTGTGCGTGTCTGTCTCCATGTCCACACTTTCCCTTTTAACAAGGACACCAGTCATTGTGGATTGAGGCCCATCCAAATGATATCATTTTAAGTTAATCACCTAAAAATAAAGACCCTATTCCCAAATAAGGTCACGTTCTTAGGAATAGGAGATTAGGATTCCAATATTTCCTTTTTGGAGAGGATGCAATTCAGCCCATAAAGCTCCCCAAGGAAAGAGACTCCTGGTTCTGTCTTCTCTGTGCCCCAGTGCCAATGCTGTTGGAGGCTCTCAGTGACCTCAGGCAGCTCACACAAATGAAGGGAGAAAAACTTTGGGAGCATGTGCCTATTCTTTTGACAAATGTGACTGTGTATTTGCCTCAGAAACACTGAGGAGAGGAAGTAGAGCACAAGGGTTAAGAGCAAGACTCTGAAGCCAGAGTACCTAGACTTGAATTCTGACTCGCTGTGCAACCTTAGTCAGGTTACTAAACCCCTCTGAGCCTCAAGTTCTGGATATAATAGTGGATAACAATAGCACCTACCCCAAGAAAATGTTATCAGAATTAAGCTATTAATATATGTGAAGCACCCGGAACCATTCCTGGTACATAGTAAGGGGTGTAACAATGTTCAAACATGGGGATAAAGACGGCATGAGATTGGCATAAGGGCAGCCCCACAGATCAATGGAACAGAATGGAGTCCGGAAAACAAGAAGTTGCTAAAGTAATTCAATGAGGAAAGGATAGTCTTTTCAACAAATAGTGCCATAAAAAGTAGATATCCACATGGAAAAATGTGAATGGCAACTCTTACTACACCATACAAAAAATTAACTCAAAATGGATCGTGTATCTAAACATAAAAGCTAAACTCTAAAACTTCTAGAAGCAAAGAATAAAGTTTTGCAACATTGGGATAGGAAAGATACAGAATCACAAACCATTTTTCAAATGGTACGCTGGATTTCATCAAAATTAAAAACTGACTATTTAAAAGGTATTGTTAAGGAGATAAAAAGGTAAGTCACAGACGTGGAGAACATACCTATAAAACACATTTGAGAGGGGACGTGAATTCAGAATACATAAAGAACTCTTAAAAATAATAAGACCAACTACCCACTTGAAAATGAGCAAAATATCTGAACACATGCTTTACCCAAGAAGATATCGAAAACATCAAAAAGGACAGGAAAAGATGCTCAACATTGTTAGTCATCAGGCAAATTAAAACTAAAACCCACAGTGAGATACCATTGTTCACCAAAAGGGTGACAAAAATTTAAATGGTTGATATAATACCATGTGTTGCCAAGGATGTTCCCACCACTGGTGGGAACGTAAAATGGCACAACCCCTTCAGAGAACATTTCAGCAGTTCCTTATGAAGGTTTTACCCATCCAACCCAGTCATTCCACTCATAGGTATTTACCCAAGAGAAATCAACACACATGTCTACGTGGAGACTCATATACCAATCAATACTCAAAATGGCTTTATTTCTCAGAGCTAAAAATTAGAAACAGCTATTGGGTCAACAGGTGAATGGAGAAACAAATTTTGGTATACCCATGCAATGGAATACTGATCAGCAATACAAAAGAACTGTTGATATGTACAACAAGAGGCCGGGTGCAGTGGCTCACACCTGTAATCCCAGCACTTTGGGAGGCCGAGGCAGGCGGATCACGAGGTCAGGAGATCAAGACCATCCTGGCTAACATGGTGAAACCCCGTCTCTACTAAAAAAAAATACAAAAAATTAGCCAGGCGTGGTGGCGGACACCTGTAGTCCCAGCTACTCGGGAGGCTGAGGCAGGAGAATGGCGTGAACCCGGGAGGCGGAGCTTGCAGTGAGCCGAGATTGCGCCACTACACTCCAGCCTGGGTGATAGAGCGAGACTCTGTCTCAAAAAAAAAAAAAAAAAAAAAAAAATATGTACAACAAGAAGAATGAATCTCGAAAACACTGCAATAAACAATATGAAATGCTAGAAATGATAAATCGAATCCTTGTGCTGGAAAGCAGATCGGAGGTTGCCTGGGGTTGGGGGAAGGGACACAAGATAATTTTGGGAAGTGATGGAAACATTCAATATCTTAATTGTAGTTGTGGTTACAAGGTATATAAATTTGTTAAAACATACCAGACTGTGCAATTCAAATGGGTACATTATACTGAATGAAAACTACACCTTTATAAAGTTGCTTCTTAAAATCCTAACCAGAACAAAAGTTTCCCATTATTATTTCACCATAGGTCCCAGACCTGTGGGGAAGGGCACTGGGTGCTGGGTGAATGGGGGCTGAGTTGATGGGTGACCCCATGGTTCTGAAGCCCCCAGAGGGGTTTCCTGGGAGCATTAGGATTCTGACACTCATCCCCAGCTGACATCAGTAACCTTCAGTATGCTGTTCGTCTGAGTTAATGTCTTCACTCATGATTTTAATGTCAAGTGGAAATATCATGTTCGCTCTAATCCCTTCTGACAGGGTGCACTTTAACTGGACTTAAAGGAGGGAGGGAGGAAGAACAGAGCCGGGAGACTGATTCTCGGATAGGAGGGTTGTTTTTATCCCTTCTTTCTCTTTCAAAGCTGTCTCCCTGGTATGTTCCTGGACCATCTTTAAAGATCATTTCCAAATCAGGGAGAATGTGTTCAGCTTTTCATTGGTTCAAGTTACTGGTTCCGCAAGAGACTTTAGGGAAACAAAACAAAGAGCCACATGTCCCTCAGCCCACCCCTTCCAAAGCATCTGAACGTCAGCATCATGGTGTAAGAAAATGGTTCTCAACTGACTTTTGTAAGCACACTTTCTGACTCTGAAATTGTGGGTGATGCACTTGAAACTCTTTTTTAAAAACTTTAAAATACTGAAGTCAGTAACCATGTATGTTAATTTCAGTGTAACAGTGTCACACATGCTGATCTTAGTGTAACAATATAACACATATTAATCTCATTATAACAATGTAACATGTGCTGATCTCAGTATGACAATGTAACACATGCTGGTCCCAGTGTAATAATATCTCCCAGCAACTGCGATGCTCTTTCATGGCACATTCTGTTGTCATTTCAGCACCAGGTCACTGGATACTCTAATCCAACTCCCCTAAGAAGCTTAGGAGACAAAGTTCCTGCATATACCAGTTATGAACAGCCTTCATTTTCAGCAACAGCTTAACTTTGGGCTCTGTCCTGTTAGCCACAAGAAAAGCTGTGACATCTAAAGATTGTACCAAAATCATATTTTACACAGTTATGAAAAATTGCCAGTATGAGTATTGGAAATCTTTGGTGATTAGGAAAGAATAAAGACATAATACAGGGGATGGACAGAGATTTGCATCCACACACTTCAACTAAATCTATTTTTTGGTGTTTTTAAGTCAAAAATCTCCATAGAAAATCAGGAAAACTGACAGACAAATAAAATAATAATCACATATTCCCCCAACCAGAGTTAGCCATTATAAACTATTTCTGCATATGTAATTTATATTATATAACTACATGTTTTAGTATATACAGATTTATGTCCTCCTCTTTTCGCCTAAGATTGTACCCTGAGAATTTTCCTATACCATTTTACAATTCTTTAAATTATGTTAATTTCTACATATTTATCATCTAAATATTCCAGTATTTATTTAACTAATTGTTGGTGGATTTCTAGATTATTTCTATTTCCTCAGTAGTATAAATAACACACCAACGAAGGTCCTTGTCCATGAGTCTTGGACCAAACATCTATTTCCTTAGGATCAATGCCTAGAAGGTGAGTGACTGAGTCCAAGGGTGTGGACATTTGCAGCTGCCCCTTGGTTTAAAACAGCATCTATCCCTCTTCCTTCTCTCTGAATAATTAGCCCCAGGTGACTTTTGATAAATACCATAGTCACTCTTGGCCTCTAATCCTGGGCCCAGATCACTGAGCATGCCATGCCGAGACTGACATGTGTTGCACTGAGATTAATGTGTGTTCCATTGTTACACTGAAATTGGTGTGAGTTACACAGAGATCAGCGTAATCTCTCTGGGCCCACAATTTCATAATCTCTCTAAGCACCTGATATTTCTAGGCTCTTTCTCCCATCACCGTTGCAGGAGTCCTACCTGGCAGTGGGACCCAGCTCCCTTGCTCATGTTGCATTGGCCCTGGCACGACAGCCCCATCAGTGTCTCCCCTTTGATGAGACCCGGCTCATGAGGTCCTAGGAGGAAGGGATGCTTTAAATGCAGGCCTCTCTCCCTCTTCCCTCAATCCCTCCCCCGCTCTCTCTTTCTCAGAAGCTGCTGGTCTTTGCTTCTCCCCATGACTCTCGCTGGGCCTGACTTCCCTCCCCACTTCCCACCAAGTGAAGTTACTGTCCCTCAGCGTTCTCGAACCTCACTGTCCTCCTCTGCAAATGAGAATCATTCTGCCTGCCTTACAAAGACAGACCTTCACTCCCTTGGAAATACCTAGTCCACACCTGTCAGATATCCTTCTAGGCTCTGGGGAAGCAAAGATGAAGGCGCCTGGCCTTCAAGTGAGGAAAGAGAATCAGAGAGCCAGGAATGCAGAGGACCAGAAAAGCCATCAGTGCTCTTGTTTGGGTCCAGGAGCTGGACATCCAGATGGGACACTGGGCTGTCACCAAGTGGTGGCATTGTCTATTTCTAGTTTAATGTCAAGAAAATTTAGTGTATCAACAACCAGAAAAGATTTAGTAGATCATCCCAGCTTTGCCACTTACCAGCCACGTGACCCTGGACCAGTTTTCAAAGCCTCTGTGCCTCTGTTTTTCTACCTGTAACATGGAGCAAATAATAGAACATACTCAAGGGTGTCAGGATTAAATAAGCTGCTGGATGCAAAGTGCTTAATACAGTGCTTGGCACATAGTAGGTGCTCAGTAAATGATCATTAGCTGTTAACATCCAGACTAGCTGTTAATATCTATCCATTATCATCAGAAAAGATGAGAAATTAAGGCATGAAAGGGTTAATTAACTTGTTCAAGGCCACACAGCCGGCTACAGGTAAGAGTTGGGACCGGACCCCCAGGGCACTCCTTAGTTAAAATGAATGATATATTTTCTGCCATTTATTGGCAACCTCTTTTGTTCATGAGTCTATTTCAGGCACTGTGAGTTCTTTCCCTTTATCTCACAGTTACCCTGCAAAGACGGTATTAGCATTCTCATTTTCCAGGTGGGGAAACTGAGACTTGGACGAGCTGTGTAACCTGTCCTGGGTGCAAAGCTGGTGTAACCTGTCCTGACTAGAAATGCCTTTTTGAGACATGTAGTCATCAGCCAGGCACGTTTTCCTCCCAGGCCTCTGCCTTTCTGGGTCAGCACCCTCCGGTCCCTTCAACGTTCGTGCCTAGGGGACCAAAAGGTCCGTGGCCCCAGGCAGCAACACATGGCCGAGGTGCTCAGCTGACCCACAGGGCTATGCCCTTCACACAGGCAGCTGTCACTCACCGCTCAGTGCTGGCCGGCTCTGCCAAGCAGAACAACCGTCCATTGTCTAGATGGCTTTTCACCTGCTTCCCTCTAAGGAGCAGGGTATGAGGAAAGAGGAAGAGGTAGAGGGCGCTGGGGTCCCTGCAGCTGGACTCCATTGTGGAGAAACCCTGAGGCTTTGGGGCAGGATTGCAACTATTCATCTCAGTGCTGTGACCTTCGCGCCGTCACCTGAAGCTGGCAGGCAGGAGGCATGTGTGCTCTGGCTTCACGGCCCTCAGCAGTGTCACTGCTTCCCCTTGCCCAAGATAAATGACTGTCGTGATGAGGACCTGCCAGCCTCAAAACCTTTGCTCCCACTAATCCCTCTGCCTGACAAGCTCTCCACATCTCTGCCTGCTACTGCCTCCTCCAGGAAGCCTCACCTGATTGCCTCATTGAGAAAATCCATGAATTTTTATTCAAATACCCTGGGCTCAATTTCTGGCCCTCTCTCACCTGCTCGCTCTGTGGTGTCTGCTGTTGTCTCACCTCTCTGACCCTCAGTGTTCTCTTTTTGTGAAATGGGGCATGAGAGGAGGATACCTCACATAATATGAGTACCTAATGTGTGTATTGCATGCAGTCTCTTTTTTAACCCTCACTTCCACTGCAGACACTCCTGTCGAAGGATATTTCGATTCTTTTGTCACAGATAAAGGCCCTGGGGCCTTGGGAAGTGAAGTCACATGCCAGAGTTCATACATCTGGAAAGTAGTAAAGCCAGAATATAAACCCAGGTTTTTCTGTCTCTGGCATTCAGCTACGATTACTCTTCCAGTCATTGGCAGTTGAGGAGCTGTTTCTGACCAAGTGGACAGGGGGCGCAGGGGGCACAGGAGCCAGCCAGATGGAGGTCAGTGACAGTCCTAGGCTGAGGGAAGCGGACTTGGAGGACATAGCTTTAGGGACTTCCTCAGAGACTCCCCACCTCACATCCCACAATGAAATTGACTCCCCCAGACACAGGCAGACTGGCAAACGACATGGGCTTCTCTGTCTACTCCCACCCCTGCGCCCGCTGTGGGTGCCTACCCCTACGAAACCCACCACATGGAAACACAGAGGAATCGCCTTCCATGCAGGCTGGCTCTGAAGGGAGAGAAGGCCTGTGCTGACCACATCCATCCAGTTCCTCCTCCCAAACTCCTGATTGGAGGAGTCCACCCCAGCAAGGAAGATTAGGAGGAACGTGCTCGTATTAACACTGTAGGTGCTCAAGAATTGTGACTTTCTCTCCCTCACTTTTTCCTTTCTCATAAAGGGCATTGCTTCAGGGCTGTGGCTGTGAAGAAGGTGACCCAGCTGTCTCAGGATCAAAGCCGGTTTTTAATCATGATGCCATTGCCAGTTCCCAGTGCCACATTGTGGTTACAAATGGAATAATAGCTCTCTCTCTCTTTTACCCTGGACTAGGGCTTGGTCATTGAGCACCTGGGACGGAGACCCCTCCTCATTGGTGACTTTGGGCTAATGGCACTCTTCTTTGGGACCCTCACCATCATGCTGACCCTGAAGGTGAGATGATGTGCTTGTCACATTTGAGGAAGATAAGCATGGAGCTGGCTTCTGGCTTCATCATTTTGGGGCCTTTGATTTGTGGGTTCATACTTCTACCAGCAGTGCTTGTGATAAAGCTCTCCCTGGGGGCAGCTCATCTCTGGAGCTGCTCAGGGTCTCAGTGAAGAGGGTTTGGTGAGGGGTCCTTGGACTGGAACATGAGAGACCTGACTTCTGGTCCTGTCACTTCCGCTGACGAGTTGTGTGATCTTGGGCAAGACACTTTCCCTCTCTGAGCCTCAGTTCACCCATCTCCGGAATAGAAGAGCTTGCACTAGACAACCCTAAGATGCCGCTTCCAGCTGTCACCGCCCAGCATGAATGCCAGGTGCTGCATATCAGCCACTTCCCCAGTGGTCACAATTTTATAGACAGTGGCTCTGGAGCCAGACAGCCTGTGTGGATCTCGGCTTTTCCTTACTGGTAATGAAACTTTAGCAAGTCAGCTCCTCTCCAGGCCTCATCTCTAAAATGGAACAGTCAGTTGTCCCTTCGTCCAGGGCTGTTGTGGGATGAAATGAGAAAATGCACGGAAAGCACTTGGAACAAGCACTCAGTGGACGTCCATGTAGGTGGAGGGGTGACGAAGGACTTCATCCTTACAACATCGGTATTTTTTTCTTTTATGGAGATAAAGAAACTGAGGGATAAATATAAATAAAAAAGCTTCCCAAGGTTGCACCACCAGAAGGTGGCAAGCTGGGATTAGATCCCCAGATGTTGGGCTTCTGTACCCTGCATGGCTCAGGGCAGCCTGCATTAATTGAACACTGCCTCAGTGTCTCCAACTCATCTTGGTGCCACGGGAAGCATGAAGCAAGGTTGCAGCAATTGATCAATCTTTGCATTTTTCAAAAATGCATCTGGAAATTGATAGGTGCACATTTTGATCACCTGTCAAATGTCTTAGTGGCCCAAATGTTTCTAGAAAAAGGCACTGTTAGCATGGTGGTGTCTGATGGGTGCCCTTCGAAGAGGTGGGGCTGGCGAGCACGCTGACTGGCAGGAGGTGGAAGCATTGCCTTCAAGGACAATTTACTAGCAGGTGCAGTTCCTTCCTGACAGCCAGGCCCAAGCTGTCCCGAGCCCGGGCATCTTTACAGTCCTCTGAAGTTCTCAGGAAGCTAGTTGGGTGATGTTCTGGGCCATTGTCTTTCTGAAACTTGTGTCAGAAGTTTAAAAGGAAGGCCTGAAGCCCACGAACCCCATCTAAGCCTCACTTCACAAGGTCGCAGAGCTGTTCCTGGCTTGGCCACCTTTGTCTCCCCCAGTGCCCCACACCCTGCCCCCGGCAGCTCCTCAAGGGGCCTGGCAGTTTCCTCTCCTAGGGCTCTTCTGTGCTTGGCTAGCTTCTCCTTGCTTTCTGGACTCAGGAAGCCTTGGACACTCCTGGACACCTCTTCCTGCAGGAAGCCTCCCCTTGCTTCCAAGTCTGGGTGAGGTGCCCTCTCCTGAGTTCCCATAAGCCCCAAGGGGGAACCCTGTGAGATCACTTATCACGGACCATTGACTTTCACTGTTGATGCATCTCTCTCCCAATAGACAGTGAGTGAGTTGTGTAGGGCCATGCCTGAACCATATCTGCATTTCCACCTCCCATCCCAGTGCATGGCACTCAGGGGCAGCTGAGATCAATCAGTTGAATGAGTGAGTGAGTGACTTGGTACAGATTCTCATACAGCTTACGAAAGTCCACGAAGCTCCTCTCAACCCTTAGAGCTAATGGATTTGGACACAGAACAAGGGGAAGTAAGGAGTTCCCCATTCCTCTGCCCTCTGTACCCGTCGTCCTCTACTCCAGACTATTTGCAGTTCACCCCTGCACTGTGCCCTCTCAGGCTTCTGTGCCCTTGTGTATGCTGAACCCCCTCCTGGAACCTCTTTCCTTTCCTTTCCCACTGGGCTGACTCTGGCTCAACCTACAGAGGTGAGTGCAGGCTCTTACCTTCCCTTCAAGTCAGGTGGCCTCTCCTGGGGCAGCCCTGGCACCCCCACACACTCAGAACCAGTGGCACTGTGTTCTATGCTCAGCCGTCCAGTCTGCTAGAGCAGGAGCAATCCCAAAACATCCTTTTGCAACCAGCACCAAGCCGCCCAACCCCCAGATGAGTGACAGCTTCTCCAGACACATTCCGTGAAATGAATTAACTCATCTCACACTTTGCAAGACGGCAGGGGTACAAATACGGTTCTTTATATAATAATACCAGAACTAAGGTAACTTTTTAAAAACAAAATATAGACGTCTTTAAAATGTATATGAGGAAATATATATATATGTGTATATATATACATACATACACACACACTTTAAGTTCTGGGGTACATGTGCAGAACATGCAGGTTTGTTACACAGGTATACATGTGCCATGGTGGTTTGCTACACCCATCAACCCATCATCTACATTAGGTATTTCTCCTAATGCTATCCCTGTCCCAGTCCCTGACCCCCCAACAGGCCCCGGTGTGTGATGTTCCCCTCCCTGTGTCCGTGTATCCTCATTGTTCAGCTCCTACTTATGAGCGAGACATGCAGTGTTTGGTTTTCTGTTCTTGTGTCAGTTTGCTGAAAATGATGAACTTTTATAAATGTGATAAAGCTGTGAAAATTGCTCATATTGCCTGCTGCCAACTAAACACTCAATCAATGTGAGTTATTGATTTATTTACCACTTCCTGTATGCCAGGACTATGTCAAACTCATCACAGGCTTCATCTGATTTCATCATGGCTATAAAATAAGCAGATGGAATGACTGAAGGGTTGTCATTGTTCCCATGTTATAGATGCTGAAGCTGGGGCTTGGGGACATCCAGTGACCTGTCCAAGGTCGCACAGATGGGTGGAGGAGGAGCTGGTGTGGGAACTCGGGTCCTCTGGACACACCATCACCTCCTCACCTGACCACTCCCTGTTCTCTCCCAGGACCGTGCCCCCTGGGTCCCCTACCTGAGTATCGTGGACATTCTGGCCATCATTGCCTCTTTCTGCAGTGGGCCAGGTAAGGCGCCCCTCCCTCCTCACTGCCCCCCCCAGGGGCTCATGGCATCACCAAGCTGGGGAGCTCTCCTCATACAGATGGGGTACCTAGAGCCCAGAGGAAGCAAAGCCTGACTGGGGATGTGTGTCTGCTGCCTTCCTTTTGGCCCGATTGAAATGTAGCCGACTGTCTGCAGTCTACCCCACAGAAGGTGAAAACGGGCTGACCTGAAGATGAGTGGGAGATAATATCCCACCGCACAGCAAGAGCAGTTCACACGCGGGAGGGCTTGGAGCCAGAGGCGACACTGGTTTGTGATGAATCAAAGACAACCAAGTCACACAGTCTGTGCCTAAGCAGTTACGGTCTAGGGTGAAAGATGTGGCAATAATCATGGCCATGTCTAAGACATATTAATCATTGATTTTGTGTTATACTTGGCTAAGAACTTGACCTGTGTAAGCTCACTTAAGGCTGAGGACAGTTCCAAAGAAGACAGAGATGGAAGGTGACTTGCATGAGTGAGTAGGTGGAGTGGCCTGACTGCCAGGCCCAGGCCCCCACCAACAGCTTACATGGTACCTGCGTGAGTGTGCAACTGGAGTATCCCAGTCTCCGTTTACCCAGGACTCATTTCTAGCCCTGCTGTTTCCTAGCCATGGGTCAGTAGGAGAGACTTCTCTTTGTTAGCCTCAGTTTCCCCATCTGTACAATGACAAGGATGCAATGCGACTGAGGATCCTACCATTCCCTGGCTCTGTGTCCATGTCCAGCAGGGACCTCCAGCAGAGGCCAAGGTCAGACTGAGAAGGGGGGCTTCTTGGTCTTTTCGTTTCTTTCTAGTTGGCAAAGCAGCTTGGCTGAGGATGAATTAAAAGCATGTTGATTTTTGTGGTTGCAGCCATTCCTGCTTCAGGTATGAACTCAATGCAGAGGTCAAGAACAATCTTCGGTCTTTGTCTCCTAAATTCGAAGACCCCTAAATCTTAGCACTTGGTGTTGAAATGAAGTCTGTGCTGACATATGCAGATGTTCACAATTAACTGAGGCAGAACACGACATGGAAATGACTTCAGAGCTGGAGGGAGGTCAGCTGGCAGACGAGGAAACCTTCCAGGGCCTAAGACGAATTAGAATTAAGTCATCCCAAGTTTGGAAAGACCGTAAAGATTTTCTAGGTCAGTCATTTATCAGAACTTAAGTCCTAGTCATGGTTTCCCTGCCAGGAATTCCTTCAGCCATGGCTTGATTACATCTATTGACAGGGAACTCACCACCTCACAAAACAGGCAATTCTACGTCCACAGGTCAGATTTGGTCCTGGCCCATTTTGTATGACCCACCAGCCAAGAATGGCTTTTGCATTTTAAAAGGGGGAAAGAAAGAATGCATGCCAGAGACCACATGTGGCCTGACAAGCTTCATATATTTTCTTTCTAACTATTTTAAACATTTGTCAACCCCTGCTATAGTTCCTTAGCTCTGAAATTTGGAACTGGGAGAGTGGGCTAGCTTGTGAGGTAGGGAAGGAGGAATTTCCAGGCAGTGAGAGCAGCCACTGCCAGAGCATAGAAAGAAGTTCATGTCAAAGGAACCTTAAATAAACCACCAGGGCCAGAGCAGTGGTGCTCAAACATTGCTCAGTCACCAGGGCTTTTAAAGCCCTGGTTTTCAGGCTGCACTGAAGGGCAACCAGCCCATAATCTTGGAGGGATAGGGCTCAAGCTTGGCATTTTCTAGCGCTGCATGATTCCAAGGTGCAGCCAAGTTCAAGAACCACTGGGCTAGAGCAGTTTTTAAACCCCGGCTGAATATATTACCATCACCTGGTGACTTAGGGGAAAAAAAAAAAAAACAGAGCAAACACGGATATTCAGGCCTCATCCGATGATAGCTGTGTGCCCATCAAGAACCGCTGCCCAGAGTGCAGGGTGAGACACAGAGGAGGAGTCCGGAGATAAGCTAGAGGCAGATCTCAGAGCGTCTTAGATGTTGCACTAGGGATTTGCAGTTTTGTGGAACTCCCTAGAGGTCTGTTGGGGAATCTGTGTGCATGAATGCCACAGGGCAGACCTGCAGCGAGAAGAAACTGGAGGCAGAGACACCCGCCAGGGGCCTGGAGCCGTCAGCCCAGGACAGTTATCCGGGACAGTGCCACCCCTGCGAAGGGTCCCATGGGCGTTGCCACTATGATAAGCGCAGGTCATGAGGGCAAGAAAGCTGTGCGTTTCTCGGTGTGATTTAGTGCTTCTCGAGTTTTCTTTTTTCCATAACAGCTGTTTTCCCAAAAGAAACAGTAAATGTCAGCATTGTATCTGGTGAAAAGTTGACCTTCTTCCCCACCCATTCACACAAATAAGCCAGATTGGACTCATCCACAAATCTGCCTGAAGTTCCTTGCTAACCAAAACCACAAAGCTTAGCCTTCTCTGTTTTTTTTTTTTTTTTTCTTTTTTTGTTTCCCCCAAGCCTTTTCGCAATGATCCTGATTCTGTTCCAATTGTTTGCAACTGTGGCTTTCTTTTGACTGTAGAACATGCTGCATTTCCAGGGCTTTAAATGCTGGGCTCCCCATCAGTGTCTATGAGACTTCCTGGAGGGAAGGCGGCCTGTGCCTCCCAATCACAGATCACCTGTCAGCCCCTGCCCTCCGCTTCCCCAGTCCACCTTCAACCCCCTGTGTTGACCCAGCATCTGCGCCTCGCTGACTAGCAATGACTTTAGCCACAAGATTGACCGGGGTTTAGAAGCTTCATTTAAACTCACATTGATAGTGTACAGTTTAAAGCCTCAGGGAACTTACCTGTCTAAGGAAAGCTGCCACTTAGACTGTGAGATCATCTTGCATCTTCCTAAGTGGACAGGGAAGAGCGAGTCCCCAGAGGAGCCACCCCGGGAAAATGTGGCAGGAAGACGCTCAGAGCTGAATGGCGGAGAGACTCACTGGCCTGCTCTCCCATGATTAAAGAAGAGGGATGGATCTCCCAGAAGGGGGCCAGGAGGCCGCCTGAGGCAGCTTCTGTGAGGAACAGGTCGATGTAAGAAGACTTGGCAAGGAGTTGAAATTAAGTGAAAGAAAAGAAAGAAAACAAGAGAGGCAGTTTCCTGCTGCATATTTTATTTGTGTGCATAACTCCAAGGCAGTGGCAGGGAAGTCTAACAAATGAGGCAAAAGAAAAGAGCTTCACCTTTTGAGAAAAGATCATTGCCAAAATGTGTCAATTCCAGTTTTAAAAATAATATGATGCCCTGACTCTGTGCCTGGCACCAAGTTAAGTCCTCTGTGGGGAGTTTGTGTTTCAGTGGGGTGGACAGATGCAAACAAGATGGAGCGGTAAGGCCATTGCCATTATCAAGGTGCGAATTAAGGTCCGAGCACCTCAGAGGACGGAGCGGTCCTGGTGGAAATGCCTTTCTCAGTGCATACCTTGCTTGGAAAAAGGACCCCTCTGTTTATCACATTGATTTCAACTGGAAAGACTGCAGGAGCGTACTAGCATTTGAGGGGACCTACGTGGTCGGCTCTGCCTGCCCTGCCTGCCCTCCCTCTCTATCCCACATTCTCCCTGCGCTGCAGCCATCTGGAGCCACAGGCAGCTGCCCCCCGCCCCCCACACACACTTCATGGTCCCAGCCTTTACATGTGCTATTTGCCCACTTGCAACAACCACTCTTATTCATCTATTTGAGGTGTGGCTTCTCATCTTCAAAAAGTCAGCTCATACTGCATCTTGAGGCTTTCTTAGAAACAGACAGACCCTCTGGGCTCCCACAGCCCCCTGGATTAACTCCTGGTGGTTCCCCCCACCCCTATTACAATGGCCATTGTTGGTCAGTCCCCCTAACATCAGGGACTGCTTCAAAGACAAGAACCTTGTTTCTATCCCCTGTATCCAAACACACAGCCTGACTAGGGGTCAGCAGTCAATAAATGCTTGTATTTTTCATGAATTCTTTCAAAACATACTCACTGAGTTCCTCCTACTGTGGTGTGTGGTGTTTTCTACCACCACAGCTCACACCAAATGTGTGTGTGTATTCTGACACCAAATACATGTCATTTTTCCACACCACCTCTCCAATTTGTCTCCACCAACAACTGGGTGTCCAACAATTGAACTCAATTCTGACACTGCCTGCCCAGAGCGAGCACAGAGCCTACAAGTTAAAGAGTTCAGTCCCACGGGACTTTCCTCACTTCAGACACCAGCCAAAAATAGAGTCCCAGGGAGCCGGCACTTCTGCCCCGATGACTATAGATTCAGGGATTCCCAAGGCTACCCTCAGGTTTGATAATTTGCTAGCATGACTCCCAGAACTCAGGAAAGTGCCCTACTTAAAATTACTGCTTTATTACAGAGGCTACAGCTCAGAAACAGCCAAGTGGAAGAGAGGCATAGAGAAGGTATGGGGGTGTGTCAGGGGGCATAGAGCTTTCATGCCCTCTCTGGATACACCAGCCTCCTAGCACTTCAGTGTGTTTACCAACTGGGAAACTCCCCAACCCTGTCATTTAGAGGTTTTTATGGAGGCTCCATTATGTAGGCATGATTGATTCCATTATTGGCCATTGGTGATTGAACTCAGCCTGCAGCCCCTCTGCCTTCCTTGGAGGCTGGAAGATGGAGCTGAAGGTTCCAGCCCTCCAAACATGGCCACTGCTGCCTTGAAACCATCTAATGGCCCACCTGAGTCACCACATCAGGGCTTCATTATAAATTACAAAAGCCACTCTTGTTATTCCAGAAATCCCAAGGCTTTTAAGAAATCTGGGCCAAAAACTAGGGACAAAAATCAAATATATATATTGCAATTTTGTGTGTGTGTGTGTGTGTATGTGTGTGTGTTTGTGTGTTATGCCACAGTGCCAGCCCTGGGCTGGGAGCTGGAGATAAAAGTATGAACAAGACAGTGTCTCTATCCCCTATCCCCACAGAGGAAGAGGAGAGGGACAGAAACCGGGTGAGAATGACCACTTAGACATTCTATAGGAGGAAGGGGGCTGGCGTTCTCAACTGCATTGGCTGCTGGCCCCGACTGACCCCAGGACAAAACCCTCCTGCAGACAACGTTGATCATCCCAGCCAGGCTCTTAGGATTGCACACAGCAGGTGTGCCCCAATGGGAGCCTGGTGAGATCCAGAGCGGGTAAAGGCTGTGTCCAGCAGACCCAGGAGAAGAGTCTGGGGCAGGAAGATGGGAGGAGCATCAGATAACATAAAGAGTCAAAGCCACGCACTTGCGCGACATTGTCTCAATGCCAGGCCTGCACCTGCGACGTCTGAAAAGAAGGAACCATGAAGCATCCTGGTCCTGTCCTACAAGTGGAAGGGCTCAGTCCTTTAACTCCTCCGGTGCTGGAGGAGCCCACAAAAGAGACAGACCTGGGAATGAATAATGATTGCTTACTGGATTTACAGGAGGCAGGAGAGGGAAAAAAGTAGGACACAATTTGTGTGTCAAATTCCATTGTTCATACGTGATCCCTTTCAATTCTCTCATGCCTGCAAGGTTGAATCCATGATCCCAAAAGTGGCAAGGTGGAGTCCAGACTCAAGCCTAGCTAGGTCTGCCTCTGAATCTCATGCCAGGGGGGCCGGCACTACCCCAAGTGGGGAGGGCTCTGTGCACCAGCCTGCACTGCCCCGAGAGGGAGCTCAGCCAGCAGACAGCAAGGTCTCCCTGCCTGGCATGGGGTGCTTAGGCAGCTACAGGCACATTCTTACTTGTTGAATGAATAAACAAGTGAATGAAGAAATACTAAATGAAAGAAAAATCCCTATCCATGGCCTTGGCCTCGCCCCAATTACCTTAAGTATCCCAGACCTTTAGGGGGAGTCAAATCAGATGACTCCTTTCCCCCTCAGAGGTTAGGGAATTGTGTGCAAAGCAGAATGACAAATGACGTTCTAACCCTCCTGACCAAGCAGAAAGTGTTGGATAGAAGAAATAAACATATACACATTAAAATAACTACAGCTATAAGTTAAGAGACATAACGACACTAAACTGGTATATAGTCATAATTTTTGAAAAATTGTTTAGTGAAAATCAGATGGAAAGTCTCACAAATCTAGACTTAAAACTAAATAGTAGCCGTTGCTCAGGACACATCAATGTCTCTAAAATGAATGTATTCAGAAGGTGAGAACTAACCCCAGCCTTGGTGCTAGTCCCTGTCCAGAAACAAAGACCCAGATGCCATGCCAGTACCGCACAGGCTTTCAGGGAAAGGACTTAAAAGATGAACTATCTGAAACTACCCTGTGAACTCCAAACCATTATAGAAATGTGGAATTCCATCCAGCTCCAGCAGGCATCAGGGAATCAGGAGCTACGGTCAGGAGGGTTTGGTTTGTTTGTTTGCAGGTTTGTTTGTTTGTTTTAGAGACAGGGTCTCACTCTGTCACCCAGGCTGAAGTGCAATGGTGTGATCATGACTTACTGCAGCCTCCACCCCCTGGACTCAGGCTATCCTCCCACCTCAGCCTCCTGAGCAACTGGGACAAGTGCATGCCAGCATACCTGGCTAACTTTTTAATTTTTTTGTGGAGATAGAGCCTTGCTATGTTTCTCAAGCCGGTCTGGAACTCCTGGGCTCAAGTTATCCTCCCACCTTGGCCTCCCAAAGTGGTGAGATTACAGGCATGGACTGCCAGGATTTTAAAAGCAGTGCGTGAATGGACTATTTATAGTCCTGTGGGCAGGGATAGGGAACCAGAGAGAGACGGAGGCCTTCCGGGATGAACAACAGTGGGAAGCTGCCACCACTTCAGGGGTAAACTAATTTTTGTTAAATTTCTCCATAACAAAAGGATAGAAACACTAAGAAGTAAGATTTCATCAGGTAGGGCTAAGCTTTTGCAGCTCTGCAAACCGTTGTGATATTTAAGATTTCTTGCCACCTCCCAAGGACCAGTTCTCACCCCTGTCGACAATGCATGGCAGAGATTCATTTCCGCTTTTATCTAAAACTATTTTGAGATTCTGAGAACCAAACAGGCAAATTCAACAATGTGATGTGCTCCTGCCTGTGGCTTGGTTGGGCGCCCCATGTCAGACCCCACACTCTGATGTCCTTTTACAGGGCAATGCCCAGTGCCAATGGAGGTTAAGTCAGTAACATTGTAGTTAGTCCTTCAGCCCTGGGAGCACAAAGAGGAATAAGAAGGGTCCCAGCCAGGAGCTTGGAGTTCAGTTTCCAAGTAAAGAAGAGGAAGAGGTAGTCATTGGCTCTGTCACTGGGGTAAAAGGGGAGGTGGATAGAGGAAGATGAGACTCAGAGAGGTTAAGAGCTTTACCTGGATCACACAGCAGTGAACCAGAATTCCACTTCCTATCAGTTTGACTCCAGAGCCTGAGTCCTTAAGGTCTACAATAGGCAACTAAGCTAAAGGCGGGTCCCGGGCACTAAGGGAGCACAGAGGACGTGTGTGTCTGGGTGAATGGACATCACGTTACCTAGAGGAGGTACAACTTAGACTGATTTCTAAATATTGAGTCAGAGCAAGCACAGCCACCAAGTATGGGTTCTCAGGGTGTACACTACACAAAAAGGCATTTCTAAAGACACAGCATCCCATCTTAGGCAGACACTAAACTATGGCCATTTCTAAAGACACAGCATCCCATCTTAGGCAGACACTAACCTATGAGAACATGGGTGCCAATGTGGGGATGTGAGGTCTCCCAGCCAGGTTCTGACACAACAGGGCTGCACCATCTCCTACATCAACCCACAAGCAAAACAGTCATGCACACAGCTGGGAATACACAACATCCGCACATACTGATTCACACACATGCACACACACACGTGCACTCCGTTCTCCAGATAGCCTCTGAGCTTCCTCTCTAGCCCACTCTCAGAGACCTGATTCTCATCCTCTGCACGGTTCCAAAACTGGCATGGGTGCTCCACTTTGTTGGAAGGGCACAGAGCCTAGGTATACACTGGCTCATGGGTGGGGAAAGCAGACAGCTGTGGGGGCACACATGTGCATCCGCAGGGCTGCTGCCATCAGAGAGGGCATCTGAAGAACTTCCCTGGCAAGGCTGGACCAGGCCACAGGATATAAACACTAAGAAGTAATCATTCTGATTACAACACTGATCATTCTGTTTATTCAGTAATGCACTAACTTGTAAAATATTTTCTTTGAGAAAGCGGCACTTTTTTTTAAACAGCAAAAGTGCCATTTGGGCTAGAAGTGGCCCTGGAGGTGGCCAGTTAAAGGGAAAAGGAGGAACATCTGAGTAGAGGGCAGACATCAGAGAGGGGATGTGCTAATGGAAGCCTAGGACACATGTATAACTGGAGAGATACTCTGGAGTAAAGGGACCTCAGGGGACATCAGGATGCAGGGGAAGCGGTGGCCAGATTGTCGTGGGCCTCACAGGCTGAAATCATTAGACTTTGTCCTTGTGGGAGTGGGCTGCCACCAAAGAGTTTTGAGCTGGGACATGGCATTATCAGACGGGTGTTTTAAAAGTCTGCAGAGGAGGGAATAAACCAGAGGTAAAATGTGGAATATGGGAGGGGCTTGGGAAGAGTGAATTCAGGAAGATCATTAAGGAATTTCTGTCAGTTAGTTTTCACTGTGTAAACAATAGCCCCCAAGCCTCATGGGTTAAACACCAGTTATTGCTCCCAAGACTGAGTCAATGTGGCAGTTTTGCTCTTCTGGCCCAGGCTTTGTTGATTTCTGCTGGATTATTTCCTCCTATCTACATCCAGCTGGCAGGTCATCTGGGCACCAGCTAGTCCAAGGTGGCCTCATTAATCGGTCTGGCACTGAAAAGGGTGACTTGACCACATGTCCATCACTATCCCACAGACGAGACCAGGTTTGTTTATATGATGGTAGCAAGGTTGCAAGAGAAGAAGGGGAAGTGTGCAAAACTGCTGGAGGCCTGGGCTTGGAACTCCACACTATTTCTGCTACATTCTCTCAGCCAAAGCGAGTCACAAAGCCAGCCCAGAATCAAGGGATGGAGAAAGACTTTACCTCCCAGGGGAGCGGCTGCAAAAAACCAGCTATTCTACAATTGCCCAGAGGCAGTCACTGTAGAATAGGCAAGAGATGACAATTAGGGCTTTCCTTCACTTACCCCACTCCACAAATAATCACTGAGTGCCTACTAGAAAGTGGGCCTCCTTCTAGGCCTGGAGATGCAATGGTAGAGCAAACAGACAAACACGTACACACACGCACGCACAGAGTCTCTGCCCTTGGGGATCTGACCTTCAATAACAGTGGTGGGTCAGGGGCCCCACTGGGAATATATGGTACAGTCAAACTGGGATATTCTGAGGAATGTTCAAAAAGGACACAAATTGCTGTGGTGCAGGAGGGCTATAGGGGAATGCCGAAGACCTTGACCGTTCTGGCAGTCTCGACGTATTATGGTCATTTCCAAAGTTCCACCCCTCCAGCCATTAGCTGTGAAGAAAACAAAGCAACTTAACGAAAGTTAATTCATCAAAAGTCAATGCACTGAGTGGTCACATTGCTGAAAGTCAAATCATAGAGAAACACAATTTGCTGGGTTTACCTTATCTCTTTTAACTATTTATGAAGAACGTATATTTTTGTGCATAGAATAGAATGATTCTAACAACTTTGATCCGTTTCTAAGTTCTTCATCATGTCTGCATAGTGAATTCTGTAGAATGCTTTTTGTTGTTGTTGTTCCCTCTGCTTCAGTTCCCTGTTGTTGTAGCTGGAGGTTAGTAAACAGAGAGAAGCCTCAGTCAAGTGGCATAGAATATACTTTTATCCACAATAAGAATATATATATATATATATCTTTCCCTTTCCAAATTCATTTTGTTCCAGAAATTTATACATACAACAGAAAATAGGATTTGGATAGCAAGCAATATATCAACACATTTATCTAATTTATTCATTCCTCTGTTTGGAAAACAAGAGTCTGGATAGCAAAGGTTCAGATAGTGAGAGGGATACCTGCACATTCACTGATCGGGTTTCTTTTGTTAACATATTTTTATTCAAAAATGCATTTACCAGTCTTTGCTCTTTGATGAATTAACCTTGAGCTGACAGTGTGACTTTCATTTGTGGCATTTCTGAGTCCTCATTCCTGGACAGGACACAGAGGTACCACACCCCACTGCAGCCTGCCCCAACTCACAGAGAGGTTGTAGAGCTGCTGCCATCAGGGAGGGCATCTGGAGAACTTCCCTGGCAAGGCTGGACCAGGTCACAGGGTGTGATCATTCTGTTTATTCAGTAATGCACTAACTTGTACAATATTTTATTTGAGAAGGGGGCATTTTTTTTTTAATAGCAAAAGTGCCATTTGGGCTAGAAGTGGCCTTGGAGGTGGCCAGCTAAAGGGAAAAGGAGGAATGTCTGAGTAGAGGGCAGAGATGGTCTGAGATGCTCTTGGAATCTTGCTGTGACCTTTTCCAAAATCTACAGTAACTTGGGCAAGTCCCTGTCCCTCTCTGGCCTCAGTTTCCCCATCAGTGAAATGAGGGGTTGAACCAGATTAAGGGCTAACTACATGGCTGCACTTCAGAACCCCCTTCCCTAGGTGAACATCCCCCACCCGGGGGCCTGGATGAGGAGGGACCTCATCCAGGTTCTGCTGAGGAGGCCCAGGGACAGCATTTCCACATATTTCCTGAATGATTCCCCAGCAACCAAAGGCTCCAGAATTGGTGGCCAGATCTACCAACCCTGTGGCTGTGCAATCCACCTCATTCAATCCCCATGGCAGCCCAGGAGACAGACCATCTCATTCCCACTTCGCACATGAAGGGCTGAGTCTCTGAGAGATCATAACTCATAGGTTTTACAGGGCAGGTGCCCCCGAAGTCAGAGGGGAGGCAGTGTTTGTGCTCTTAGCTACTGTAGTGGACTGAGTAGTGTCCCCCAAAGATTCATGTTCTCTCAGAACTTCACAATGTGACCTTGGTTGGAAATAAGGTCTTTGCAGATGTACTCAGTTAAGGATCGCAAAGTGAAACCATCAGGATTTAGGGTGGGCCCTAAATTCAGTGACTGGTGTCTGTATAAGACAAGGAGAGGACACAGGGAGGAGAAGGGCATGTGAAGGTGGAGGCAGAGATTGGAGTGAGTGGTGCATCTAGAATCGAAGGAACACCAAGGATTGCCGGCAGCAGCAGCCAGGAGAGAGGCGTGGATGGTTTCTTCCTCAGAGTCTGCAGAGGGAACCTACTCTGCCTACACCTGGATTCTAGACTTCTGCCTCCAGAACAATGACAGAATAAATTTCTGTTCTCTTAAGTCCCCAAGTTTGTGGTGATTTGTGACAGCAGCCCTAGAAAATGAATATAGCCACTAAGTTGGCAGGAAAGTATTTCCTAACCCCCCACGCAGCTGTGGATGTACCAGGGCTTTGGAAGTTAGCGATCTCCACCATTCGACGCTTCATGTCAAACAATGGTGGGTGGGCAAGCTGCCTGCCAAGGTTATGGTGCACTTTCTGCTTTTTCAAGAACACCAGGGAACTTTTAAAATTAATAATATTATCTGCTGGGCGCGGTGGCTCAAGCCTGTAATCCCAGCACTTTGGGAGGCCGAGGCAGGTGGATCACGAGGTCAGGAGATCGAGACCATCCTGGCTAACACGGTGAAACCCCATCTCTACTAAGAAAATACAAAAAACTAGCCGGGCGTGGTGATGAACACCTGTAGTCCCAGCTACTCGGGAGGCTGAGGCAGGAGAATGGTGTAAATCTGGGAGGCGGAGCTTGCAGTGAGCTGAGATCCGGCCACTGCACTCCAGCCTGGGCTACAGAGCGAGACTCTGTCTCACAAAAAAAAAAAAAAATTAATAATATTATCTTTCTAGCCAGGCACAGTGGCTTGCACCTGTAATCCTAATACTTTGGGAGGCCAAGACAGGAAGATCTCCTGAGTCCAGGACTTGAAGGTTGCAATGAGCTAAGATTACACCAATGTACTGCAACCTGGGTGACACAGCAAGACCCCACACACCTCCAAAAAATCTTCCTAAGTTAAGCACTTGGTCAGTGCTAGATACTTGGCCACACTCACCCTAATCCTTACAAAGTCTCCGCAAGGAGACCCTCCTCTCCCCATGAGGACACCACAGCTCCAGGGAGCCCTGCCTGGGCCACATCTCATGGCACATAGTGTAGGTGGCCCAGCCAGGATTTGAACGCATGTCTGCCCAACTCCGAAGTCTCCTTTTTCCAGTCGGTCTCCCTTGCATTTTCACATGTTCCGTTTTACTACTTATCACTTTCCCGCAGCCTATGGCAGAGTTAATTAGTGAGCTTATCACCTGAAACTTGAATGCGAAAACGTGGCAGTGTTCCTTACGATTTTTTGCCAAAACCCTCCAGAAAATCTCTCCCCTCAGAAGCAGTCCAAGCAAATGCTGTTCTGAGAAAGATTTTGAGTCCTTCAGAGTTTTGGTGCATACGCTGGGGTTTTCAACAGAAATGTAGAAAACCTCAAAAATTGGCTCTGGGGGCCCTGAAATCAGTGACACCTGCCAGGCTCGTAGGTCTTTCTCGTAGTTTCTGTCAGCAGCTGTCTTCCTCTTCACTGTCACTTGGGCAATCCCTGGGAATCCAGCAGAGGAATTTGTCACTTAATTATTCCTTGCAGCTGCTAAGATGGTGAGAACAGTCCTCTGTTGGGCTGTATCCATTTCCTGTGGCTGCTGTGACAAAGTTCCACAAATGACAGCAATGTGCTCTCCACAGTTCTGAGGCCAGAGGGCAGAGATAGGGGCTTCAGTAGGGATGCAGTGCCCCGCCAGAGGCTCTGAGGGGAGTCCCTTCCATGCACCTCTCCTGGCCTCTGGCAGCTGCCAGTGCTCCTTGGCTTGTGGCTGCATCACTCCAGTCTCTGCCTCCACCATCACAGGCCTTCCCCTATGTGTGCATCCCAAAACTCCCTCTTCCATGCTCTTACAAGGACATATGTGATTGCATTTAGGACCCACGCTCCTCCTCTCAACATCCGTAACCTAATCATATTTTTGCTGTTTGAGTGATATTTGCACACTCCAGGATGAGGACATGGATGTACATTTGTGGGGCCGCCACTCAGCCCACTGCACTGGACTAGAGATAAGCATCTGTTTTCTCATATGCTTTGGTAAACACTTTGGCCTCCTCTACCAAAAACAGTTCATTCAAGTTAGATCCTAGTTTACTGGACACCTTCTTACTGTCTGCCAGTCACTGTGCTAGGTCTAAGCTACAGAGATGAGCAGGGGACAGCCACCAGACCCTTGGGAGAAAGACTGGTGTCAAATCAAATAAGAGTGATAACTGATGTATTGCAAGCCATCCCATCTGCCTGGTGTGTCAGATAAGAGTCCCAGAGCAGGAAATGGTTGGCTGTGGTCTAGCAAGGTGAGCAGGGAGGAGTTCCCTGGGCAAATGTGAGGAGGGGGCATTGTCAGAGGAAGGAGGAGCCTAGGAGCCCAGGGCCAGAGGCAGGAGGCTGACCATGTGCCTGGAAATGGGAACCAGCAGCCGGTGAAAGTGCAAAGGTAGGCAGAAGTTAGAACACAGAAGGCCTTAATGAGTAGACCTGCTTTGAAGCCAGTGGGAAGCTACTGTTGGGTTTTAAGCAGGAGGCATGGACACCAGGTTTGCATGTGAGAGTTGATTCTAGAAGCTGGGTGGAGACAAAGGTTGATGCTGAGGCCTGAGGCTGGGGCCACTCCCCAGTTCCATCCATCTCTCAGCCTCAGTTTTCTCTGTGGAAAAGTCCAGATCCCAGCTTACACTGTTTCTCTCTTACGGATTAGTGTGAGAGTCAAATGAGATCATTATTGCCAATAAGCTCTGTGAATACACAGAATTTAGTTGACCATTTTCATTGACTTCGCTTTTGGGTTAAATAAACACTAAAATAAAAACCATCAGGAAGCCTGGCTGAGCAGGAATAACCTCTTTGATGAAGGAAAACATTCCCCTTTATATGTCAGCAACTTTGACCCCAGAGGGAATCAGAACTCATGCCTTTGGGGGGTGTTCCTGCAGACACAGAGTTGTTCTCCCCCTGGGAACCTCACCACTGCTCAAAATGTGATGCAAACATGAGCTGACTTAGTTATCTCAATGTTCAAACTTGAAAAAAAAATAAACATTCTGTTCCAAAATCTTCAGCGTTAGTCACAAAATTACTGAGGGGAGAAGTTCTGCTCTGGGCTTATGAAGCGCTCAGTTAATCCCACAGATATGGGGGTTCCTGGGGTGACAGGGGGGAGAGCTTTGAGCTGGCTGTCAGCTCCACAGACAATTGACTTCTCATATCCCCTACATATGAGCTCCTCAACAGGTGACGACTGGGGTACAGAGGACTCTAGGGACTTCCTTGTTTAGTTCATGCCATTTTATGAAGGTGCAGGTGCCCAATCGAAATAAATGGGTGGATAGCATTTCCCCATCAGGGTAGTAAACAATTCTGGGGAAGAAGCCCTGGGTAGCTGGATGCTTTGAAGTCAAGAGCTTTCCAGGCAGGCAGGAGTTGATGATTATCAGGTCACCTGGCTTCTAATTACATGATGGGCCACGTGCTCAAGGGAGTTTAAGGGAACAACTGCCTGCCCTGCCACAGTGGACTAGCAAAGGCACCAGGCTGCACTGCCAGGCAGCTCTGAGGTCAGAACACTCTTGAGCCGCTGCTCCGGGCATGGCCCCATCAGAGATGAGTGGTACTCTGGTTAGGGAAACAGACAGAACTTGACTACTGCCCACCAGAACAGACCACTTTCTCCAGCAGGAACATAGCAGAGGGCTTGGAGGACAACAGAGGAGCACATGGAACGATCCCAGGTCAGGTGAAAATCCACCACTTGGGGTTCTTTCAGCTCCAAGACTGACAGAGGGGAAAGACATGCCTATGGACAAGTCAGCATGAGCAGAATCGCTGAGGTGTGACTGCACAAGGCACGTTCTCAGAGGCCCGTAATTGAGTGTGTCTGGGCAGTGCATTCCAGGGCCTCGGGTGGGGGGGCACGCCTGTGAGTGGCATGCATGAATTCTCTCCACCAGTTCACAGAACGGGATCAGCATGCAGAGGCTTCATGTTTAGTCCCCTGCATAGGGGGACAGTCCATTGAATCTCAGGAATATTATTTCAACCCCTGCATCCTTTTAAGCAGTTGATCATTAGCCCATTTCTCTCCCAGGCAGTCAGACCTCTGTCCACGGTGTCCCCAGCTCTCAGCGGGTAGCGTGAGTCCCTCTCACCAGGCTTGGGTTGAGTGAGGCTCCCCTGCACTCCCCATGATGGGGCGAGGGAAAGGGACTTATGCTCAGCAATAGGTGCCCCTCTATCTCTACAGAAATCTTCCCTGCTTCCCCACTTTCTCTTCCATTCCTAATTAGGAATGTCATAATGATAATCATCATCATCATCTTCATCATCATCATCATTATCACCAATACTATTTATTGAGTACTTATCATGGGCCAAGCATGGAATTAAGTACTTTACCTGCATTATCTCCTTTAACAAGAAGCTCAAGAGTTAGTCGAGAAAGAAAGGGAGGCATTCCACTCCGGTCGCCTCAGCTGACGTGAGAAAGCCACATGGCTGCAGAGAGTGCGGGCTGGGTTGGGGGATGGAACCAGGCCTTGAAGGAAACACTGCTTCCACTTTCTTTGTTCTTTAGCAGCTTTAATTACCAAGCTCTTGTGGAAGCTGAGGGAATTGGCATTAACTCTGTTTTAATTTGTACTTTTGCAAATGAGATGTAGTTACATGACAATGATTCACTTCTGTGAGGTGTCAAAAATAAAGCGCTAGGATGGAAAAGGGCCCATTGCATTCACGCACGGCCCATTGTTTTTCTGTTAAACGGAGGAAAGCAAGATTCACGCTGGCAAAAAGTTCTTGAAGGACTACTCTTTGTCTCCCCATATTGGGAACAGTGTGACCAGCATTCAGGAGATTCTAGGCTCCAAAAGTGGATGCGTAAAGAACAAAAGATGATTCTCCCGGAGAGCCAACATGAATTGGGGAGGACTGTGAGCTGTGAGTCCACCCACCGTGCGTCGAATCCTCCATGCAACCAGTAGAGTGGTGCTGGCCTGTTCCCACCCTCGTGCATCAGTTTACCCACATGTAAAATGGGCGCTAGGTGCTGAGAGGAGACAACATACATGAAGCGAGTCAGATGCAGCCCACACGTGTGGATGTGGAGTACGTCCAAGGTGCTGGCTGCCACTGCCTTCCTCATGGCTCCTGCCTTAGGAGCACTCAAGGCAGCATTGTCCCTGTATCCATGGATGTGCCATTTTGCCTGGGATCCCAGGTCTCAGCCCCATCTTCCTTCCCCAGTTCTCAGGTTGTCGCTGACCTGAACATGAAGACTGAGTCGTTCTAGAAACAACAAGGAGGCATGTGTGACTGGAATGGCATCAGCAGGGTCAGAGTGAAGGAAAACCAAGTCAGAGAGCAGGAAGGAAGCAAACTCCATGGCCACAGAGCCTGGTCAGTTCAGCAGCTGGATTCCAAGTGCAATGGGAAACTCTTGGCGGGTGTGCATCAGAGGACAGCCGTCATCTCAATTCTATTTCAAATGATCACATGGGCTGTTGTGTGGATTAACATATTGGAGGACGTGTGCCCAAGGTGTTCTCAACAGAGGGGAGCTGCCCTGAGGCAGATATTTCAATAATAATAATAATAATGGTAAAATAATGATAATACAATAGTAATTAGCATCCATGTTCATATCCATCATTCTGTTGGATCAGTGCACCAATTTTACAGATGAGAAAGCTGGGGAATAAGTAACGGGCCCTGCATATTGCAGTTAGTATCAAAGCAAGGACTGGGGCCCTTTCCCCCATGCCACAAGTCCTTCCTTGCCATCCTGAATGGCTTGAGGGATGAAACCACTACCTGGAGGCAGAGGGGTCCTGGGTGAAGTGCTCGGCTATGCCTCACTTCTCTGTTTCACGTCCTTGCATCTGGGGGCCATATGCTTTGAAATGCTCTGTTTGCCAAAATGGCAAATCATGGGCCCCAGGGCCAGATTCCTGCAAACCAGTGTTACTACAGGGACCTTGGGCTGTCTCATCAATTCAATTGTGGCAAATCTTCAAAGACTGTCAAACAAAACCAGCTCCTGCCCATTCCCTTCCTTTATGTCCTGGAAAGAGTAGGAAACTCAGCCCTGCCATGTGGCCTCGAGGGAAAGGCATGAGCTTGAGTCAGACACAGGCTACACCTCCAGCCATGTGTGATGTCTTTGGAAGTCACCTAGCCTCCCTAAGCCTCCACCTTGAGAGCTATTGTGCAATATGAACTATTTAAAGACTGCTAAGCGATGTGTATGGTGCCTGGTACACAGAAGGCACTTAGTGAGTTTGAATTTCCTTCCTCACCTCCTTGCTTTTATTAAGGCAGATTTAAAGTATTCTGTAACAATATAAATTATAAATTCAGAGTTCTGGAAAGAAATGATAAATGGTCTCATACAAATTTGTTTTCTTCACAAACCCACCAAAATGATGAGCACGTTATAATTTAATGATACCGTTACGTGACTTACTAGAGAAAATTCTATGACAGGGTCTGTCTACATAAAGAGCAATACATCAACTCGACTTCTTGGAGGCATTCCTGGATGTGGGGTTAGTCAGAAGTTACATGGTGGATTTGCATTTAAAATAAAGTCACTCTTGTTCCCACATAGCCTCTGATGGAAATTCTCACCCCGCTGTGAAGTCTCATTCGTCAGGTCCAGCGAGCAGAAGACTGGTCAGTGGACATTCATTCTCTCACCCCTTAGGTGCTTCCCTTTACATGCCCAACTTCTTTTTTTTTTTTTTTTTTTTTTTTTTGAGACAGAGTCTCGCTTAGTCGCCCAGGCTGGAGTGCAGTGGCGCGATCTCGGCTCACTGCAAGCTCCGCCTCCCGGGTTCACGCCATTCTCCTGCCTCAGCCTCCCGAGTAGCTGGGACTACAGGCGCCCGCCACCTCGCCCGGCTAATTTTTTGCATTTTTAGTAGAGACGGGGTTTCACCGTGTTAGCCAGGATGGTCTCGATCTCCTGCCCTTGTGATCCGCCCGCCTCGGCCTCCCAAAGTGCTGGGATTACAGGCGTGAGCCACCGCGCCCGGCTTACATGCCCAACTTCTTTATTGAAACAAAATATGGATTAAAATATAAAACCAAGCTTGTCAGAATTATGCCTTAAGAGGACCTATGGGGAGGTTGTCTTAAAGAGGAAACTAATGCATGTGCTTTAATGCAGGATTTTCTGAACTACATGCTGATCATTCACAGTCATTTTTCCCCTTTTATATATTCTCAGTTCTACCCCAAATTAATTCATTCAGCAAAAGATTTTTGCTGGGCACTGTGGCTCCGATACATTGGGTGGCTGAAGCAGAAGGATTTCTTGAGCTCATGAGTTCAAGACCAGCCTAGGCAACATAGCAAGACCTCATCTCTACAAAAAATTTAAAAATTAGCCAGGCATGGTGGTGCATGCCTGTAGTCCCATCTACTTGGGAGGCTGAGATGGGAGGATGGTTTGAGCCCAGGAGGTTGAGGCTACAGTGAGCCATGTTCATGCCACTGCACTCCAGCCTGGGTGACAGAGTAAGGCCCTGTCTCAAAACAAAAAAAATTTTTGAACACATACTATGTACCAGGTACTGTACTCTGTACTGATGACACAGAAATAGAGTCAGAGACATTTCTCGGTCCCCGTCAGGCCCATAATCCAATTAAGAAGACATATACCATATACACTGATAACAGTAGGCCTCCCTGGGCGGGGCACATTCATTGTGCTTTATTGTCCAGTGCAATAGAGAGGAAGGAGCTGGAAAAACAAGGTTGATAGGCAAGAGCATTTGTTAAAAGTATTAATCAAGCACTTCTTGTGTTGATCCAGGCACAGGAGATACCCAGCGAATGACACAGGCCACTACAAGTGTATATTTATAGAACCATTACTGGTAAGCTAATAAATATTGAGGATTACTGACCAGTGCTAATAAGGAGTAAACAGGGTAAGGGGCTAGGGCGATGGGAGGAGAGGACTGCTTTTGTGATGTGTACAGGAAGGGCCCCCATGAGAAGCCAGCGCCACAGGCAGGACTTGGGTCTAAGAAGGAAGCCGCCCTGTGAGGATGCAGGGGAAGAATGTGCAAAGGTCCCGAGGCAGGCACTCACTTGGAAGGTTCAGGAAAGGCTGCAGTGTTGGTAGCATAGGGGATAAAAAATATTTTTTCTTCAACCATCGTAGGTCCTTAGTTGAAACAGACCCCTGTAACAAAAGACAGATTAACACAAGAAAAAAATACAGAAGCTTATTAACATGTATATTTCACATATACATGGGAGACACCCAGGGAATGAGTAGTGCTCAAAGAAGTGGCTTTAAATTCCTGCTTCGAGAAAAAATAATAAATGTTGAAAGAAGCAACAAGATAAAACAAAAGGACATTGAGTCTCTAGTGATGGCAACTTGGGGGAAAACAGGTAAGTAGCAGATCGAGGTGGGTTAGGGAAACTGGTTCATGTAGTTTCCTCTGGTGTAAGCTCCAGACCTATGAGGTCCAAAGTTGTCATCAGTGGTGGTACCCTTTGTTCTCCCTGGCAGAAGAGGGTGGGGGCAGAATATCTCTTGTCTTTGTAAATCTGTGTCCTGCTTTTAGGCAAATAGAGGGAAGGGCAGAGAGCTTTCCTGCATCTACTTCTTTTTAAATGCCTTTAGCTCAACAGTCCTTTGTGTTTTGAGGTGGAATATTCTGATGTTCCATGTTAGTAAAGGAAAGAGATGAAATTAGAGATGAAGTTGGAAGGATAGTAGGGGCCGGAGGATAGAAGATCTCATAACTCCATGGTAAGGAATTAGGAATTTTACTTTCAACACCATGGGAAGCCATTGGAGATTTGAAGCAGAGGAAGGATTTGATCAAAATGTGAAAGATGTGTCTGTGCTTTAATCATTAAGTCAACAAGTAGTTTTTAAGCACCTACGACATGCCTGGTTCCATACTAGACCCAGAGGATGCAAAGATGAGTAAGACTCTCCTGATGAGGACACAGCCAGATTCATTCATTCATTCACTCATTCACTTACCCATATTTATTGAGCCCAGAGGCCCCATATGCCAAGAGGAGCCCCTATACGGCAGATAATGTTGTAGAAACTGGAGCAGTGCATGGAACAAAGCAAACAAACAAAAATCCCTGCCCTCAAGGAATGGACATTCTGTTGAGGGAGGCTTATTGTAAACACATGAAAATATAATGTAATTATATGGTTTGGATTTGTGTCCCCACCAAATCTCATGTTGAATTGTAATCCCCAGTATTGGAGGTGGGGCATGGTGGGAGGTGATTGGATTATGGGGATGGATTTCTTGTGAATAGTTTAGCACCATCCCCTGCGTACTGTCCTTGTGATAGTGAGTTCTCATGAGATCCCATCATTTAAAAGTGTGTGGCACCTCCCCACCCTCTCTTTTGTTCCTGCTCCCACCCTGTGAGACACCTCACTTCTCCTTTGCCTTCCACCATGATTGGAAGATTCTTGAGGCCTCCCAGAAGCTGAGTAGATGCCAGCATCATGCTTCCTGTACAGCCTGTTGGAACCATGAGCCAATTAAACCTCTTTTTCTATATAAATTACCCAGTCTCAGGTATTTCTTTATAGCAATGGGAGAACAGACTAATACATGTAGCAATAAGTGCACTGAAGGGAAGTCATGCAAAATGAGGAGGAGAATGATGGAGAAGATGCTATCTTAGGGTAGCCAGGGAAGGCCTCTCCACAGAGTTGATCATGGAGCAGAGATGGGGAGACAAGAAGGAGACAGCCACGCGCACATCTGTGCATGAGCAATCCAGACGGAGGAGCAGCTGGTGCAAAGGCCCCATGTGTCATTCAGGATTCATGATCGCAGTTCCCAAGGTGCATGCACCAGCCTCAGGCTTCAGGGAGGACTTCCCGGGGCTGTGATATCTGATCAGGGACCTGGGAGACAATTGAGACTCAGATTGGGGCTCCATCAGAAAGCTGGACTCTTTCTTTCAAAAAGGAATGAGTTGCCCATCAATTGAGGTGTACAAGGGAGCCAGGCTGGCCTGGAGTCCAGCCCTATCTGGGAAAGGTGGGACCTGAAAGGGACAATGTCACTCCTAAAGGGATGAAATGAATGAGTATTGAAACCAAGTTCAAATTCAGTCCTGTCCTGGGGAAGGCAGGATTTCAGCTCCTCAGTGCTTATTCCTTCACCTGTTTGTTTACTGGGTCAGTCTTTAATTCATTTCTAAATACTACTGTTCATCTGTTCACACACCCATCCATTGATCTCCCCACCTTCATTCAACACCCTCATCAAGTACCTCATCTGTGCCAGGTCTGTCGCTTCACCACTCATGAATCCATAAGGATGACGGGTAGTGTCCTTCTGTGTGCAGAAGGCTGTGCCAGATGGCTGGGCAGGGGCTGTGGGAACACAGAGGGAGACCCCAACAGCCTCAAAGGCAGGGAAGAGGTGGTGATGTGCAGTGAATTGTAAAAGCTGAGTCGTTTTTCAGGCAGACGAGGAGGGAGGAGAAGGAGGAGGAAGGGCATTTCCCACAGAGGAGAACACCTGGTACTCCCCAGGGGGCAGAGAGAGAGCAGGTGCCATCCAGCAGGAGCTGCAGGTTGTCCTCACTCCCTCTGCTGTGAAAAGACGAATTTCTCCTGGCAGGAAGAAGCCAGGCTGTGGGAAGGGGCCCAGAATGAGCAACTGTCAGGGCTCAGCAGGAAGATTTTGGCTCTCCACACCCTCAGTAGCTGGGGGGTGAGTGCAGCCAAGGGGGATTCAGCTTTTGGATCTGGAAATGGTTCGGCCTTGCAGAGGTCACTTGTCACAGCCAACTGGGGAAAGATAGTACACCTGGGGCTGCCGGTTCTGCAAAGAGAGCAGGCGCTGCCTGACTTCCAGCAGGGGGCTTTGATATCAGTCTTAATATCTGTGGCAGCAACAGGAGCTGCAGGCTGTGCAAGTCGGAGGAAGACACCTGGAAAAGAAAAATAAGCTCACTTTTCTGCTGGGAGAAACTTTCAAGAGAAGTCAGAAACAGTGGCAAAGGCTGATGAGGTCACATGTGCGCAGGGTGCTTAAAGCGGGCCTTACTTCACCTATTCCGTCACCCTGAGGATCTCCGTTTTAATCTGAACAAGGGCTTCGGTCTCTGTGCTCCCTCACTTGGCCTCATGGCTGGTATAGGAGAAAAACCATTCATCAATTTCTATCTCTACCACAAATTAGGTGAATGACTTTGAGCAATCCATCTTTCTGTGCCTTAGTTTCCTCATCTGTAAATTGGAAATAATACCACCTCTCTAGAAAGAGTCTTAGCATGTAAAAATCAATCAGTATAGCTCTGCATGGAAGGCCACACTGTAAATGGTCAGCACATGGTAGATACGTTTGTTGAAGGTGTTTGCCTTGACGGAGAGGACCCCGTGGACAGTCCAATAGACCTGGTTTCAAATCCCACCTGTAATAGTCAGGGTTCTTTAGAGGGACAGAGCTAACAGGATAGATGTATATATGAGAGCAAGTTTATTAAGGAGAAGTGACTCACATGATCACAAGGTAAAGTCCCACAATAGACCATCTGCAAACTGAGGCACAAGGAAGCTAGTGGTGGATCAGTTCAAATCCCCAAACCGCAAAAGTAGGGAAGCCGACAGTGCAGCCTTCAGTCTGTGGCCAAAGACCCGAGAGTCCCTGGCAAGCCACTGATGTGAGTCCAAGAGTCCGAAAGCTGAAGAGCTTGAAGTCTGGTGTTCAAGGGCAGGAAGCATCCAGCATGGGAGAAAAATGAAGGCTGGAAGACTCAGCAAGTCTGCTCTTCCACCTTCTCCTGGCTGCCTTATTCTGGCAGCACTGGCAGCTGATTAGATGATGGCCACCCAGATTGAGGGTGGGTCTGCCTCTCCCAGCCCACTGACTCAAATGTTTATCTCCTTTGGCAGCACCCTCACAGACACACCCAGGAGAAATACTTTGCATCCTTCAATCCAATCAAGTTGATACTCAGTATTAACCATCATTCCACCTCTGCCTCTGCCTTACTAGCTGTGGGACCTTAGCTAAGAGTTTTTACCTTGTGTCCTCATCAGTAGTTTGCCCGGAACACTCTCAGATTATGCCTGACATCCTAATGTGATTACTAATACCACCCCCTTACACTCTCAAAATGTCTGAGTTTGGAAAGTAAACAGCATGGTGTCTCTACTCATCAATAAAATGGATAGTGCCATGCCCAAGGACTTTTATGAGGGAGAATGAAGGGAATGCAAAGGAAAAACCCTGATAAACATGGAAATGCCACCCGCTTTCCACCATAGCAGTCTTGATAAAGTACATGCATGGAAACATCAGTTCATTAACAAGGAGAAGCAGAAATTTATATTCCACCCCAGCCAGTCACAAAGACACCAACGTGGAAATGCGTTCACACCATCAATTAACCTCAGCATTGCTAAAGTATCAAGCTACCCCTAAAGTCCTTCTCCTGCCCACTCCATGTCCCCAGGTCTACTTCACATTTGAACCCCTGTACCTTCCCATCTCTCACTTCCCCTCTTTCTACTCAGTGCTTCCCTATGCAGATCAATTTAGTGTCTCAGAACCATTTACAATTCAAATGTTCTTTCTCGCCATATCATAATACAATATAATAAACCCTTGTAGGTAATCAGGAAATAATTAATTGTGGTACTACCAGAGTGACTGTCTGATTTGCTGACTCTGAAGGGGTTTCTGAGACATGGGATATTCTGTTTTTAAAGCTGGGACAGTAAGTTGGTTCCCCTAAGTACCGTGGCAGTGTGGATTAGAAAGCAGTAGGAGTTCAGAAAAGGACATTTCAGGGCAGGCTTCAGTGGAGGGGACAGCAGGACTCTGAAAAGCTTGAAAATGTTTCTCCAAAAGAGACCCTAGGACACAGATGCCAGTGAAGGCAGTCTGTTTGGGGGTGATCCCAGGAGACATCAGGAGGGAGTGGGCACTGAGGCAGGGCAGGGCCAGGCAGGCAGCCATGGAGTGCATTTCAGGGCAAGTTCCTGCTGTGGGCACCTGCAGCATGATCCTCTGGGGAGCTCTGGAAGACTGTGGGGGAAGACAACTGCATCCTCTCACAGGAAGCATGAAGGCACCAGCTCTCTTCAGTCCATCCTGGGGAGAGGCTCTGTCAGCTCCCCAGCCCTTCTGGCTTGTGAAAAGCCAACAAAAACCTCTGCCAGGGATGCCAGCAGGCAGGTGGAGGTGACAGCCTGAGATGGTGAGGGAGGATAGAGTAAAGACCAGCCATCCACATCTGCCTCAGCATTCCAGGGTCTGAGCTGGAGAACAACAGAACTGCACAGGATTTAAGACGCTGTCTAGCCCAGGGACTGTGGCTTCTTCCGTGCTCTGTCTTCAGTTTCCAGCCCTGCACTCCCTCCAAGCAGGAACTCGGTACCTTTTGTTCACTGAATGAACAAACAAAGTTCTGCAGCCGGGAAAACCAAGACCTAGGCTGAGGGTGTGATGGCCTCACATCACAGGAATGAGTGGGAACCCAGGTTCTGAGCTATGTCCCCTGGATCCTTGACCCTATTTCAGGCAGCCTTATAACTCCAGCACCCATACAAAGAATGCTTTTTTGTTTTTTTTAACTTTTATTTTCATTTCAGGGGTTCATGTGCAGGTTTGATATATAGGTAAATTGCACGTTACAGGAGTTTGATATACAGATTATTTCATCACCCAGGTAATAAGCATAGTATAGTACCTGTTTTTTCAGTCCTCACCCTCCTCCCATCCTGCACCCTCAAGTAGGCCACAATATCTGTTGTTCCCTTGTGTCCATGTGTGCTCAATGTTTAGCTCCCACTTGTAAGTGAGAACATGTATTTGGTTTTCTGTTCCTATGTTAGTTCACTTAGGATAATGGCCTTCAGCTCTATCCATGTTGCTGCAAAAGACATGATCTTTTTCTTTTTAATGGCTGCATAGTATTCCATGGCATATATGTACCACATTTTCTTTACCCAGTCTGTTGTTAATGGGCATTTAAGTTGATTCCATGTCTTTGCTATTGTGAATAGTGCTGCAGTGAACATACACATGCATCTGTCTTTATGGTAGAACAATTTATATTCCTTTGAGTATGTACCCAATAATGGGACTGCGGGATCAAATGGTAGTTCTGTTTTAAGTTCTTCGAGAAATTGCCAGACTGCTTCCACAGTGGCTGAACTAACACATTCCCACCAACAGTACATAAGCTTTCTGTTTTCTCTGCAACTTTGCCAGCATCTGTTATTTTTTTACTTTTTAAGACTAGCCATTCTGACTGATGTGAGATGGTATCTCATTGTGGTTTTGATTGCATTTCTCTAATGATTACTGATATTGAGCATTTTTTCTTGTTCTTGTTGGCTGCATGTATATCTTCTTTTTAAAAGTGTCTGTTCATGTCCTTTGCCTATTTTTAAATGGAGTTGCTTTCTGCTTGTTGATTTGCTTAAGTTCCTTACAGGTTCTGGATATTAGACCTTTGTCAGATGTATAGTTTGCAAATATTTTCTCCCATACTCTGGGTTGTATGTTTACTCTATGTATAGTTTCTTTTGCTATGCAGAAGCTCTTTAGTTTAATTAAGTTCCATTTGTCAATTTTTGTTTTTGTTGCAATGGATTTTGGCATCTATGTCATAAAATCTGTGTCAGGGACTATGTCCAGAATGGGTATTTCCTAAGTTTTCTTCCAAAGTTTTTATAGATTTGGGTTTTTACATTTAAGTCTTCGATCCATATTGAGTTGATTTTTGTATATGGTGTAAGGAAGGGGTCCAATTTCAGTCTTCTGCATATACTTCACCAATTATCCCAGCACCATTTATTGCACAGGAAGTCCTTTCCCCATTGCTTGTTTTTGTCAGCTTTGTTGAAGATCAGATGGTTGTAGGTAGGTGGCCTTATTTCTGGACTCTCTTTTCTGTTCCATTGGTCTTTGTGTTTGTTTTCATACCAGTACCATGTTGTTTTGGTTACTGTAGCCTTGTAGTATAGTCTGAAGTCATGTTGCCTCCCGCTTTGTTCTTTTTGCTTAGGATCTTGGCTATTTGGGCTCTTTTTTTGGTTTCATATGAATTTTATAGTAGTTTTTTCTAATTCTGTGAAGGATACCATTAATAGTTTGACATGAATTGCATTGAATCTGTAAATTGCTTTGGACACTATGACCATTTTAACAATACTGATTTTTTCCTATCATGAGCTTGGAATGTTTTTCTATTTGTTTGTGTCATCTCTGATTTCTTTCAGCAGTGTTTTGTAATTTTCATTGTAGGGATATTTCACCTCCCTGGTTAGCTCTATTCCTAGGAATTTTATTTTGTGTGTTTGTGTGACTATTGTGAATGGGACTGAATTCTTGATCTTGTGCTCAGCTTGGATGTTGTTGGTGTACAGAAATGCTACTGGTTTTAGTGCATTAATCTTGTATCTTGAAACTTTGCTAAAGTTGTTTATCAGATCAAGAAGCTTTCTGGCAGAGACTATGGAGTTTTCTAAGTATAAAATTATATTGTCTGCAAACAGAGATAGTTTGACTTTTTCTCTTCCTATTTGGATGTCTTTTATTTCTTTCTCTTGCCTGATTGCTCTGGTTGGGACTTGCAGTACTATGTTGAATAGGAGTGGTGAGAGTGGGCAGCCTTGTCTGGTTCTAGTTGTCAAGGGGGATGTTTCCAGCTTTTGCCCACTCAGTATGATGTTGGCTCTGGGTTTGCCATAGATGGCTGTTATTATTTTGGGGTATGTTCCTTCAATGCCAAGTTGTGGAGGCTTTTTAACATGAAGGGATATTAGTTTTATCAGAAGTCATTTCTGCATCTATTGAGATGATTATGTAGTTTCTGTTTTTACTTTTGTTTATGTGATGAATCACATTTATTGATTTGAATATGTCGAAGGAATCTTACATTCCAGGGATAAAGCCTACTTCACTATAGTGGATAGCTTTTTGATGTGCTGCTGGATTTGGTTTGCTAGTATTTTGTTGAGGATTTTTGCATCTATGTTCATCAAGGATATTGGCCTGAAGTTTTATTTTGTGTATGTATGTGTCTCTGCCAGGTTTTGGTATCAGGATCATGCTGGCCTCATAGGATGAGTTGAAGAGGATTCCATCCTCCTCAGTTTTTTGGAATAGTTTTGTTAGGAATAGTACCAGCTCTTCTTTATGCATCTGGTAGAATTCAGTTGTGAATCCATCTGTTCTTGAGCTTTTTCTGGTTGGTAGGCTTTTAACTACCACTTCAATTTCAGAAGTTGTTATTGGTCTCTTCAGGATTTCAGTCTCTTCCTTGTTCAATCTTTGGAGGTTGTATATTTCCAGGAATTTATCAGTTTCTTCTTGGTGTTCATAATAGTCTCTGAGGGCTTTTTGTATTTCTGTGGGGTCAGTGGTAATGTCTCTTTGTCATTTCCGATTGTGTATTTGAATTTTCTCTCTTTTTAAATTAGTTTAGATAGTGGCCTATCAGTCTTATTTATTCTTTAAAAAAATCAGCTCTTGAATTCATTGATCTTTTGTATTTTTTTGTGTCTCAATTTCTTTCAGTTCAGCTCTGATTTTGGTTATTTCTTATCTTCTGCTAGCTTTGGGATTGGTTTGCTAATTCCTCTAGGTGTGATGTTAGGTTGTTTATTTGAGATCTTTCTAACTTTTTGATATGGGCATTTAGCACTATGAACTTTTTTCTTAACACTGTTTTAGCTGTGTCCCAGAGATTCCGGTATGTTATATCTTTGTTCTCATTAGTTTCAAACAATTTCTTTATTTTTGCCTTAATTTCATCGTTCACCCAAAAGTCATTCAGGAGCATGTTGTTTAATTTTCATATAATTGTATGGTTTTCAGTGATCTTCTTAGTAAAGATTTCTATTTTTATTGCACTGTGTTCCAAGGGTGTGGCTGGTCTAATTTTTTTTCAATTTGCTGAATATTGTTTTATGGCCAATTGTCTGGTCAATTTTGGAGTATGTGCAAAGGAGAAGAATGTCTATTCTGTTGTTTTTGGGTGGAGAATTCTGTAAGTGTCTGTCAGGTTCATTTGGTCAAGTGTTAAGTTCAGGTCCCAAATATCTTTGCTGGTTTTCTGCCCTGATCATCTGTCTGATGCTGTCATTGGGGTGTTGACTTCTCCTGCTATTATTGTGTGCTGTGTCTCCTTGTAGATCTCTAAGAACTTGTTTTATGAATCTGGGTACTCCATGTTGGGTGCATATATATCTAGCATAGTTAGGCATTCTTGTTGAATGGAGCCATTTATCATTACATAATGTACTTCTTTGTGTTATTTATTTTTGTTGGTTTAAAATCTGTTTTGTCTGAAATTAGAATAGCAACCCCTGATTTTTTCTGTTTTCCATTTGTTTGGTAAATTTTTCTCCATCCTTTTACTTTGAGTCTATGGGTGTCATTGAATGTGAGATGTGTGTCTTGAAGAAGACAGCATATAGTTGGGTCTGGCTTCTTTATCAAGCTTGTCACTTGTGCCTTTTTTTTTTTTTTGAGAGGGAGTTTCACTCTGTCACCCAGGTTGGAGTGCAGTGGCACAATCTCAGCTCACTGCAACCTCTGCCTCCCAGGTTCAAGTGATTCTCGTACCTCAGCCTCCTGAGTAGCTGGGATTACAGTGCATACCACCACGTCCAACTAATTTTGTATTTTAGTAGAGATAGGGTTTCACCATGTTGACCAGGCTGACCTTAAGTGATCCGCACATCTCGGCCTCCCAAAGGGCTGGGATTGCAAGCATGAGCCACCACACCTGGCCTCTGTGCCTTTTAATTGGGGCATTTTGTCCATTTACATTCAAGGTTAATACTGGTATGTGCAGATTTGATTCTGTCATCATATTGTTAGCTGATTATTTTACAGACTTGATTGTGTAGTTGTTTTATAGTATCACTAGTCTGTGTATTTAAGTGTGTTTTGGTAGTGGCCAGTAATGGTCTTTCCTTTCCATATTTAGCACTCCCTTCAGGAACTCTTATATGGCAGATCTGGTGGTAATGAATTCCCTTAGCACTTGTTTATCTGAAAAGCATCTTATTTCTCCTTTGTTTATGAAGCTTAGTTTGACTGGCTACAAAATTCTTGACTGGAATTTCTTTTCTTTAAGAATACTGAATATAGGCCCCCAGTCTCTTCTGGCTTGTAGGGTTTCTGCTGAAACATCCACAGTTAGCCTGATGGGGTTCACTTTGTTGGTGACCTGCCTCTTCTCTACAGCTGCCTTTAACATTTTTTCTTTCATTTTGACCTTGGAGAATCTGATGGACTGTGTGTCTTGGGGATGTTCATCTTATACAGTATCTTGCAGGGGTTCCCTGCTTTTCCTGAAGGAAATTTTCATGGACAATATCCTCAAACATGTTTTCCAAGTTGCTTGCTTTCTCTCCCTCTCTTTCAGAGACACCAGTGAGTCATAGATTTGGTCTCTTTACATAATCCCATATTGCTCAGAGAGTTCGTCCTTTCTTTTTATTCTTTTTTCTTTATTTTTATTGACTGAATTATTTCTGAAAACCGGTCTTCAAGCTCTGAGATTCTTTCTTCATCCTAGGCTATTCTGCTTCTAGTACTTGTGATTATATTATGCATTCTTGAAGTGAGTTTTTCAGCTCTATTAGATAGGTTTGGTTTTTTTCTTAAAATGACCATTTCATCTTTCACCTCCTGTATTGTTTTATTGAATTCCTTAGATTCCTTGGGGGTTTTGACCTCCCAAATCTCAGTGATCTTCATTCCTATCCATATTATGAATTCTAGGTCTGTCATTTCAGCCATTTCACTATGGTTAAGAACCATTGCTGGGGAATTAGTGTGGTCATTTGGAGATAAAAAGATGCTCTGGCTTTTTGAGTTGCCAGAGTTCTTGCACTGGTTCTTTCTCATTTGTGTTGACTAATGGCCCTTCAATCTTTAAGGCTGCTGACCTTTAGATAGGGTTTTTTTTTGCTTTTATCTTCTTTGATACCCTTGGGGGTTTGATTGCGGCATGAGGTGGGTTCAGTTGACTGTCTTCATTTCGGGAAGATTTTAGGGAGCCAATGCTCAGCTCAGCACTCCTGGGTTGCATGCTCTGGCTCTGGGGGACTGACATTGGGCCCCTAGATTTGTTCTCTGGCCCCTCAAGGTTAGGAACCTGTTACGCTGAATGGGCCAAGGTGTTCCCAGCCCATTGACCAAAACACTCCAATGGGTGTGCCAGCCAAAGCACTTCAGCAGTGGGATCCATACTCGCTCACATGTGCCAGCAGCTGCAACGGTGCAGTGGGGTGCATGTGCATTGGCTGGGGTGGGGCGCAGCAGGAGTTGGGTGACGGTGTTCCTGCACATAGCTGGGCCAGTGATGGAAGGCAGCAGAGCAGGGGTGGGACACTGGTGGGAGTGGGGTTGCCAGCACCTGTGCTAGTCCTTGCACCAGTGGGGGTGGGGCAATGGCAGGAGCAGGGTTGCCAGTGTCCATTTGTGCATTCATGCTGGCAGTGGCAGCATGGCAGGGTACCCATGTATCAGTAGGGGGCACAGCAGGGTGCACACATGCCAGCAGTGGAGGCACTATGGGGTACATGCACACACATGTACTGGAAGAGGGGGAGGCAAAGTCCACTCACAGTGCACCAGCAAAGTGATGATGGGGTGGTGGGGAGTGGGGCATGAACAAGTGTGTGCCAGTGAAAGGAGGCTGTGGTGAGGGGAGGCTGTGGGTGGGCTGGTGCACACCAGTGGGGGCCAGTCTGCTAGAGTTCTCCAATGGTCAGACATGGTCTACTGGCAAAGGAGCCATGATGAGGGCCCCAGGAAAGCACCCTGGTTGGGCATCTGACACTGCACTACACATGGGCACAGCCAGGCTGGGGCACCAAGAGAGTCCAGCAGATAGGGGGCATTCAGAATGTACTGGCTTCATCCCACAGGCAAGGCCACCCTGCTCTGTCCAGGTCTGACAGTCACGCAAAGGCTAACGTCTTGTAGAGGAGCATGGCAAGCCTTGGGGAATGGGCATTACTGGCCATGCTTCACTGCAGATGTTCCCACATCAAACCCTCTGGGCACTACACAGGCCGGAGTCCTGCCCCTGCCACCATCTAAGCAGTTCTCCCTGCCATCTCAAGTTTCTGTGGGGTTGTGGGGTCTCCTGCTGCTAGGATTCTGGAAGTCCATGGTGAGAGCAGGCTATTACTCACCTGTTCAACTCACCCCTTCCCCAGGAGTCACTGGGGGCCAGGAAACAAATCCCTTTGCTTAACAGCCCCATGCAGGGTTCCCAGACTTCCCGGCTTCAGCCCAGCATCTGCAACTTCCCTCTATCCACTCTCAATGCCTTCTCTCTGAGGATATGGCTTGAGTGTGCCAGTCTTCCTGATGTCCCAGTCCGTTGGTGGGAGATGTTCCTCCTAGCTTGACCCTCTTTTATCTAGTCACCCTTACTTTTCTATTTCAACACCCCCTCCCAGCCCCGTGCTCATCCAAAAAGGAAGAATGTTAAAATGCGCCCACGAGAACCTGCCAGCAAGACTGCTGGCCTCCGTCTTTATTGAAACAGAAACTCGTCACCAAGCTTAGAAACAGGTCATCTGAGTGTGCTTAACTCACCACCAAACAGAACACATCACTGTGGGTTTGTTCTGATAGACTTTAATTGTGTTTTCTAACCTGCTAATTAACTGTCCCACTCATTATGCTGTAGCAGCTTCCTCTTTTTAATTAGAATTAACAGTCAGTTTGGCCTTACATGGCCCGTTTGCTCCTGAGGCTGTTCAAAAACATCCTCTTCCCCAGACAGTCCAGGATGGTAATGTTCAAGCCTATTGATTCAACTAAAGAACACAGATTTTAAATCCCACTGGAAAATAGTGTGTGTCAAAATATACTAATGAATAGTCAAGAGGAAGAATCTCTTTACATTTCCCTAGAGCAGAGATCAGGAAACAATCTTAGTCTTATGACTGATCCTACACAAATTCAAGTTAGAATCACCATGTATGGTTGTTAACGATGCTGAGAGGCATGAACTTCTTTTTCACAAACATCTTCCCTTGTGTTTCTGGAGTTCTGAACCACTGTTTCCTAACCAGTGTCCCCGTCTGCCTCCACTTCCTCCCTCTGCTGACCCATATCCCACCCTGCATCAGGGACACCTTTCAAATCACAAATCTGATCCTGTTTCTCACCTCCTAAAACCCTTCAACGGGCCTACAGCTTCTGCATGCAAACTCCTGCCCCAAGCATGGCCTCCTAGACACCCTAGAATCTACCCTTGCTGGCCCCTCACAGGATACCTCTGCTGTCCCACCTCCCCATCGCAGCCGGGCTCTCACCAAACCTGCACCCGGTTTAGCCCTCCGTCTCCTCAACTGCATAAAGAATTTCCGGCAGGGCGCGGTGGCTCAAGCCTGTAATCCCAGCACTTTGGGAGGCCGAGGTGGGTGGATCACGAGGTCAGGAGATTGAGACCAGCCTGACCAGCATGGAGAAACCCCGTCTCTACTAAAAATACAAAATTAGCCGGGCATGGTGGGGGGGCACCTGTAGTCCCAGCTATTCAGGAGGCTGAGGCAGGAGAATGGCATGAACCCGGGAGGCAGAGCTTGCAGTGAGCCGAGATTGCGCCACTGCACTCCAGCCTGGGCTACAGAGCGAGACTCTGTCTCAAAAAAATAAAAGAAAAAGAATTTCCACTCATCCTTAAAAGATCTGTTTAACTATCATCGTTTTCCCTTCATCTGCACATTCAGCAAACATCTGTCAAGCACCCAAGAGACAAACATGATTTGCTATGGGAGAAGCAACAGTGAGAAAAAGAGACAAAATGCCTGCCCTCAAGGAGCACAATGAACAAGCAAAAGATAAATGCAAAGATGAGGATGCAATCCATGGAAATAAATAAACATGAGGCTGTGATCGAGAATAAGATAGTGGTGGAGGGACCTCCCCCTTTTGCCTAATTAAATAGATGCTCATGTCTCATGCCCATTCCTGGAGAAGTCTCCTTTCCATTTTTTTTTTAGAAAACATGTCCCATGTGGTGAGACCACAGGCTTGCATAGATACTTTTGCTGGCTACCTGGCTGGGCTGTGTAGAAGGGGAGAAAGGCACCATTGCTTCTTTATCCCATACTGGGAGCCAAGTTCATGTGAAGTAAATTGCCCATATCCTTGTGCGCCCTGAAATCTTTCCAAAGCTGGGGGGCATTTCCAGCAGTGGGAACAGTCAAAGTGTGGGTGAGCACCAAGAATTCGCAAGGAGGACACAATAGAGCAGTCAATCAGGCTAGTTTGGAAGTTCTAGATCCTACTCCTCTGAAACATTGGGAGTCTCACTCCACCTCTCTGGCCTCAGTTTCCCCACCTGAAATATTGGGTTGGGGCTGGCCTAGGGGGTCCCTAAGGTATTTTCTGCCTCTAACTTTTGCAGTGTTTCTGGAGGAAACTTCCTTTGCTCTCTCAGTTCAGACCAATGACCAAATACAACAGGAGGAAACTTCCTTTGCTCTTTCAGTTCAGACCAATGACTCCTGACAATCTGATCTTCCTTGCCCAAGATCAACAATGTCTGATGCCATATCTGATGCCATTTTATCACTCCTTTTCTAAAATAATTAGAAACCCTACAAAGGGAAAACCTTTCAAGAACACATAGAAAGTGTTCAATACATTTTTACTATTTTATTGCTGCCCAATAAAGGAGAACATTAATCTTGTGCTTGGGCCTGGCTTTCTTGACACAGTGGACCTCAGATGCTGACAGCTCCTTGAAGGCAGAAGTTGAATCAGCTTTCTGCCACCATCGATGCCCCAGCGTGGCTCCTGGCACATAGTCAGTTCCCAGCAAACACTGAGGGGATTAATGACGAGCAGAAGAGGAATCGCCATAATCATTGATATTGATTGGGCCTTTGCCACTGATATGGTTTGGCTCCGGGTGCCCACCCAAATCTCATGTCAAATTGTAATCCCCATGTGTCAGGGGAGGGACCTGGTTGGAGGTGATTGGATCACGGAGGTGGTTTCCTTTATGCTATTCTCATGACAGTGAGTGAGTTCTCATGAGATCTGATGGTTTAAAAGCATGTGACATCTCCGCCTTCACTTTCTCTCCCCTGTTCCGCCACAGGAAGATATACTCGCTTCCCCTTCCCTTTCCACCGTGATCATAAGTTTCCTCAGACTTCTCCAGCCATGCAGAACTGTAAGTCAATTAAGTCTCGTTTCTTCATAAATTACCTGGTCTCAGGTGGATCTTTACAGCAGTGTGAAAACGGACTAATACAGCCACACATTAAACATGTTGCTAAACACTATCTCATTTAATCCCCAGTTCAGACCAAAGAGGCAGGAACTCCTGTTCTGTCCTCATTTTATGTATAAGAAAATGGAGAGCCAGAGATATGACTTACCTGTGGTCACACAGCTTGGAAGTGGAGAGGGGGAATTTAAACTGGGTTAAACCTGGTGACTAAGAGAAAATATATCTAAAGGATTAAGTGACATATGGACACACTTGTGGAGATTTTTAAGGAGATTTCTAGGCATTTGGGGGGCAGGCTTTAGAAATTGATGATAGTGGTTCCATTGGAAGAATTTTAATAAATATGAATTAAGGAAAAGTTTGGGCAGTACCCTTTATTTCTTTTATGTAAACATGAAATTACAATTGAGCTTTCTCTTGGTTACTTGGGCAAGAGTTAGTGCCAGTGCTCTTAGCTACTAGCCTGGCCACCTCCACATGGTAATAATTTGCCACGTGCCAAGTAAGCACTATCAAGGTTTTGACTTTACTGAGATTTTAAATGGCTCATTAAGTGAGATTATAGGCAAGGAAACTGAGGTCTAGAGAAGGACCAAAGCCTCCCACCTCGTGGTCAGCAGAGCCAGAGGAGCCCATTGAGAGTCAGGGTGAGTCAAGGCTCTGCAAGGAGCCCCCAGGAAGCATCTGCCACACCTCCTCATCCCTGGTTGCTCAGCAGCCTCCTCTGCCTCCCTACCTAGGAAGCACATGCCTGAGGAGGTGGGTGTCTAAGCTCCTCTCAGAAATGAGGACAGACCTCCTATACATCCTCTGAGGGGAGGAGCTTCCTGTGTGCACTCTGGTCCCACCCCTCCCAACAGGCTGCAAGGCATGAGTTCTAATTGCTCATATATCTTGGCTGTTGTCATAGAACAAATCTGTTTGGGAGCCTGTGCATTTTCAAATTCTCAAATGTCTCTCCTAGAGAAAGGGCAGAGGAGAAAGTCTCTTACCTGAGTCCAGATCTCTTGGTTTCGGAGCCAAGTCTATCATTTACTGCTTGTGCTACCTTGAGCAAGTCACTCTCTACTCTGGGTCACAAATTCCTCACCAGTTAAATGGAGTTAGAGTAACTGCTTCCCAAGATAGTTCTTATATCAACTAGTAGTGTCTGCAAATGCCTAGCACTTGACATGTAAATGTCGGATGGAAATGGATAAATGAGTGGATGAACAAGATAAAGTCTATTGACATAAACAAAGCAGAATGGCCATGAAGAGTTTTCAAAATGATTATATTTTGATAAAAGAAAAGAGCTATTTTTAAACCTGGTGCTTAACAGAACATTTATTTAAAGGATTAAGTGACATATGGACACACTAAAGGAAATTTCTAAGGGGGTTTCTAGGCATTTTGAAGAGCTTTAGAAATTGATGATAGTGGCTCCATTGGAAGCATTTTAATACATATGAATTAAGGAAAAGTTTGGGCAGTTGCCCTTTATTTCTTTTATTCAAAAATAAAATTAAAATTGAACTTTTTCTAGGGTACATGGGCAAGAGTTAGAAAATAGAGAGGAGGGAGAAAGGGCCTAAAGATAATATGTAGGAAACATTGCTGGAAGCAGAAATAACAAAGCTGGCTCTAGAGAAATACCACAGGTGCACATTGCTAAGCATAGTCTCATTTAATGCACAAAACAAAACTAGGTAGGAACTATTATTATCTTCATTGTATAGATGAGAAAACTGAGAACCATAGGTACATGTGGTCACATAGCTAGTAGGTAAAGTGATGGGAATTTATATCAGGTTTACCTCTGTAGAAAGAAAGGTAGCAGATAGTTCTTCACTATAGACACCAGGGGCGCTGTTGCCACAAGGCAGCTTGGTTGTTAGGCCAGCTGAGCTGGAGCACAGATTCACAGAGAACAGAGATTTGGAGGAAAAGGCAGTTTTCAAAAAGTAATTCTTGTATGAAGAACGTGCATAATTCAATTCCTTTTCACTTGAACATAACTAAATGTAACTATTAGGAATTTACCAATGAGGTGGAAGAATGTTTCTTTGCTTATGAACATTTCTGAAGGAAAAATAATGGCATTATTAACGAAGTAGATCGATACATTATTAATGAGGTGAACAATGTCTCAAAATTATTAGGAATATTTTTAGGGTATCTACAGAATTTTTTAAATTACTTGGCAAATTTTTACATAGAATACTCAATTAATCAGTACATATTTTCTATTTTCCTGGCAAGAAGGGAGAAAAATGAGTGGGGGAGGGAAAGAGATGGGGAGAGAGAAAGAGGGGAATAAAATAATTTCAAGGTGAGGGACAGATACCTCAATCCATATCACCTCTTGATATTCTGTAAAGAAAGGAGTCAGAGGGACTTTTTTTTTTAAAAAAAACTAAATCTGGCTCTTCCACCAAGTTTTATGACCTTGAGCAAATACATTTCCCTCTCTGAGCCTCATTTTCCTAATCTGTAAAATAAGAGTTTTTATTTTACCTAGAGTCCTAGGCTTCTATGCCTCAAATGCATGGATTCAAATCTGGTTTCCTTTTCCACAATGTATGTGCTACTAAGGCAAGAGCAACTATATGTTATTGGGAAAGCCCTTTTCTGCCAAAGCAAATTGGCGGGCAGACCACCCGCTCAGGAAAAACAGTTAGTCAACCAGTGTGGCTCAGTGTCCATGGGATCCAGGAGCTGGGAAGCTTACTCTGATCACATGATTCATAGTCTCCTGGAACATGCTTCTTCTGAATAATCATCATCATCATCATTAAAAGCTATTGAGTGTTCATCACACCTCAGACACAATTCAATGTGTATTATCTGTATTAGGTCCTTTAAGCTTTGCAATGACCCCATGAAATCAATTCCATTGTCCTTGCTTACAGAGGAGGAAATTTGAGCCGGAAAGGTGAACTAATGTGCCCAAGGTCACACAGAGCCTGCAAGTCTCAGAACCAAGACTCTAACCCAGATGGTCTGATTGAAGCAGCATGCTCCAAACTATAGTATCAGACCCCCACCCAGGCCCCTAACTACAGTGTTACACCCTCACCTCAGGCCCCTAACTTTAGGGTAAGACCCCCACTGCACACTCCTAATTAGAGTGTGGGACCTCCACCCCATGTTCTTAACCCTAGTGTTATACCCCAGCTCCTGAAATGAGTACTTAGGTGTATATGATATAAAGATTTTCATCACTGTTGTTATTAGTAATGGCTACCTGATTATTGCAATAGTCACTGAGAAGTTAAACACTTAAGGAATAGATGGCAGTAGCAAAGATTCTTGTTACCTTCCCCAAATCCCGTTGTCCACACCCTTTTGTGATTCCCGGACAGACCTACGACTGCTCCCATATGTGGCTTTTTGCCTGAGGACTTCCCCGGCCCTCTCAGCCCACATTGTGGCCGGCCAAAAGCACTGCTCAAAGTGTAACAGTCAGTGACTGATGGGACGTGGTGGATAGATAATCCAGCCCTCTTACCCCTCAGATGGGGTAACTCTGAGATGTGTTTTCCACAGTTTCCCAAGGGTCCCAGTTGGATTAAGATGTGGCTGACCATGGTGGTGTTGCTAATAACACACCCCTTATCCACCTCCTTCACTTCCCTGCACTCTTCCCTGCCTTTTCTGGGATCAACTGGCACATAAACTGCTCCTCAGTGTCTGCTTCTGGGGCAATCCAGAATAGGATACTCAAACAAGATAACAAAGAAGACTCTAATAAGGTAACAAGATGAGTGGACCCACATGCATAATTAATTGGGGCTAATTTTCAAAGTTTAAGCTATATTGGACTGTTGGGCAACCGTCCACTCTGAGTCGTTTTTGATTTGTTGGAGTGCAAGCCTTGCTGGCAACATAGCAGAGTGACAACGGTGAAAGGTCTGGAGAGATTCAGACTTGAGTTGGTCCTGGCTTTGTGTCTTTGTCACCCTGGGTTGCTTGGTTGGGTCAGCTTGCTCAGTGATTGTGTGTGTGCAATGCTTACCTTGAAAGCTTTACCTTGATGGGGCAATTGTCTCTGAATTCAGTCCCTTCCTTTCATCTCACCTGCCATGATCTGAGCCCTCCTAAACAACCATTGCCTCCTCCCTGGACTGCCCTGACAGCCCCCTGAATCCACTCCTACACCCTCCCGGCTTTTCTCCAAACAGCAGTGACCTCTGTGAAATGCAAATTGATCACCTCAACTGCTGCCCAGCAGCCCAAAGTAGTTTTCTTCAACCGCAAATCCCCTCCATGATCTACAAGAGGCTGCTTCATTGCCCCTGCTCACATTTGCTACCTCACCCCATTCCTCTCTGCCTCCTTCAGGTGTCTAGACAGATTGGCCCCTATTGTAGACCTTGGCCCAATCCTTTCGCCTGTAGGACCTCTGCCGGCCCCTTTCTCCACCCAGCATGATCTTCCCCAGATCTTCAGGAGCCACCTCTCCTTCTTCAATCCACATCTCCACCATCTCCTCCGCAGGGCATCCTTCTCCACCCAGTACCAAAATAGACAGTGTATCTCCTCCAGAATGCTTATCACATTTTGATTTATATTTATTTATTCATTTGCTCACTCCCCTTTTTTATTTTTATTTTTTTATTTCCGTAGGTTTTTTTTTTTGGTGGGGGGAACAGGTGGTGTTTGGTTACATGAATAAGTTCTTTAGTGGCGATTTCTGAGATTTCGATGCACCCATCACCCAAGCAAAATACATTCACCCAATTTGTAGTGTTTTATACCTCAGGCTGGTGTGCAATATGCATGATCTCGGCTCACTACAACCTCCACCTTCCAGGTTCAAACGATTCTCCTGCCTCAGCCTCCCGAGTAGCTGGGATTACAAGCATGCACAACCACGCCCAGCTAATTTTTGTATTTTTAGTAGAGATGGGGTTTCACCATGTTAGTCAGGCTGGTCTCAAACTCCTGACCTCATGTAATCCACCGGCCTCTGCCTCCCAAAGTGCTGGAATTACAGGCGTGAGCCACCGCGCCTTGGCCCCAGTTGTATCATTCTTATGCCTTTGCATCCTCGTAGCTTAGCTCTCACTTATGAGTGAGAACATATGAGGTTTGGTTTTCCATTCCTGGGCTCACTACCATTTTAATGAACAAATCATCCCAGCAGACAAGGGTTCCCCATGAAAGTAAGGACATGCTGCTTTTGACCTCAATGTTGGAACAGTCCCAGCACATAAATAATTGTTGGATGTTGACACAATGAATGGCTCCGTCCTAGTAATTTCCAAATTGTGTTCAGTGTCTCTCTAGAGTTTGGTAAAATTCCCTGAGGGATTTCCTGTCCATTGTCCACTCTGTCTTGTCTGAGAAACACCCAGGTGTAGATCTCATTGGCAGAGTGGTGACTCCAGTTGGAGATGGGGAGGTTCAAGTGGGATCCCAGCAGTTGTGCTGAGCCCCAGGTCCTGGTCTGGGCAAAGGGTGCAATCACCGGTCTTACTGAACAGGATATGGAGGAATAGAAGGGTATAGACCTCAGACCACATGTGAGTTTGGAAATGTGGCGGGGGCAGCTTGGGTTGTGGTGGTGACTGGAGGCTCTCCTGGCATCAGAAAGTAAAGGGTAATAAATGCCCTGCAATTGCACAGGACAGTCTCTCAAAATAAAGACTTGTCCCACCCCAATGTCAATGATGTCTCCACTGAGTAACACTAAGTCACCAGGGCGACTCAGAAACTGGGGCCCACTACACATCCAGTCAAGTGGCAGGGGCGGGGCTCTAAAGTGTGGCAGATGGAGATGGATGCTGGAGGCATGACCTCCTCAGATTGATTAATTCCATGTCCTGGCTCACACATTGCAGGTGGCATCCCGTTCATCTTGACTAAGGTGAGTACTTCCAGCAATCTCAGCAGCCAGCTACCTTCATCATCGCAGGCACTGTCAACTGGCTCTCCAACTTTGCTGTTGGGCTCCTCTTCCCATTCATTCAGGTATGACTGAAAAGGAGTCTTTTGCCCATGGGGTTCCCTTTGATTCTGCAGCTTTTAAGGGGTGATTCATAGAGCAGAGGTTGATCTCTCTCCTTTCAACTGGAAACTCATGCTATTTTCCTAAGGAAGGAAGAAACTATGCTTCAGGCACTGTGATGCCTACAGCTTTGTTCTTTTGGCTTAGGACTATACTACAAGGCTACAGTAACCAAAACAGCATGGTACTGGTATCAAAACAGAGATATAGATCAATGGAATAGAACAGAGCCCTCAGAAATAATACCACACATCTACAACCATCTGATCTTTGACAAACCTGACGAAAACAAGAAATGGGGAAAGGATTCCCTATTTAATAAATGGTGCTGGGAAAACTGGCTAGCCATATGTAGAAAGCTGAAACTGGATCCCTTCCTTATACTTTACACAAAAATTAGTTCAAGATGGATTAAAGAGTTAAATATCAGACCTAAAACCATAAAAACCCCAGAAGAAAACCTAGGCAATACCATTCAGGACATAGACATGGGCAAGAACTTCATGTCTAAAACACCAAAAGCAATGGCAACAAAAGCCCAAATTGACAAATGGGATCTAATTAAACTAAAGAGCTTCTGCACAGCAAAAGAAACTACCATCAGCGTGAACAGGCAACCTACAGAATGGGAGAAAATTTTTGCAATCTACCCATCTGACAAAGGGCTAATATCCAGAATCTACAAAGAACTTAAACAAAGTTACAAGAAAAAATCAAACAAACCCATCAAAAAGTGGGCAAAGGAAATGAACAGACACTTCTCAAAAGAAGACATTTATACAGCCAACAGACACATGAAAAAATGCTCATCATCACTGGCCATCAGAGAAATGCAAATCAAAACCACAATGAGATACCATCTCACACTAGTTAGAATGGCGATCACTAAAAAGTCAGTAAACAACAGGTGCTGGAGAGGATGTGGAGAAATAGGAACACTTTTACACTGTTGGTGGGACTGTAAACTAGTTCAACCATTATGGAAGACAGTGTGGCAATTCCTCAAGGAACTAGAACTAGAAATACCATTTGACCCAGCCATCCCATTACCGGGTATATACCCAAAGGATTATAAATCATGCTGCTATAAAGACACATGCACACGTATGTTTATCGCGGCACTATTCACAATAGCAAAGACTTGGAACCAACCCAAATGTCCATCAGTGATAGACTGGATTAAGAAAATTTGGCACATATACACCATGGAATACTATGCAGCCATAAAAAAGGATGTGTTCATGTCCTTTGTAGGGACATGGATGAAGCTGAAAACCATCATTCTGAGCAAACTGTCGCAAGGACAGAAAACCAGACACCACATGTTCTCACTCATAGGTGAGAATTTAACAATGAGAACACCTGGACACAGGGTGGGGAACATCACACACTGGGGCCTGTCATGGCGTGGGGGGAGGGGAGGGATAGCATTAGGAGATATACCTAATGTAAATGATGAGTTAATGGGTGCAACACACCAACATGGCACATGTATACATATGTAACAAACCTGCACGTTGTGCACAAGTACCCTAGAATTTAACGTATATATATACAAAAACACTTCCATCTTTATGTCTAATGCATCGAGGATTAGGACTAGAATAAAGGGGCTATATAAGCCAAATATTTTCTCCAAAAGAAAAAAGAAAGAAAGAAACTATGCTTCGGGCAAAACCTTTCATCCCTCTCTCTTTCCTGTGCCTTCCTAGAGCTGCCCTAACTGCTATGGGCTGCTTCTGAGGGCGTGGGCTACCCGTTGCTGAGACTATGCAAGGACTCCTAGGTTAGCAACTCAAACCTACAACCTACTTATCATTTTTGCAATGTGCTCATCACTGCGTAAGACAGATTCCATCTAATAGTTCCAGTGCACACTGCAAACCACCACCCATTTAACATCCTCACTGTCATCATCATAACCACAGCTAATGGGATCATCATCCCAAGGGTGACAGTGATCGGTAGGAAAATGCTCACATACTCAAGGATCAGATATAAGTTCTTTTGGGGTAGGGAAAGAATCTATTCATTGGAAACTGAATTCATTAATTCAACACATATATATGTTGAGTCCCAGCTGTGTGCCAGGCACTGTTCTAGGCAATGAGGATAGAGTAGGTAACAAAGCCTGTGTTTCCTGCTCCTGGAGCTGAATGGGGAAACAAAGGAGGCAGAAGTGCTATTTGAGACGGGGCAGTTGTGAAGGGCTCTGGAAGGTGGTGGCAGTTGAGCAGAGGCCTGAGTGAAGTGAGGGAGCAGAGCTGTCCGGGAATGGTGAAGTCCTGGCTAGAAAAACAGAAAGTGCAGGGCCCTGAGGCAGGGCTAGATTTGGCCTGTGTAAGAAACCACCCAGAGGCCTATATGACTGAAACAGAGTGAGCAAGAAAGATGGGTGAGATAGAGGATCAGATCACAGGGTTATCTGGGAGCAGGAACACAAAAGTCTTTGCAAGCCTTCTGCACAGAGCAAGGGGCCCAGAAGCATTTGCAGAAGGAAGATGAAGCATCCCTGCTCAAATGCCTACCAGGGCTCTCTGCTGCCCTCTGTGCTGGGTGGTACCACCTGGAGAAGGTGAGAATCTGTCAGATACATCACCATCCATTCTTAGGAGCTATTTCAATCCTGTCCTCCTCCCCTCACCAACTATTCTGTGCACTCAGTTCGGAGTCTGCCTGCTAATTTACTAGTGCCAAGCGCAACACATCCCAGAGATTCTGCTGCCAGCGTGGGTGAGCTGAAGGTCAGTATTTGCGGCACTCCAAGCCCCAGCCACCCCAGTTCCAAGCCTGCATGGTGGCTGTTTCTGCATTCACGGTTACGGAGCAGTTGCTCTGTGCCACCCCCTCCCCCATGCATGGCTTTCTGTGCCCACATCACCTTCACACAGTCCTGAGCTGGAGTTTCTGATCCTTGCCACTGTACAGGCAAGGAGGTCCAGGAAGTAGACGTGGTCAATCCAGGTCCCACAGTCAGCATCAGACCCAGTTTCTCCACTTCACCACCTGGTCCTCATCTTCCCTCTCCATCCATCACTTACTACAGCCTCCTGGTCTCAGAGTTAAAAGGCTGCCACACCCTGTAACTTTCAAGGCATCTTTGTGTTTTAGCAACAACCACTCTATTTCTGAAACATAAGTGCTGTTGGGGGCTCCATGAGCCATGGAGTTTGTCAAGGTCCCACACTCATTTACTCCCATCCGGGGGCATCTTCACGTGGCTGCAGTCAGAACATAACAAGTTATCTTTTCGATGGACTTTTAAACCTTAAGTGGCTTTTTACAGTTTGGCTCAAAGCCGGCAGAGCCAGGTGTCAGTAAAATCGTCATTATTATGGCAAAAGTTAACTTCAAGTTGTTTCTGTCAACACGGTTCCCCCATCACATTTATAAATTAAGTAGAGAAGTTCCAGCACCTTCACATGGCCCAGTCCTGAGATCTGTGTGTCCGAGAAGCAGGCCACTATCTTCTGAGCCACTCGCAGGTGTGGGGTGTGAAAGACCTTGCTGGCCTGCCACAGTTTGAGCGTTAACAGCACCAACATGCCACTTTAGCATAGTGTTCATTGAACGCTTGCTGTGTGCCCAGAGTACTCCACCGCCGTCTATGCTGGGAGGTAGTGCCCGTATCACTCCCTTTGACAGGCAAGGGGATGAGCTCAGAGAGATGTAGTAACTTGCAAGGTTACCGCACTTCCAAACCTAGATAATTTTTTGTATTTCTAAAACCTGGAATCAATTCTTTGTTTTGTTCTTGCTTCTCTTGCCTGTCATTTATGAGCCTTTTCTTATGCCTATGGGCAATTTCGAAACAAATCCCTTCTGGAAACAGTTTCTAAGCAGCTGGGCATGTCCAGGGTGTCTGGGTTTTCAGGGGGTAATTAAGGAAACATTGCAGGTGTGACTGTTGAGGAACCTTCATTGGAGCGGGAACAGCCAGGCCGGACACACGGATGGAGACACTGGGCAGGTAGTTACGTTTAGTATTTTGTGAAATGTCAGCCTCCTGACCCAAGCCTGGGAAGGCAGCCACGGTTAATTTCCTTTCTGGAGAGGGGCTTAGCAAGTCAGAGAGCTGGGCTCAGGGGGCTGCTGTGAGCAGTGAGCAATGCATTAGAGAAATACAGGGCTAACAAGTTCTGAGTCACATCCCCCAACCCCAGCCCACCCCAGCCCCACCCACACCCACCCACAGGAGCAACATGTATGTGTTGTAGACGCCATACAGGAACCATTTCTGACCTACCTCCCTTCTGAAAGCCAGCTCGGCCGCAATCAAGAGCTACTGTGTTCATCTACTCGGGCCTCAGGCTGCCATGACCAAATAGCACAGACTAGAGGCTTCAACAACAGAAATCCGTTTTCTCACAATTCTAGAAGCTAGAAGTCTGAGCTCAAGGGGTTAGCAGGGTTGATTTCTTCTGAGACCCCTCTCCTTGGCTTGTAAATGGTTGTGGTCAAGTTCACGGCTATGCCAATTTTTATCCCCAGGGTCAGGTTCCAGCTCATACTGAGGTCTGAAGGGAGTGGGTGAATGAGCAGACAGCTGGAAGAACACTCAAGGGGCCGTAGACAGGTGCAATGTAGTTCTCTCATCAGCAGCTCACTCACACTAGTTCTCTCACGCTGTCCACCCTGTCTTGGCTGCCTAGTCCAGCAGCTCCCACACACGGCTGCACTGCCAGCTCGCCCTTCAGGGTCAGCAGCTTAACTCTTCCTCTGGGCACCAGAACTCCGACTGTGTCCTGGCTCTCCTCTTTCCATCTTGCAGATGGACATCTCTGGTTCTCTCTCTTTCTCTGGGCACCAGTGCGAGAGTGCCTGTACAGTGTCAGCAGGGCAGTTATACATTTACAGACAACAGTGGTGTAGGGCCAAGGGATGCCCTTCCCATGTTATGGCAAGTGGCGTTAGACACCTGCCCTCTAAACTCACTGAGTCGCTCTGGATGTTTACCTCAGCCTACCCTTGACCAAAGCACAGCCATGTTCCTTACAGCTGTCTTCTCCCTGTGTCCTCACGTGGTCTCCTTTCTGTGTGGATCTGTGTCCTCATCTCCTCTCTTATGAGGACAGCAGGATATTGGATTAGGGCCCACCCTAATGACCTCATTTTAACTTAATCACATCCTGAGGTGCTAGGGCTTAGGACTCAATGTATGAATTTCAGGAGGGACGCAGTTCAGCCCACAGGAGCCACCAAGAGAAACTACTCACACATCTTGATTGTTTCACTTATTCCAATAGGTGTCAGTGGCAAATGTATTCCAGCCCTCAAACAGACCCCTAAGAAGCCTGGACTTCTTCCTCAGAATAAAATATCTGAGCCAGTAGAGCCACAGACAATAGCACGAATCACACCGTATTGTAGCCCATGTATTAGCACAGGGCCCTGGGCATACTCCTCAAGCATAGGTTTTCTCTCCAAGCATGAGTTCCCTCACCTGTAAAATGGAAAATCCTTAGACCTCTCGTCACCAACAGAGAAAGGAGGCCACTGTGGTTGTAGGGAGGAGCCCACATCCCTTCATGCTCACCTCCACACGCCGGCTCTGGGATCGTGTTGGCAGCATTTGCTATGGTCAGCATCAGTGTTGCTTGGGCCATTTGTTATAAAGCCTGCGAAAAACAGTCTCCAGTGTGGACTGCCAATATTTTCTGATTCAGAGAAAATTGCATGCAAATGTATGCCTCTTTGATTCTACTCGAGTTGTAAAATCCAGTTTGAGTTCAATAAATTCTGGAAGGGAGCAAATTATTCTTTTCAACCTGAAGAATATTGGGTCATATCCTGAATGTCTCAGCAGAGTGAGATGGGCAGGGCTAGTCAAACTTTTTCTGAGCTTTTTGTTTTTCTTCAACTTTTATTCTAAGTCCGGGGTACATGTGCAGGATGTGCAGGTTTGTTACACGGGTAAACATATGCCATTGTGGTTTGCTACACAGATCAACCAATCACCTAGGTATTACTATTAAGCCCAGAGTCCATTAGCTATTCTTCTTGACACTCTACCTCCACTGCAACCCCCCGATAGTCCCCAGTGTGTACTGTTCCCCTCAATGTGTCCATGTGTTCTCATTGTTCAGCTCCCACTTATAAGTGAGAACATGCAGTGTGTTTGGTTTTCTGTTCCTGTGTTAGTTTGCTGAGGGTAACAGCTTCCAGCTCCATCCATGTCACTGGATCCATGTCACCACATCACGCAAAAGACATGATCTCATTCCTTTTTATGGCTACATAGTATTCCATGGTGTATATGTGCCACATTTGCTTTATCCAGTCTATCATTGATGGGCATTTGGGTTGGTTCCAAGTCTTTGCTATTGTGAATAGTGCTGCAATGAATATACACGTGCATGTATCTTTATAATACAATGATTTACATTCCTTTGGGTAGATACCCAGTAATGGGATTGCTGGGTCAAATGGCATTTCTGCCTCTAGGTCTTTGAGGAATCACCATGCTGTCTTTCACAATGATTGAACTAATTTAAACTCCCACCAACAGTGTAAAAGCATTCCTTTTTCTCTGCAAGCTCACCAGCATCTGTTGTTTCTTGACTTTTTAATAATCCCTATTTTGACTGGCATGAGATGGTATCTCATTGTGGTTTTGATTTGCATGTCTCTAATGATCAGTGATGTTCAGCTTTTTTTCATATGTTTTTTGGCTGCATGAATGTCTTCTTTTGAGAAGTATCTGTTTGTGTCTTTTGCCCACTTTTTAATGAGGTTGTTTTTTCTTGTAAATTTGTTTAAGTTCCCTGTGGACTCTGGATATTAGACCTCTGTCAGATGGATAGATTGTAAAAACTTTCTCTCATTGTGTAGGTTGTATGTTCACTATGATGATAGTTTCTTTTGCAGTGGAGAAGTTCTTTAGTTTAATTAGATCCCATTTGTCAATGTTTGCTTTTGTTGCTATTGTTTTTGGCATTTTTGTCATGAAATTGCCTGTGCCTATGTCCTGAATGGTATTGCCTAGATTTTCTTCTAGAGTTTTTATAGTTTTGAGTTTTACATTTAAGTCTTTAATCCATCTTGAGTTACTTTTTGTATAAGGTGTAAGGAGGGGGTCCACTTTTAATCTTTGCTTCAGCCTCCCAAGTAGCTAGGATAACAGGTGGCTGCACCATGCTGAGCTAATTTTTGTAAATTTAGTAGAGATGGGGTTTCACAGTGTTGGCCAGGCTGGTCCTGAACTCCTGACATGAAGTGATCCACCCACCTCAGCCTCCCAAAGTGCTGGGATTACGGGCGTGAGCTACTGTGCTCGGCTGAACCACGTGTTCTTGACTGAATTTTGTGAAACTGTGAGAATAATCCTCGCCACACCCATCAGGTCCCTTGGGAAAAGAAAGCCAAGCAAGAGGCAGCTGTGTGGGTGTCAGAGAGGTCCTAGAAAGCCCTGCATGTGGCCTGGGATAGGGCAGGAAACCTCTCTGAGCCTCAGTCCATCCATCCACTCAGTAAGATACTCAGAGCATCTACTGTATATCAGACACTCTCCAGGTTCTGGGAATACAAGAAAAATGATGACCTCTGCCTTCAGATAGTTACCTCTTGGTAGGGAGAAGGTTGATAAACAGGCAGTTGCACACTACAATGCTGCATAGTGGTGAGTGTTTTTGAAGAGCAATGAAGCAGGGCTGGGAGGGGCTATTTAGAAATGAGAGTCAAAGCGAACCTCTCTGAGAAAATGACCTATAAGTCAGATGAAGAGGAGTAAGAAAGCAGGATATACAGAGGCCTAAACGAAGATTATTCCAGCAAGAGAGAACAGCATTTGCAAAGGTTCTGAGGCCCAATACTGGAGGGAAATCATAAAGGCAGTGGAGTTCGGTCAAAGAAAGTGAGGAGAGTGAGATCAGAGAAGTAAGAGGGACACATGGTCGGTGGCCTTGGAGGCCGTGGTGAGGACTTTGGCTTTCCTGTAGGTGACTTAGGAAGTCATGGTGGGTTTTGAGCAGAGGAGTGACAAGTTTTGTCCTTTGTTTAACAGGATCACTCTGGCTTGTCTGTTAAGAATAATCTCAAGATTATGCTTAAAGTGAAAAGCAGGGAAATAAGTTGACAAGCTATTGCAAAAATCCAAGCAAGACATGATGGTGGCTTGCACCAAAATTGGGTTGCAATAGAAGTGGTGACAAACGCTCAGATTTGGAATACATTTCAAGGTAGAGCAACATGATTTCCTAATGGAGCAGATGTAGGTGGGAGAGACAGAGGGAGAGAGAGAAGCTCGGCCTGCCTCCAAGTGTTTTTGTTGGCATAATCAATCAGAAGGATGGAGGTGCCATCAGCAGAGATGAGGAAGGCTAGAGTAGGCAGTTTTAGAGGCTCCACTTTGGACTTGATAAGTCAGATGTCCATTCAGCATGCAGATGGGGGTGTGGAGGATGTTGAATGCAAAATTGATATATCTCATTTCATCTTCAAAATAATATGTGGGTATATATCACCATGTTGCAAATAAGGAAACAGATGCTCAGTGGATTGAAATTCTATCTTAAATGGCACATCATAAGTGTTAAAACAACATATGAGTAATGGGATCAGGATTTGAATCCCACTCGACTGGCTTCAGAGCCCATACTCTCCCCCTTCTCCATACTGCTCTTGAAGTCTTTGTATGAGCAGAAGGCACAGTCTCAAGAGCTAAGCATCCCCAGGTGTGGAACATTTACTGCATGTGGCACTTTAAAGGGAATGTCTCACTTAATTCCTACAACAACCCTGCATGTACCATGATTATCCTCTTTTTCAAGCATGGAAACAGAGGCACAAAGAGTCTCAGATTTAGTAAATGGTAGATCTAGGATGTGATCCAGAGATCAAGCTTAAGCACTCTGCCATTCTCCAAAAATATATGTTTGTCAAATCAAAGAATGGAATGGAATGGACTAATATCTGAATATTGCTTCTTGGGAAGTATTATTCAAAGACAGTGTAACCTTATCTTTGGATCAATAGATGTTTGTTGCATATGATAGTCACAATCCTGACAGCTGGGACCCAGAAAGTCTTTTATTTCTGGAGAGGTGGCTCATGCCTATAATTCCAGTACCTGGGAGACCAAAGCAGGTGGATTGCTTCAGGCTAGGATTTCAAGTCTTTTATTCCACAGACATGTCCTGAGTACCTCCTATGAGGCACAGGAGCTACAGAGGTGACTGCGTCACTGAGAAGCTCAAGGTCTAGTGCAATTGGCAGGGTTATTCTAGTCCAAGCACTAATCAGGATACATAAAATGGAGTGATTGCTTTGAACATTTCTATTTTTTCTCATCTCTCTTATTTGTGCAAGGCCATCTCAGAGTGTCAATTAGTGAGTTAGATCACTTGCGTATTAGAAAAACTGGCATTACCTTGGCCTGTTCTGTGCACCACATTCTTCCTATGAACTGAGGCATTTCTCTTCCCTTTTGATGTCATTCTTGTCTTATGTGTATAGTAGAAGCAAGGAGACAATGTGGTTAATTGTAAATATAAGCTTAAGCTAATATTCAGCAAGCATACCATTTTGCTTTCATGATGATTAATTTTTAAATGCCAAATTTGCAACAACAACAACAACAACAACAAAAAGTATCATTTGCTCATCTTTACCAGAGTTTGAAGCTGATTTATTCAAGCCTCATGTGATAACACTTCATGTAGGGCACACTTGCCTTATAGAGCCAGCATCACACATGGTGTTTTGTCTAGGAGTATTGGTATATGAATGTGGAGCTATTTTAAAAATCTGTGTAGAGATGGTTTGACAGCAACTTTACTGATTATCTATTTGATGGTTTTTGTCTCTGCCTTTCCACAGAAAAGTCTGAACACCTACTGTTTCCTAGTCTTTGCTACAATTTGTATCATAGGTGCTATCTACCTATATTTTGTGCTGCCTGAGACCAAAAACAGAACCCAGGCAGAAATCAGTCAGGCATTTTCCAAAAGGAACAAAGCATACCCACCAGAAGAGAAAATCGACTCAGCTGTCACTGATGATAAGACAAACGGAAGTTCTGAACAAGTTTCCTCTTCCACGTTGGACAATTATGTCAAAAACAGGATTGTCTAAATGGATAATCTCACTTTTCAGGAAACTTAAAATTTACCCATTATTGGGAGGCTTAAATGAATTGAAGCTGTGCAAGTCTTTTATATTATTAAGTATTTAAAAGTAAACCTGTACTAATCTAACATTGCAACTATGTTAGCATTATTCACAACTAAATCTCCCAAACTCTTCTGGAAGTTGCAAGGAATCCCTCTGTGTTTCACTGGACCCAACGTTCTTCCATACAGGTTGATGACCTGCCTTCTTCATGACTCAATCCACGATTTCAAAATGAAATTGGGGAAATAGTATGTTAATGCTTTATCAAAGAAAGACAATTTGGTCTGATAGGGGACTCAACAGATTAGAAATCACAGACTGAGGTTCTAGTCCCAGCTTTACCACAAGCAGCCTTGATCTGCCCTCAACCTGGGTCCCAGCGCATCAGTGACCCTAGGCTTCCATCCCCCGTATAGGCTTTCAGAAGTCAGTGGAAAGATTATTGATCGTGCCTAAGAAATGCCTGTTTCCAATATTTGACCTTGTGGATCTCAGGCTTTGGAGAGCCTAATACCAACCCACCAGCCTGCAGATTTTGTCTTTCCCAAACTGTGTTCCAGGAATGGGCTCAAGACTTAAGGGCTGACGCTGTCCTCACCCCAGACTATTAGAGTCCTGTGTGCTCACAGAGAACATGAAGAAGAGCTATGTGCAGAAGACTTAACTTTCTAGAAACTGCAACAGGGACTGCAAATTGACCTCTATCCAAATGAAAAACAATGTTGAGGATGATTCTAAAGCTAAACCTAGGCTTGGTGGGAAAAAAAAAAAACCAAAAACCATTGTGATTAATTGGTGATCTCTGCCACAAGTGTGGGGCTCAGAGTGTCAGCACATGTACTTCATGTTTACCAGTCTAGAAGAGATTTCTCTGAAAAGGAAATGAACTGTCTTGAAAGATGGGGAGTTCACCATCACTCAAAGTGCTCAAGGGAAGACCGGGTGATTACTCATCTTGACTGTTGCTAAGAAAATCTGTGTCAACTTTGGAGAAAGGTGTTTGGAACAGACATGTTGAAGGGCTCTTCTAACTCTTACATGCTAGGGTTGTTTGGTAAGAGCCACTTGCAGCCTGCCATCGTAATGTGTGGCTTGTGTTTTGGGTGATTTCCTATACTTGCTTCTAAAATGAAACAAAGTGTCCTAAAGTAAAGTGCACTTGAATTAGCACCAGTGTGTTTGGTTGGTATTTCATAGGAGTGGGGCCAGAGAGGACTTGACTTAGCAATACCACTAGAATCCTTTTGGCCATAATCCCTTGGGTTTCCTCAGATCATTCTTGACGATGGCAGCCTTAGCCAAAACTTGAGTTTGGTTTTCCTTTTCTGTGGATTATTCTTTCATCACTGGGCCTTTGGTTAATTGCCAACTCAAGGCACCATGCCATCCAGCTTTGGGTTGGCTGAAAAATGTGGACAGTGTTTGTCAAGACGAAGAGAAAGTGAGGTATGGGTTCCAAAAGTGCTGAGACCAAAAGAGCCAAAAACAGTGCAAAATAAAAATCTTAGCTTTTTGGTGTTCTCTTTTATTTGGAGACTTGATAATTTAGGCAATAAATATTTATTAGGTACCTCCCATAGACAAGGCACTAGCTATGTACTAAAGATGTATCAGTGAGCAAGAAAATATGCTGCCCTCACCTGCAAAAGTCCATGTCTGCCAGAGAAGATAGAAAATCAAAGCATTAAGTGTAAAGTTGTCATCAGTACTGTACTTTACAGCATAGTAAATTGTCATCAATACAGTGATATAGAAACATGCAACAGGGATGACTGGGCTGAGAGGTGAAAATCAGGAAAACCTTCTCAAGTAAGTTACAGAAATAGAATGGGGAACAATATCATTATCAGGCAATAGGCCAGGAATTATTCTTATATGTTATTATATTTGAAAAGCTCATAGAGCCATTTCTTACTCCACTTTCTGTTGTGTATAACAGAATACCCGAAACTGGGTAATTTATAGAGAATATAAACTTATTTTTTTACAGTTCTGGAAGCTGTAGAGTTCAAGGTCAGGCAGACATCTGACGAGTGCCTTCTTGCTGGCCGGGACTCTGCAGTCCTGAGGCGGCACGGGGAATCACATGGCGAGGCAGCTCAGTGTGTTCACTGCGGTCTCTCTTCTTTTTATAAAACCACCAGTCCCACTCCCATGATGACCTATTCATTCATTCACTCATTAATCCATTAATTCATGAGGGCTCTCGTTTCCCGACTACCTTTTAAAGACTCCACCTCTCAATACTGCCACATGGGGATTAAGTTTCAACATGACTTTTAGAGGGAACATTCAAACCATAGCAGCCACATTAAGGAAATTTTTGAAAAATAAAACAATGAGACACCCATAATCTCATATCCTTCACTCCCCCAACATGAGCAGTTTAATTTTTAGACAGCTCTGTCCATTTCTTGCTTATTATTCATCCAGTTGGAATCACAGAATACATGAAACACAATTACAATCATCTTGTGTTTTACCTTCTATTTTTTCCACTTTATATTAAATCAAATGCATCATCTCAATTCCAAACCCTTTTGTTTGTACTCTGATATTCACTCCAGTGAATTCTTCATGTATAAAGTTGTTTTTCACAGCCACACACTTGTACCACAAATCTAGGGGCTATTCTTTCTTTTAGTGTCTTAATATTGTATTATTTTCTAATATTCACACTTTAACTTTACAGATGAGTAGAATGGAATAGCTGTGTTTCAGTGCAGAACTTTTTTCTTATGTTTGCTTGAGCCTTCCTCCTCTCTGTTACCTACATTGATAAACTAGGATTTGTTGTCTCACACTTTTCCCGATGTTCATATAATATTCAATGAAATAAAATCATGTGACATAAAAAAAAAGTTGTTTTCCAGATACCCAAATATAATGGGGAGTGAGGAGTCAGAGAGACAGACATTTTCATGAGCTTTGCTTCACAGGCTCTGGTTCTTGGCTGAAAGGTACTAGCCGCCTACAGCACCCTGTATCCATTCACACACCCTAAAAGAATCTCTAGTCAAATTAACAGGTCTCTTTTCCTAATTCCTGACCAGGAGTTGGGGATTAGACCCTTGTCTTTCTATTTTACATATTCTCTCATCTCCAAGCCATGGAGGTTTACATTTCTTCATTTCAGGTTCACTAAGAGTAACTCTTCCAGCTGCTAGTTCTGGCTAAGTAAGCACACTCTACCCTATTTCCCCCACTGATCATAACTAGCAACCCTGGACAGAATCATAATGCAAACATATAAGGACTCTGAAGAATAAATTATGTCAGGAAAATTGAAGAGAGAAATCAAAACCCAAAGGATAGTTAATATGGCAGTGAGTATCTCCTGGCTTATAATCCAGTACAGGGCAGTTTTGGAAACTGCGCAATGGACATGGTCTGAAAAAGCTGAAGGACAAATCTCCTGCCTCTCTCGCTGCCCAGAGTGACAGGAAAGGCGTGGCCCTTGGAGAAAAAAATGTGATCCAACTGATGAAAATCAAATATAAAGGAAAACATCTTGAAAGGCGCCTTAGAAATCAAAACGTTACATAGAGTGGAAAATGATTTGCATGACTTTAGATTTCTTACCACAAACCATGTAAGCCAGAAGAGACTGGAACAATATCTCAGCATTTTTTGAAATGCTGAAAGAACTGTCAATCCAGTTTGAATTTTTTAAAGGCCTGTCTATATGCTATTTACAAGAATCCCACATTAAACATAATGATATAGATAGGTTAAAAGTAAAAGAGTGAGAAAAGATATAATATGCAAATGTGAACCAAAAGAAAGTTGGCATATTAATAGTGGAAAAAGTAGACTATGAAACAAGAAGAATTACTCATGATAAAGAGGAAGTTATATAGTTATAAATGGGCCAATTCACCAAAAATATATAAAAATTCTAAATGTGCATGTATCTCAAATCAAGCTTCAAAATACGTGAAGCAAACCAGATCAAACAGAAAGGAAAGCTAGACAAATCTTCAGTTACACTTGGAGACTTTTAATGCTCCTCTTTCAATAATCAATAGAACAAGTAGAAAATGGCAAGGCTATAGAAGACCCAAGCAATGCTATTAAACAATTTGACTAATGGACATCAGTAAAACACTCCTAATGACAATAGTAAAATATATATATATATTCATTTTAAGTTCATTTGGATCATTCACCAGGATAGAGTATATACTGGGCCATGAAACAAATTTCAACAACTTTAAAAGGATTCAAATCATAAAAAGTATGTTCTCTGACCCCATGGAAATCAGTAACAGATATCTGGAAAATTCCCAAATTTTGGAAACTTAAAACATGTTTCTAAATAACCCATGAGTCAAAAAGGACATCTCAAAGGAAGTAATAAAATATTGTGAGCTGGCCGAGCGCGGCGGCTCATGCCTGTAATCCCAGAACTTTGGGAGGTCCAGGCGGGTGAATCACGAGATCAGGAGATCAAGACAATCCTGGCTAACACGGTGAAACCCCATCTCTGCTAAAAATACAAAAAATTAGCTGGGTGTGGTGGCACGTGCCTGTAGTCCCAGCTACTTAGAAGGCTGAGGCAAGAGGATCGCTTGAAGCTGGGAGGTGGAGGTTGCAGTGAGCTGGGATCACGCCACTGCACTCCAGCCTGGGCAACAGAGCGAGACTCAGTCTCAAAAAAATTTTTTTTTGAACTAAATGAAAGTGAAAATAAAATAGATTGAATTTTGTGGATTCAGGTAAAGCAATGCTTAGAGGAAATTTTATAGTGTTACATTCTCTAAATGCTAGAAAGCTCTCAAGTAAATAATCTAAAATTTCACTTCAAGAAATTAGAAAAATAAAAGCAAACTATACAAAAAGCAAACACAGGGAAGAAAATAATAAAGATAAGAATAAAAATATGTGAAATCAAAAATTGAAATATATCAAAAACAGGACAAGATAATAAAATCAGTGAAACCCAAAATTGGTTCTTTGGAAAGATCAATACAATTGATAAACCTCTATCCAAGCTAGCCAAAAGAGGGAGTATGGAAGAAGTGATGTTGGGGAGATGGAGGGAGAAAAAGAAAGGATGAGAGAGATAGGACACAACTTGCCAAGAGCAGTAATGAAAGAGGCGATATCCCTACAAACCCTACAGATATTAGAAGGGTAATAAGGAAATACTATTAATAACCCTGCTTGTAAATTCAACAACTTTAAATGAAATAGATAAATTTTCAAAAGATACTATCAAAAGTCACTCAAGAAAAAATGGATAACCCAAATAGTCCCATATTCACTTAAATAAACAGAATTTTTAGCTAAAACTTTCCAACAAAGGAAATTCCAGGTCCAGATGGTTTCATTGGAAAATTCTACCAAATGCTGATGGAAAATGTCTGCACAATTTATCCCAGAAAATTCAAAAGAGAGAAATGCTTCCTAACTCATTTTATGAAACTAACACAAACCTGATACCAAAATAGTACAATAAAACAGTACAAGAAAATAAAACTGCAGACCAATGTTTGTCATAAACAAAGGCACACAATTTTTTTTTTATATATATACTTTAAGTTCTGTGGTACATGTGCAGAGCGTGCAGGTTTGTTACATAGGTATACACGTGCCATGGTGGTTTGCTGCACTCATCAACCTGTCATCTACGTTAGATATTTCTCCTAATGCTCTCCCTCCTCTCACCCCCCAACCTCCGACAGGCCCTGGTGTGTGATATTCCCCTCCCTGTGTCCACGTGTTCTCACTGGTCAGCTCCTACTTATGAGCAAGAACATGCAATGTTTGGTTTTCTGTTCCTGTGTTAGTTTGCTGTGATTGATGGTTTCCAGCTTCATCCATCCAAAGGCACACAATTTCTTATCAAATATTAGCAAGTTAAACCAACAATATATAAAGGAGAATACACCACAACAAGGTGGAGAAATGCAAAACTGTTTCAATATTCCAAAATCAGTCAATTTAATCCCCCATATTAACTGACTGAGGTGAAAAGAACATATGATTATATGAATAGATACAGGAGAAACATTTGACAAAATCCAACATCCCTCTATGTTCAAAACACTTACCAAACCAGGAATTCAAAAAAGCTGTCTTAACCTGAAAAAAGAGTATCTACAAAAAATATACAGCTAACATCATATTTAGTGAGGCAAAACTAAATGCTTTTCCCCTAAGATCAGGAACAAAGTAAAGATATTTCTATCACTGCCTCTATTCACCATCATACTGGAATTTCAAGTCAATGTAATAAGGTAAGAAAAATAAATAAAAGGTATACAGATTGAAAAGCAAAACATTAAAAATAAAACTACTTCTATTCACACACATTATTGTCTACATATTAAATCTCCAATAATCTACCTGAACTAAAAAGTTAACAAGGTTACAGAATAGAAGTTCAACACATAAATATTCATTGTATTTCTCTGTACTACCAATGAACAACTAAAAACTAAAACATAAAAAATGTTGCTATTCATAATAGTTCCAAAAACAAGAAATACTTGGTTAAATATCTAACAAAACATATTTATGTTCTTTAGTTTTCTGCCGAAAACTACAAAACACTGATGAAATAAGTCAAAGAACCAATACATGGGAAGGTATACCGTGTTCCCTGAATGAATGACTTTACTAAAGTTAAAAGGTCAATCTTCTTAAATTTATCTAAGATTTAACACAATCTCAATCAAAATCCCAAAAGAAATTTTGTAGAAATTAACAAGCCTATTCTAAAATGTATACAAATGGCAAAAACAGTTTTTTAAACAAAGAATGAAGTTAGAGGACTCATACTACCTGATTTTTAAGCTTTATTATAATTCTACAGCAATCAAGACACTACAATATTGGTGAAAGTATAGATACAAAGATCAGTGGAATAAAATGGAACTTCCAGGAATGAAACCACACAAAAATGATCAATTGAATTTTGACAAAAGTGCAAAGGCATTATTTTTTCTACAATGGTTCTGAAATAGTGCAAGAAAATAAACTCCAACTTATAGCTCACTCTTTAAAAATGAATTCAAAATGAATCATAAACCTAAATATAATACATAAAATTAGAAAAAGTTTAGGAAAAAACTTAGGAGAAATTCTTGTTAAATTTAAGCAAAGACTTTAGGATGTAACACCAAAACACAATGCATAAAAGAAAATTTGATAAATTACATTTCATGGAAATTTAAAACCTTGTTCTTTGAAAGATATTGGGGGGTTTTGTTGTTTGTTTGTTGTTGTTTCGTTGTTGTTGTTGTTTGTTTTGAGATGGAGTCTTGCTCTGTCACCCAGGCTGGAGTGCAGTGGTGTGATCTCGGCTCACTACAACCTCCACCTCCTAGGTTCAAGTGATTCTCCTGCCACAGCCTCCAGAGTAGCTAGGATTACAGGCGCGCGTCACTGCATCCAGCTAATTTTTCTATTTTTAGTGGAAATGGAGTTTCACCATGTTGGCCAGGCTGATCTTGAATGCCTGACCTCAGGTGGTCCGCGCACCTCATCCTCCCAAAGTGCTGGGATTATAGGCGTGAGCCACCGTGCCGGGCCAAAACATACTGTTAACAGAATGAAAGACAAGCTACAGGCTGGGATAAAAATATGTTCACATATTTTTCTCACACACATATCCACCAAAGAACTTGTATCAAAAATACATGAAGAGCATTCAAAACTCAATAATGAGAAAACAACTCAAAAACTGGGCAAAAGTTATGAACAAGCGCAAGGTATACAAATGGCGAATACACATGAAGAAAGGTGATTCACGGTTAGTTATTTGGGAAACCAAAATTAAAATCACGAGATACCCCAAACCTATTGAAATGGCTAAAACAAAAATCTTCATAGTACTGTTAGCAAGAATGTGGAGCAGTGGGAACTCTCATAGATGGCTGGTGGGAATGAAAAACAGAAACAGCCAGTGGAGTGGTGATCAAAATAGTGTCTCTGTTACTGACTGAAGCTGTAGTGGAGAAAACATCTTAGGCATATTTCCTAATATTGAACCCCTGAGCTGACTGTACCCACCAAGACCTATATGCGTTTCACCTGCCCCCACCCCACACATACTCACAAGGGCTAGACCATCTCTGGATGGAGGAACAGAGACTATGTCAATCCTGTGGCAAACAATTCCCAGGACAGAGAAAATAATAATCGTGACAGGGACTTCCTCCTTGACCAAACTCTAGTCCAGCTCCTCTGAGCACTCTTCTCCACTAGGCCTTGGCCTTGACCTGCAGCCCCAGTGTTAGCAAGAATCCTGCTAAGCCAGTTTAGTGAAAACTCCCTAACCCTGAATCCTAACCAAGGCTCTCTCAGTAATTTTCCATCCACTGACTCCCTCACCCGACTCCTTACTGTAAATACCCAGCTGGCCATGTTGTAATCAGAGTTAAGTTCAAGCCGTCTCCTCTACTGCAATAGTCTTGACCCCTACACAACAGTTTTGAATAAAGTTCCCCTTACCTGTTTCAGTCTGTCCAGTGGAATTTTTCTTCGACGATACTCATAGCTCTATACTTTATCCAAACAAAAACTTGAGCCAGAAGATTAGTCCTCCTTGCTTGGGGGAGGAGTGAGTAAAAAGAGCAGAAGTTCCTGTTTAACAGATCCAGGAAGAAATAAGATACATACATAATGGTTGGCCCATGCACAGTGTCAGATGGAGATGAGAGTCTTGCATAGGACACCTGCTTAGCATGGCTAGGGTCATCCATGATCCAGCATCCATCTCTGGAGTGCAGACAATGAAGGGAACTGAAGATGCTGGGCCTCTGACAAGGAGGTGACTAGTGAACCTATAATCCTCAACCCCAATTTGTCTTACAGTTTGGGAAACTATAAGTAGTGTAGCACTGGAAGGCAGTCACTCAAAATAGTGCTTAGCCATGTATTCACTGGTCAATCCAAGAATGCGGCACAATTGCCCTGCCGAACACCAGCAAACAAGAGGGAGAGACAAAGCCAGTGATTGGTCGAGCTTGGCCTCTGGCAGCAGGGATTGTCTGCTGCTCTTGCAGAACAGGATGGAGTCACCCATGGCTTCCAGAGAGATGAGGGAGCTGAGATTATGAAGACTGAAGTTTGGTAGGACAAAAATCTCCCTGCTTTTTATTGTTTAATAAGACTGAGAATTAGGAGAGTTGCACTGAGAGGGGTGTTCCCTTATAATGAAGTCCCATTCATTTAGCAAAAGGACTCAGAGTGGACATTACACAAACAAAAAAAAGTTTCTAAAACACATTTTAAACATTTACAGTGACCAGGACACTCATACAAATGTGACTATGTGAGTGGATGTGTTTGTGCATGTATGTTAAGCACATGAAACATTCCTCTTCTATTATTGCATATGTTGACCCACTCTGGGCTGGATCAGCGGTGCTTATCTAGAAAAATGAAGAACTGCTTCAGGAGGGCAGGAGTCTTGTCTGTTTTATTCTCCACTGTATTCAGCCAACGTAGTACCTGGCACACATGTAGAAGGTGCCTGACAAACATTGATTGAATGAATGAATGAATGAATGAATGAGTAGTATGTCAGGCAGCATCGTAGCCCCTTCAAAGATGTCCAGGGCCTAATCCTAAGAACCTTCGAGTATGTTAACTCACAGGGCAAATGTTGGCTGATGTGATTAAAGTAAGGATCTTGAGTTTGGGTCATTAACATGGATGACTGGGTAAACCTGATGTCCTCATAAGGACACAAAGGTCCTTATAAAAGGGAGGTGGCAGAGTCAGAGTCAGAAAGGAAGTGATACTAGAAGAAGAGATGAGAGAGAGAAAAAAAGATTTGAATATGCTGCACTGCTGGCCTTGAAGATGGAGGAAGGGGTCATGAGCCAAGGATCGCAGGCAGCTTGTAGAAGCTGGAAAAGGAAAAGAAATGTATTCTCCCCTAAAGATTCCAAGGTGTTGCATCTCTATGAACACTTTGATTTTAGGACTTCTGATCTCCAGAACTGTAAGATAATAAACTTGTGTTGTTTTGAGCCACTAAGAGGGTGTATGTGCGTGTCATCTTTTTTTAAAATTTTAATTTTTAGCTTTTTGTGTTGAAATACTTTCACACTTACAGTAAACTTACGAAAAGAGAAAGTCACCCAGGTTTCCATATTTTCAGCTACATTGAAGTATAATCAACTGACTCACAAGGGCTAGACATTTAAGATATAGAACTCATACATCTGAAATTGCACACATTTAAGATGTAGAACTCAATGTTTTGATAAAAGTATACGTTATGAAACCATCGCCACAATCAAGCTACTTAACGTATCATCATCTCATATATTTACCATTTTCTTTTCTTTTTATATGTGGTGAGAACACTTAAAATCTACTCTCTTGGCAAATTTCAGGCAGACAATACCTGAAACTAGTCACCATGCTGTTCATGAGATCTCTAGAACCTATTCATCCTGCATAACTGAAACTTTGTACCCTTTGACTATCATCTTTCCACTTCTCCCCTTCCCTCATCCCCTGGAAACCACCATTCTCCTCTCTGTCCAGCTGTAAGTTTTTAGAAATTAGTTACAGCAGCTGCAGAAAACTATTACAGAGAGCCAAGAGCAGTTGTCTCCAGAGCAGGTAATGAGTGAGTAGAGCACAAGGTGCTTTATTGTGATGTGAGAAGAAAATGTTAGAAGGTCTTTTTATTAATTAATTAATTAATTATTGAGACAGAGTCTCGCTCTGTCACCCAGGCTGGAGTGCAGTGGTGCAATTTCAGCTCACTGCAGCCTCTGCCTTCCAGACTCAACTGGTCCTCCTGCCTCAGCCTCCCAAGTAGCTGGGACTACAGGCGTGTGCCAAAACGCCCAGCTAATTTTTGTATTTTTAGTAGAGATTGGGTTTCACTGTATTGGCCAGGCTGGTCTCAAACTCCTGACCTCGAGTGATCCACCTGCCTCAGCTTCCCAAAATGCTGGGATTATAGACGTGAACCACCGTGCCCAGCCTCATTTTTTTATTTTAGAGTGAATATTATTGGACTTTATTTTACATGATTCAAGCACTGTCCTAATCCAAACTAGCCGTTACCTTGCTCAGACACCTTGGCTGCTGCTTTTTACAGACATTTTGAAGGACTTCTCTTTTCCACCTTCCTTTAGAATCCCAAGAGGGCTGACTTTTAATCCCACACATGTAACACCTTTTACTCTCTTTCTAGTACATAGTAGGAACCAGAAACGTTGCCTTTATTGGAGGGAGGAAGAAATGAGGCATGCAGATGTAGTGACAGGCTCACTGGCCACCCTCCTTAGATCATGCAACTGAAGGCCCCACCCTAAGGGCACAGGCCAGGGAGCTTTAAGGCTCTTGAGTCTGGACTTCACAGAGCAGAACTTCTGTAACAGCTGTGATCTGCCTACCTCTGCCCTGTGCTTACAACAGTCAAAACTTCTGTCTAGTTTAAGCTACTCTTATTTGGGTTTCTCTTACTCATGAATAAACCTAAACTCAATCCATACAGGTTATGACAGGAAAGGGCACAACGCAAATGAGAATATGTGAAGCCAGCCCAATTCTTTAGACACGTGACAAGTTGTTTCTGTGGGGCACAGATGCCTCCGGGTTAAAGGAGCATGGATTCCTAGTCCTGGATTCTCTAGTCACAGCAGCTTTGCTGGAGTTCTGGTGCTGTCCGTGGTGCTGGCGTGGACTTTCCGCCTAGCAGTACTAATTTATCTTCAAGTTTGCATAAATACTTTCATACTATTGTGTATGATGCTGGAGACAACCTGTGAAGTAAATATCATTGGGTTATTTTCTATGATTCAAACCCTCTTCTTCCAGGTTCCAATCCAGTCAAGTTTAGCGTTCCTATCACTACACTGCAGGACCTCTCTGTCTCCAGAGTGATGACTGTTTCCCTATCTGCGTGTACCACATCCACTCTGTCTCCAGAGTGATGATCTGTTTCCCTATCTGCGTGTACCACATCCATTTGTTAATCCCTTTCACCATGGCACTTTGACATCTAGTAACCTTGTGGTCTTGTTGGACCGTGCCCCCCACTACATGCCCACGTGTAATCCTCTACCACATTGTCTCTTGACTTAGCCATGCAACTTTCTTTTACCACTGAGACATCAGAAAATGTGATAGAAGCAGAAGTTGATAAACACCTTTGCTCTAGCACTTTCTCTCAGAATGCTGATGTCATCACATGAAGAAGCCCAATCTAGCCTTCTTGAGGATGAATGACCACATAAAGGCAGAGCCCAGCTGTCTCCACTGTCCCAGCTAAGCCCAGATCCAAGTGACACTCCAGTTAAACACAAGTGAGCCCAGAAGGAAGTAACAGAAGAGCACAATCGATTCACAGAATCATGAGAAATAATAAATTATTGTTGCTTTAAGCCATCAACTTTTGGCATGGTTTGTTAAACAGCAATAGATGGCTACTACAGACCCACTGTTTCTGGCCACAGTTTTCTCACCATTCAGTGAATTTCTTAGCACTTCTCGGATCCCCAAACAAGACCAGAATTAATATTCTCTGGATTAATGGTTCATTCATTCATCTACCAGACAATTTTGGAGCATTTACTTTATGCTTGTGCTAGGTAATTGGAATATAAAAAGAACTGAAACAAATATCTACCTTCAACAAGTTGAGCAAATGGTAGGGAAGACAAACCACTGATTGCCAGAATGAGTCTAGTATTTCCTCTGTGTAGAACGTCCTTCTCCTCCTCTTTACTTGGATAACTTCTATTCTTTTTTTTTTTTTTTTTTTTTTGAGACGGAGTCTCACTCTGTTGCCCAGGCTGGAGTGCAGTGGCCGGATCTCAGCTCACTGCAAGCTCCGCCTCCTGGGTTTACGCCATTCTCCTGCCTCAGCCTCCCAAGTAGTTGAGATTACAGGCACGTGCCACTACACCTGGCTCTTTTTTTATTTTTATTTTTTACTTTTTTATTTTTTTATATTTTTAGTAGAGATGGGGTTTCACCTTGTTGGCCAGGCTGGTCTTGAATTCCTGGCTTTAAGTGATCTGCCTGCCTCAGCCTTCCAAAGTGCTGGGGTTACAGGTGTGAGCCACATCACCTGGCCCATTCATTCTTAATGACTATGCTGAGGCCCCCTGCCTCTAGAACTCTTTCTCTGACTCCCCAGTCTGGGCTAGATTCTTTCCTTTTGACTTCCATAGAAGCCTGTGTTCACTTTTATTGATGGATTTATCACTGCTTTAGGATCGTTGTGATTATTTTTCACTTGCACATCTCCCATGATAGACTCTGGGATCCTTAACTACATTGGATTTTTCTTAGGGCTCCACGTTTCTGGCACCTAGTAAGTGCTCCTTACATATTTACTGAACAAATGAATACCATCATAAATATATAAAGAGAATGTAATGGGTGCCTTGTGAAGGGAATGAGTGTGGTTCCAGGTGACCAGGGCAGGTGCAGATGCAGATATGAGCTGCATCTCCAGTGAGGGTTAGGATTTTATCAAACTGAGAAGAAGGAAAAAAGAAATTCAAGACCAAGGGCAGAAGACATGGGAGTGAACAAGTAAATGGAATATTCAGAGAACAGCAAACTGTTGGTATGGACAAGTGTGGTGGCTATGAGAGTAAGAATGAGTGATGAAACTGGTTAATGGTTTTGGCCCAGACTCTGAAAAACCATGAGTATCACACCAACACCACTTCCTAAATATTCCTGCAACCTGCCTGCCCCACATTTTCCATATATAGCTGAACATAGGTCTATGCAGAAAACACTCAATTCTGATACTGCCTCTTACTTGAATAAGTGCTGAGGCTCTGGGAGTTCAGATCATTATAATCAGCCTTCTCATTTTGCTTTCGCTAAACATTCATTAGCTGGTTATGAACCCCAAAGAACAGAGGTCACATTGAGTGACAGGGACTCGGCAGCTGTTCACAGTGTAAGATATTTGCTATAATTTACGCTAAGATGTGAATGTAATTATCCTTATCAAAATCACTTCCCCTGGCAAATTTGTACATTAAGTCAAGTAAATTTCCTCTCATTAAATCACAGCATTTGGGGACTGCAGTTTGTCTCAGCCAAGAACTAGAGCTTGGAAGTAATAAAGGCAAAGAAAAAGAACTTGGGTTCTCAGCAGGAAGTGTGGGTGGTGAGGAGAGAGGCAGTATTTCAGAGTGTGTTGGAAACCCAAACCTCCAGCAGTTCCATGACTATGTGTCTCTCGAATTTAGAGCAGTCTTTAAAATGTGGCACTTCTCAGCTACCTACGCATTTGGCAAATTGAGAATGTTGCATCTAGATGCCAGACCTAGATGCAGAAAGGACATCTAAAGACAGATATTTTTAGTGCTGAGAGCAGGTATGTTAGAAAGGGGCTTATAGTTTCAAACCATGAGTAAAAAAATATATATATAAAATGTGTATGCTGGAACTATGTTAAGTATTTTCACACATATGATCCTTTTTGGTTTTCACAACAAGACTGCAGGACAGGATATTCACACTCTCGTAATGCCCATTTCTTTTTCTTCTTGGAATTTAACACAATTCTAATTAAATAACTTTGAGTGGAAGTTGGGAACGCTGGATATGTCATTTCCTGCTAAATCTCTACGAGTTGCCACAGTTTCTACACATACTAAGTGCTAAATAAAGTGCAGCTGAAAGAATAAATTAATTCACGAGTAAGATAATTTTTAAAAATCAGGGATTGTTGAGAGCTATAGGAACTAACTTTAAAAGTGCTGAAAGTCACCAGGCCAATAAAATTTGGTGGAAACCGAGTTGCATGTAATAACACACTCAACAAATGAATGTTTATTACTTAGGACTCTTTCGGTTCCAGTGACAGAATCTGGACTCACAGTGGCTTTAACATAAAAGAAGGAAGTTTCTTATTTGCTTAACTAGGAAGTCTTGTAAGGCTGATGCACAGTAAGCTCGTGTCTTGTCTGGATTCGGGGACTCAAATAACATCTTTCAAAGTTCCAACTCTGCCTCCTTTATTTTTTGCTTCTACTTTTCTCTGCTTGGTTTTATTCTTCAATTTCTCAAGATGGCAGCCTCCATAGCCTTAGCCTTGTGTCTTCTCAGCTTGGCCACCTCAGTGAGGAAGAAACTTCTGCCTCCCAATGTATCAGCTATCTATTGCTGAGGAAAAAAATATCCCCAAAACTTAGTGGCTTGAAAAAAACAACCTTTTCTTTTCTCACAATTCTGTGCATCAGCAATTCAGGCAAGGCTCAGCCAGGCAGTCCTGTGGATCCCTGTGGTGTCTCCTGAATTTAATCAGGCATTTGTGGCCAGGTGGCATCAGCTGGAGGTGATTGGTCTGAAATGGTTTTATTCGCATGTCAGGGGACTCAACTGGGATGGCTAGAATGGCTGGGATGTCTCTCCCTCTTTCTCTTCTCTCAGTGTGGTCCCTAGACCAACCGTTACCATCTCAGAAAGGCCCCAGCCTGACTTTCTGACAAAGTAGCAGTGTCAGAAAGGAGAGCAGGAAGAGAACTGCAAGACCTTTCAAGGCTGAGAACTCAGAACTCATACAATATCTCTTCAATTGATCAAACCAAGTCATAGGACCAGCCCGAATTCAAGGTGAGGGGAAGCAGTCTTCAGCTCCAGATAAGAGGCCCCCAAAGTCACATCCCCAAGGGGCATGCAGGATGAGGAGTTACTACGGCCAACTTTGCAAACTATCTACCACCCCCAATGTCCAGACTTCAATCTTGCAAAGATTTGTGTTGGCCCTATTCAGGTCATTTGTGTATCCCTGAGTCCATCCCAGTGGCCCAGGAGGGTTAGTCACTCTGATTGGCCAGCGTAGTCATGTGCTCAACCCAGAAGTGGCTAATAGGAGAGAGGGCAAGAAGTAGAATAATCTCATGGACAACTGTTTCAGAGCCACCTAGAATCAGGGAGGGAATCTCCCACAAACCAGAAAAGGTTGGAAAAGTGTGTTTGGAAGACAAAACTAATGCTAGCGCAGTTCAAAGCAGGCTCTGTTCATCCTAAGGGAATGATGATCAGCAGTGACAGTCTGAAGATAAAGTTCAGAGCGTCAAAGGGCATTGCTCACTGACCCTTCCAGGACGAAAATGCCCCAACTTATAGACTCAACCTGTCCGATCTCTCCTTCCTTTGGAAATGAATGCATAACTCTCCAAGCCAACCGCCGGAAATGGCAAATACTTACGTCAGTAAACCCATGTCCCTTTTTCTCATTCCGTAATCCTTCAGCAGCTTTCTGATTATAACTTGGCTTCCAGCAAACTGGCTAGGCCAATTTGAACACGGACTTTTCTTTTCTTTTCTTTTCTTTTTTTTTTTGAGACACAATCTCACTCTGTTGCCCAGGCTGGAGTGCAGTGGCACAATCTTGGCTCACTGCAACCTCTGCCTCTCGGGTTCAGGCAATTCTCCTGCCTCAGCCTCCCAAGTAGCTGGGACTACAGGCGCCCGCCACCACGCTCGGCTAATTTTTGTATTTTTAGTAGAGACGGGGTTTCACCATATTGGCCAGGCTGGTCTCGAATTCCTGACCTTGTGATCTGCCTGCCTAGGCCTCCCAAAGTGCTGGAATTACAGGCATGAGCCACTGCGCATGGCCGACTTTTCTTAATAATACTATTTTTGCAGCAAAAATTAGTAAATGCTCATGCCTGGCTCATGGATCAGTCTCTCGTGAGACTAGTAGGTGTGATTCATTTCCCAGTCCAGCCAATTCTCAGATACTAAGGAAGATTTGATCTTGAAGGCTAAAAGACACACCATGGTGAATTTACCAAAATCTCATCCCTTAAAGGGTCTCCCTGAGGTCTGGCTGGAGATGTCTGAGCTCATGCTGCACCTGCCTCTAGGTATTGTCCCCACTTAATCTCAGAAGAAACTAAGGATGAGAAAAATGACTGGCCCACAGTCACAGCTGGCAACCATAATGCAGAAAGAGGCTCTTCACCACTCATTCAATACAATCCATTCGTCACATAACACTTAATTTTGTCTCTACTGTGCACTCAGTAATGTTCTCGGTGTTATAGATATGGTGGTAAAGAAGACGGAAAATGCCCAGCCTTCTATGAGGCTGACATTCAAGTGGAGAAACATGGGAAATAATCAGATAAATAAATAGACCACCAAAAAGGTCAAATGGTGATGAGTGCAATGCCAACAATTAGAACATGGTGGTGTGCTAGAAAGTGTCTCGATTGTGACTTCAGATTGGATGGCCAGAGAAGAATAACATAAGAATAGCATCAAAATGTTACCCATGGGCTTCAGGTGCCCACCTATAAAATAGGTTGCCTGGACAAAATGATCTTTGCATGCATGTCTAGACCGGAGACCTGACTTAACAATATATCACATGAATTTAAAAAAAAAGAAAACTTGTTGATGGTGGCTAGATTAGGGTTGTATAGGTTGGGATAAGCTAAAACCATTGATAGTAATAGCAATATCCATAATTTATTCAGGACTCTGCTAAGTGCCTAAAATGAATTATCTCTAATACTCACGACATCCCTGCCAGTGCAGGTATTGGTCTCACTATTTAACCAGTGAGGAAACGGATTCGCTGAGGTTAAATAACTTATCCCGAGAGAGGCTGGGAGAAGGTATGTCGTGTTGGGCGCTGCAGGCCAGGCTGAAGGGTCATCTGGAATGTGCTCAGCTGTTTGCTTCCTTTCTCCAGCCTTTCCATGATTCTTCCTCTTCTGCCTGGGCCATTCTGCTCCCTTCTCTCCACCCCAGTACACACAAGAGACTAGAACCAGGTACCCTGTGGTCCACAGAGTATTTCTGTTTGAATGGAAAAGACAGTGGGCTACCCATGCCCAACGCTTTTTCCTCCAGTCCTTACTAACTAGGTGCTTTCCTGGCTTCAGAGCAACACTAACATTCCCATGACCCCCAGCAACCAAGACAGCTGGGCTGGGGACAGTGGGATATGATACCCAAGGACATCTGATCCACACACTCTGCTCCCTCCAGGAAACTTCCAGGCTGGTGTTATCTGTCCACTTTTGTCCATTTGAATAATTAAAAATTGAGTCTGACATCTGTGACCTGCTCAAGATTTCCTAGAGCTTAACTACTCTAAACCTTAATGTACATTCTACCAAGCCACATCATGTCGAGAAAATGAACAGATTTTCCCAACTAAGGCAAATCAGAATCATTCTTTTCCATTGTATCAGAGGGCTCCCAAGAAAGGCCAGTTGACTCAAACACAAATGTTGCCCATTTCCAGGGCTGCAGCAAAAATCCTGATGTCTGATTCAAGAAAGAACCGATGCATCCCAGGTACAGTCCAAGCCAGAGCTATTGTGTTGTACCTTCTTTTGTGTAAATGGCGCCCATGGAGTTGTGCAGGGCAGCTCTGCCCCCAAGTCCACATAGGACAGAGAAGAGAGATTTATAAGCCAAAAGACAGTGTTCTCTCTGGTTCACACTGCTGCTTACTTTGGAAGCATGTTGCAAAAGGGAGAGAACAACCTTTCTCAAAGATTGGATCTACGAGGCTTCATCCTGCCTGTGGGTGATCTTTATTTGTGGGTGCGAGATGCTGGTGGAAGAATTTCAAAGTCTCTCCTTTAAATGTGGAACCGTACTAATAACAGGTTAAATAATTTATCCCAAGAGGCTGGGAGAAGGCAGGTTGCAGTAATAATTATTACTACAAATAAAGCAATTATTATTACTGATAATTCCAGGGACTGAGAAAGTGTATAGAACATGGTTTGTAAGCTAGACAGGGCTCTGGGATGTAAGGAATTGCCAGTGGGTTGATAGCAGCTACATCAAAGAATATTGTTCTGGAAGAAATGTTACTGGCAAGCTCAGTCTCTGCTTCTTTCCATCTTCCCGTTAACTCAAAAACTATGATGAGGAGCACCCACTGTGTGCCCAGCACTGGCAATATGGAGGTGAATCCATCATATCCCCTGATGGGAAAGGACAGTCAGGTGCACAGTCTCAGGGTGATGAGAGGAGGGCTGGCATGGAGGGAAGCATGGGGCACTATGGGATTAAAGCAGGGCACCCAACCTGACTGAGAAAGTCAGAGAAGGCTTCCTGGAGGAGGTGGGCTCTCACTGAAGGGAGTCACAGATGAAAGGGCCTGCCCAGCAAAAAGGAAAGAGCCACTGCTCAGAGGCCCTGGACACATGAAACGTGGCACATGGGGACCATGCTTGGGGCTGATGAAACTGGCCCTCAGGGTGTTTTAGGAAGTGTAAAGGTATAATAAAGTTCTAGACTCAAGAAGCAGACAGGATCTTGCATTCTATTTTAAGGAAAAAGGCCTTTGTGCTGAAGGCAAGCTGTGCCCAAAGTGTTCTTCCTGAAATTGTAGAGCCCCGGGACCCCTGGGAAAGACAGGTTCTGTGGTCAAATGAGTTTGGGAAAACCCTCACACTATCCAACTCCCTTGGAGAGTCACAGAGTACGTTCACATAATAAAAGTCCTGAGAGGCCCTGCAGCAAAAACCTGTTTAACTTTGTCTAACCCCATTGTCCATTTTCATACTGCTATGAAGAAATACCCGAGACTGGGTAATTTATAAAGAAAAAGAGGTTTAATGGACTCACAGTTCCACATGGCTGGGGAGGCCTCACAATCATGGTGGAATGCAAAGGAGAAGCAAAGTCACATCTTACATGCCAGCAGGCAAGAGGGCATGTGCAGGGGAACTCCTCTTTATAAAAGCATCAGATCTCATGAGACTTACTCACTATCAGGACAACAGCACAGGAAAAACCCTCCCCCATGATTCAATTACCTTCCACCGGGTCCCTCCCGTGATATGGGGATTATGGGAGATACAATTCAAGATGAGATTTGGGTGGGGACACAGCCAAACCATGTCACCCCTCCCTTCCTAAGCCTACTGAACCAGGAAGAATAGAAAAGCTATTACCATCCCACAGAACACTCTGGGAAATCTGCCAGAGCCTCTGGGGAGACTTCAGATGCTTTTTTTAAGCCAAAGAATAACCTGGTCAGCTTGGTGTACTGGAGAGCTGTTCAGAGGGAAGCAACTGCCCCTTTATTAGTCTGCTTCCACATTTCTCCAGAAATGTCACCAATTACAGTTATTGTAACAGATTATTCCTTCGTGTGCCCAGCTTCTCCATCCTCCTGACATCCCTCTTTCCTCACCAGCTTCAGAGCCATTTTTCAAGGCTCAGTTCAGATATTACCTCTTCCAGAAGCCCTCCCTGACCCACCAGAGAGGCAGGATGGCCCACACTCAGTGCCCAGGGGGACTTGTAGCCCAGTGAATGGTGACGCCATGGGCCTCGGACACTCCTTCCTCTCTAAGCATTCCTGCTTGGCTTCCTTTGCTGTTCTTCCTACACTTACAGAGGCTCCATCATCAGCCTTCATCCCTCTCACATCCAAATGCCATCCCTGGAAAATATCTCCTATCTCCATGATTTCAACAACCCAACATGCTGAAGGCTATGAGATGTGTATCTCCAGGCCAGATCTCCCTTTCGAGCAGCAGACCTGTGTTCAAATACCCACTAGATATCTCCGTCTGGACACCTGCAGGCACTACTCGTCAGCACGTCCAAACCAGAACTCACCTGTGCTGACATCTGTTTATACTTCTGTGCACCCTGTCTCAGAGAATAGCCGCTGCCATCCACCTGTCCAGGCTAAAAACCAGAGGACCGCATGGACTCAGCTGTCCTCTTCCCCACCAGGTGCAGTCGGCATCCAAGTCCTGATGCCACTCCCTGAGAGCATGCTTCCCTTTCCTCTCATCCTCCAGTACTGCTTCCCCTGTCTGGGCATTGATGTTGCCTGTCTGCTTCACTCCATCACTGCTATAGCTCTGCAGCTGGTCTTGCTCAAGCTGCTGTGATGGTGGTCCACACTGTGGCCTGCACTCACTCCCCAACACTGCCTTTCTTGAGTCCTTGCTACAGCTGTACTTGCCATTCCTGGCTATGCCTCCTTCCTTTACCACTCTAAGTTTTGCATATGCTGTTTGCTTTGCCTTGAATGTCTTTCCATCTCTTTTACCCTGGAAGACTCTGAGTTATACTTTAAGTCTCATTTCAAGGGTCACCTGGCCTTGGATGTCCCCCAGGGATGCTTGGGTGCTCTTGTTCCCAGTCTCTGTAGCACCACTGAGCCTCTGTTTCCTGGCAGGGAAATGACAGTCCCTACATCAGCCATTTGTTGGGAAGAACAAATGAGAGAAAGTCGCCAGTGTCTTCAGGCACTCACCTGAAGTTGATCCCTTGTGGAAGTGCCGGCCCCTCTTTTCTGTAGTCACAGCATCTCCTCCATCCACATGCCAGCCAGCTGGATGGCCACTAGGTCTGGGATTACTTTTAAGAAACAGGGTCCATCTTCTGTACCCAGACAAACCACATGAACACGTGAACAACCAGAAGGCAGGTGTCAGTCAGCTGGAAGAGTGGGCTGAGAAGGGGCCTCACGAGGAAATCGATGAGTTTGGTCCCTTTCAGTCTTCATGAGTCTTAAAAGCCAAACAGATGCTCCTCTCGTCAGTTCAAGCATCCTCCAGAGAAGCTACTTTGAGTTCAAGGACATCCCCTCGAGCGACTCTCACAGGCACTGAGAGCCAGGCAGCAGAAAGCCATTTTTCCAGCCTCAAGAAACATGCAGGGATTCGAAAGCCAATGTCTCCCAGATTGCTGTGAAGCTAGGCACTCTACATTGTGCTCCCCAACTACCCCCACGTCTCCCCTCCCACCCCTCATGCACACAGCCTTTATTCCAAGGGGAGGGTGCTTTCTCCAGCGCCCTCTCCAGTGGAGCCAAATGCTGACACCAGTTTGGTTGTGGAGACCCTAACCCAGCAGTGCTAGAGGAATTAAAGACACACACACACAGAAATACTGCATGTGGAGTGGGAAATCAGGGGTCTCACAGACTTCAGAGCTGAGAGCCCCGAACAAAGATTTACCCATGTATTTATTGACAGCAAGCCAGTAATAAGCATTATTTCTACAGATTGTAGATTAACTAAAAGCATTCCTTATGGGAAACAAAGGGATGGGCCAAAATAAAGGGATGGGCTCTGGCTAGTTATCTGCAGCAGGAACATGTCCTTAAGGCACAGATCGCTCATGCTATTGTTTGTGGTTTAATAATGCCTTAAGGCGGTTTCCCACCCTGGGTGGGCCAGGTGTTCCTTGCCCTCATTCCGGTAAACCGACAACCTTCAGCATGGGCATCAAGGCCATCACGAGCATGTCACAGTGCTGCAGAGATTTTGTTTATGGCCAGTTTTGGAGCCAGTTTATGGCCAGATTTTGGGGCTTGTTCCCAACAACCAAACATGCAGGTGGAAAGAATTTACTGAGTGTTGATGCTCCCAGCCTAAGGCTAACGCTTTCTCTGCATTCTCCCCTTTGAAGTATAGCACAGAAGAGCAATCCCTGGAGCCAGACAGCCTGGGTTCAAGTCCAGGCTCTACTACATACTTGCTGTGAGACTCTGGTCAGGTTGCTTAACCTGCCCTGCCTCAGCATTCTTCAGCTGTGAAATGGGGATAATAGTAAGAACTACTTCTAAAATTATTGTGAGAACATCATTAGTTACTGCATGGAAAACCCCTAGAACAGTGCCCAGCACTTAATAATCTCACAATAACTGTTGGCTATTGCTATTACTCTTCATCCACAGAGTAGTTCTGGAAGATAGAGTGGACGCTCCTTTATCAGGATCAATGGGGGCTTTGATTTGACTTTTGATTTTGATTTGTAGTCAAATCACAAATCACTCTGCCGTCCAGGCTGAAGTGCAGTGGCACGAGCTCACTACATCCTCCATCTTCCGGGTTCAAGTGAGTCTCGTGCCTCAGCCTCCTGAGTAGGTAGGGCTACAAGTGCCTGCCACGTGTCTGGCTAATTTTTTGTATTTCTAGTAGAGATGGGGTTTCACCATGTTGCCCACAGTGGTCTCAAACTCCTGAGCTCAGGTGATCCACCTGCCTCAGCCTCCCAAAGTGCTGGAATTACAGGTGTGAGCCACCGCAGGGTTATACTTGCTAATGAATTGAATTCAGAAGTGACCATGAGGCTTTGCTTAGCCAATGGAACATGGATGGGCTTGATGAGCATTGCATCTGAGCAGAGGGTTTTTGAGCCAGCGCGTGGCTCACCACCTCTCTATGGTCCTTCTGCCACAAAATCAGCAGCATCCCACAGAGAGGCCGACCCATCAGCCTGGGTTCTGGAGGAAGCACCACTGACTACACTACAGCACGAGCAAGAAATTAAAGCTTTGCTGCTGTAAACCACTGAGATTCGGGGGTTGTGTGTCATGTGGCCTAACCCAGCCTAGCCCAGCTGACTCAGTCAGTGGCAGACACAGGCAGGAGATCCGCAGGCAGGCAGAGGGCGAGGCCAGGGCAACTCTCCACTTCAGGCAGAGTCTCTTTCAGGGGCCGCATTTCCCCTGTGGCCCCATCATCTCCTTGTTTTGTCCCTGTAGCTCTAGGGAAGATAGAAGCCTCGTGCTGTCACTAACAACGGGGCTGTTCCCACTCCTGTTAGCCCTCTCAGCTCTTCCAATTACTTCCCCATGTTAAAGTCTGTCTTTTGAACTTCCAGGCCTGGGTTCCACTGTCATGAGTGGACTCTACCCTAACGAAGTGGCAAAGCTGGAATTAGAAACCTCATCAAACTATCTCAAAGCCCAAGCAATTCTCTCCTCTCCATCCTGCTGCAACTCTTGAAGACTGTAGTACTGATGTGGCAGATGGCAGGATTAAAGAAGAGTGATTCCAACACAATAATATGAAAAAATGCAGCATTTAGCCAAAGACAGGATATAGCCTCAAAATCCTGGTGGGAGGAAAGGAGGGGAGAAACATCACAGTAGGCAGGCAGGTAACTTAGCTGGTATGTGGCGGGGAGTCAGTAAATGGGAATAAAGCAGTGGCCTATAAAAAGAGGGTCCCACCCCTTGCCATCCTCCCAGAACAGAAGCTGCTTTCCACAGGTCACAGCTACTCTGCTCAGCTGAACAGCCCATGGGTGAAGGAAGTGAGGAATGAAAGTCAAAGAGAATGGCAGATGAGTTGAGGGCCATTTAAAGAAGTTGTGAACAGTAAACCAAATGAACTCTACATGTGTGTTGACCTCTCTCAACCTAGACCTGCTGACATTACCCTGGAGCCATAAAAGTTCATGACTCCTGCGTCCACTCAGCAAATCCCTATTCACCCACCAACATTCAATCACCTTTCTTCCAAAAGCTTTCATGACACCAGGTAGAGCTATTTTCTTCTCGTCATACACAGAGTTTCTAGTGATTTAAAATTGTATTTTTATCATCCGTTCATGTATCTTGCTCTCCTTATAACCATGAACTTCTTGAGAAGAACGTGCATGGGTAAAACACCTTCAAATCACTCTGCAGAGCACCAATGGTTAAAAAGTGCTTGATACGTATTTTGTTGGGAGAGGGAGGGTAAGAAATGAATAGATATAACCTTTAGACAACTTCATCTAAGCTTTATCAAAAAACAAAAACACAAGCTATCTTGGTGATTATTGTATCAGAGGATCTAACATATTCCTTAGCACGTAGGAGGAATTTAATAAGTATATCCTTCATTCATTTATCCAACAATTCTTTGTTGAGAGCCTACTGCATCAGCTGGGTTCTAGGCACTGGGGACACCATAGTTCAAGGACAACCAAGAACTCCGTTCCTCTTAGTGCTGACATTCTATGGGGTAGGCAGACCACAGACACATAACATCAAGTGATAACAAGTGCTACTGAAAATACAGTAAGACATCAGAGTGTGAGAGAACGTGTCTCCATAGCTGTCAACAAAGGTTTCCTCAATCCCTCATGGTGGACACGGGACTATTCTTTTACTGGGAAAGAGATTTCAGGCTGGGATTGGATCCTGGCTTTGCTGTGTACTGGCTTTGGGACCCTAAGAAAGTAACATAAATTCTCTAAGCCTCAGTTTCTCATCTGTAAAATGGGGAGAATATTGCCTATGTTAAGCGTTGGTGTGAGGATTTAAATAGATAATTCATTTAGCACAGTTCTTGATATACAACCAATAAATGGCAATGCGTATGGCTAGAGGATATAGTCAAATCACAGGCACAAAGTCCCATGTATCATCACCATCAAAATCATCATTGTCACAGTAACACCCCAAGTTCATATTGTGTTCCGGCTGTTTAAGAATTTCCCATGAACTCACATTTAATCTTCAAACAACCCAACTATTATTAGCCTTATTTAACAGATGAGAAAACAGAGAGAATTAGACAGACTGACACCTACAAAGGCTAAGTGGTTTGCCAAGGACAAATAGCAAGATAGTGCCAAAGTCAGGCCCAGGTCCAAACCTTCCAATTCCCAGGCCAATACATTTGCCAAGCAAGTTTCATCTCCTCTGACACCATATATCTATCAAGAAAATGGGTGTGAAGTGAATTCCTGCAGTCCAGTGTCTACAAAGTATTCGCTGAGGACGTTAATTGGGGTCTTTAGAAAGGGTTCTGTGATAGAGTACAATTGGGAAATGTTCTTGGGTTGGGCAGGATTAGAAAGCTCTTTACCCAGTCGGGCGCTGTGGCTCACGCCTGTAATCCCAGCACTTTGGGAGGCCAAGGCAGATGGATCACCTGAGGTAAGGAGTTTGAGACCAGCCTGGCCAACATGGTGAAACTCCATTTCTACTAAAAATACAAAAGAAAATTCACCAGGCGTAGTGGTGGGCACCTGTAATCTCAGCTACTTGGGAGGCCGAGGAAGGAGAATCCCTTGAACCCTAGAGGCAGAGGTTGCAGTGAGCTGAGATCACACCACTGCACTCCAGCCTGGGCGACAAGAGTGAAACTCCATCTCAAAAAAAAAAAAAAAAAAGAAAGAAAGAAAAAAAAGAAAGCTCTTTACTGCTCATCTTTTGAGAGAGATGAATATGCTAATTATGCTAATGAGCATGGAGATTCACCCAGTCCTGTCCCCCACATCAGCCACAGAGCCCTTCCTTCCCAAACATGGCACTGGCTGCCCCTGAATGTCCTGGGGAGGCGCAGTGGGGGCCAGCCTGCAGACCCAACATTGTATTTTCTGCATTGCCAGGATCCACAGGTCACCACTTCTTTGAAATTCATTACTTCTCATTATGAGCTCTAGTTAAAATTAAAAAAAACAAAAAGCATTTTTAAGAAACATTTCTCCCAAACCCTTTAATCTGTAAATGCCCTGTCTCTAATCAAACATGACACATACATCCTTATTTCTCTGCTGGAAGGGCCATCTAAAAGGTTCGGTCCTGAGTAAACAAGCCTGGCTAGTAAGCACTTGTCTTATGCTGATAAGCCCGTCATTGGAGAAGCAGAACAAGACCACATTTGGCAAAGCAGGTGGCCTCCTCCAGGAAGCAGCTCAAGTGGGATGGAGTAGAGCTCCCAGCGCTGCAGCCCAAACACAGCTGCCCAATCAATCAACTGGGAGTCTGTCTTTTGCTCACCCTTGCCTGAAATGTTCACCCTTAAGTGATCCCCTGAGTTAGATTAAGAAAAGCCATTAAAATGCATCACATTCAGCAGTTTCACAGCACTCCCACACCCATTCTCCTTGGCCGGTCCCCCTATCCTGTAACCCCCTTGTTTCTTTGCATTGTCCATGTTATAACTTAGATTCACCACGTGCAGGAGATGCCACCGTAGCTGACTGCACCTGCTGCTTGGGGGGACAGTTTCTGGGCACCCTGATGGTTTCTCATCTCAAGGCCCTCTGAGGCTCAACTTTTCTACCTCAACTTCCTGTGAAGCTACAGCAACTGGCTCAACCCCTAGCCCAGCAGTTTAGGAGAGTTAATGTCTGCGAGAACCACCCTCAATGATGGCAGATGAGACTCACTGAGTTAGTCCCTCAGCCGCTTATGCTTCAGAGCTACAATGTTGACTGCATTCTCCACAGCTCACTAGGGTCTCCAACTGGGTTGAATTTATAGTGTAAACCAGCTCAAAAACACACCCTCAACTGGCTTTTCTTCTGTGAGGTTATAATTATCCTCAGTTAGCAGTAGCTACTGCTGGAAGAAACCACTCCCCCAAATTGTATTTAGCTTGTAAGTTTACCAGGCAGTGGCCCAGGAGGGGCCCCTCTGGGCTGAGCTAGACTGATCTTGGCTGGGTTTGCTCACGTGTCTGTGATCAGATGGCAGCGAGGCTGAGAGACTGCGGAGAAAGTCTAGGATAGCTTTGCTGACCTGCCAGGTGGTTGACTGCCTGTCAGCTGGAGTGAAAGAGGGGACTGAGCCATGTGTCTTTTATTTTTCCTCCTGACAACAAAAGCCACATTCAAATGAGCCATGTGTCTTACACATGTGGTAGAAGCAGGGTTTCCAGAAGCAGCAAACACCAGTCTGCAAGTGCCTTCTACTCTTCTGCTTGTGTCATAGTAGCTGGTGTGGCAGCCGTGAGAAGAACCTGGCAGACCTCCAACTCCAGGGACTGTGCCTGACTGCATGGGTGTACTAGGACTGCTGGAACCAAATATAGTTTTCCCTTGGTATCCATGGCGATTGATTTCAGGACCCCAAGGATACCAAAAATCCACAAATCCTCAAGTTCCTGATATAAAATGGCATAGTATTTGCATATCACCCCACACATCCTCCCATCTACTTTAAATCATCTCCAGATTACCTATAATACCTGATGCGATATAAATGCTATGTGTAAATAGTTGTTATACTGCATTATTTTTGTTGATGGATTGTTATTTTTAATGTTCTTTTTCCTGAATATTTTTGATCCGTGGTTCCTTAAATCCAAGGATGCAAAACTCACAGATTTGGAAGGCTGGCTGTACCACAAAGTGGATGGCTTAAACAACACAAATGTGTTTTCTCACAATTCTGGAGGATAGATGTCCAAGAGCAAGGTGTCATCAGGGTTGATTTCATTCTGAGAGCTCCCTGCTTGGCTTATAAATGGCCATTTTCTTTCTGTGGCTTCACATCATCTTCTATACATGCCTGTGTCCAAATTTCCTCTTTTGATAAGGACACCCATCATATTAGATGAGGGATCCACCATACTCCATAGGGCTTTGTTTTAATTAATAATATCAGCAAGGACATTTCTAAATAAGGTAATACTCTGAAGTACTAGGAGTTAGGACTTCAATATATGAATTTGAGGGGGAGGAATTCAACCCACGTCCATACCTAGAGCCCAGCTGCAGCGCTCTGAAATTCAGCTCTGTGCTGAGTTCAAGCTTCCCATAGCCGCTCCCAGCCAGTAACTGAGGTTGGCAGGAATACTGAGGCAGGCCCCTTCCTAGGATAAATCGGACTCCAGAAGTCCTGGACTCTCTCTATTTCTTTTTATACCTGCTTAGAATTTAGCCAATTCTTTTCTGAGCTCATCTCTTTATTACAGTAGTGACCAAGGGATGTTACTAACGTTGTTTCCCCATTTTTTCACCTTAAGCTTTAATTTCCTTCAGCACATCATCCGCTTTTCAAGTTATTCCTACAACAGCCTTACCAAATATTTCACCACTGAATAACATAGATTACCATCTTTCCAACCCTCAGTAACAGTTCTCTTGCTCACTGCCATCTGACCCTAGAGTCACACATTTTAAGGTTTGTGTTTTGGCAGCTCCCCACTCCTAGTAACATAACACCATCTATCAAATCTGCCTGTAGGTCATGAAGTTACACAGGGCTTCACCAAAACTGCTATGGAGGTGGGAGGAGGGACAATTGGATTGGAGCTCAGAAAGCTGCACTTGCAACGTCATTTACGCAAGACTGAGAGTGTGCTGCTGGTCCACATCAGAGGATGGGGACTAGTATGGTCTCAACGTCTGTGTCTCTCCAAATTTCATATGTGGAAACTTAATCAAGGTGATAGTTTTAAGAGGTGGGAACTTTAGGAGCTGATCAAGGTATTTGGATAGAGCCCTTCTGAATGGGATTAATGACCTTATAAAAGAGATGAAGATGAACTTTTGACCCCTTCCACCACGTGAGGACATAGTAAGAAGGCACCATCTTAAAGCAGAGAGCAAGCCCTCACTAAGACACTGAATCTGCAGATGCCTTGATCTTGGACTTTCCAGCCTCTGAAACTGCAAAATAATAATAATAATAATAATAATAATAATAATAATAAACTTCTGTTGTTTATAAATTACCCAATCTAAGGTATTTTGTTTTAGCAGCTCAAAGGAACTAAGACAAAGGTCATAGAGACCATGGGGTGAGTCTGAAGACTTCCCACAGCTCTACTTGGCTGGTCTCCTGCTGGTATTTTCTGTCTGTAGAGAGGAACAAGAACTTCCATTTTATCTTGCTTACCTGCACTTATGAAAAGTCAAACTGAGTCAGGTTGACAGCCAGGGAACACGGGAGCGGTTCTTCAGCAGGAGCACTCAGCTAGTTGAAGGCAATGTGGAGTGATGGGAAGACAGCAGTGACGCAGTGATGCTGGCACCAACTCCTTTACTATGGCATCCATTGTACCAACTGCCATACACCTGGCTACTTCTACACTTTATCTCTAATCACTCTAGAATACGTATTAGTTTCCCCATCTTCGGAAAGGAAAACTCAGACCCAGAGACACTAAGCAAGTAGCTCAGGATCACACACATTATCTGTGATTAAGCCTCAGTTAGAACTGGAGTCTTGGATTTCCACATTTATGCCCTTTTCATGAAGCTACCTGACTTTGATCCTCAAATTTTCCCATCTATAACATGGGATTGCTGGACTAGAAATCTCTAAGTCCCCTTTACCTCTGGGATTCTGTGTCTCTAAGGATGAGAATAACAAAACTCCTTTGCCTCTAGCACTTTCCAACTCAAAGCCCTATCATGCTCATTACATCTAATCACTGCAGCCAGAAGCATTAAACAAAATAGATGGATTGACATTGGGGGCGGGCAAGGCGAGGAAGTTGGGGGTGTGGAGAAACAACTCTCTTTACATAATGATTGCTACTATGATTTGGTTATAAATAACCCATGAAGACAATCAGGCTTCTCTGGCAGTCCCGAATTGTAGTGAATGTTGGAATACAGTGACCACGCAAATGCTCTAGACTGACTGGGAAGGTGCCACTTCTAAATCATCTGGGTTAAGTGCATTGCATAAGCTGAGTATTTGGCTTAATGATTGGAGACAGTTGATGAAACACAAGAATATGGAAGCCTCCTGTTACTTCTCAGAAGATAAGACAATGGCATTCCACCACCGGTGTTTACTGTGGTAACCAAAGGGAGCTCCAGTTACTTCCCTCTATGCCTATAACCCTTGGATCCCCTGGTTGCACCAGACCCATCCTGACTAAAATCCCTCCAAAGGACCAAAGAGGGGATAGGGACAAAAATAAAAAATAAATCTCATCCGCTATCTTTCCTAAGGACCCAGAAGCCTCTATCCATCCATCATTCATTCACTCATTCCACACACTTTTCATCTAGCCCCTGCTGAATGCCAAGTACTGGGCCGGAACTCTGGGGACTGTGGAGGTGGAATAGGAGAATATGGGCTTTCTGTGAGCAGTGGTTGCCTAAAATATATACATCAAGATTGTAGGATCATGTGCACCACTGCACTGTAGCCTGGGCGACAGAGTGAAACCCTGTTTCAAAAAAATTAAAAAAAATCGTAGGATCATGGAGAAAGTGTCTTAAGTGTCTGGTGCTGTGGACAGGCAACACAGGCAGAAACTGGTGGCTAAGGAATCAAAGAAGTTTTCAGGAGGGAACATTTGACTTGGGCTTGGACTGAGCATCATAGGGCAATGTAGAAACAAGTTTATGGATAATTCACTGGATTGGTGGCAGCTGATAACTTGAATCTTCCTTCAGATGATGAAGTTAGTAGCCCAGCTATGAAAGTCCAGGTTACAGATGTCTCAGCCAGAGCTTGCGTATGTATGGATGAGGCTCATACATACGCAGACTTGGGCTCCTGTTAAGATATGAGAGTTTTGGTCAGTCTCCGTCTCAGTTCTATTGTCTCTGCCTACATACTTGAGTCCAGAGTGGTCATGAAAAGAATGGCACCCTGGAACAATCATACCAGGGTTTGGTTCTAGGCTTAGCCATTTTCTAGCCATGGGAACAAAAGAAAATTACTGAACCTCTCTGAGTCCCAGTTTACTTGTCTATAAAATGGGGATAGTGATACTGGGGTTACGGGGAAATTGTGAGAATTAAAACAGTTCAGGAGAGGTTAAGTTGTCCTGGGGCCACCTGTCATCACAGTGACCACACTCTGTAGTGAGGGCACCCTTGAGAGCAGAGAGCAGAGCTGCTATGTGATTCATCTCTAAAATCCCTGATTCTTGGAACACTTCCTGAGAGCTATTAGGCACTCGAGAAATGTTAATGGTAGAGCATAGTATAATGATAGATCATAGTATTGTGGTAGATCATAGTATTGTATTATTATTCAGCAAACATCTGTTTTCCCTCCTTTCCATGGAAGTGGTGTACTTCCCCATCCCACTGACACTGGGCTTAGCCATGTGACTTGCTTCATCTAATGGAATGTGAGTGACTCAGTGATTGCCACATCCAAGCAGAGGCATTAAATATTCCTGCATGGCCTCTGGTGATCTTGTCCTCCAGCATGAGAGAGCATGCTTCCGATAGCTGCTGCTACTTCCCTGGATCCTCTCATGAGAGCCAAGTGAAGCAAATAGGAACCCAATTCACCATCCAGATCCAGGCCCATCTGAATCTAGCCAAGTCCAGAAGAGCCCTATAGAACCACAGCTGACCTACGGAAATGAGAAGTAAATGTTTGTTGTTAGCATTGAGATTTTGCGATTACTTGTTATGCAGCATCATCACAACAAAGCCTGACTAATACATTGTATAAAGTCAATTGAGTACTAACAACATGCCAGGTATTGTTCTAAGTCCTTTATATAAAGAATCCCTTCTAATCTTTACAGCACTGCATAAGGTGGTATGATAAGTATCTCCATTCAGCAGATTAGAAGTGAGGCATCTGATCAATCCCATTCATATTATTCCTCCTCATGTCCTGCATCCAAATGAACCAAGCCTCCTGTGTTCATTAGAACCACAGACCAAGCCTGCTGGAGAGAGACAGGGCTGTGGAGATGGGAATGAATTGGCAAAGAGCTTTGGGATGACAATGTTAAGGTCAGGAAAATGCTCTCAATAACCTCAAATGAGTGTTGATGTTCATGAGGGCTGCTCAGAAAAGACACAGAAATTGACGTCTTTTATCTGAGGACCCTTCCTCAGCCTCAGGACTTAAGTCTATGGAAGCATGAGCCACAGAACCATGAGAGGCAGGGGGTTCGGTGAGAAGAACAAGCTCTAGAGTCTCACTTGTGGGTCTGAATCTCAGCTGTGCCACATGTACTGTGTGACCTTGAGCAAATCACCGAACCTCTCTATTCCTCAGTGTCGTCACCTGTAAAGTGGGACTATTACTTGTACCTACGTCCTGGCTTTGTTGGGACACTGAATGAGTGAGTGTTTCCAAAGTGCTTAACACAGAGGCTTTGCATGTAGCAAGCACCCAGTCAATGCCCAGGACCATGGGCCTCTGCTCATGCTACCCTTTGGTTCCCCCTGAGGTCTTTTGGGGACAGAGAGTATGAAAACGCCCTCTACCCCCACAAGGAAACAGGACTCAGGGACAGAGGACCTGTGCCCTGACCAAGGCAATGTGTCCCTCACCATATACGCAGTGGTGCATCCTTTCCTGTTGCCTTTTTGATCAGCAATTAAGGCTTTAGTCTTTTTTGTTGGTGTGCAAAGATATTTTCTTAATGGTCCTCCAGCCCAGCCATCACCAAAATGCTTTCCAGCTCACAGGGAGAACATTTCTGATGCACGCTGAATCCAGAATTCAAATGAAGCAAAATAAAGACACCAGGGGCTCTTATGAGACTGAGTGACTCAAAATAGATGGAATGTGGGGACTTGGGGCATAACACTGATCATGAATCACCAAATAGAAAAACCCCGGGATGGCTTTCAAGAGGAATCCTCCTTGAGGTTTTAACTTTCACCTACAAGCAAGTTTTCTCACTGCTCAGTACAGCAGGGTGAGGACAGCAGCCTCAACGGCATCAGTCTGAGGATAGGATGGGTTAATGCAGCCGGTCAAAGTGGCTCATGCCTGTAATCCCAGCAATTTGGGAGGCCAAAGCAAGCGGATCATAAGGTCAAGAGATCGAGACACCCTGGCCAACATGATGAAACCCCGTCTATACTAAAAATACAAAAATATTAGCTGAGGGTGATGGCGCACACCTGTAATCCCAGCTACTTGGAGACTGAGGCAGGAGAATTGCTTGAACCCAGGAGGCAGAGGTTGCAGTGAGCCAAGATCGCGCCACTGCACTCCAGCCTGGGTGACAGTGTGATTTTGTCTCAAAAAAAAAAAAAAAAAAAAAAAAGAGAATGGGTTAATGCATGAAAACTGTCTGGCACAGTGCCCAGCACAAATTAAGCAGTCACTCAGGGTTGGCTATCATCTTTGGTGATGTTGGTCCCAAACCTAGACCTCTGCTCTGGTCCTCAGCTCATACACCCACCTGGATAGCCCATATGCACTTTAAAATGAGTCCAAAATGGAATCCAAAGTATCAGATCCCCTCGTCGCCACCACCAGGTTTGCTTTCTTCTCAAGCCGCTGAGGGGTCCACAGAAGCAGAGGCCATGATGAGAACCCATCTTTAACTCTGGGTCGCTAGCACAGGGGCAGAGTAGGCAGTCATTACATCTTCAGAGCTTGTGAGTTTTATTTTGCTTTGTTTTGCAATCTGTCATCCCCACACTCTTACTATATAAGACAGTGCCTAGCCAGACAAGCATAGGTTTAAATCTCCACCTTGTCACTTCTTATCTGTGTGACCCTGAGCGAGGAGCTTGAGTTCTCTGAGCCTCAGCACCTTTAGATGTACAATGAGAATGAACAGACCTCCTCACAGGGCTGCTATAAAGAATTAATGAGGCCGGGCGTCTTGGCTCCCGCCTGTAATCCCAGCACTTGAGGCTGAGGTGGGTGGATCACCTGAAGTCAGGAGTTCGAGATCAGCCTGACGAACGTGGTGAAACCCTATCTCTACTAAAAATACAAAAACTTAGCCAGGCATGGTGGTGGGTGCCTGTAATCCCATCTACTCGGGAGGCTGAGGCAGGAGAATCGCTTGAAACAAAAACCAGGAGGCAAAGGTTGCAGTGAGCCAAGATCACACTTGCACTCCAGCCTGGGTGACAAGAGTGAAACTCCATCTCAAAAAAAAAAAAAAAGAATTAATGAGATCACTCTGCACAAATCCTAATGTGGCATCTGATAGGGGGTGAGTTCTAGTAAATGAGCATTTTTTACACTCAAGATGTAAGCATGATGGTTTCATTATTAGAGATGAGAGAACCAAATTCAGAAACATTTAATCATTTACTTAAAATCACACACCTGGGACTCATACCCAAGCCCTTTTCTTCCTGGTCTGATGTTCATTCCTTGTTGTCTGAAATGCCAAATCATTTTACCAGAATAGCAGGGGAGAGAGGGACAGAAAGTTGCTTAAATTATTGATTTTGTTTTAGCAGCCTCTCATCCTGCAGGAGGGGCTTGCAGTAACAAAGGCCCGGCACCTTTGAGTTTGTTTTCAGTCCATTTTTTAAATCTTCATTCCCTTTAGCTCTTGTTGAAAATGGCTTCCTGCCACCTTGCACAGAAAAATCTCTTTCATGAAATACCAAAACCAAACGAAAAACAGGCCTTTGAAATGCTGTTTTGCCCCCTCCTAAGAGCTAACATTTGCCAGTTGTAAATTAACATTCCTTTCACTTCTTTCAGTAGAAAATCAATCAGGGGCCTAAAATCCCTGCACATCTGTATTTAATCCACAAATAATTCAACAATGTTCACAAATAATTCAATAATGGGATATTGTGAGAAAAGCATAAATGTCATCAACTTCTTTTATGTGGAAAGAACAACAGGGCCTGAACTTGTTTGTGCTCCTGATGTCCTTCGGAAATGGATTCCCAAGGACCAGGAGTGCTCTCCCCACCAACAGTGCACAGTGCCACAGCAAGGACAGTCAATTGGGAGTTGGGAGACCTGGACTCCAGTTCACACTACTTTGCTGGGGTACTTGGGCAAGTCTCTCAAGGCCTCAATTTCCGCATCTGCACAATACGGGGAGTGGTCAACATGATTTGTGAAGTCTCTAGCCAGATTTCAAATTTGCTTAAAGCACATAGAAAATTGCTAAGGAGAAAAAACGATAGTGGCTGTTTCTGTTCAGGCTGCAAAATCTTGTGTACTATTTACATATTTAGGTATGAACTGTCTCAAAGGGTCTTTCATTAAAAAATGAGGTTGTAGGCTACAGCCATGTACCCTGAACGTGCCCAATCTCATCTGATCTCAGAAGCTAAAAAGGGTCAGACCTGGTTAGTACTTGGATGGGAGAAAATGAAGGTGGAGATAGTTCTTTGTGAAGACACATGTGTGTGCTTATTTGTGCACTTGTGTGCTCGCAATTGCATCTTGGGCACATGTGTATTGTGGAGGCATCTTTGTGCCTGTGGAGTGTGTGCACATAAGTACCTGGTGTGTGTTTGGCTGCAGAGGCCCAGAAGGTCAGCAACAGTAGGTGGCTGCATGCAGGGACACTAATAATTACTCATTTTATACAAACTGTTAGCAACAACGTTAACTATTCTACTGCTGACTTTACGAACACAGAAAATGTGGCCGGACACAATGGCTCCTTCCTGTAATCCTAGCACTTTGTAGGGGCTGAGGCAGAAGAATCCTTTGAGCTCAGGAGTTTGAGACCAACCTGGGCAACCTTGTCTCTAATAAAAATAAAAATAAAAAAAAAAAACAAAAAAACTAGCCAGATGTGGTGATACATGCCTATAATCCCAGCTACTTGGGAGGCTGTAGCAGGAGGATCACCAGAATCCAAGAGTTTAAGGCTGCAGTGAACCATGATTGCTCCACTTCACTCTAGCCTGGATGACAGAGCAAGAACCTGTCCCCCTGCCACAAGAAAAGAAAAATAAAGAAAAGAATAAAAAGAAAAGAAAAGAAAGGAAAAGAAAAGAGAAACATAGACTAGAAAACATCTCCTGGTTTGTGTCCTGGAATAGAGAAATGAGCACAGGCTTTCAAATCGAACAGTAGTGATTTCATATCCTGCCCTTGGCACTCACCCAGCATCTCTGAACCTGAATATTTTCATCCAGGTTGACTTAAGGATGAAATGGAAAAAGGTTTACAAAGTACCTGGGGTATAGTGAAGGATTCAATAAATGTTCTCTCCCTTTTCTTCTGTATTAGTTATCTATTGCAAAGTAACAAATTAACCCAAAACTTAGCAGCTTAAAACAGCAAGTGTTTTTCTGATAGTATCTATGAGTCAGGAGCCCAGGCAAAGCTTTGCTGGGTCTTCTGGCTCGCAGTCTTCCAAAGGCTGCAATCAAGGAGTAGTACAAGGCTATGGCCTCATCTGAAGGCTCAACTGAGGGAGGCTTCCTTTCCAAGCTCACTCATGTGGTTATTAGCAGGTTCAGGTTTTGGCTGGCTCTTGGTCAGACACTCCCCCAACCTCCGGTTTCTTGCCACTGGGCCTCTTCATAGAACACCCACAACATGGCTGCTGGCTTCCATCAGAACAAGAAAGCTAGAGAGCAAGAGAGGGCGAGCAGGATGCAAGTCACTGTCTTCTTGTAACCTCTCAGAGGTGCTGTTCATCACTTTCACCATATTGTGTTTGTTAGGAGCAAGACATTAGGTTCAGCCAACATGCAAGGGAGTGGAGAGGATTATACAATGGCATGAGTACCAGGAGGCATGGATCACTGGAGGCCATCTTAGGGGTTGCTGGGAATCCTGTCCTCCAGCCCCCATTGATTCACATCCCCCACCCCATGCAAAATACACTTACGTCCTCCCAACATCCCTAAAAGTCTCCTCCCCCTTCAGCATCAACAAAAGTTCAGAATCTCATCAAATCAGGTATTGGGGTGGGGACTGCTTGGGAATGACTAGTCACATGCAGCTCCTAGAGTACAGTTCCTCCCAATCTGAGAGCCTGTGACACTAGAGAGACACAGTATCTGCTTCCATACGCCTAGCATTAAATGGTGTAACAGGCATGGGTTAGCTCTGTATCTGTCTCCTTTTTCTCTAGATGTTTAATGAGACAAGTATTTTAATTTTGTATTCCACTAATTTATTTATTCCACAAATACTCATTAGGTACTTACTATAGAGTCCTTATTTATTTTGCATTCCCATTTTACCAACAAGGAATCTGAGAATCAGAGGCAAAATATTACAGCTTAGCTCACTGAATTATTTTTTCTTCTGTAAAAGGATCTCTAGGGTTCTCCATCAATGAGGACTTTCTAGTCACAGCTGCAGTGAGGTTTGTACTTAGCTATTTAGACCATCAACCACAAAGACCATACATTCAAAATCTTTTATGTTGCAGAATAAGAATAATTCAAGCTAATAAAAGATCTAGAGAATACTTAGATGTATTTGTTGATAATAAGAGCTCATTTAATATTGTAGCAAAGGCAAGATCAGGGCAGGATCAAGGCAGATAAATTTCAATCATGCCTAATGATAGTGTAGACAAATGGTGTTTTTCAATTGTGGCTATATACATTCTAACACGTTCAATTTTTTTTTTTTTAAGTGAGGCTTAGGCCCTATTCCTAGAAATTTGGATTTAACTAATTTGGAGTGGGCCCCAGGCATCAATATTTTAACTTTCAAGTGGTTCTAGGATAGACAGGTTTAGGGGCTATTGAGAGACCCAGAATGGCAAGTACTTAGAACATTCACACATCCCCCACCTCCCAAGCTCCTAATAGAAATCATTTATTAACTAGGCCCCTCAATGTCATTGGTTGGAATGCAACCTTGGAGTCCTTCTCATCCCAGGACTCCAGGCAGCCCCTACCCATGAAGCCAAGTTGACATATGAACGGAGACATATGTGTTAGCCCTGGCAAGCCATACTGGGCATGCTCTCCCAAATCCACAAATTATCAAAGGTGTAGAAAAATAGAGCCCCCTCCATGTTGAGCAGATCTCACCCATGTAGACAACTGAGGTCTAATTACCCATTGCAAAGGGCCATTGGAAGAGCATAGGAAAAGGTCCAAGATGGAGAGGGAATTTACAACCAAGTCTGATAATGGTTTCAGAACCTCAAATACTTCGCCTGGAGAGGACACATGGGCAATATACACAAAGAAGCTCTCCTCTTCCTGAGTCCCTCCAAAGAGTTGTGTAAAGCCCAAAAGTGGGGAGTAGATGCTCTTCAAATCCCACTTCTGTCACTTACTAGAAGCGTAACCTGGCTTGCTATTGAAAGTCTCTCGGCCTCCTTTTCCTCCTTTTTCAAATGAGGACAATGGTGCCTATTTCACAAGAATATTGCAATGTTTGCATGAGAAGATGTACAAAGCACTTCACAAAACATGTAGTCAACAAATGCTGCTTGTCACCTTTATTCTGTCAGTGTTGGTGGAGTGCTGGTACTCTCAGTTCACTAAGAGTTTTCAGAACAGGAACGGTCTTAGAAGAGAATCAGAACAATGTTCTGAGTGTTTTCCCTGGAACTGGCATTGTATTATTAATATCCTACAAATGGGAGACATGTGTCCCCTGGTCTCATACCTGGAATATCAAAATGGTACTTCATTAACAGTGTCAAAGCAAAAGTCTGATGGCTCTGCCTGCTCTTGTGAGTAGGAATACTCATATTCCCTTTAAGCTCTTCCCCCGAATTGGCCTAGAGGCCCAGGGGGTTCCACATGGACTCAACATTCTCCGCTTAACTCTCCCCTCATATCAACAGCTTCCTCCTATCAAGCTTGACATCTTGTCCTATTTCTTCCTATTCTAGGTGTGGCCAAGTCTAGTTTGCTGTTTAGCCACTCTATCCCTCTCCTGGATATTGACTCTTGAATTCTTGATCCCTAGTAGCTTCCCACACTGCCTGTAAAATGGAGTGCAGAACCACTACATAGAAACAGGAATGTTCTGCCCTGTACTCTCCGCTCTTAAGGACGCAGTCACAAGAAGACCATTTTAAAATTCTCATTGTGTAATGCCCTTACACATTCCACATGCATCATAGCACATAACCCTGAAAATAAACTACAAGGTAGGCAACTAATTATTCCCATTTTAATATTTTTTAAAACCTAGGAAAGTAACTTAATCTCTTTGACTTCCAGGTCTCATGAACTAGAACATTAGAGAATCAAGATTTGAACCAGAGGTGATGGTGTTTAAAATATGTCTGCTAGATATCAAAATGAATGCATGGGATTTGATATATGTACATAGGTAGGCATAGAAATAGAAACAGATGCTCATGGGTATGTGTATATGCACATATGAATATGTGTGCATGTATATACATGTATCAACTTCCCTCTGTCTTTTGAGAGGATCTAGAAACAATGTCACTGCAGTAACAATAAACAACCTAGTGCCCAGGTCTTGATTTCTCCATACTATTTTCTACTAGAAGGAACCCAGGTCACCTTGGAAAAATGACTGATTCCAAGGCTTGGACAGGGAATATGAAAGATGAGTCTGACATATTTTGTGTTGAAAAGTAACAAACTACTCAAAGAATAATGCCAGCATGTCAAAAGGACACAAAAACCAACTTAAAGGTCTCCCACTAACCAAATCTAGGGCAACCTAAATCCAAGTATGGATACCCTCAGTTCACTGAGAGATTTGAGGGCAGGGACAGTCTTAGAAGACAATAGAAAACAGTGTTCTGAGTGTTGCTCCTAGACTGAGCATTGTGTTAATATCCCACAAATGGGACACATGTGTCCCCAGGTCCCATACCTGCAATGTCAAAATAGTATCTCATTAACAGTGTCAAGTAAAGGATTACAACCTTTTATAAAAACTAGAAACCTGGACCAGGCACGGTGACTCATGTCTGTAAATCCCAGCACTTTGGGAGACTGAGGCGGGAGGTTTGTTTGAGCCCAGGAGCTGGAGACCAGCCTGGGCAACATAGGGAGACCCCGTCTCTACAAAAATAAAAAAATTACCTGGGCATGGTGACATATGCCTGTGGTCCCAGCTACTTGGGAGGCTGAGGTGGGAGGATCACTTGGGCCCTGGAGTCAAGATTGCAGTGATCTGTGATCATGCCACTGCACTCCAGCCTAGACAACAGAGTGATACCCTGTCTCAAAAACAAACAAACAAAAAACTAGAAAACCAAGATTCTATGCCAATGTAAATAAATATATAAACAAATGTTTTTCCTTAAAGTAGAAAACCAACAATAAATTTAGAAAGATGATGGAATTTTTTTAAAAACAACCTTTTCACAACCACAGTAATAACTGATTCAGGGAACGGTCACTAATAAATGCTAAAACCAATGGATGCAAGTTTGAGAAATAATAGGATATCTTCATAGTCTCAAAGTATTTCTCCAAAGGAAATACTTATTAATTATAAAGGGTAAAACAGTGGACAGCACCGTAACCCCACGAGCAAAGTTAACGCTGCTGGTAATGGGACTAATTAACAGCACCTGCCCCTCTTGCCATGAGCTAGAGAAGTGCAGCATTCCCGCCCAGTGTGCATGACAGAATCTAATCACGGAAAAGCACCAAAAAACCTGAGTTGAAGGACAATTCTACAAAGTAACTGGCCAGGTAATCTTCACAGAGGTCAGCGTCATGAAAGACAAAGCAGCGGAACTTTCAAATTACAGGGGACAGCTAAATGCAAAACATGGTCTTGGATTGTTTTGTTATAAAGGACATTATCGTGAAGTCTGAATAAAGTCTGTAGATGAGATGAGAAAATTCCCTGTTTTTAGGAAATAGGCAACAAAATACTCAAGAATAAATGGGCATCACATCTTAGGTGACTCAGAAGAGAAAGGGAAGAACAGAGATAAGTGATACAGTGAAATATTGATGTTTGGGGGATCTGGGTAAACAATATTTAGGAATTCTTTGTACCATGTTGCAAGGTTTCTGTAAGTCTGAAACTGTGAGAACAAGTTTTTAAAAATAAAGCATAAAATGTAAAACATCTTTTCTGCAAATTCTTTGGCACTTTTCCCATGAAGAGGTGAAGTCTAATTGCCTCCCCTTGAATATGATTTGGACTTAATGACTCACTTCTAACCAATGAATATGGTGTATGGAGGCCTGATTATAAAAGAAGATTCAGCATGTATCAGAGCAAGAAAGTGCTTTGTGTTATATACACTCTGTGTGGTTCGTGTGCCCATTGCTCAGATAAAGAAGCCAGAGCTCATAAAGGTGCCCAAATTCAGATGACTAATAAATGGTGGAACCAAACTTCAAACTCAGGGCGGTGGAGCCTCCAATCCCAGGCAGGTGGACTTGTGGACAGGGAGCTGGGACCTGGAGTCTGTCCGCCTGGCCAAGGCCTCCTGGGTGCTGCAACATGGGTATTTGGGGCTGGATGATTCTCTGTCCACCACAAGTTGTTTAGCAGCATCTTTGGCCTCTACCCACAAGATGGCAGGAGCACCTGACACTGAGCTGTGACAACCAAAAATGTCTCCAGACATTGCCAAATATCTGTGGGGGTGCAGGGTGCAAAGTTCCCTCAATTAAGAACCACTGACCTACACTGAACCCTGGTTCCACCACTACTCACATGACCTTGGACAAACAACCTTGTCCTCAAGGTCCTCTGTGCCCCCATGTCCTCATCTGTAAAATGGAAAAATAATAACGTGTAAGGTTAATGTGAGGAATAAATAAGAATACAGGAAAGCACTTGGCCCATCATGTAAGAGCTACTTTGCCCATAACCCTAGGGTGCCTTCCCTCCAAACACAAAGCCGTGCACAGAGCAGGTACGCAATGAAGATCTGCTGTCGTATAGCTGTGGGGATGAATCAGTTAACCATTTCAGTAATAAATGAACAAAAAACTGAATGTTCCGATCTGTGAACTAGTGCATTTGCTGACTGAAGGTGTCCTGGCATCCTCTCTCACCATCAAAGTGCAGTTAGGATTAAAGACTCCACGGTCAGGCTACCTGGGTTCAAGTTGAGCTCTGCCACTCAACAGCTCTGTGACCACAGGCTGGTTATACAGCCTGCCAATGCCTTCATCTCCTCATCTGTAAAATGGGGTAATAAGGGTGCTTACCTCACAGGGCAGTGTGAGTCAAATTAATTAATACATATGTTGTACCCACCACAGGCTGAGTCTCCGTCATGCCTGCTGCGATTGCTGCTATGGCAATTAACATTAATCCTATCATGCTCCTCTTTTATAGCCTTCCAGCCACACTCCTCCGAGGGCGCCAAGAACAACCCCATTTCCAAGCCTTTGCACTTGCCACTCCCTCTGCCTGGATTGCTCTCCTTTTCAGACATTAGCAGCCCTCCAACCCTTACTTCATCAAGGTCTCTCTTCATGTGCGTCTTTGGAAAGTCCTCCCCTGACCACCATAAATAAAACAGCAGCTTCACCACCCTGTTCACCCTGGGTTTTTTGCAACATAGCAACTACCCCTGCCTGGCGTTACCTATCCTGATCAGTACAGCACAGTGCAATGCAGTGCAGTATAGTACAGAACTCTTTATTGGCTTATCTCTCCCCCGACTCACATAAATGTCCCAAGACAGCAGAGAATTTGATTGACAACTATATTCCCAGCATCTAGAGCAATGCCTAGTGCATAGTACATAATAATGGTGAGTGATATTTTACAGGAAATTCCAAAGTCCTTACATAATCTATTTTCCATAACACAGAACTTGTCTAAACTGGAGCCTAGAACAGTGTTTTTCACAAAAGATTTTGCTTATAGCAACCCGTGCTTTAGAACAGAATATTGTAAAGACTTCCAGATCAGTTAGATTTGAGTTTCTCAAACCGTGACTGTGGACTCCAGAGAAACAGTAACAGGAATTCCACCAAACAAGGTTCACAAGGTGAACGGCATTGGGAACTGATACAGAAACTTCCCCAACTGGAGGATGCATCGTGCACAGGAGAAGCTCTAAGAAGTCCTATCGAGAAAGCAGGTATTGAACCTGGGTTTGCTGAACTTATTTCACCAGAGACCCCATCCATTAACATTTGCATCGCAAAGCATGATTGAGTAAACAGTGATCTAGTATAAGTGTTTCCATTTGCAGACACAGACGGAAAATGAGGCCCAGAAAGGTTAATTGAGTCATTCAAGGTCACGCGACCATCTCCTGAATCCTATAGCTGTGTACTTTTCACTGCTCCTAATGTTGCCTAATGGTTTGCTTAGCTATCCATTCACAGGAGGTCAGAAACTGAACACGGACCTCAGATTCCAGTATCATTTTGACTAAATTATATATAAAAATTGACATACTGAATAGGATTTGCTTTCAATCTCACTGTTCCAGAAATAGTCATTCATTCAACAAGTATTCATTAAGCATTATGTGCCAGGAACTGCACATTTTGCAGTGATCAAGATATGGCTGCACAGAAGACTGACAATAAAATTATCCTTAAAGAGATCAAAATTGATTGAACTGTCCTTGATAAAACTGCTTCAAAGCAGGGACTTGCAAGAAATTGCATATTCTCATTTCATTTGCTTCCATTAATAGTGCTCACATTTAGATCTGATGGTAATAATATGCTCTCAACTGGTGTGGGACTGGAATAAAACACTCCCCTTGACTGTGCACACTGCAGGGAGCAAAAACAAAATGATTGGAGTCAGCTGGGCTTTTCTGTTGAGCACTTTGACCTACAGATATTCCAGTTTCAAGTTCATTCACATTTCATCTCTGGCTTCTACATCTTAGTTAAAAAGCATTTCCCTATTTTGCTCTTGTCCACTAAGGAAAATGCCTATTTAAAAATAGCGTTTCTTTTTTAAAGCATCTTGATTCACACATTTCAAAGCTCTTCAGAAAACACGATTTCTCAAAAGCCATGTCATTCTAAAACATGCTACAGATTTCAGATAGAGAAAGATTCAAGGTATTATTCTACATGATCTTTTCAATGAACTGATCGCAACTGTCTAGGAATCAGGTGAGTTGTCTTATGTTACTTCAAAAAGGATTCCAAATGAGAAAAGAAAAAAAAAAAATCTGGGCTTGAGAAGATCTAATGCCATGCCATTGAATCCAAGTTTCAGCACAGAGCCAACATGTGTATAAGCAATAAAAAGAAACCTGAGAAAACAGAAGCTCCTCAAGGTCCTTTGCCCTGGTGTATCTTTAAGGCCAAACTGTAAAGAGAATAAGCATGTACTTCCAGACCCAGCAAATATCTTCTTTGCATTTTAAGGATGCACTCATGGTTTTCTCAGAAGCAATCCTGAAACCCAGTGCAGCAAAGCAAAGACAGTCACCGCATAATACAAATAATTTGTGTTTATTAGACACCAGAATAAATCAGGGAGACTTCTTCAGCTATGGTGAAGAGACACCCACCAGCACAGAGAGAAGAAATGACATGAGCACAGAGTCACGGGAATCCAGACACAGGAAAGCTGTGCTCCCACCGCATCACTGCACACACACACAAACTGCTGTTTAAAAATCAATTCAAACACAAACAAGTGACTGAACAAGCCATTAGTTTAAAAAGGGAGGGGAGAGCATATTTTTTAAGGACCAAGTATCACTTTTTTTTTTTTTTTTTTTTAAGGACGCAGCACCATACTCTCTTCTCTAATATGATCATTGGTCCATCTCTGGTAGGCTGGGTATATTTGACTGAGTTTATTGCAACTGCTTCGGCCAATTATTTGAACTACCAATCCATGGGGTGAGGTTTCTAAGCACATGAACTACTGCACAGAAACACATGATAAAGGGAGAAGCACTGGAAAGGCATGTATTTGCGTGTGTGTGCATGCTTGTCAGTGTCTGTGCAGTTATGCAGATCCATGAGGGCGTTTCTTAATGCAGTTTAATGGAATCCATTTGGGGTGAAAGGTGTTATTTTGCCTAAAGAAATCTCCCCCTCGCAGTCCAGCTCCCAGACAGACTCTGCAACAGGGTCACCATCTGGGGATGTCTGATAGATCTGGGACATGCGATCGAAAGGACCCTCCTCCTCCTCATCGTTGTCCACCTCCGGGTCGCCGGGGGTAACAGCGTTGGGCATCATGTGGATGTAGGCAGCTGCGATTTCCTTGTGGAAGACGGTGTCTTGGTTGTAGGAGATGAGCTCATTGCTGATGTTCACCGTCTTCACCGGCGTGCGGGAGCAGACGTGGCTGCACCCCAGCAGCTGGGCAAACACCTTCCGGAAGTCGGCGTTGAAGGCATAGATGATGGGGTTGAGTGAGGAGTTGGCCCAACCGAACCAGACGAAGACGTCGAAGGTGGTCTCACTGACGCAGGGGAAGCCGGCCGGAGGGCCTTCGGGGTGTCCACTGCAGAAAGGGACCATGCAGTTAAGGATGAAGAAGGGCAGCCAGCAACACACGAAGACCCCCATGATCACGGACAGGGTCTTGAAAACCTTGGTCTCCTTCTTGATGGAAGCGCGCAGGCTGGTGTCGGGCGCGCAGGCTGCGCTGCTCCGGCAGCTCTGCGCGTGCTCTGCGGCCCTTTCCAGGGAGGAAATCCTGCGGATCTGCACCTGGGCGATGCGGTAGATGCGCGTGTAGGTCACGATCATGATGGCCACAGGGATGTAGAAGCTGACGAGCGAGGAAGAGATGGCGTAGGTTCGATTCAGGCTGGAGTCACAGTTCTCTGCCCTCACGTCGGGTTCCCAAACGTCCTCCTCCCAGGGCGTCCAGTTGGCCAGGTTGTTAGTCAGGTCCAGCCCGCCCCAAGAGCCCGCCTGGTCCCTGTGCCAGTTGAGCTGGACCGGAATGAAGGAGATGAGGATGGACAAGGTCCAGGCCAGGCCGACGATGACCAAGGCCATGCGCTGGGTCATCTTGCGCTCGTAGCGGAAGGGCCTGGAGATGGCCCAGTAGCGGTCCACGCTGATGACGCACAGGTTCAGGATGGAGGCTGTGGAGCACATGATGTCGAAGGCCACCCAGACGTCGCAGAACGCTCCAAAGGGCCAGTAACCGGCCACCTCGGCGACTGCCTTCCAGGGCATGACCAGCAGCGCCACGAAGAGGTCTGACACGGCCAGAGACACGATGAAGACGTTGGTCATCTTGGCGCGCAGGTGGCGGCTCCGCACGATGGCTGCACACACCAACACGTTGCCTAGCAGGGTCCAGATGATGAGTAGGGTCAGCAAGCAGGCGGTGACCACCTGTGCGGGCCCCAGTGGCGGTGCCCCCGCCGAGCCCCCCACAGTGTTCCCCTGCGCCAGCTGCTGTTGCAGCGCGAACTGCCCCGGGTACGCAGTGCCGTTGCTCCCTGGCGGCAGCATTTCGGGCTGGGCTGCAGGGGCGGTCTCTGGGCGGTCCCAATTTCAGCCCTGAGACCCCAAGGCAGCCCCATGGGGCACCCTAAGGATGCGCCCCCTCAGCCAAGGGACCCTCGAGCCCCAGAGGGCGCTCACCATGAGCTGCGCCGGGCCCCGGAGCGCGCGGGGACTTCTCTTGCCTCCTGAAGCGCCTCTGGCTCGGTGGCGATGGTGCGCCCCTCCAGTCTTAGCGCTGGGGACAGGAAGCGGCTGGTGCCCGCTGACAGCCAGGGCTGTTCTCGGGAGTCTGCAGCGCGCCGGACGGCAGCGGCAGCGGCTGTGTCTAGTTCAGAGCGAGAGAAGAGAACAAGCCGCCACTAAGGGGCTGGGGCAGGCAGCCGCGGGCGCCGGGCTGGCACTGCGGCGCTGCCGCGGTCCCTGGCCGCTCCCGGGCCCCGCGTCCCGCCCCCAGCGCCTCCGCGCCCAGCTCTCTCGAGCTCCCGCCCCACTTGTGCCTTGGCGACCTCGCTCACCGCGCTCAGCGCGCCAGAGTTTAGGGGAGATCCCGCAGGTCTGAGGGGCGCCCCAGCGCCAGACCCTAGCCTCGGGCCGGGGAAAATTCTCCCCGGGAAGACCGAACGGCGCTTGGCGCAACCCTGGAGCCCTAGCCCTGGCCACGCTTGGGGAACAAGAGGTGGGGTAGGGAGGAGGACGCGAGGGCTTCCGGAGGAGGAAAGAGCATTTGAAGGGTAAAGGGGGCAGCCTTGGATTGCCCACAGACCTGAGTCCCAATCCGGACTTTATTCCCAGCTCTGCAACTTTGAGGGCCCTACAAAACTTTACCTGGCCTTGGTTTCCTTCACCGCAGCGTGGGATAATGAATGATTCCTACTCCTGGGACAGTGTCAGAACTCGGGGAAGCCGTCTAGGATGAGGTGTCCAGTAGACAGTGTCTCCTAGGAACAGGCTCCCGCTTCCCCCAGCCCCTCCCTCAACACCCTGAGGCTGGGGCTTCACCTGACCTCTTGGGAGACTGTCCTTTCCCCACCACCGCCCTAAATCCTTGAGCGATTTTTCCCTTGGGGAATAATTTGGGATGAACCCAGAAGACAAGAGGAGGAAGAGAGTACCCCAGAGGGTTGGAAGCCTCTTCTTTGCAGGGCACTTTTACAGTCTTTCTCTTTTTCAACCTTGAGAGGGATGGATAAATAGCTCAGTGTTAACAGAAAAGAAACTGAGGGGGCCCAAAACCCAAACTGAAAGAAAAGAATGATGGCAAACAATAAAGAAGGCAAACAGTGTTCCTGAGCTCTGAGCGCACCTCCCAACTGACCAGTTGCATTTGTGAAGTGTTTTGGCCTCTGCTGGCCTTAAGCTCAGCTGAAGGCAGCTGGGAGAGAAAGGGATGTAACAGCAGCCAGCTGCACAGCTCCATCTGCGACCTGCTGGCCCAGACACCTGCAGCATGGTGAGGTCTAGAAACAGACTGGACTTTCTCCTCCCTTCCTAGTCTCCCCCTCCACCAAACACACCTGCACCCTGGACCAATACCTGCAAGTGGCCCAGCTTCTCAGACTTAGGCTACTCAGCCTACGCAGTCCCTTCCCCCAACCTCCTTCCCCTTCAGTGCTTTCTGCTGCTGGAGAGGGTAAGACCATCTGTCCAGGTGCCTAAACCTGAAACCGAAGGGCCATCCTCACCTCCTGTCTCTCCTCATCTTCTGGGAGCTGGACCACTCCTCTCGCCACTGACATCCCTGTCCAGAACTGTGCCTTCTCTACCCTGTTTGATGGTTGCGCTCTCCTGGCCTCCAGGCTCTGCCCTGACCCTCTGTCTTCCCAGCACGCAGTGATCTTTCCTGAATGTGACTATGCTCATGTCACTCCCCTGATGAAACACCCTCAGTGTGTTTCATGATCAGCTCCCTGTGGCCCCTGTTCCTGGCCCGGCATGCAAGGTCTTTTCCTCATCTTGCCCTCATCTTTGTCCATAGCTCCTGCTTCTCCTTTCACCACTCTGCATACAGCCTAGATTCAAGCTGCCACCACCGCCGCCACAGCCAGAAAAGAACACACATTGTAAACGGTCATATGGTACTTCCTGAACCTGGAATGACCTTCCCCCATCCTCTCCTCCTGGAGAACGCCAAGTCATGATGTCAGACAAGAACTTGGATTTTGGAGACAGGGGTTTGAATTCCAGTCACTCATTCTTTCATTCAGTAAATATTTAACAAGTACTGACATGTCCCAGATGTTGTTTTACTCACTGGTTATACAATGGGAGGGAGAGAGAGAGAGAGAAAGAGAGAGAGAGAGAGAGAGAGAGAGAGAGGTGCTATTCTAAAAGCTTGAAGTCTAGGCTGTGCACGATGGCTCACGCAGCAGGATGACTGTAGTCAATAATAACTTAATTGTACATTTACAAATAACTAAAAGAATGTAATTGAATTGTTGGTATTAGAAAGGATAAATGTGCTGGGTGCAGTGGCTCACGCCTGTAATCCCAGCACTTTGGGAGGCCGAGGCGGGCGGATCACAAGGTCAGGAGATTGAGACCATCCTGGCTAACACGGAGAAACTACCTCTCTACTAAAAATACAAAAAATTAGCTGATCATGGTGGCGGCGCCTGTAGTCCCAGCTACTTGGGAGGCTGAGGCAGGAGAATGGCATGAACCCAATGAGCCGAGATCACACCAACGCACTGTAGCCTGGGCAACAGAGTGAGACTCCATCTCAAAAAAAAAAAAAAAAAAAAAAAAAAAAAAAATTTAAAGTCTCGATAGGCTTTAACCCAGGAATAATCCAAAGAAATGCACAATTACAAATGTGACAAGGGCTGTGAAGGGAAAGTTCACAGCCTTATTGAAGTGTACGGTAGTTGGGGAGGTTGGCCAAGGCAAGATGTTTAGGGATGGCTTTCCTGGGGAAATTTCTCTTTGGGTTGAATCAAGTTAAGTAGGCAAAGGGGAAGACAGAGGGAAGAGAAGTATGGCAGGCAGGAAGAACCGGCACTTACTAGCTTTGGGATATCCGGCAGGTCGCTTGATCTCTCTGAGCTTCAGTTTTCTCATCTGGGAAATTAGGTAATAATAGTCGTTTAGAAAGTGTGATGAGACCGGCCAGGTGTGGTGACTCATGCCTGTAATCCCAGGACTTTGGGAGGCCAAGGCAGGCAGATCACGAATCAGATCGAGACCATCCTGGCCAACATGGGGAAACCCCATCTCTACTAAAAACACAAAAATTACCTGGGCATGATGGCGTGCAGGAAGCAGAGGTTGCAGTGAGTCAAGATGGCGCCACTGCACTCCAGTCTGGGTGACAGAGCAAGACTTCCTCTCAAAAAAGAAAAAAGAAAAAAGAAACTGTGATGAGACCAAAACAATTAACACATGAGTGTTCTGAACCTCCTTTCTCCCTCTGCTGTATCTGCAGTTTCTTGACCTGGGCTGCGCTCCAATGAGAATTCTAACTTGGCTTTTGTGATAGAGAGTGGATACATTATTAGACCTGAAAAGCTGGAGGAGGGAAGAATGGTCCCAAAAGGAAGAGACTGTGCTTGTCTTCACAATAAAGAGCAGAGAAGTGGGGAGAGGTATTGAAAGCTGTGGGTGGAGTTTTGCAGGGAAAATTGCATGAAAGAGGTGAGGGAACTGGGATCTGGGGGAATCTGGATAGGAGAGTAAAAGGGAATTCTAGAGAACAATCCCTACTGACTTCACAGAATTTAAGAAATGCAAGTAAAGGGCCGGGCACAGTGGCCCACACCTGTAATCCCAGCACTTTGGGAGGCTGAGGCAGGTGGCTCACTTGAGGTCAGGAGTTCGAGACCAGCTTGGCCAACATGGTGAAACCCTGTCTCTACTAAAAATGCAAAAATTAGCCAGGCATGGTGGCATGTGCCTGTAATCCCAGCTACTCAGGTAGTTGAGGCAGGAGAATCACTCAAACCCAGAAGTTGGAGGTTGCAGTGAGTCGAGATCACACCACTGCACTCCAGTCTGCTGGGCAACGGAGCAAGATTCGGGGGGGAGTTGGGGAGAAGGAAGGAAGGGAGGAAATAGAAATAGAAATGCAAGTAAAGAATTTCCATTTGAAAATTGCCTTTTGTCTGCTGAACATGAGACTGCTTGGAGACTGGGCAACATGGATCTCTGTAAGTTGTACAAAGCACTTAGCAATGCTCAAACCTCTCCATCTTTTCAGAGCCCGCTCAATCACTTCTTCAGAAAGGCTTACTGAGTCCTCTGCACTGAACAGGTGTCCTGTCTCCAGGAGAGCCCTGGGCTGGCTCCTAATACAGCTGTTAGGACCCTGGACTGCACCATCTTTCACATCACTGCCTGGCCCTCTAGAATCTCAGCTTCTTAAATCAAGAAATCGTGTCTTGTTCATGTCTGAATTCCCCAAGCGAACACAGTGAGTGGGTGCTTGACAAATCTTTGTCGGTAATGAGCAAAAAAGGGATCCTGTGCCCAGCACTGTGAAATCAATGCACAGAAGATGCAATCAAACCAAGAGAGGTGCATAGACGCTGGCCACACACGCTGACATTTGTTTCCAGATATTCCAGTCCCCCTGACTTCCACCAATCCATTCATTCACTCCACACGCATTTTTGATGGGATGGAGGCAGGGCCATACAGGTCATGTAAGTCACAGATAGGGTGGGTTTGTATAATGAGTATAAAAAACTTCCAGCAGAAGTTGATAAAGTATATCAAGAAAGGGCTCTCTTCAAGATCACTCCACTGCACTCCAGCCTGGGTAACAGAGGGAGTTTCCATAAAAAAAAAAAAAAAAAAAAAAAAAAAAAAAGCATGGATGGGGGCAAGGGAGCTCTTTTTTTCTAATTAGCACAGGATTGCCTTTTCAGCTAGGGGTTCTGCTGCAATCACCTCCCAGACCCTATTCTAGGGCCCAGGGATAGAAACAGAATAAAAAACATATTCCTTGTCTTTCTAGGGCTTGTGTTATTGAGGAGAGAGAAATAAACAATTTCAAAATAAACAATGTCATACAGTGCTAAGTGCTATAAATAAAATCAAACAGAATAGCGAAAGAGAGAGTAGCTAGACTGGAGGGAAAAGCTGCTTCAGAATGAGTTGTCGAGGAAGCCTCTTTGCAATCAGAAAGGTGAGAAGGATTTAGTCAGGCAAATATCAGGGGTAAATTATTCTTGGAGGAAAGTGAGCCCAAGCAAAGGCCCTGGGGCAGAGATAAAGAGGTAAAGGGGTCAGGATGTCTGTAGCAATAGTGGCCAAGGGAGGGAGAGGTATGAGACAAAGGAGGTGAGCCCTGTTGCCATGGTGAGGGCATGAAGATTTATTCTAAGTTCCAGATACCTGGAGTTAAAGTCCCCTGAACTGGACAATAACTACGAGTCTTCATATCCCAATGCTACAGTCTTTAAGCCCCTGTTATAAGAGCTCAGAGGCTTCAGAGATGACAGGAAACACCAGAACGCTATGGTGGAGCATATCTAGGTGCCTTCTCCCAACTCAGACCCTTTGACTGTAAAAAGACACAGGTTTCAAGGCTGAGATCCACAAAACTCTAGCAAATACTGCACAGACACCGATCAATGATAGCACGTGCTGCCTGTCACCCTGGAGCACCAGGCAGGGTACCAGAGCACCCTTGCTGCGCCAGCCTCTGATTGTTGGTTATAGGGCGGTCTGAGGTAGTCCCAAAAGCTGGGATGTCCAAGGTAGCTGGGGTCAGTCAGGAGGCTCAGGGCAGTGGCAGGAAAGTATTTTCCCTCCCTGGTAGAGCCACAGCAGGGTATCAAGGCTGAATATCAGTGGCGAGAAGGACCATGACACAGCACCAAGATGTGGGGAACAAATTTTGTTGGAGCTGAATCCAGAAAAACAATCTTCTAAGCCACTCTCCTGCCCCTCATTTAATCATTGTGCTTTTGGGTGCACTTAGACTACTCTGAAACATTCAGAACTCTGTCAAAATAAAAGAAATACCTCTTTCCTCAGCACCTCTCCCACTTGGGCATCAGTCTTGGCTTCCTCTCTACTTGCTTTCACTTGCTCCTTGTGGCAGAGATGGCCCCCAGCAGATCCTTCCCTTTGGGTTCCCTTGCTGTCAGGTGGAGGCTAGGGAGTGAGATTCTGGCCAATAGAATGTGGGCAGAAGTGATGTGAACCACAGATCTGAGCCTTGGGAACATCCCACAGGATGAGCTCTTCCTCCAGCTGCTGCAGTGGTCTTGGAAGCCCCGTGTGTTCTACAAGTGTAGCTACAGATGGAGAAGGCCCGTATGCTAGCTAGTCTCCAAAGATGGCGTATTAGGCCATTCTTGCATTGCTATAAAGAAATATCTGAGACCAGGTAATTTATAAAGAAAGAGGTTGAATTGGCTCATGGTTCTGCAGGCTTTACAAGAAGCATGGTGCTGGCATCTGCTTGGCTCCCAGGGAGGCCTCAGGAAGCTTACAGTCATGAGCAGGCACATCACGTGGCCAAAGCAGGAGCAAGCAAGAGAGAGTCCGTGGGAGGGATCTACCCCATGGTCCAAACAACTCCCACCAGGCCCCAACTCCAGCACTGGAGATTGCAATTTAACATGAAATCTGGGTAGGGATAAATATCTAAATTATATCAGAGGGACTTCCCTGGAACCTCCTGGTTTCCACGTCCCCTTCCATGCTGCTTCTGGGGTGGCCCCCTGGGAAGCCAAGACGGCAGTGGCTCTGATGCAGCATGGGGGCTGAGGCTCAGCCATGAGGGGGTTCACAGCTGCCACTTTGGTCTTTTGGAAACGTTGCTTATGAGAGTCTCCCCATTGGGCCCTAGTCACCATGCTGTAAGAAATGAAAGTCATGCGGAGAGGCCACATGGAGGTTTTCTGGTCTAGAGCACAACTGAGCTCCCAGAAAACAGCCAGCATCAATGGCTGGCCATGTGAGCCAGCTGGCATGGACATTCCAGACCAGTCTGTCCTTCTGTCACCTTAGCTACAGGGAAGGCCCATGACCCCAGAAGTGCCTGTCATTATTCTGAATTCTCTGGACTCAGCGGTCCACCGAGGTATGGAAGCATGTCTCACAAGGGTCCGATGGAGTTCTGGCCTGGGTTGATGTGTAGATGCTGGAGAGAGAAGCTGGGTTTCTTTCTGCTGGGGTGGCTCTGCTGGGATGTGGTGGGCCTTGGGTTTCCAGGTGGTCATTTTCCTTATTTGCAGTAGAAGGAATGAGGCCCATATTGAGAATAGAGCAAATTAGAGGGAGAGAATGAGAAAGAAGTAGGGAGAGAGGAAGGAAGAGGAAAGGAAGGAAAAAGAAGAACAAGGGAAGGAGGAGAGGAAAGAAAAAGATAAGGAAAATGAGAAGGAGGAGAGGAAGAGGAGAGAGAGAGAAAATGACTTCTTTGAATCTCTAAATTCAGGCATACCATGGTCTCTGCAATTACAAAAGTCAGTAAGTCACCCTTTAGCTGAAACATGTCTAAGTGGAGTTTCAGTTGTTACAACTGACAAAGCCCTGACTAGCACAAGGAATAAACAATGTTCAGCAGTGGCATGAGAACAAGAGACGACCTGTTTGATGGGCAGCACAGGAAAGGGCTGTCCAGAAAAGATGACACTTGGGCAAGAGGGCAAAGTGGAATTCACCAGCATGCAGGGTGGAAATACGACCCTAACAGAGGGAACAGCAAAGGCAAAGCCTCAGAGGCAGGAAGCGTTACATGTGAAAGGATACGTTTTTAGAACACTAAACATTCTCCCTGTTATCCAAACAACTGAGTGTCTCATCATTTTTTGGCCAGGTGTGGTGGCTCACGCCTTTAATCCCAGCACTTTGGGGGACGAGGTGGGCAGATCACCTAACAGGAGTTCGAGACCAGCCTGGTCAACATGGCGAAACCTCATCTCTACTAAAAATACAAAATTTAGCTGGGTGTTGTGGCAGACACCTGTAATCCCAGATTCTCGGGAGGGTGAAGAATCACTTGAACCTGGGAAGCAGAGGTTGCAGTGAACTGAGATTGCGTCACTGCACTCCAGCCTGGGAGACGAGATAGAGCAAGACTCTATCAAAAAAAAAAAAAAAAAAAAAAAAAAGACTGGGTTTCTCATCAGTTTTGGAAACTGAGTTTTTTCTGTATCAAGACCTTATGATGCAAAATATAATATAATATGCAGCTAGGTCTCCACAGCCTTCAGTCTTTCCCAGGGAGAGCTCCATGAGCTGCTTGTCTGCTGGGGATGGTGGTTTTGAGTAAGTAGTGGGTGTCCTTTCTTATCCAGGCTCTTTCCCACAAAGAGTTGGGCAGAGTTAAAAACTGCTGGAAACCAAGATCTCTCTCTGACATTGACTTGTCAGAGCTCAGCCTCATCAGCATAGGCTCTAATCAGCTAAGCAGCTAATAAACTCCTGCCTCATTTCATCCAGCCAGAGCCCTGATCTCAGGGGATGATAGAGAGGAAATGATCCTTTCACATGCCTGGCTCCTGCAAAATTGTACTAAGAGGATTTTCCTCGAACATTTCAGCACAGAGCGAGTTTTCCTAATCCAGTTAGCAAATATTCTTCTAGTTAAACTCACTGGCCCTCCTTTTTCTGAAGATGTATTTTAAATTGGATTTGCTTCACTGAGACAAATGGAAAACTTGATAAGAAAATGGGAGGGATTTTGCTGCACCCGCTGCTGGTATCGAAACAGTCAACTCTGTATGACAGCAATAAAAGCTCTGTTCCGTGGCTGCAGGATACATGCTGAGCTCCCAGCCACCAGCCCTGCCAATATGCTCAGCTTGGCACAGGGCAGGGAGCAGGGTGGGGAGGAGGGAATGGGGAGGGGCAAGTGGAAAGGCCCAAGTGATGAGCCAGCCACATCACCTCAAGCACAGGCCCCCTGATGGTGGCCCTAGAGCCTCCTCTTGAAACCCAAAGCTCAGTCCCTCTCCCCAGTTCAGGAGCGAGGAGGTTTCTGGCGGGTTAAAACGGGTAACTCAGGAGCTTGGCAGCTTTGAAAGGCAGCACTGTGTAGACAGAGGGAGAAGGATAGTCTTACAAAACAGTCCTGGGTTCAAATCCTCCTCTGACTTACCAGCTCTGGAACCTGAAGCAAGTGATGTAACCTCTCTAAGCTTCAGTAGCCTCATCTTTAAAATGGCACCCCTAATCCTTACTATGAAGAGATATCATGGGGAAATAAGATGCTGTACTTAGGAAAGGGCAAGTGCCTGTATTGGTCAAGTTTTTTTACAGCAATGCTGCATAACACACAGCCCCATGGTCTCAGCAGCTTAAAACAAGTGTTTACTTCTTGCTAATAATTTGCAGTCAGCTGGGAAGTCTTGCCTCGGACTGGGGTCCAGGCTCTGTTTGCTTCTGTGTGTCTCATTCACAGGCCAATGGTTCCTTGGAGCTTGCTCTTCTCATAGTGCAGGGGTGGGGGTCAATGAGGTCACCCGACATCACATTCAGTTAGAGCCTCCGGTCAGACCAAGCGTGCACTAACTCTGCTCATGCGTCTCTAGCCAAAGCTGGTCATGTGCACAGCAAGAAATCTGCTTTGTCCACAGGGAGGTCGCAGGAATGTGGAAAGGCCAGGAAGGATTGTGAGCCAATAATACATCTTGACAGTCCACAATAGATGGAAGCTATTATATATTCATTATCTCAAACTGGCTCCACCAGCCAACCCCTTGTATCCATCCCCAGTGCCACCTCCTAATTCAGGTCCTTGATGCTTTTTGCTTGCACGGCTGCCAGAGCCTTTGGGTAGGTCTCTCTGTGTTGATGTCTTCACCCCCACTCCTATCTCCTCCATCCAACACTCTACCACCAAGGCAATCTTCCTAAAACACAACCACAGTGATCTTCATATTCTCTATGATTCCCTGCAACCCACATTATTTATCATTAATCCAATTAATAAAAATAAATGCATTAATTCCCAGCTCCTCAGTGTGTCCCTTCACAGTCTGCTTGTCCAGCCTCATCTCTTGCCTCACCAGCTTTCCCCAGCAGACCCCTCTCCCACCCATCCCAGTGCTGTCCTCTTCTCCCAGCCTAGTTCTTTCAGGCCCTGTGCCTTTGCACTTGCCCCTGTCTGAAATGTCCTTCCCACTTCTTCCTAAGGGGATGAGTGCCCACTCACCTCTCACACCCCACACCAATGCACACTAGGATCTCCCCGAGACTCCAGGGTAGTAGCCACCACCTGTATTTCTGCAGCACACTGCATCTGCCTCTAGCACAGCTCGACAACCCACTGAAGTGGATAATATGTTCACTCGGTGCTGACTTGCCTTTCTTCCCCAGCTGCAAACCACCCAAGTTAAAGTCAGCCTCTTGGAGTCAGCCTTACTGGGGTGAACCCATTGATATGTATTGCATAAATGAACATATCGTGGCAGCAGTAATGAGGGATCTCCAGCTCTCCGTGTACTCTCTATGCTTCCCAGACTCTTTGGCAGTTGCGTTGGGTACTGACTGAGTTCTGGAAAACAGGAATGTGAGCAGAGTGCTGCAGTTCTCTTTGTCAGGAGCACCTAAGAATTGGCATGACTCTACACCCTCTCTCCTTCTGCAATGACCTCATGTCAAGATGGCAGACCTGCAGAGATGAATGTGCCTGGATACCTGAGTCACCAGGTGGAGAAAACTCCTATTGTCCTGCATCAGACTCCACATATGACACCCTCCTTTTTCTGCACTGTCACCGAGGTTAGGGATTATTACTCACTGCAGCCTAGCCTAGCATTAAGTAGCTTGACTAATACAAGTTTGAATAAATGTTGCTCCATTTCCCATGGCTTCTGACTGAATGCTGTGCAATATCCACAAACCATCCAGATTGTGGTTTATAAATACCACCCTTCACTAAAAGGACCCAGAGCTCCTTGGAGAAGTGGCTGATGCTAAGGCTGGGGTAGGGAAGTACAAGGTGAGCCCAGAGTGCTGTGTGGTGCCAGAAAGCAAGGAAGCATTCAAAGAATGGCAGAGACATGTCAAAGGACACATTAATCAACTGGAAAGGGCTTCCACTGGCCAGATCTGGGATGATGTGAGCATCCAAATGAATAATGACAATGGTAGGTTATAGTCTATTGAATAAAATGAGAACCCATAGCTATAGAAAGAAAGAAAAAGGAAGGAAGAAAGGAAAGGAGAGAGGGAGGGAGGGAAGAAGGAAGGAGTCTTTCTTACAGTAGAATGCCAATGAATAAATATAGAGGGAATAATAGAAAACTCCATTTGCAACCATAGTCATAATAGTTTATTGAAGGAAGAATCATCACTGAGTGAAAATTTAAAAAGGTAAAGTATATTTTCATGGTCTCATAGCACTTCCACTCATATGGTTTATTAATTACAAAGAGAAAAAGTGTTAACAGTAGAGAAACCTGGCAGGTCCTCCCTTAATGAACAGAACAAAGTTAACGTCATCAGGAATAGGACAAATGGGTGCCAAGTGTCTCTTGACGTGACACACTGAGAACACAGCATCGCTTCTGTAGCATTCTTCTCCCCGAAGGAAACATCAGACAAACACAGATGGAGGGACCTTCAAGGACTGACCTGAACTCTTCATTGGTGTCAACCCCATGATAGACAAAAAGAGGTGGAGGAATTGTTGCAGATTAAAGGAGACTAAAAAGGCATGACAGCTGGATCAGGGGAAAGGTGCCTTGAGGGGCGTTATTGAGACTGTTGACAAAATTTTAATGTGAACTATTAGACAATTATCAAGGACTAGACGATTGTATGGCATCAACCTCAAATTTCCCGAACTTGAGCACTAGACTCTTCTTGTTCAAAGGGAGTATGTTCTGAAATGTTTAAGGGAGAGGAGAAGGATCCCTGCAACTGAATTTCAAATGGTTCAGGGAAAGATAATAGAGCAGAATAGACTACATAGATGGAGAAAGTAAATGTGGCAAATAACAATTGGTGACATGTGGGTGAAGGGCATGAAAGTTCTTTGCCTTACAATTAATTCTTCTGTTAAGTCTGAAATTATTTGAAAATAAGAGAAATGTTTTCAGCTGTGACTAACAGAAAGCCTGACTACTTGTGGCTTTTGCAATCCAGACATTTAGTTATCTAACGTAACAGGAATTAAGAGGAAGAAGGCAGGGGCTTGCAAAGGCTCAGTGATGTAGCTGAGCCTTTACAAGATTCCCTTTATCTTTGCAAGATTCCTTTTATCTTTTTGTCCAAAGGCACCACCTTCCTGAATATTACTGCTTTATACCCTTGGAGCCTCATGGTCACAGGATGGCTGTTATAGCTCCAGCCATCATCACCAAGTTCAGACTCCAGGAGCAAGACAGAGGAAGCTATGTCAAGGGAGCTTTTCTTGATGTGCCTCTTGCCTTTAACCAATGAAGAAAATCTTCTTAGAAGGATCCAGCAGACTTCTCCTTATGTCTCATTATCCAGAAGTGGACCACAGGACAGTCCCTACTGTAAACTCTCTCAAGTATCAGTGAGGAACAAAAGGAACAAAAGCCCCCAGCCTGGCTTAAACCAACCATGAGTCATAATCTGACACTGGACACTTTGTTTCCCAAGCAAAATCAGAATTTTCTCTTAGCAAGCAAAGGAACTACTCATGGGTGAGAAATTAACAGTGTGGGCCATAATTCATATTTGCTGCCTAGCATCTCCTCAGGCTGATGCCAAACGTGGGGTTATAGAGATGAAGATGCAGCTTCTATCCTTGAAAGCTCACAGTCAATGCTTTCAGGGCAATCCCAGTAACCTCCTCATCACAATTATCCATCCAGACCATGCAGGTCCCTTTACTACCCAAATAGGAAGGAGTGCCAGAAAAAAGTGACCTCACCAAGTTGACTTGAGTTTTTCCAAAAGCAAATAAATAAATAAATAATTTTTGAACCTGCACAGCCAAGTATCAAATAAATATATGTATGTTTTTGGGGGGACTGGGGGGCGTGTTTGGGGTTTTTTGTTTTTCTGAGCTTCCTGTAGTATTGAAACTATCCCACTTCCTCTTTTTTGTCTCAAAAGATCTTAAGCATTGGGCCAGACACAGTGGCTCCTGCCTGTAATCCCAGTACTCTGGGAGGCTGAGGTGGGCAGATTGCTTTAGCCCAGGAGTTCGAGACAAGTCTGGGCAACGTAATAATATCCCATCTCTAAAAAAAAAAAAAAAAAAAAAAAAAAAAATACAAAAATACAAAAATTAGCCAGGCATAGAGGTGGATGCATGTAGTCCCAGCTACCTGGAAGGCTGAGGTGGGAGGATCACTTGAGCCCCAGAGGTCAAGGCTGCAATGAACCGTGATCATCACATCTGGGCAACAGAGCAAGACCCTGTTTCCAAAAAAAAAAAAAAGATCTAAGCATCCATTCGTTTTAGTTCATTTGAGGATAATTATTGAACTCCTCTTCTACCACCACTAGAGATACAGAGGGGGAGCAAACAGTCATTGGTCCTGCCTCTTGAGGCTCACAGTAAATTGGTAAAGAGGGACCACTATTCAGAGAGTCACACATCATTGTATGATCAAAAGCTATGACAGACGCAATGAAGGAAAGCTAGGTGGTGGTGTGAGGCTTCATGGCAGGGACACCAGACCTGATCTACAGGTGAGGGAAGACTTCCCCGAGGCACTGGCTTGAATGGAGAGCTGAAGGAGGAGTAGGAGTTCACTAGAAGAAAGAAGAGGAAGCAGCAAGTGCAAGGCCCTGCTGCAGCAGGAGGGAGCATGGCACGTTCGAGGAACTCAAGGAGCTGGCAGTGTGGATTACAGAGGAAGAGTGCGACATGAGGGCAGTGGCTTGAGATGAGGCCAGAAAGGAGGGAACACAGGACCAAGGGGACCAAGGCAAGGATTTTGGTGTCCATCAAATTGGAGGGTGCTGAGCAGAGGAGAGGTAACCATGTAATTGCCTTTCTCAAATGCCCCTCTTGCCACAGTAAGGACAGACTGGTAGAAGCAAGGGATGAACTGGAGAGATGAGTGAGGAAGCTGCTCCAGAAGACTCATCAGGAGATGATGGTGACAGGGAATTGAGTGGTAGGAATGACAATGGGAAGAGATGAGTGGAATCCAGGTATTTGTGGGTAGAAGTGGCAGGTGTGGCTACTGATTGGAGATGGGGCTGCAAGGCTGTGAAGGTGTGAGTCCTTTACTCATCCACCTTAAGGGTCATGACCAACACTCTTGTAACAAAAGACACATTAACAAGAGAAAAAGCAGAGCAAATTTATTTATTACAAGTTTTATGTGACATGAGAGGATTCAGAAATGACAACCCCAAGACCCAAGGAAAACTGTTGATTTTTATGCTTAGGTTAGATGAAGAATGGACAGCCAGGAAGAAATGTGATTGGATAAATGGGTATGACCTAGTGGGAACAGACTGAAAGGGGACCCAGCAAAGCTGTCGGCTCAGATTCTTCTCAGCCTCTCTGTGTAGCCTTCCTTCCTCCCGGGTATGGGGCAGGACCCCTTCTGAAATGATGGTTTTCAAAGGAGAAGGAGAAAGTAGAGAGTGACCTTTCTAGGTTTTATAGTTTGCTTTAGCAGGAGGGTTTCTAGGTTCTATGACCCACCTTAAGGAAGATGAATTCTGGTTTATGTTACTCACTTTGGAGGAACAAGACAAGCAGGAGAGAGGGTGTCAAGAGAAGGTTGGAAAGACCTTGCTTCTGAGTTCCTTCCAGTATCCTTCAGTTCAAAATACTCAGGCTGAGGCACCACGCTTTGGGGTGTCATTTTCTGAGCCCTGACAGAGCATAAGGGTAGAGTCAAGACAGCCTTTGCAGCCCAGCTTGCATAATGGACAGACCCTGGTGCAATCCATTTGGTTGGAAATGTGGAGTTAGAACCGGCTGGCGATGCCGGGAGTCTTGAGTTCAGTGTTGGACACATTGAGTGTAAAGTGCCTTTGAGACATCCAAGTAGGCTGTTGGAAATAACCAGCCTGGAGCTGAGAGGTCAGGTTGAAAATCAGCATCCAGACAGCAGGTGGACCCTTGGCCATGAATTAGACCACCAACGTGAGCAAAGTGAGAAGTCAGGAGGACCTAGCAGGGCCCCTGAAAACTCCAAATGGCTAAGAAGAGGCAGAGAGCTATAAACAATCCTGAGACAGGGCGGAGGGCAGAGCCACCTGGAGGGAATGTGTTATCGAAGTCACACCCTGCCCCTGCATCCACTCCTGACTCTGAAGATGGGAGCTCGAGAAGCCAAGGGACTTGCTCTATACCCAGGTCACCCGACTTCATCCTGGGCAAACTGAGATTACAATCCCCGGCTCTCATTTGCCCTCTTTTCTGCTTTTGGGTTTTTTTTTTTCTTTATATACTCTTTTGTATCTTTTTCTAGGTACATAGTAGGTGCAAATGGATGTGAGGTACATGAGGTGTTTTGATACAGACATGCACTGTGAAATAAGCACATCATGGAGAATGGGGTGTCCATCCCTGTCCATCCTATCCTTCCTTCCTTCCTTCCTTCCTTCCTTCCTTCCTTCCTTCCTTCCTTCCTTCCTTTCTTTCTTTCTTTCTTTCTTTCTTTCTTTCTTTCTTTCTTTTTTTTTTTTTTGAGATGGAGTCTGCTCTGTCACCCAGGCTGGAGTGCAGTGGCGCCATCTCCGTTCACTGCAAGCTCCAGCCCCCCCCGGGTTCATGCCATTCTCCTGCCTCAGCCTCCCAAGCAGCTGGGACTACAGGTGCCCACCACCACGCCCAGCTAATTTTTTTGTATTTTTAGTAGAGATGGGGTTTCACAGTGTTTGCCAGGATGGTCTCGATCTGACCTCGTGATCCGCCCGCCTCAGCCTCCCAAAGTGCTGGGATTACAGGCGTGAGCCACCGCACCCAGCACATTTATCCTTTCTAATACCAACAATTCAATTACATTCTTTTAGTTATTTGTAAATGTACAATTAAGTTATTATTGACTACAGTCATCCTGCTGTGTGATCAAACAGTATGTCTTAGTCATTCTTTCTAACATCATCCCCACCTGCCCTCGGCCCCTTCTCCTCTTACCAGCCTCTAGTAACCATCCTACCACTCTCTAGCTCCATGAGTTCAATTGTTTGATTTTTAGATCCCACAAATCAGTGAGAACATGCAATGTGTGTCTTTCTGTGCCTGGCTTGTTTCACTTAACATAATGACCTCCCATTCTATCCATGCCATTTTCTGCTTCTGTACAAGGCACACAAAGCAGGGCAATGGGACTCAATGGATTTTCCACGCTGCTCTAACACCCTACTGCAAACCCGGTGGCTTCAAACAATGCAGATAGATTCTCTCATAGTTCTGGAGGTCACAAATCCGAAACAAGTCTTCCTGGACTAAAATTGAGGTGTTGGCAGGGCCCTCGGTAGAAGCCCTAGAGGAGAGTCCATTCCTTGCCTCTTTGGTGGGGCATTTTGAATTGTGGCCACATCACTCCAATCTCTGCCTCTGTGATCACATCACCTCCTCTTCTGCAGTCGAATCTCCTCTGCCTCCCTCTTCACTTATAAGGACACCTTGCAATTACATTGCAGTTCCACACAGATAATCCACGATAGTCTCCCCATCGCAAGATCTTTGAAGTAATCACATCCACAGATTCTCTTCTGTCAACATCCCGTTCACTAGTTCTGGACATCAGGACATGGACGTCTTTCGGGGTTATCATTCCCCCTTTCACAGGCTATCTGGGCTGTGTACAGAACCAGAGATCTTGGAATCATCTTGGCAGCCTCACTCTGTGAGCAGAGAAACGTCTGTCTATACTCAGCAGCAATCCCTGGAGGCAGAGACTGGAAATTACACCTGCAACCATAGTAAGAGCTTGCCATGGGCCGGAATGGGTGCCATACCTAGAGCTGCACATGCATCCCCCTCGATTCTCTCAGCAGCCCTTTGAGGTCGCTCTCTTACTGCCACCAAGGTGCAGGGTGGTGAAGGTAACTCGGAGCAGAGACCTGGCCTCGAAGCCTCGTCTCCCTGAGAGAGAACCAATCATCAGGAATCCGTGAACACAAGCACAAGAGACAATCCAAGTCCTTCCCCAGAAGCCTCACTCTTCATTCAATCTGGCTGGAATCCTGCCTTCCCTTCAGGGCCCACCTTAGGGACAAGGAGCAACCAGATCCTACCACCAGGGACACAGTCTTCACGTATTTCTGCAATCCGTCTGCAGCCGATGGTCTGAATGAGCATCGTGTCATCATAGCACTTGTAAATTGTTGGAGGGGCTCCTCCACACTGAGGGAATGTGCTTGTTCAGGGAAGGGCACACTCCCCCATTTCTCCCCGAACCACACTTCTGCCATGGGACCCTGTGGACAGAAAGACCCTCCCCTTGCACTGTTGCTTCGTGTGGCTTAGTCTTGCTTAACGAACATGCGAGGTGTGGAGGCTGAGAACTGCGTGTGGTGCTGAGGGCAAACAGGGACCTGGAAATGCTGAAAGCATTCTGTTCAAGTGGTGCCTTCCCGTCAAGATTGATAGGCCCATGATGAGAAGATATTGCAGGAAAGCACGACCTGGACCGCAGAAAGGACAGATCAATGGGTGGGGCTTTATGTGCTTATCCCTCCCACAACCCTGCTGCAGACCCCACCCACACTCAAGCTTAGCCCCTGTGGCTTAGAACCCAAGGGCGCTTCTGAGCTGAGGCAGACATCAGGGAGTACTAGTTAGGCTGGGTCAGCGGCAAGTAACAAACAAACAAAATACACAGCAAACTCTGGCCCTCAGGGCCAAACACAGCCCACCATCTATTTTTATAAATAAAGTTTTATTGGAACATAGGTGTATCCAACCATTTACACTTTGTCTATGGTTGTTTTCAGGGTTATAGTGGCAACAGAGATCTTATGGCCCACCCAGAGCCTAAAATGTTTTCCACGTAGCCCTTTATAGAAAAAGTTCACCCACTCCTGGCTTGAGCAATGACAACATTGAATTATCTGGCATCACAAGAACTCCAGAGGAAGGCAGCTCCAGGGTCACACAGAGGCTCAGCAATGTCATCAAGGCCCCAGGCTACTGTTCCCTCCTCAGCAGCTTGGCCTTTCTTCTCGGGCTGGTTGCTTCATGGTCACAAGCCTGCTGCCACAGTCACAGGCTTGACTGCCTCTCACAAGCACATTCAAGCCAGGAGGAAGGGCAGGCTTCCTCCTCACCTCTTCTTATTTAGGGATCAAAATCCTTCCAGGGTGGCGCAGCAGAGGCCACTTACCTCTCAGTGTTTAGACCAGGGGTCAGCAAGCATTTCCTATAAAGGGCCACATAGTGAGTGTTTTAGGCTTGTCAGGTCATGTACGATCTCTGCAGCATATTTGTGTGTGTGTGTGTGTGTGTGTGTGTGTGTGTGTGTGAGAGAGAGAGAGAGAGAGAGAGAGAGAGCGAGAGAGAGAGATGACCCTTTAAAAATGTATACTCCATTCTTCTCATGAGCCATAGTTTGTCACCACGTGGTCTGGCACTCTTCACATGCTCACCTCCGTGCCCGTCTCCAGGAAAGGGGTAGCAGGCTTACCCTTGATATCAAAGGTGCTTGGCTTAGACCAATCATCCAAAACTGATGTTTCAGAGATGCCTGCCAGAGGAGTGCAGGCAGCTATTACTGATGTCAGAAAAACAGTTAGAGCTCCACTTCGTTCTCCAGCAGGAAGGAGTGATTGGCTGCTGGTCCTCCCCTGTCCGAGGAGGAGAACGGAACCCACCAAGCTGCGGAGAGGTGGACCCTACGGATCCCCTCGCAAGCCAGGTCTGAGAGCGAGCAGAGGGAAGAAACTCAAGCGTCTGTAGTCCTCTTTCTCAAAAGCCAAGCTTAAAGCGCCATCTTGTGTCTTCGAGGCAAAAGGAGGTCAGGATGTGTGTGCTAGAAGCAGGCAGAGGATCTTCACCAAAGTCTCAAAAACTAGAGAAGGAAACATGGCGATCCTCAGGGCCCATGGAGGCCCCCGCCCTTCCCATGCCCTGCGATAGTCTGGAGCTGGGAGGGTGGCCCACGTGTCCACGCAACCACATCAGGGAGGCCCCAGGAGAGGAGGAAGCACAGCTCCTGCCCTCATGAGGCAGGCAGTCCCATCCAGGACTGGACTGGATGAGCGCCAATAAATAAGAAAACACAGCTGGCGGCCGGCTGTGAAGGGGCTGGACAGGGTGCCGTGGTGAAGCGTAATGGGATGGACAGTGAGGACTTCACTACAGAGGAACACCTATCTACACACGGCCTAAAGGGTGAGAAAGATGGATCCTTGCCCGGAGCCAGAAGTGCACGCCCCAGAGAGAGCAGCTCCTGCGGAGGTCCTGCGGGGCAGGAAAGGAAGGAATATTAAAGAGAGGAAGCCAGGTGTGGGTGCAGCCGTGCAGGAGGAAGGGCGATGGGGGAGGGGAGGCAGAGGATGGGATTGGCATGAGAAGAAAATGAAGATGCAGAGCCCAGATCGTGACAGCTCCGATAGACCACGGGTAGCAGTTTGTATTTTCTACTAAAAGCAATGGGAGGGCGGGGCGCGATGGCTCATGCCTGCAATGCCAGCACTTTGGGAGGCCGAGGCGGGTGGATCACCTGAGGTCAGGAGTTCGAGAACAGCGTGACCAACATGGTGAAACCCCATCTCTACTAAAAATACAAAAATTAGCCAAGTGTGATGACACACGCCTGTAATCCCAGCTACTCGGGAGGCTGAGGCAGGAGAATCTCTTGGGCCCAGGAGGCAGAGGTTGCAGTGAGCCGAGATCATGCCATTGCACTCCAACCTGGGCGACAAGAGCGAAACTCTGCCTCAAGAAAAGAAAAAAAAAAGCAGTGGGAAACCACTGAACGGTTTTTAGCAGGTGGCCTGATTTGATTTACATTTTTTAGACATGTAGCTTCACTCTCATGGTTAAGGGGGTCCGTACGTTACTAACATTGCTGAAACCACCATGCCAGAATTACCCTCCCACTTGTGGGTTAAAACACTGCGCCCGTCTGTCCCTCCCCAGAGTCCTCTTAGTGGCTGCTCTTAGGAGGAACTAACATCGCCTACATTCCCCCATCACACCGAGCACAAGTGCCCTCCCAGCCAGCTGCCCCAGCCTCCCCCACCGAACTCAGTCCCACTCACACCCCGCATGCCAGGGACTCTCCCATCAGGGGAACACCCTGTAACCCCCAAGTTCCTCCAAAGCCTCTTGAGACAGACCAGGGTGCTCTGCAGGGAGTGGGTCCTAGTGGGTACAGTGAGGGAACGTCCTTTCTGAAACAGGCTGGGTCTTGGCCGGGAAGTGGTGACAGGCATCTCTGACACATGCTACGGGAACCCAGCGCAGCCAATGGAGTCCAATCAGCACACCTTGCGCCCAGCCCTTTGTTTGGTACCTTGAGGCCACTGCCCACGCGCCAGGTGCCCCCTCTCAAGTTTGCCCTGAAGTTCAGGGAAAGGCGCCGGCGCCGCCTGCTAGTTGCACTCTCCTATAGCAGGGCTCACATTTTGGGAGAAAGAACCAGCTGTTAGCAGCTTTCATTCTTCACCATGTTAAGCAAAGTGCAGTATTTTATAAGTGGGTGAAAAGCCAGATGTTCTGTCAGCTGATTGGATTGTTCTGTACACATATCCCTGAGGCATTGTTTAACGGATATTTTTACTGAGTTGACTTTCTTTATAAGATGATATGACCAATGAAGAGAAAAGGCAATGAAGTTCTTAAAACCGGCATGATTGGCCGGGCGCGGTGGCTCAAGCCTGTAATCCCAGCACTTTGGGAGGCCGAGACGGGCGGATCACAAGGTCAGGAGATCGAGACCATCCTCGCTAACACGGTGAAACCCCGTCTCTACTAAAAAATGCAAAAAAACTAGCCGGGCGGGTTGGCGGGCGCCTGTAGTCCCAGCTACTCGGGAGGCTGAGGCAGGAGAATGGCGTAAACCTGGGAGGCGGAGCTTGCAGTGAGCTGAGATCCGGCCACTGCACCCCAGCCTGGGCGACAGAGCAAGACTCCGTCTCAAAAAATAAATAAATAAATAAATAAATAAATAAATAAATAAAAAACCCGGCATGATGAACCAAATGCTGCCACTGACTACATAGGTACATGTGATCCAAAGGTTCCCTCTGTTCAAACAAAGTAAGTGCTTACCTAACCAGGTCAACTGTGAGCTGGGACTTCACAGACAGGCGTAGGGGGAGACGGATGCGGGAAGGGCTTCGTTAACTGAGAGGGTCATGCAACTGGAAGGCAGTAGCAAGCATTTTCCAGCTGGATCTTTTGGCTGACATTTGTGGTGGGGAGACAAACAGGTCTAAGTTGCCCCCCGCGCGTGGGTAGGTAGGAAGATGCTGGTGGGTTTGGTTCGACAGTTTGGAGAATGTCTTGTGGAAGAGGTGCTTTTTCTAATGCACACTCAGGCACCATGGGAGCCTGTTGTCACCCTGGATATCTGGCTCCATGCCCTTGCCCTTCCACTCTGCCTCGACAAGAGTCATGGCACCCAAAATCCATGGTTCAAATCTGAGTTTCACAGGCTCAGGGAGGAACCCAAGCTACCAAATGCACAGGTCCCTCCTGTATACGGTTACAGCAGGTAAGGGAATAACTTACTCAGTGCAAGCTGCTATAACAAAATAGCACAAGCTGGGTGGCTAATCAACAGCAGGCATTTATTTCTCATGGGTCTGGAGGATGGAAGTCCAAGATCAGGGTGCCAGTGCTGGCATGGTTGGGTTCTGGTGAGGGCCCTCTTCCGGGTCACAGGCAGCTGTCTTCTCATTGCATCCTCACATGACAGAAAAGGAGTGCACAAGCTCTCTGGCCCCCTCTTACAGGCACTAATCCCATTCACAGGGGTCCTACCATCATGACCTCATTACCTCCCAAAGACACCCACCTCCAAATACCCCCACATTGCGATTAGAGCTTCAACATATGAATTTAGGGGGGAAACAAACATTCAGTCCATTGCAGATTGTCCTGATAATATGTGTGCCCAGGACATTGTCCCCACAGCGAAGAGCTACATTGGAAGGCAAACCAATGTCAGGTTTCCTAATGTGCACAGAGTCATCCCTGGAAGAGTGAGTCCAGTGATCTTACCAGCTAATTGCATTGAGCTACCCCACCTCGGGGATCTACCTGCCAAGGAGAACAGAACACCGCTGACTTTGACACCCATCTCTCAACAATGATGGATGAATGCTGGAAATTTACCTGCTTGGGTGGCTTTGTCTAAGTTCATCTTGCTTATGCAGACTTTCTTTTTTTCTTGCTCTCAAATACTTTTATTATGAAATATCTCATTTAAAAGTTCATTAAAATACATTAAAAATACACTTAAAGAGTACATGTTTAAAGTGCAGATGAAAACATAATGAATACATCTTTGCTTAAGAAAAAATATTTCGGACGCAGCATGAACTCAGTTGTTGGTTCCAAGCCCCTCCCCTTCTCACTACACTGAACTTGGCGTGCATTCTTTCTTCAGGTGTGTTTGTAATCTTACTGCATATGGACATATCCCCCAGTAATATCAGGGATTGTCTTGCTTGTTCCTAGACATCATATTAATGTATCATACCAATTGTACCCCTATGCTACTTAATGTTTCATTCAGCACTGTTTTGGGGACTCTCCATGTTGATACATGAATTCAGGTGTGTTCATTTCTTCCTCTCGTGAAATATTCCATCATGGAAATAGTCCCTAGTGTGTCTATCTTCACTCCTAATTGACAGGCATTTAGGCTGTTTTCCATTGTCCTAATTACAAGTGATGCTGAGTGAACATTCCTGAACCCATGCGTGAGGTTGTCTCTGGAGCACATGCCAAGGAACGGAATTCTTAGGTGGTAAGGCATGTGTATCTCCAGCCTTCGTCAATATTGCCAATTGCTCTCTAATCTGATTTTATTCATTTACACTCCCACTAGCAGTATATATGAGTCTTTCTTTCACATCTTGCCAACTCTTGCCAATCTAATAAATGAGAAGTGGTAACTCATTATTATTTCAATTTGTATTCCCTGTATTAATCCCTGAGATCTTAACAGTTGCGTATTGCACATTCTGGTTCCTCTTCGGCAAATTGCCTTGGCATTAAGATAGTAAATTTTCCTTGCCACCTACCCTGGTTGAGTCAGGATGCTTAATTACTTGGAGGTAAAAAGCACCTTCCTGAGTGCAGATTTCTGGGCCCCCCTCCAGACTGAATCTGCACTTCCAGCTTGAAGGGCTGGAATCCTAACAAGTTCCCCAAATGAGTCTCAGGCACACTAAAGCCAGAGCGTCGATGCCTGGGACCCAAAATAGGGAAGAAATAGCCACCCCTGAGGCTGCCTGTTGGGGATAAGAGATGCTCCATCCATCTTGAGGTCCTTTCTTGGAAACGCTGAGCACAGCCAGCCATGCAGGCTTTTCCAAGCTCTGATGCTGCCCTGTGTCCACGATAGCATCCCCACAGCCTAGATCCATCATCCCAACATTATGATGGCTGCTTTGTCTCCTTGCCAGAGCCCAGAGCCCACAGCTGAGGCCACAGGGCTGTTCTAATGTGCTTAGAATGGGGATAAAGGTAATGCCAACCAAAATGGGGAAACCGGTATTCCTGCTCAGTCACTGCCGAGTCAGCATAAATCGCTCCAGAGCACAGCCTGTCACTGACCTCAAAGACTCAGTTACAAAGATGATCACCATAGCATTGTTTATGGTAGTACCACCAAAAGGAACCACCTAAATGTCTCTAAATGTCCAACATCACGGTTTGAAAAAATAAGGAATGATACATCCTTCCATGGAATGTACTTTAAAGCCACCCAAAATCATACTGCACATGGATACTGCACAATCACACTGCACAATGTCAAGGAAACTTGCTCAGGAGTCCATGGACTCCCAAGTAGATGCCTATCAAAGGGAATTGGCACCCCCTGAGATGCTGATGAAAGTGCAGATTTCCGGGCCCCCCTCCAGATTGAATCTGCAATTCCAGCTTGGAGGGCAGGAATCCTAACGAGTTCCCCAGATGAGTCTCAGGCACACTAAAGCCAGAGCGTCGATGCCTGGGACTCAAAATAGGGAAGAAGCATGCTGGTATATCAAGAGGAAAAAAGCAAGTTACATACAAATACAGTATATATGTAAAAACCACCTCCTTCATGTGGGTGTGAGTGTATGTGTACTTTTGGAAAAAAAAAAAAATTATCGCCGGGTGTGGTGGCTCACATCTGTAATCCCAGCGCTTTGGGAGGCCAAGGTGGGTGGATCACCTGAGCTCAGGAGTTCGAGGCCAGCCTGGCCAACATGTTGAAATCCTGTCTGTACTAAAAATACAAAAATTAGCTGGGCATGATGGCAGGCATCTGTAATCCCAGTTACTCCAGAGGCTGACACAGGAGAATCACTTGAACCCAGGAGGCGGAGGTTGCAGTGAGCCAAGATTGTGCCATTGCACTCCAGCCTGGGCGACAAGAGTGAAAGTCCATCTCAAAAAATAAAAAATTAAAATATATATATATATATATATTATTTATTTATTTATTTATTTATTTTTAGCGACAGGGTCTTGCTGTGTCACCCAAGCTAGAATGCAGTGGCATGATCTTGGCTCACTACCCAGTCTCAAACTCTTGAGCTCAAGTGATCCTCTACACTCAGCCTCATGAGTAGCTGGGACTAGAGTCATACCCCACCGCACCTGGGTTTTTTTTGTTTTATTTTTGTTTTTTGTACAGACAGGGTCTCACTATGTTTGTGTTCCCTGACTGGTCTTAAACTCTTGGCCTCAAGCGATCCTTCCGCGTCAGCCTCCCAAAGTGTTGGGATTACAGGCGTGAGCCACCACGCCCAGCCTGTGTGTGTGTACTAATAGCTACCTAGATAACAAAACTTAACAGCAGTTACCTCTAGATTACCTCAGCACCATTGACAATCAGCCTGATGCCTCTTCGCAGTGGGGCTGTCCTGTGAGTTGTAGGGTGTTAGCAGTATCCCTGGGCGCAGTAATGTAACAATCAAAAATGTGTTTGGTAGCACAAAAGCGCAACTATAGTTAAGAATAATTTATTGTATATTTCAGAGTAACTAACAGTGAAATTAGAATGTTCCTAACACAAAAAAAGATACATACTTGAGGGTATGAATATCTCAACCACTCTGATTTGATTATTACTTATTATATGTTTATATCAAAATATCACATGTACCCTATAAGTATGTACAAATATTATGTAGAATTTAGATTTATGTAAATTTTAATAAAAAATAAATATTAAAAAACATCTTAAGATATTGCTAAATGTCCCCTCAAGGAACAAGGTCCCCAGGTGGAGAACTGATTCTCTAGATGGGACATGTATAGATGATGTTTTTCCTTTGTTTTTTAGTACATATGCCTATTTTTTAGATTTTTCTAAAATAAGTGTACTTTAGTCATATTAAAAAAACTTTGTATCTATTATTGTACCATTGCCTGCACTGTCTGAAAAAAAATACACTCAGATGAAAAGATATTCACACTAATACTTACAGTAAGAAAATTAATTTTATTATTATTTTAAAATAACTATGGAAAAACTATACAAAGGCCTCCCAGATATCAATATTCCTTAGGCAACTTTGAAATATTTATAATCTTACTCTTTGGACTAGGCATCCTAATTGTAATTCCATATCTTAAAGAAGCAATTCTAAATATAGGAAATGCTTCACAAATAGGATTGATTTTTGCAGAGTTACTTATAAAAGCAAAAAGTTATAAACACTGTAAAACCAATCATAGGAAACTACGTTAATTAAGGTACATTCACTTAATAGACTACTGTACAGCATTAAAATGATATTTATAAAGAACTTATAACAATGTGGGGGCAAGGTTTATGCCATATTGTTAAGTGGGAAAATAACTGAATACAAAATCAAATATGTTACATCACATTCAAAGGCATAATAATGACAACGAAAAGAATCTCATCAACGTGGTCAGAAGAAATACACCAAGATATTAAAAGTAATTGTTAATTGAACAATGGCATCATAGGTGACTTTTTCACTCTACTTTCCTGAAATATCCAAATTTTTTACAATAAACATGTACGTATTTACAGTGAAAGAGAGAACAGTGAAATTTCTTTTTAAAAATACTTGAAAATGATCACAAAAATGTGCCAACATTTCAGGTAAGAAATATCTTTTTATATTGGATAGATTCCAGCCACCTCATGGATTTTGATCTAACTTGTTTACATTCATCAGGGGTGATGAGCAGTTCCAGCCCACAGGAAGCACAATCTTTGCAGACAAAAGGTGGCCCTTCTCATATTTGTCAGGCAATATTTGTCCAACCTGGCTACTCCCAGGTGGCTCCAATGAACTCTTGTTACCTCACTCCTCTGTCTCTTGTGGACCCAGACTATATGTTACAGTAGACCTCAAAGAGGGAGGCAGCTGCATGCATTCGGTAGAAAATAGAAAAAGGCATGGCCAGGTTGACCACAATTATCCAGGGTTCAAAGCCAAAGACAATCTCCTCCAATCCGTTGTCATACTCGGGTCGACAGCCAAAGGCAGGAGGTATCCAAAGCTGCAAGAGAAGAGAAAATGGCCTGTGGTGGGGAGTGGCTTCCAAGCCACCACAGAAGCCTCACTCAAGTCCCAGGCCTCGTGGGAGCTGACCTGGGTACATGGAGACTGAGTCGCCCCTGACAGAACAATAAGGAAATCTCGTGGCATTTCCCATCTCCACAGAAACCACCAAATCCATGTCTGCCATGATTCTGCTCACTTCCTCACCCACCCTTCCCTGCAATCCATCCCGAATGAGTGCTTTTTGAACCCATCTAACTCTCCATCCCTACAGCCCTCACCCAGCCTCGGTTTCCTCATTTGTAAGATGGGAATTCTAACACGTGTCTGAAAGGGCTTAGATGAGAACTAAATTTGCAAAACTGAAAGCAGTGACTTTTGTTTGTGTTGCTCACGGAACCTACACACTGTTCCCTGCTTCTCAGTCTCTTCTCTGTCCCAGTTCTCTCTCCTTCTGCCACCCCTTGAGTTGTCAGGCTCCTCACTCCCGCTTCAGGCTGCACACTTCTTCAGCTTCCTCCACCCCCTGGCTGTGGCAGGCAGCCTCTAGGATGACCCTCAATGCTCCCCAGCTCCTGCAGCCACCCTCTTGTGGAGTCCCCACCCCTTGAGCGTGGGATGCACCTAACAACTCACTTCCAACTCACAAAATATGGCAAAAGGCCCAGGAAGTCACTTCTGAAATTAAGTTGCAAAAGGACCTGCTATCCCTCTTGCTGGTGTTCTCCTGTAAGACAGTTGGCAAAGCTGCCACGCTGTGAAGCACCCTATGCGGCAAGGAGCCCAGGGAGCACTCCCGTCAACAGCCAGCAAGGAACTCAGACCCTCAGTCCAACAAGCCACAGCTGAATCCTGCCAACAGGCACATGAGTAGATTTGGAAACAAATCCTCCGCCACCTCTCACAAAGTCAAGCCTTGAAATGAATGCAGTCCCATCCAAAAGTTTCAGCCTGGGAATGGCCCTGTGCAGAGACACTCGGCTAAAACTAGTTGGATTCGTAAGTCAGAGAAACTATGAAATTATAAATGTACATTGTTTTAAGTTGCTGAGTATTGGGGTGCTCTCTTCCATAGCAATAGGTAACTGAGACACATCGCCTTCATTAGTATCACCATATAGAAAACGCCCTGCTGTGTACAGCCGACCTCTGTATCCAGGGACCTGTGTCTGTAGATTCAACCAACCACGGATCAAAAATATTCAAAAAGTAGGCTGGGCACAGTGGCTCACACCTATAATCCCAGAACTTTGGGAGGCCGAGGCAGGTGGATCACCTGAGGTCAGGAGTTCAAGACGAGCCTGGCCAACATGATGAAACCCTGTCTCTACTAAAAATACAAAACATTAGCTGGGCGTGGTGGCACGTGCCTGTAATCCTAGCTACTTGGGAGGCTGAAGCAAGAGAATCCCTTGAACTCAGGAGGTGAAGCTTGCAGTAAGCCAGGATCATGATGCTGCACTCCAGCCTGGGCAATAGTGAGGCTCCGTCTCAAAAAATAAAGATAAATAAATTCAAAAATAATATGGTTGGTTGTGTCTGCACTGAATATGTACAAACTTTCTTCTTGTCCTTATTCTCTAAACAATACAGTATAACAACTATTTACATAGCATTTAAATTGTATTATGTATCCTAAGTAATCTAGAGATGTCTTAAAGTATACGGGAGGATGGGTAGGTTACATGCAAATACTACCCCATTTTATATAGGACTTGAGCATCTGTGCATTTGGTATCCACCACGGGGGCCCTGGAACCAAGACCCCTCTCTTCTACTTTGCTTACTGGCTGCTGTGACTCTTAGGGTCTCTCCTACCTGTTTGTCGGGTCCAGATTTACATTTTATGGAAATCAGATGCTGTCCCTACCTTGATTAAACCCCCAAAGTCTGCCCAAAATGTTTAAAATAAAAGCTACACTCCTGCATGGGGTGATAAAGCTCTCTGTTAGCTGATTTCTAACCACTGCACATGCTTCTCCTCACTCACCCCACCCACTTGGCATGCAGCCCTTCTTCCTGTTTCTCAAACCAGACCCGCTCACTCCCACCGGGGGTTTTATACCAGTCCTTGTTCCCTCTGCCCTGAACATGTGTGGCCAGCCCCTCCCTGTTTCACATCACCCTTCAGCGAGGCCTTCCCGCTAAGCTGGTCCATCTGATCTGCAATGGCCACCCAAGAGCTATTTCCCACACCCTCCTTTTCCACTTCTCTGCTTAATACGGGTACACTATAAGGTGTCTGTCTTGCTCAGTTGATGGTTTTGCCTGCTGTTGCCTGGTTTGTAAGCCCCATAAGAGGAAGACCAGAGATCTTGGTCATTGCTGTACCCTCACCATTCATAGCAGTCCCTGGACCTCTGTAGGTACTCAAGGGACACCTTTTAAAGGAAGGGAGAGAGGAAGGGAGAGGGAGACAGGGGGGAGAAAGGAGAAGAAAGGAAGGCAGGAAAATGGGACCTCTTTTCTGAAATCCACATCTTGATATCTGCTGTTCAGCCGTCTGTAAATTCTTGTTACTTATCCTATTGAGAGGCGGCCTATGATCTCTTTCCTTGAATCTATATGGACTCTGTCACTACAGGACTAATAAAATATGGCAGAAGTAACACCATGCAGTTTCCAAGCCCAGGGCTTAGGAGACAAGCAGCTTCCAGTTCAATCTCTTGGAGGGTCGGCTCTGAGACCTTAAGCCACCAGGTACGGAATCCGACAACCCTGAGACATCATGCTGGAGACCCAACTGTGGATACCCCAGTCAAGAGTCCCGCTGAGCCCAACCTCCCAGCCACTCCCACCCAAGACACCAGACCACGGAGCTTCCTGCCAAGGCTTCACCAACTTCACTTGATACTGCGAGGAACAGAACTGCCCATCCAAGCCCTGCCACGAGTCACAATAAATGCCACGAGACAAAAACAGTCATGCATGTTGCTTTTGTCACACATTTGGGGTAGCTCATTGCATGGCAATAGAAAACCAAACTATCTGCCTGTTGGGTTCGTCCATTTGGATGCCACAGAGGCACCTGAAACGGAACACATCCATTACTTAACTCTGGTCCTTCCTTCCACACTGACCTCCACCCACCACTCTCAAGGTTGCCCCTCCTCCAGTGTCCTCCGTCTCCAACAGAGGATCACCATCTCCCCAGGAACTCAAGTGTGAAGGCAGGGGTAACGCTTGGCATCTGTCACCCTTCATGAGTTGCAACCTGGAGACCTTGGAGGGTGTTATGATGAGTTGTCACAAAAGCACTAATACTCCACAAATCCACTTATATGAGGCATCTAGGAGTCAAATTACTAGAGACTGAAAGAAGAGTGGTTGTCAAGGGCTGGGGAGAATGAGGAGTTCATATATAATGGGGCAGAGTTTCAGTTTTACCAGATGAGAATAAACTGGAAAAGGGCATTGGTGATGTTTGCGCAACAATGTGAACGTACTTTACTCAACTATACACTTGAAAGTGGGTGCAACGGGAAAGTTTATATGGTATTTTTTTACCACAATTAAAAATATAATAAAATAAGCATGAGTCAGATCTCATCACTCTCAGTGTAGACCCTTCCACGGTTTTCTGTTGCATTTAGGATCGAGTCTTGGCTCACAGGCCCTGTGTGGTCTCCCCTCTGCCCTCTGCTCCACGCTCCCAGGTCATGTCCAGTGAGCCCTGCCTTGCCTTGCGTTCGTCCCTTCCCTACACCTGCAGCTCTGCCCTGATAGTCTCTCACCGCAGCCCCATCCACACCCTTCCTTAGAAGAGGCCTTCCCTGACCCGTCTCCCATAGCACCCTGCCTTTCCCCGTCACCACACCCACCCTCTGTTGTCTCCAGTGCCTCGGCTCCTGGAAATTCAACTAACATTTCCATCTCCATCTCTGGAGTGGAGCCCACTCCACCTGGACATGCACATCAGCACCTGCAGCTGGGGCCTCTGGACTGGCTCCCGATGCTGGAGAAGACAGCTCTTGCTGTCTGCCAGATGCCTTTGGCACCACCTGAGGTCAACCACAAGGTTTCAAAATACCACCCAATGAGCCAGCATGGGCATCCTAAGACACCACCCTGTGATGATTTCCATCCTCTGGTTCAATCCCCCAGAACCCAACCAGTGCCTGGGGGCATCATGGGCCAAGGACAGGGAGGAAGAAACGAAGCCCACTCTTTTCCTTGGACTGGGCCCTGGGTCTGGCCTTCGGGTCCTGACAAACCATCAGTTGCCACTTGATTCTGGTATTTCGGACAGTGCTATCTTTCTTCAAGTGGGTCCAAAAATGCAAGCCAAGTATTTCACCCAGTGGTCAACGAAAAAGGCAACCAGGGAAAAATAACTTTTCAGAACTTAGTTTTAAAAAGATATATCAGGCCAGGAGCGATGGCTCACGCCAGTAATCCCATCACTTTGAGAGGCCTAGGCAGGCAGATCACCTGAGGTCAGGAGTTCAAGACCACCTTGACCAACCTAGTGAAACCCTGTCTCTACTAAAAATACAAAACTTAGCTGGGCATGGTCAGTGCATCCCTGTAGTTCCACCTCCTTGGGAGGCTGAGGCAGGAGAATCACTTGAACCCAGGAGGCGGAGGCTGCAGTGAGCCAAGATCATGCCATTGCACTACGGCCTGGGCAACAGAGCAAGACTCCATCTCAAAATAAACATATATTAATATTAATCACAGGATATGTACAAAAAGCATATGCTTGAGGAGGATTCTAGAACTAGCTCTGACTTTACAAGAATTTGCATTTTGGAATATGCACCTCAAAAAGCTGCAGCTGACTAGTATCTAGCTCTCTTGTTAACTCTTTAAATTCTTGGTTCACTGCTGTGCCCCTGACATAGTCCCTGGCATACAGCAGGTGCCTGACAAATGTCTGTTAGACGGAGAAGAGGGTCTGCCTGCAGCCAAACTCTTCTTGACCTTCCCCCTTCAGAGCCCCTCCTCACTGCCTAGCGAGCTGAAGGAACCTGGGTGATCCAAGGCTAGGTTGGATCAGGTTTGCTTGGCAGACACACATCCATTCTGACTTCAGAAGGGACCTTCCCAACTTTGCGTTCTTAGGGCTATATCAAAAGTTGCAGGCCTTGTATGCACCATCTGAAATTCAGGGGAGGAAGCTCAAAAGCCTCTGAGCTTCTGGGGCAACAGAGAGCAGGCTTGATAATGGAGGCTGGTAGCAGAGAGCCGACTTCACCCGGAGTGATGGGCAGGCACCTCTGTGGACTGGGGCATTCCCCTCCAGCCACCAGTCACCATCACTGCAGAGACTCATGCGGTGGCAAAGGCTGCTTCCCCCTCCTTCTCACCAACCCCCACCATCCTTCCTTTATGTGTCTTTAAAAAAATCCCAACAGCACACAATGCTTCTTATTTCTTTTTCTTCTTTCCATCCCTCTGTCACTCCTTCCTGCCTGGGCTGTGGCATGGCTTTTTCTCTCAGTCTTTCTGCTTCTGGCCCTGTCTGTCTCCATCCTTGCTACACACAGCTGCTGGGAGGATCATTCCAAAACACAAATCTGAGCGAATTCTCCCCTACCCTCAGCATAAAGACCAGACTCTAGCCAGGCCTAGGAAGCCCTGCTCAAGCCAGAGTCCACCTAGCTGGGCCCTCTCTCCTATTTCCCATTCTGCTGCTCTGCTTGACACACGTGGAATTTATGCCAAACTACTTGGTGCCCCCAGAACATGCCATGGTGTCTTTGCTTCTGTGTCTTCACATATTGTGTGCCTCTGCCTGAAATGCTTTTCCCTGCCTTGATCACCTGGTGAACTTCCAGTCATTCCTTGCTGATGCAGACAAGATTGGGTGAGTGACTGTACACCTTCCTCTCCCTTGCTACCTTCCATCAGAGAAGCTGGAAAGCAAACCATTCACTTCTCCAGCCTCCCTTGCAGCGAGGGGTGCCCACGTGAGAGACACAGCCCTTCCCCGCTGCTTTCTGTCTTGAACCTAGATGTGATGCCTGGTGCAGCTACAGCCATCTCATGACCATGTGGCAACAAGCGCCACACCACCCAAGTGACAAAATGAACAGTGCCTGGATGCCTGATGACATGGTTCAGCTGCCAGGCCAACGCCAAGCAGCCAACCTCTGGAATTCTCATGAGACAATTAAACATTGTTAAGACTGAAGACACTGTGAATAAAATCACCTATCACTTGCAACCAAAAGCACTCCTGATTGACACTGGGCCTCACCTCAAGCACCCACTACTCACTGAAGTCTTTCTGGATCCCTGCTCCTAGTACACCTTGCACAAACCCCTCTCAGCACTTGTCCTGCTCACTGTATTAGATTTTCTCATTGTCTCCCTCCCCCGTTATACTGAGACCTTTTAGAGAAAAGAGACTGAATCTTTCCACTTTATCTTTAGTACCTAGCCAAGCCCCTAGCATGCAGCAAGTCTTCAGTAGGTAGATTTGTAGAATATAGGTCTACTTTCCAGCCTTATATTTTAATTTTGTACTTACAGTATTTTTATTACAAGCTGCCTCCATTCCTTATTTTAAAAAGGCAAGAGAAACCTAGATGTCCATTAGTAATGGACTGGATAAAGAAAATTTATTATGGCAGGGTACAGTGGTTCACATCTGTAATCCCAGTACTTTGGGAGACTGAGGCAGGAGGATTGTTTGAGCCCAGGAGTTCAAGAGAAGCCTGGGCAGCACAGTGAGAACCTATCTCTACAAAAAAAAAAAAAAGTTTTGGCCAGGCGTGATGGCTCACACCTGTAATCCCAGCACTTTGGGAGGCCGAGGTAAGCAGATCACTTGAGGTCAAGAGTTCGAAACCAGCCTGGCCAACATGGTGAAACTCCATCTCTACTAAAAATATTTTCAAAAACTAGCCAGGTGTGGTGGCTGGTGCCTGTAATCCCAGCTACTCTGGAGGCTGAGGCAGGAGAATCACTTCAACTCGGGAGGCAGAAGTTGCAATGAGCCAAGATCACACCATTGCACCATAGCCTGGGCAACAAGAGTGAAACTCTGTCTCAAAAAAAGAAAAAAAAAAGTTTTTTAAAATTTGCCAGGTGTGGTGGCACATGCCTGTGGTCCTAGCTATTCAGGAGGCTGAGATGGGAGGATTGCTTGAGCACAGGAGGTTGAGGCTGCAGTGAGCCGTGATCATGCCACTGCACTCCAGCCTGGGTAATAGGGCACGACCCTGTCTCAATAAATAAATAAATAGAAAATGTGGTAGCTATACACCATGGAATATTACGCAGCCTTAAAAAAGAATGAAATCACATTATTTGCAGCAATGTGGATGGAACTGGAGTCCTTATCCTAAGTGAATTAACCCAGGAACAGAAAACCAAATACCACATGTCCTCTCTTACAAGTGGAAGCTAAACATTGGGTACTCATGAACACAAAGATATGAACCATAGACACTACTAAGCACTAGTAGAGGGGAGAGGTCAGAAGTGGGGTGCAGGCTGAAAAACTACCTATCGGGTACTATGCTCATTACCTGGGTGACGGGATCATTTGCTCACCAAACCTCAGCGACACGCGATTTACCCATGTAACAAACATGATGTGTACCCCTTGAACCTAAAATGAAAGTTTAAAGTAAAATTAAAAGAATAAGAATAAGTTGGTGCAGATTACCGAAATATTGCAGAGGAACAAGAAGGCTGCAATATTCCTCAGGACTTTTCTCTTGGCGTTGCCCTGTAAGAAACGGGGAAGGCGGACTGGGCTTGGGCTCCCTCCCCAGCTGCTCTCCTCCTGCTTCTCCTCCTCCTTGCCACAGCCTTCTCTCATGCACACATTTCCTTTGGCTGCTGGTGGCATGTCCCTGCCCCGGGGAGCCACATCTCCAGCCACACCTCCACTCTTGAGGCAGGAAGAAGCAACGGGCTTGCCATTGCAGACTGTGACCACCCGAAGAGTTCGGATGTCCTCAGAGAGCTTTTCAGGCTCTCGGTGAATGGATTCGATGATGAAGAGGTTCTGGATGTACTTCTCCACCATCACCAGGATGGAGTAGGGCAGGTTGTACCAGGTGTAGCGGGGGTGGTCCTCGGCACAGAGGATGGCCAAGATTGAGCCCCAGGAGATAAGCCAGGAGCCCGAGGCGGTGCCCACCAAGAGGTCTGAGTCCAGTTTGCGGGCTGGATTTTTGGACTCATCCAGTGATTTCTCCTCTATCCTGTAAATCCGAATTCCAGCCAGCCCCGCAGCCCCCATAAGCATCAGCAGGGTGATGGCATACAGATAGAACATGATGAGCGCCGACTCGCTCTTGGTCTTGGAGCGCCCAATATGAATCAGGTACACCACCACCACGGCAATGGTGGCGGCCAGCGCGGTCAGGCCCAGGACTGCGCCCACCGTGACCCCATCAGACTTGAATTGCATCTTCTGGTGCTGATGGCTGTCAACTTTGCGCCCGATGTTCTTCCATAGGACATAGAGCATTGTGGAGGCCAGGATCTGATACTCTATGTTGAAGGGGTAGAGGTAGTAGATCCCGTGGGAGATGGCAGTGCAGAGAGTTGGGGGTGTGCAGTTACACTGCGGCGTGTGGTCATCTAAAACTAGGGGAGACAGGTAGATCACACAGGAGGGCGATTAGCATGTGCAAGGGGAAGCAGAAAAGCACAGAAAACCGTTTCCACCGTGGATTCAGGCTTGGATCTTCCCACTGGATTACAAGCTGTATCATATAATGGCTTATTATCACGTTTAATGTCATGGCTAAGTTGATAGCCCTGAGTATCCCCAAAGCGTATGCATTACCTAAATCGCATTTATTTTGTGCGTTGCCAAAGAGGATAGAGAAGATGACTCTATTGTTGTAAAAAAATAGATACGTAGATGATAGATAGATGGATAGACAGACACACAGATGGGAAAAATCTGGAAGGACACAAACTAACATCTTAACAATGGTTATCTCTGGGTGGAAAAATGACAGATGATTTTTAATGTCTTCTAGATTTTGCTTCCCTGTATTTTCTAAATTTTCTCTGTGAAGATGATTTACACGTGTGATTTTTAAAAATTAATTTTTAAAAATACTTTCTGGAGAAATTGCCCCTTTTAACTAGCAAAAGATATGCCCCTTAAGACTCCAGTGCTAGCAAGCATGCAGGAGACAGGCACTCTCCAGCATCAGTGCGGGGAAAGCAAATGGGCCACCTTCTGGAAGAGAAGCTGACTGTGGTATGGAGGGCCCTGTCATCACAGGAGGGCAGATGCTGCAAGTAAATGACGAAACAGGTCACCAAAGTCCTAAAGGCAATGCAGTCTCTGACCCGTAATTCCATTCTTCCCATTCTACCCTTCTACTCAAAGGGACGAATAAAAAAATATAATCGGCCGGGCGCGGTGGCTCAAGCCTGTAATCCCAGCACTTTGGGAGGCCAAGACGGGCGGATCACGACGTCAGGAGTTCGAGACCATCCTGGCTAACACGGTGAAACCCCGTCTCTACTAAAAAATACAAAAAACTAGCCGGGCGAGGTGGTGGGCGCCTGTAGTCCCAGCTACTCGGGAGGCTGAGGCAGGAGAATGGTGTAAAAACCCGGGAGGCGGAGCTTGCAATGAGCTGAGATCCGGCCACTGCACTCCAGCCTGGGCGACACAGCGAGACTCCGTCTCAAAAAAAAAAAAAAAAAAAAAAAAATATATATATATATATATATATATATATATATAATCAAAGAGTCAGGTAAGGCCGGGCGCGGTCACTCAGCCCTGTAGTCTCAGCACTTTGGGAGGCCAAAGCAGGAGGATCACTTGAGGTCAGGAGTTCAAGACCAGCCTGGTCAACATGGCAAAACCTCATCTCTACTAAAAATACAAAAATTAGCCAGGCGTGGTGGCAAGCCTCTAATACCAGCTACTCGGGAGGCTGAGGCAGGAGAATCGCTTGAACTTGGGAGGCAGAGGTGACAGTGAGCTGAGATTGCGCCACTGCACTCCAGCCTAGGTGACAGAGCGAAACTCAATCTCAAAAAATAATTTTTTTAAAAAAAAGGTTAGGTAAAATTATGTATGTGTATGTGTGTGTGTGTGTGTGTGTGTGTGTGTGTGTGAGAGAGAGAGAGAGAGAGAGAGAGAGAGAGAGAAACAGCTCAATGTCCAACAATTTAGAAATTGTTAAGTAAATTTTAGTATATCCCAACAATGAGATAGTAGGCAACCATTGTACATTATAATTAAGATGTGCTTTATGGTTTTTTGGTATTTGGGAGGGGACATTGTTTGTTTGTTTTGAGACAGTCTCCTGTTGCTCAGGCTAGAATGCTGTGGCACAATCTTGGCTCACTGCAACCTCAGCCTTCTGTGCTCAAGCATCCTCCCACCTCAGCCTACTGAGTAGCTGGGACCACAGGCCAATGCCACCATGCCTGGCTAATTTTTATATTTTTTGTAGAGACAGGGTTCTGCCATGTTGGCCAGGTTGGTCTTGAACTCCTGAGCTCATGCCATCCACCCACCTCAGCCTCCCAAAGTGCTGGAATTAAAGGCATGAGCCACCACACCCAGCCAAGATGTGTTTGAATATTAAGAAAGTAATCCCGTTTCAAGGAAAATGGGAAAAAGTGGGAACAAACTGTATATCTATTTTTTTTAATGCAAGTCACAACCCAGTACCAGGCTGTAAAATCAGGTAGCAACCAACTTTTTTGTGGCAGAAATAATTTTCAGTGGACTAGAATAGCATAGAATGGAGTGGAATCACCTACCATAAAATTTGGGAGCGTCTCTGACATAGTAAAAGTAAGTATTATTTCATCACCCATACACACATAGGTATGTGCGTGTTTGGGTTACAGTGTAAAATCTGTCTCTTACTGTAGGTTGCAAACATATAGTATAAAAATCAAAAAATCAAACATATAGTATAAAATCAACTATAAATATGCGACACACTACAAAAAAATAACCAAACATTCACAGCATTTACTGCATTTCTGGGTAAGTGTTGTGGATTTTTTTTTCCTTCACACTTTGTCATTGTTTTAGTTTGTGATATGTATATATTACTTGTAAAATCTGAGAAAAGTTATATCGTAGCATTAATTTTACATTCACAGAACACTATGTAATTTTCTTTTTCTTTTTCTTTTTTTCTTTTCTTTTTTGTTTTTTTGATATAGAGTCTCCCTCTGTTGCCCAGGCTGGAGTGCAGTGGCACAAACACAGCTCACTGCAGCCTTGACTTCCTGGGCTCAAGTGATCCTCCTGCATCAGCCTCCCACGTAGCTTTAGCTGGGACCACAAGCCCATGCCACCATGCCTGGCTTTTTTTTTTTTTTTTTCCCAGAGATGGGGTCTCCCTTTGTTGCCCAGGCTGGTCTCAAATTCCTAGGCTGAAGGGATGATCCTGCCTTGGGATTACAAAATGCTTAGATTACAGGTGTGAGCCACTGCCCCCGGTAATAATCTTCAATCCATACAGGGCTTCCCTAGCACTTACAATTCAATACGGCGTTATGCAGAAGACAAGGGAAGAAATCAGGAGGAAAAGTTCAGAGTAACAGAATGTTAGAGCTGACAGAGTTCTTTTTTAGAAAATTAATCCAATCTCATCTTTCACAGAGGGCCTTGAAGCCAGATTGCTAAGATTCAAATCATGACTCAATCACGTGTTCACTGTGTTACCCTGGGCTAACTTCTCCGTGGCTTGGTGGCTTCATCCATATAATGAGGTTAATATTGTCTACCTGAGGCCAGGCGTGGTGACATACGCCTGTGATCCCAACATTTTGGGAGGCCAAGGCGGGTGGATCACAAGGTCAGGAATTCGAGATCAGCCTGGCCAACATAGCAAAACCCTGTCTCTACTAAAAATACAAAAATTAGCCGGGTGTGGTGGCACGCACCTGTAGTCCCAGCTACTCAGGAAACTGAGGCAGGAGAATCGCTTGAACCTGGGAGGCAGAGGTTGCAGTGAGCCAAGGTCGTGCCACTGCACTCTAGCTTACGTGACAGAGTGAGACTCTGTCTCAAACAAAACAAAACAAAAAAACACATATATATAGCTTACCAGAGAGTGTGGGGGCACAAATTAAATGACATGTGTAAATTTCCAAGAACAGTGGCAGGCACTCAGCAAATGCTTCATAAAAGTTTACTTTTGTTATTGTTGCCATTGCTGCTACTGATATTGATACCAAGGAGGACATGAGGCCCAAACACCAAGAGTGGCTGCTGGTTGGGTGTGGTGATTTCCTTGTCTCCACCCCACTGATGACGAAACAGGTTCAAAGTGGTTCTCTAGGACAGGCTGGGCGTACACAGCTGCCACAGACTCACTGCACATTAAAGCCGGAAGGGATCTTTGCAAGTGCATGATTTGGATACCCTCACTTTACAAAGGAGAAAAGGGAGGCTCAGAGAGATTAAATGTCCTTCCAAAGGTCACACAGCTCGCACACGATGGGAACAAACCTGAGACACCCAGTTCCCTGCCCCACATTCCCCTCAGCCTGAAGGTTCTAATATAGAAGTGACATATTGTAAATGCTAAAGGATTTTAGAAGAAAATATAAAGATTGGGGGGGAGGGATAGCATTAGGAGATACACCTAATGTAAATGATGAGTTAATGGGTGCAGCACACCAACATGGCACATGCATACATATGTAACAAACCTGCACATTGTGCACATGTACCCTAGAACTTAAAAGTATAATAATAATAAAAAAAAAAAAAATATATATATATATATATAAAAAAAGATTAACCCAACAGGCTCTCAAATGGGAACAAGGTGGAACAGACATGAGCTAGAATTATAAGCCAAGTACAGTTAAATTAAAACTTTAAATGAACTACAGCCTATTAACCACAACCTACCATTAGACTTCTATGAATTTTTAAAAGCCATACTTTCACTAGAAGGAACTGGTAATAGAGATTTAATTAAAAACACAAGCAGAAACAACCATCAATCTTCTCTAGCTGAAAACAGACATTTATTTCTGCGGCGAACTGGACCGTGAGGAATGGCCATCAGAATGATCACTGTCGGTCTCACAAGTCCCTGAGTCATGGAAGAAACCTTTAATTACACATCACGTATGAGAGATTCAGGTTTTGGAAGATTTTCAACAACAGGGGGCTGTCTGGCTGATGCTGAGGTGGGTGGCCCTGCAGTTCTTTGGAACCTGCACCCCATCTCTGAACACTGTGGACTCTGCAGGTTTCCAAGATATTCCAACATGGCAGAAGGGCCACTTACCTCTCTCACCACTCACCTGTTGTTATGTTCCCAAAGCCCAGGGTGATGAGCCGTTCCTTGTGCTCATTGAGTTGGTGCTTGGACTCATTGAGGACGCCGTTGGCCCACAGAAGCAGGTTGGTGAACACTGAGTGGATTACCCCAAACCTGAAAAACACAAGGACTCAGTTCTCAAGCAGCCCTGGGAGAGCATCAAGCAGCCCTGGGAGAGCCTCAAGCAGCCCTAGGAGAGCCTCAAGCCCCACGGGCTGAGACAGACGTGTGCACACAAATACATGGCTCCTTCTCAGCCATGATTCTGGTTTCACCTAGCAGCTCAGACTCTGGATGGGCCCCCTGCCTGGCTGGGTGGGGTAGATCCATGGAACCTTCCAAAACCACAGACTCTTGGCATTCAGCCTTAGTCTTGAACGTGCCAGTACTCAACTCAATGCCTATAGGACATCAAAGAAGCTGGGTCTTGGAAGCAGAGCCAGAGGGATGAAAATTTACTAAAAGCAGAAAACCCACCCCACCACACCCCAAATCTTTTTCCCAGAAGAGAAGAGGAGAGGAGAGAACAATGAGGGAAAGATGAAAGAGTACCACTGGAAATCTGGAGAGCAGGTCCACCCTTACTGCTGATTGGCCAGCCCCAACCATCATCCACCCCTCTACCACGCCACCTACTTCTAAGGACATTGAAACAAGCCAGAGACTCCTTGGCAGCTAGGCATGGCCATTCTGGCCAGTGAGATGTGACCTTTAGTCTACTGGGCACTACTGAAAAGCTTTTGCTTTCCTGACAAAAGAAACAAGAATAAGAAAAGTCTGCTATGGTCCCTTTCTCCTTTTTATCTAGCCTTGAATGTGGACATGAAGGCTGGAGCTGTGGCAGCCATCTTATGACCATGAGACAGCCAGCTTGGGCTAAAGCTGCAGCCCACTGAGGATGGCAGAGTGGAAATCTAGAAAGAGCCTGCTCGGTAATGACTTTGTTGAGCTGCGGGAGATCCAGATAGGCTCAAAGATGAGCCCATGGTCACACATGGAGTAAGCAGCCACATGGGGGTTTGCCAAGACGGTAAGCAGCAGAGCTCTTCTAGTCTGATTCCAGAGTCCTGCCCTTGGCTCTGTGCCATGCTGCCTCCTACAGCAGAAGATAGAAAAGAGAACTAAGTGGAAGGTAGACACTGGACTCTGGGTAGCAGGCGAGAGATCCATGGGGAATGCGGTCCCCATAGGGTCACTGATTTCTTCGAATACTCCAAAGTCTTCCTACATCTGCAGGCTTAAGGTGTATTCACACTGGTAGCTTTCAGGGTACTTAGCAACGTGCCTTGCAGGTAGCAGGTGCAGCAAACACTGGTGATTTGAGAGAGGGATTCTTTAAAACTTTCTGTGGAATTGATCACTCCTAATTGGAAAGCAGAGGCCCACAGGAAGCATGATTCCAGTTTCACCTGGCAGCTCAGGCTCTGGGTGGGTCCCCTGCCTGGCTGGGAGGGGCAGATCCATGGAACCTTCCAAAACCACAGAGTCTTGGCATTCAGCCTTAGTCTTGAACTTGCCAGTACTCAACTCAATGCCTATAGAACATCAAAGAAGCTGGGTCTTGGAAGCAGAGCTAGAGGGAAGAAAATTTACTAAAAGGAGACAAACAAAGAGACCCCTCAACCATGATCTGCCCACGGGAAAAATGGTGCACCTGCGTCCTCAACCTTGACCCTGCCTCTTCTCTCAGTTTTAACCTCAGCTGATCTCTCTGGGACTCTCACGGGAAACTGCAGGCAAAACCTTGCCTCATTTGAATCCTGGCTTCCTTTGGCATAATGTCCAAGCACAACTGGAGAAGGAAACAGAATCCCAGGGTGTCTGAGTCAGGTGTTTGCCAATCTGTTTGCCCCTTGCGCTTGCCCAGTTGCTGTAGATCATGGCCAGCCTTCCCCAAAGCATCTGGGAAGCATTCTATAGAGCCTTTGACAAACGCAGACAATGCTGTTTGCCTCATACTGGCTGGCTTTTCTTTTACTCATAATGCACACAGCTCCCCTTTCTTCTCTCCTTTTTCCTGGTCCAAATGGCACTATCCAGTCCCAGGCCCATGGAGCTCAAGGAGGTAGCACTGTTGCCACGCATGGCTGTAAGCTGTTCCGCCATGCAAGCTCCCTGCAAGCTGGCAGCCTCCTGTTGGCTTGATCTGGAAATGGTCCACAAACCAAGGGCAGATGTCATTTTCCCATGCCAGGCTGCCTTTCTCATCACTGGATTTGACAATCCCAGACTACTGTAAAGGGAAGGCTCTCATGAGCCGTTTCTAATCTCAGTGTATGTTTCCTTCATCTGTGTGTGTGCACCTGGTGCTTTCTTACATGGTAACAACACCTTGCAGTTAGGAGTTTCATTCTATTATCCTGTTGATTCTTTCCTTCCATCCTCATAATCCCCTGGGAGGGTGGTGGGTGGACCTAGTAACAGATCCTACACTTGCTGAGTGCCTGTTACATAGTGCTTTACATCAATTCCTTCATTCAGTCCTTGAGGCAGGCTACGTTATTTTCTCTGAAAGAAACTGATAGATTCTTCTCCGTGATACTGAAGATTGTTAAGCGGCAAAAGGTTAAAAACGCAGAGGACATTGCCTCTCCCTGTGCCTGCCTGATGGCAGGATGGCGATTCACGAAAACAAAAGATCTTGCTACCTCCCCTTCCTTTCCTGCATACAGACAGAGATGTAAGTTTTGTTCTTACTGGGGACAGCTCTGGGCTCTTACCAGCTCAGAAATGAGGTCAGCAGAGATAGGAGAATATGGGAGCAAACTTAGCCTGGTCTTGTTCTTGTAAGATTTATGGCTCTTCGTTAAAATACTATCTAAGCAAGGCCCCCAAACCACTGCCTTAACAGAAATTTGTTAGAACTGAGGTCCCCCTCCCACATTATGCACACTCGGCAAGTGTCAATAAACTCCTGTTAGTTTTTCTCTTGTTAATCTGACCTTTGTTTTCAGGACAGCATCTCAACTGAGAATTTATGAGGGTTAAAAAAAGAAATTACATTTTCTTCCCTTCATCTCCATTTCATAGATGAGGAAACTGAGGGTCATAAGGGAAAAGTGTCTAAGATACAGACTCAAATTCAAAATGGTCTGAATTTCAAATTCAAATTCAAAATTCAAATTCTAAGATACAGACTCAAATTCAAAATTCAAGGCCACTTCATGCTACTTCTGGACCCGTCCCATGGAGAAGCCAAAGGCAGAAACTCTCTTCTGTCTGCCGTAAGTGAGGGCTCAGCTTTCAGGACTGAGTGGAGAGTTGGTCTGATTTTATCATCAAAGCGAGATGGCAGTGACGAATTTTGATCATTCTAAACGAATGCCAAATTCAACATAGAAAGCAATTACCCACAATTTTTACCTTTCCAGTGTTTTGAAAGACTGGATAATATCCTTTGCATGCCCCCAAAGAAAATATACCTAGATGGAAATAAAGAAAGAAAAGAAAACTTGGTGATACACTCATCATTACGGTTGCAAACTTGAGAAGCTATAAAACTCAAAGAAAAGGTATGAGAAAATGCTGGGACATCAGTGACCTCCTGCTCCATCTTAGGTGGCAGTGCCACTCCCCAGTGGGGACAATGATCCAGGACTACCGTGCAGAAAAATAAAGTGAGGCCTCTTGGTTCAGGAAGAAACGGTGCTGCAATTCATTAAGGATGTCTTCTGTGTCTTCTGTGAGATGCGGTGATTGATTTAGGATGTCTGCTGTGGGACAGGGTACGGAAGTAGTAGCCTGCCTGACATTAATCCTATAACTGGTTTATATCACATGTTAGTTTTCACCCAAGAAATATTCACTGTACAGTTACTGTGTGCCAGTGGCCAGAAAGGAAATGTTGAGAGCTTTAAATGAATAATGAAATTGATTTGGGCTGGTTTTTTATTTCAGTCTATTATATATGCTAACAGTCCCCTGGTTATGCAGTCACTAGCAGCAATACAGGGAAGGGATTGAAATCAGGGATTCTATATAGTAACACACCTGTGAAAATCCTGACTTCTCACTGAATAACCCATGGCCTTGGACAAGTCGGGGAACCTTGCTGAATCTGTTTTCCTGTCTTTGAAATGGGGATGATGGGAACTTACCCTAGAGGGTGTTGTGAGCAATTAAATGAAATGATCCATGTCAATCACTTAGACTAGCACCTGAAGAAGCGTGTATGTTTTCAATAAATATTCTCCACTGTTCACTCACGAATTCACTGACATTGTCTGAGCTCCTCCTATATACCAGGCATTATTTGGGCTTCTAAAATGTTTTGGGCTTTATTTTAGAGATAAACACATATTGAGCACCTACTGCATGCCAAATACCACTAGGCATTTTATAAATTTGTCTCATTTAATCTTTATTTTCTAATTAAGAGTCACAAAAATAAAATCAGACAGTACAAAATAAAATAAATATCCACATATCACCTCTTTCACATTCTTTTACCTAAGATTTACCGTCTTACTCAGGAAAACACACTCAGGGCATTAACTGTCTTGAAACATCCAGTAATAAAAACAGACAGCAGTGACTCCTGTTAAAGCATTCAGCCCAATAATAGAGAAACAGTTAATTAGCAATTATCAATGATTTGAAATTAGACAGCCATTTAATTGATGCTTTTTATAAAAACTACCTACCGACACTGAAACCTTTTTTTAGTGAAAAACTTGTAATAGAAAATTCTACACCCAGAAACTTTGAGAAGAATGTACACTTTAAGTACAAGGAATGGAGGAAATACATAAAAACAATAGTAAATGCTGGTTTCAGTTGATTTGCTTACAGGTGCGTTTTTATTATCTTTTCCATTTTTTCTCAGTGATGTTACATTATATTTTTAAAATAAATGCTTTTTGCTTTTTTTTTTAGAATTACCATATGGTCCAGCAATACCACTTCTGGATACACACACACACACACACACACACACACACACACACACATACATATATGTATCTCCAAAAGAAGTGAAAGCAAGTTCTCACAAAGATATTTGTCCACCCATGTTCATAGCAGCATTATTCACAATAGCCAAGAGGTAGAAGCAACTCAAGTGCCCACTGATGGATGAGTGGATGATCAAAATGTAATATAAACCAAAAAGTACCTGAGATAGGTCTCAATCAATTTAGAAGTTTATTTTGCCAAGATTAAGGACACGCACCTGGGAGACATGTCTATGCCTTTCTTTACAGATGATTTTGAGGTCTTCAATATTTTAAAGAGAAAGGAAAAATACTGTGAAACAAGGAAGAAATGTTTTTATAAAGGTGTGGGTAGATAAGAGGCAAATGGTTGCATTCTTTTGAGTCTTTGATCAGCCATTCTCATGTGAAGGGGGTAGAGGAATAGTCACTTACGCATCCGTCTAGCTCGGTGAAACTGCGTTTCTACTAAGATAAAACAAATGTAGGGCACAAGAAGCCATCAGGTATGCATTTGTTGCAGGTGAGCAGAGGGCTGACTTTGAGCTTTGTCCTTTGTCCTTTTTCCTGTGCCTGTGAAGATCAGCTATCCATTTACATTGTGAGGGTGAAATTTAACACAACTGTTTTAGAGTAAAGATCTTGGATCCCACAAGGAATTTCCTAGTGGACAAATTGTGAGGGAGGTTTGTAGCTTTTTAAAATCTTTAAAATCTGTGTAGCTATCTTATTTAGGAATAGAATGGGAGGCAGGTTTGCCTGACGCAGTTCCCAGCTTGACTTTTCCCTTTGGTTTAGTGATTTTGGGGTCCCAAGATTTATTTTCCTTTCACAGTGGTATAGACATACAATGGAATTTCACTCAACCTTAAAAAGGAAGAAAATTCTGATACGTGCTACATCATGGATGACCCTTGAGAATATTATGCTGTGAGAAATAAGCCAGACATGAGAAGACCAATACTGTATGATTCAATTTGAATGAGGCATCTAGAATAGTCAAACTCATAAAGACAGAAAGTAGAACAGAGTTTGCCAACAGCCGGGGAAGGGGAGGAAATGGAGAGTTGTTTAGTGGGCTCAGAGTTTCAGTTTTGCAAGATGAAAAAGGCCCGCAGATTGGTTGTACAATAAGTGAATGTAGTTAACATTACTGAACCCTACAGTTAAAATGACTAAGATGGTAGATGTTATGTGATTGTCAACCTAAAAAGAAAAGACACTAGAGAAAATTATCTCTAAATATGTTGGATTTCCTTGGAAATAGAAATAGGAATTACAATCCAGAATGCATGGAATGGCAAGCCGCCAGTGCATTCGGTGAGGGAAGGGTAAGGAGGAGCTGTTATTAGCAAAGAGAGATTTACATAATTCACTGAGAAACAGAGTTCATTGGTTCTAGAGGCTCAAAGCCAGAGTTGTCATCGGTTCATTGGTGGAGATGCCAGTGCTGGGCAAGAGTTCTTCCAGGAGCATCTTATCTGCTTTACTGCAGTCCTAAAGAATGTCTAGTAATGTCTAGCTTCATCAAAGCAGGAGATGCATGAAAGGTTTTTAGAAAGTCTTTGGAAACACTTTGTATCTCAGACACATAGGCAGGAGTCACCTCTCCTTGGTGCTTTCCCAGGCCTGTTTTGCCTGGGTGACAAAAGTGATTTCATCCTGGTATCTACAGGTTTTACAGTATTTGCCACAATTTTAAAATAAATACTCTGTTTTTTAGAAGAGCGCCTAATTATTACATATGTGTGTGTGTGTGTGTGTGTGTGTGTATACTGTTTTCCATTGTCCAGTCATCTAATGTAGCAAAAGCACATGGTAAGTGTCCAAAAGGTATAGAATGATTAATTCATTGACTTGCCAGGCCAATAAAATGCCTTAAATTAGGAAGCTAGGATCTCCAACCCACCAACTAAGAGGGATATTTTGAAAATTCATATCTATCCCGGTCATTCTTCTGCCTAAAGCCTTCAGTGGCTCCCCATTGCCCTCGAGGTGAAACTCAAGCCCCTAGCTGATGGTCAGCCTTGACCAAGAATTTGCTGCACACCTAGCCCTGTGTTAAGTGCTTTTCATACACCTGTGCCTTTAATCTATACAATGAGCTGATGAAGTGGGTACTGTGATTGTCCCCACCTCGCAGGTAAGACCCATGAGGCCCAGAGAAGTTAAGTAACTTGCCTGAAGTCACAAAGCTGTGGTCAGAGCCGGAGTCATGCAATCTGACCAGAGTGCAAGCTTACAAGCCCTACACCAAACCGCGAATCCAGCCTATGCCCACACATCCTCTCCCTACCCCACTGTGAGGAAAGATTGCACGTCCCAAAGACACCCTCTTACAGTGGCCTCTGAGCCTCTACCTCTGTGCTCCTCGCTCTCTCACAGATGGTTCTGGGACCTTCCCTGGCAGAAAGCGACCCTCACGCCAAGCTGCCAAAATGCCCTTGTTTGTGTTCCCTCATTGCTCTGGGACACTCTGGTCAAAGCACTGAGCCCAGTGTTGTCACCGTTTTGGGGACTGTCTGTCACCTAACTGACACCCTCATGGTGTGTGCCACAGACCATGGCTTTGCACCCTTGTATTCCCCATGCTGAGAACAATGTTCACCCAGTACTTAAAGATGAACTGCATGAAAAATGAATGAATGAACGAATGCAGTTCTTTCTGGTCTCATTAAAGCTTCCCACATTGTCAATGAATCACTGTAAGGCTTTGTCTTCATGGGATTTGGCTCCCCTGGAATGAGCAGCCAGTTATCTTTGATCGGCTCTGGCTTCCATAACAAAGGACCACAGACCATCAGCTTCAATAACAGGAATTTCTCTTCTCTGGGTCCTGGGGCTAGACATCCAAGATCAAGGTGTTGGCAGGGTTGGTTCCTTTTGAGGCCTCTCTCTTCGGCTTGTAGGTGGTCAATTTCCTCCAGTGTCTTTACATGGCTGTCCCTCTGTGTGCATCTGTGTCCTTCTCTCCTCTTTAAAGACACTAAGGCCAGGCGCAGTGGCTCACGCTGTAATCCCAATACTTTGGGAGGCCGAGGCAGGTGTGTCGCCTGAGGTCAGGAGTTCGAGACCAGCCTGGCCAACATGGTGAAACCTCATCTCTATTAAAAATACAAAAACTAGCTGGGCATGGTGGCAGGTGCCTGTAAGCCAAGTTACTTGGGAGACTGAGGCAGGAGAATTGCTTGAACCCAGGAGATGGAAGTTGCAGTGAGCGGAGATTATGCCATTGCACTGCAGCCTGGGCAACAAGCAAGACTCCGTCTCAAAAAAAATGAAAAATAAAGACACCAGGCATATTGAATTTGGGCCACCCTAATGATCTTATTTAACCTCAATTTCCTCTAAACGACCCTATCTCCAAATACAGTCACATGCTCAGGGACTGAGAATGAGGATTTCGGCATATGAATTTCATGGGGATACGACTCAGTCACTCAGTCCATAACAGCTTTCAAGTGCAAGGTAGCCCCTCCAAATGAGCCCCTCAGCAAGCTCCCCAGCGATCCCACTGTGCCACCACTGAGTTAAACTGTTTCCAGGCTCACTGGGCATATTCTGTCTGTTAGCTTCACTGTTCAAGAATGTGTTTGATCTAGAGAAACACTCTAAGGTCATCCGGTGCTATCTGGTAAGTCAGCTGGGGATACAAACTGAAGGCCACTTTAGGTAAAAGATGAAGTTTTAAAAATGGCATCCCTGGTTTTCTAGAGGTAGAAAACTTTCCAAAGAACATTCCCAAAGTGGGAACTCAAAAATATTTCCAGCAATGGCAGGATCACTAGAACAAGTTCATGGTCTTCCAGGGTGACTTATCAGGAAAAAAATAATCATTGTGTCTCCGCAGTGACTTTGAACAAGTCGTTTGTCTTCTCTGAGCTCCAACTTCTTCCTTAGAAAAGAATGAGGGCAGAGCCTACCATTTGCAACAACATGGGCAAATCTGGAGGACATCATGCTCAGTGAAATAAGGCAGATACAGAAAGAAAAATACTGCATAATCTCACTTATATGTGGTATCTAGAAAAACATTTTTAATCAAATGCATAAAAACAGACAGTAGAAGCTGGGCATGGTGACGTGGGCCTGTAGTCCTAGCTACTAGGGAGACTGAGGCAGGAGGATCACTTAAGCTGAATTTACGGCTGCAGTGACCCATGATGGCACCACTGCACTCCACCCTGGGCAACAGAGCAAGACCCTGTCTCTAAAATTAAATTAAATTAATAAATAAAAATAACATAAAGAGTGGAATGGTGGTTGGAGGGGGAAAATTAGAAGATTTTGGTCAAAGCGTACAAAGTTGCAAATATGTAAGATGAATAATTCTAGAGATGTAATGCACAACTTGAAGACTATGGTTAATAATACTGTATTGCATACTGGAAATTTGCTAAGAGAATGGATTTTAGGTGCTCTTACCATATCTAAAAAAAGAAAGGCAACTATGTGAGATGACAGACATAAATATGCTTGACTGTAGTAATCACTTCACTACGGATAGGAATATAGAGGAATCATGTTGTATACCTTAAACATATGCAATAAAAAAGAAAAACAAATGAGGCTGACAATTCAACAATTCAGATCCTGACTCTGATAACATTACCACGGATTTCTGCCAAGGGCGAACACTACCCTGAAGGCCCATCTAACATTCTTTTCAACCATGAGATTTTTCTGACCCTGAGCTATGTATTTAAATCATGTTTATCAAATCCTTACTTCTGAGCCACACCAAGTTTACTGGTGCTACGGGAAAAAATCCTCATACATTTCTAAAAGATTTTAATCCCCAAATGAGAAAACAAAAGTGTTCCCATGACCCAGAGGAGGCACTGCAAGGGCACAAGGTTTCTAGGTAGGAAGAATATTAAATTTTTAAAAATAAATAAAACTGATTTTGGCAATGTTGCATAACTCTATGAACAGACTAAACCATTAAATTGCACATGTTAAATGGGCGAATTATATGCCATGTGAATTCTCTCAATAAAGCTGTTACATACCCAGAAAATAAAATTCCCTCAAGCCTTTACTCTAGACTTTGGCTTGGCAGAATTTCCTGACTGTTCAACATTAGAAGTTCTGCCTCATAGGATCCCTGCAGAAACGGCCATGGGGACACAGACTTTTATTTTGCAATGGAGGCAGCTGAAGAACTAAGCCTCAAAGAAAGGCTTCAGTTCACCTTGGGACTGGCTGAGCAGTCCACAGCTGCTCACACTGGCTCCACTTGCCGCACGTCTTGATGTTACAAGTTTCTACACACCCTGGGAGACACTTCACAGGAATGAGACAACATAAATAAACATCAGTGGTTTACCTGCAACAAAGTGTGCACTGCATGCATGACAGGGAAAACTCCTTCAGTGGCTGATAAACATTCTGAAAATCCAATGAAGTATCCAATTTTAAGGCATCCCAGGATGATGGTAATGACTGCAAACAATGTGATACTACCTAAATGCGGGATGAAAGAGGAAGTGGAAACACACACATTGCATTGATATACATTGATGTCATTTCAAAATAATTTATATTATGTATTAAACCCTTATGTATATGGTCAAATGATTTTTCCCAAGGGTGCCGAGACCATTCAATGGGAAAGGGCAGTCTTTTCAAAAAATGTGGTGGGAAAACCGGATATCCACATGCAAATGAATGAAGTTGGACCCTCACCTTACACCATATACAAAAACTCACTCAAAACAGATAAAAGATCTAAAATAAAAGTATAAACCTTATAAAAGAAGACATGGGGGAAAGCTTCATGACATTGGCTTTGGCAATAATTTCTTGGCTGTGACACCAAAAATTCAAGCCACAAAAATTAAAATAAATAAGCTGAACTACATGAAAATGAAAAATTTGTGCATATCACAGGACGCTACCAACGAAGTGGAAAGACAACCCACAGAACTGGAGAAAACATTAGCAAATTATGTATCTAGTAAGTCATTAATATCCACAATATACAGATTTGTTTACATTAAATACCTTGTATAATGAAATCGTACAGTACTGTCCTTTTGTGGTTGAGTTTATTTTACTTAGCATAATGTCCTCATGGCTCATCCATACTGTATCATGTGTCGGAATTTCCTTCCTTTTTAAACCAAATAATACTTTGTTGTATGTCTATACCTCATTGTGTTTATCCGTCCATCTGTGGATGGATGCTGGGTCGCTTCCACCTTTTGGAGACTGAAAATAATGCTGCTATGAGGGAATTTATAGAGAATTCTTATAGATCAACAACAGTGGGCTGGGTACAGTGGCTCACACCTGTAATCCCAGCACTTTGGGAGGCCTAGGAGGGTGAATAACTTGAGATCAGAAGCTGGAGACCAGCCTGGCCAACATGGTGAAACCCGTCTCTACTAATAATACAAAAATTAGCCGGGTATGGTGGTGCATGCCTATAATCCCAGTTGCTTGGGAGGCTGAGGCAGGAGAATCCATTGAACCTGGGAGGCAGAGGTTGCAGCGAACCGAGATCACGCCATTGCACTCCAGCCTGGGCAATAAGAGCGAAACTCCATCTCCAAAAATCAATCAATCAGCAATGATGAAAGCCAATTTAAAAATTGGCAAAGGACTTGAATAAACATATCTCCGAAGAAGACATAAAGATGGCCAGCAAGTACATGAAAAGATGCCCACCATCACTAATTATTAGAGAGATGCAAATCAAAACTACGAAAATACCACCACACTATCAGGATGGCTACTATCAAAAAAAAAAAAAAAGAAGAAGAAGAAAATGATAGAAAATAACAAGCATTGGTGAGGATATAGAGAAATAGTGCTCTGTTGGTGGGAATGTAAAGTGGCACAGCTACTCTAGAAAACAGTAGGGAGGGCCTTCAAAAAATTCAAAACACTATACGGCATGATCTGGCATTTCCACTTCTGAGTATATACCCGAAAGAATTGAAAGCAGGGACCCGAGGGGATATCTGTATCTCCTGTTCATAGCAGCATTATTTTCAGTATCCAAAAAGTGGAAGCGACCCAGCATCCATCCACAGATGGACGGATAAACACAATGAGGTATAGACATACAACAAAGCATTATTCAGCTTAAACAGGAAGGAAATTCTGACACACGATACAGTACAGATGAGCCATGAGGACATTATGCTAAGTAAAATAAACTCAACCACAAAAGGACAATACTGTAGGATTTCATTATATGAGGTATCAAATGTAAGCAAATTCATAGACAGAAGTAGAATGGTGGTTGCCAGGTGGTGGAGGGAGGGAAGAATGAGGAGTTAGTGTTTAATGAGGACAGAGTTTCGGTTTTGCAAGATGAAAAACTTCTGGAGGTTGGTTGCACAGCAGCATATATGTACTTAACACCACTGAGCTGTACACTTAAAAACTGGTAAGTTCGTAAATCTTATATATATAAATGCATGTTTTACCATGATTAAAAATGTTAATAAAATAAATTCTAGCCCAGGCATGGTGGCTCATGCCTGTAATCCCAGCACTTTGGGAGGCCATGGCGGGAGGATCACTTGAGGCCAAGAGCCTAAGCAACTCCATCTCTACCCAAAAATAACATAAAAATTATTTCTAAATAAATAAATAAATTCTACTGTTGAGTTGCGAAGGTAAAACTAGAAGGCAGGTGTTGTGTCCTGTTCATCACTGTACCTACCCCATAGCCCAGAGTCTGACAAATGATATACAATCAACGAAGCCTGGTCCAATCAACAGAAGGCTTCTAGAAGCTTTTTCAAAAAGGAGCAATCTAAGAACGTCACTGTTCTACTCAAAAATCTACTCTAATCCTAAAATCCTGTTCTCTGAAGAGTAAGAGTGCAGCTGGCCAGGTGCGGTGGCTCACACCTGTAATCCCAGCACTTTGGGAGGCCCAGGTGGGTGGATCACCTGAGGTCAGGAGTTTGAGACCAGCCTGCCCAGCATGGAGAAACTCCGTCTCTACTAAAAAATACAAAATTAGCAGGCATGGTGGCACATGCCTGTAATCCAGCTACACAGGAGGCTGAGGCAGGAGAATCACTTGAACCCGGGAGGTGGAGGTTGCAGTGAGCCAAGATCACGTGATTGCACTCCAGCCAGGGCAACAAGAGTGAAACTCTATCTCAAAAAATATATATATAAATAAGAAATTAGAGTGCAGAGTGTGCAGGTCATATAGGTATACAGTAATTCTCTGAACTATCTTTGCCACTTTTCCATAAATCTAAAGTTTTTCTAAAATAGAACGTTTATTTATTTATTTATTTGAGACAGGGTCTTGCTCTGTCACCAAGGCTGGAGTGCAGTGGCATGATCTTGGCTCATTGCAACCTCTACCTCCTGGGTTCAAGTGATTCTTGTGCCTCAACCTCCTAAGTACCTGGGATTACAGGCGTGCACCACCATGCCCAGCTAATTTTTTGTATTTTTAGTAGAGACAGGTTTTTGCTATGTTGGCCAGGCTGGTCTTAAACTCCTGGCCTCAAGAGGTCCGCCTGCCTCAGCCTCCCAAAGTGCTGGGATTACAGGCATGAATCACTGAGCCCAGCTGAAAGCATATCAAAAAAAAAAAAAAAAAAAAAAGATGAGTAAGGGCTCTAGAGTAGTAGCGGAGGAAGGGCCTGTGCTAGATGTACTGAAGAAAGGAAGCAATCTTTGATAAGATAATGAGCATGGTTTTGCCCAAAATATAAAAACAAACTAATAAAAAATATGCATATAAAAAAGACTGGAAAGGAATATACAAAATACATTAAAAAGACACTTGGTGACAAATGAAGAAATTAGTGAGAAAAAGGCCGTGATCGTGAGCGCTTGATCAAGTCAGAGATCCTCATCTCTCTTCTGGGCTAGTATTGACCGCCATTTACACATTTGCTCCCACCAACAGGAGGAAACTGGATCATGTAGGACGTGCATTAAGGCACTGAGCAGAGAGGAGGGCATGAGCCATAACATTGGGCTATAACGTTACAGCTCCAGCCTGAGAAGCCTCCTGAAAAGTAATGCAATCGCCTGGCACTTTTCCACTGCTCAAAGCCTTATAGAAACAACTCTAACTCACTTTTTTTTTAATCCTAGAAATGCCCCAATGAAATCAGAAACTTTGTAAGAGTGGAGATTCGATCCCAGTGCTTTCAAATGTTTTGACAAATACATGGTTGGTTTTAATTACAAAAAAACATAGCAAGATGAGGCGAGGCAGCGTGGTTGAGTGGCAAGAGCACAGGCCTGAAACTATAGGAACCTGGACACTCACAGAACACGTGAGTCACTTCCTGCTCCCAGCCTCAGGATCCCATACAGAAAATGAGGATGGTCTACAGCAGTGGCTCTCAAACTGGAGCCTGCATCAGAATCATCTGGAGGGCTTGTTAAACACAAATTTCTGGGCTCTGCCTCCAGAGTTTCTGATTCAGTAGGTCTGGGCGGGGCCCCCAAAATTTGCATCTCTAACAAGTTTTCAAATGGGGCTGCCACTGTTAATCTAGGCCCCACTTTGAAAACTACTGGTCTAAACCATCTCTGTGGTTGACATGTCAAGGGTTAAGTAATAAACATTTACATATTTTCTTATACTCTTTAAGTCCTCCCTTTCCTCCTGTGTTCATCCATTCATCCATGGATTCATTCACCCAGTTATTTATACAACAAATATCTTGGGGACTCCTACTATGCATGAGACATTGTGCGAAGGGCTCAAAGACAGACATACGAGATTGCTATAGAAACAAAAATATACAAGTATAATATTGCATAAGTTGGGGTGTGCACGAAATATCAGAGAGATGAGCTGGCAACAGACTTTTTCTGTGCAGCCTGGGAAACCAGAAGACAATGGAAGAATCTGCCGCAAGGAAAGGACTGCACCTCAGAAACCTTATTCCCAGCTAAGATGTCGCCCACGTGTCAGGGCAAAAGGCAGAACGATGTTTGAAGATATACAAAATGTTATTTTTTCCACAAGTGTTTATTGAGCAGCAACCATGGGCCAGGCATTGTCCCAGGCACTGAAGAGATAAAGGTCAATAAAACAGAGTATCTGCCTTGAGGAGTTTCACATCTAGTGGGGAAGGCAAAAAATAAACCAGTAAATAGTAGACATATAAGGAATGTCAGAAAGTGCTAAGTGCATGAAGAAAAGTAAAGCAGAAAAGGGGACTGAGGTTGAAGGTACATGGACAGGAAAGGAGGTGACTGTTGAACAGAGAACAGAGGGTGAGAGAAAACTGTCATGCACATAACTCGTCTGACAAAGGACTTTAACCAAACAGCTTGGAACTGGAAGAGAGTCCCCAAAAGAGGGGAAGATGAAAAGGAGAGCGAATTACAGTGACCAATCAACTTTGTAGAAGGCTGGAGGCATAAAGGATGGAGAGACAGATAGAGATAGATAATTAGATTAATAGGAGAGAAAAGAAGAAAAGAACTTAAATTCAAATGGATAAACTGCCTGAGATGTGTAATTTACATGCCCTATAAAGACTTGTCATACAGAATAGACATTTTGAGGCGAAATTCTATTAACCATCTCTACAAAACCCCTAAGTTCGGCCGAGTGTAGTGGTTCACACCTGTAATCCCAGTACTTTGGGAGGCCGAGGCAGACGGATCATCTGAGGTCAGGAGTTCGAGGCCAGCCTGTACAACATGCTGAAACCCCGTCTTTACTAAAAATACAAAAATTAGTCGGGTGTGGTGGCAAGCACCTGTAGTCCCAGCTACTCAGGAGGCTGAGGCAGGATAATCAATTGAACCCAGAAGGCAGAGGTTGCAGTGAACCAAGATTGTGCCATTGCACTCCAGCATGGGTGACAGAGAGAGACTCTGTCTAAAAAAAAAAAAAAAAAAAACCGCCAAAAACAACAACAACAAAACCTAAGTTGGAGAAGGACTGGATACGGAACAAAGAAAAACCTTTGAAAGCCTTCATGGTAAATAAACAGAAAGGGAGAGGGAGGAAGGGAAAGGAATAGGGAGGCAAACGCACGCTAAAGGTCCCATCCCATGAGATAGAGAGGATGTGGGAGCAGCAAGCATCTTGGACTGGCACACAGTGTGGCTCGCTGAGGGAAATGTTCAATGTTTTGTTTTCAAATAAGAATGAAGTAATAGGCAGCTGGGCGCGGTGGCTCATACTTATAATCCCAGCGCTTTGGGAGGCCAAGATGGGCGGAACACTTGAGGTCAGGAGTTCAAGACCAGCCTGGCCAACATGGTGAAACCCCGTCTCAACCAAAAACTTATCCCAGTGTGGTGATGGGCACCTGTAGCCCCAGCTACTCAGGAGGCTGAGGCAGGAGAATCACTTGAACCTGGGAGGTGGAGGTTGCAGTGAGCTGAGATCATGCCACTGCACTCCAGCCTGGGCGACAAAGCAAGACTCTGTCTCAAAAAAAAAAAAAAAAAAAAAAAAAGAATGAAGTAATATGCATCTGATTATGAGAGTAAGGAAAGGAAAAAAATGGCCATTAATGGAATAAAAAAAATCACAATAAATATTTCAAATGCTCAAAAAAGACAAAAATGTGGAAAAGGAAAAGGAAGAATTCGGAATGTAAAATATATCATAAACATCGTAAAGAAAAATGGAAACAAAAAAGTCAAATATATAAATTATTACTGTAAATTAGAATGATCTAAATCCTCCCACTAGGTAGTAAGCAACAATAGGAAGATTGAATTAAAAACAAAACCTAGTTACATGATCTTTACACAAATCACACTTTTAACAAAGTAATAAAGGTTTAAAATAAAGTAGTGGACAAAGAGGAATCAGATAATGCAAACAAAAAGAAAGTCAGAATGGCAATATTAATATCAGACCATACAGAATTTAAAGTTAATGTAGTAAGTAGGATAGAGAATCCCTTCTCCTTTGTCACTACATATGATAAAAGACAGACTGTATGAGGAAGATATAACAGCCACACGTGTGCCCAAATAAAACAGTTTTTGCTTTATGTATACACATATATGTATAAATATATATAAATATAAATAAATATATATATTATACATATATATTATATATATATTTTAGATGGAGTTTCGCTCTTCTGGGCCAGGCTGGAGTGCAATGGTCCAAGCTCTGCCCACTGCAACCTCCGCCTTCCAGATTTAAGGGATTGTCCTGCCTCAGCCTCCCTGCTTTATATATTTAACTGCTAGTAATAAAAAAAAAAATGGAAAATTTCAGAACTAGATAGATCAAGTAGACAAAATATAAGACATAGAAGAATTGAATCATACAATCAATGAACTTGTTTTTATATGTATATAAAATCTTGCATACCTCAAAACAGAGTATACAATGTTGGATGTACATGGAATATTGACAAAAATCATGCTCTAAAAGACAGTAGAACATAGAGTGGCAGAGGCCAGCTGCCCAATTCCTACCACTTATTAGCTGATGACCTTGGGCAATTATGTAACTTACCTTTGCCTCAGTGTCCCCATCTCTAAGATGTAATGACAGTAATAACACCTATCTCATAGGGGTGCTGAGGAGATTAAGTGAGTCATTACATGGAAGTCGCCTAGAACAGTGTTCCTTACCTAGAAAGTTCTATAAGCAGGATGTTATTGTCATCACTCAATTGCCAAGAAAAAGTCGATGCATTAGAATCAATTAGAAAGTTTACCAGCTACAATACTTGAGAATAATCCAAAGACTACCTAGGGTACCCATCTAGTGATGGCAAAGGGACCCCCCTCCTCTTTGGTAGGCACCCAAATCCCTCCTAGGAGGCTAGAATCTTGAACCCCCCTCTTAGAGGTGGAAAGTCTCACAGAGTTAGTCTACATTCTATCTCATGCAAGAATGCTTTCCAATGCATCATGACTGGCAGCCATCTGACCTCTACTTGGACAAACCCAGGGCTGGGAGGCTCAACATCTCTCAAAGCGCACTCTTCCATCACCAGCTGGTACTTACTTTATTTATTTTTTATTTTATTTTATTTCATTTTATTGAGATGGAGTCTTACTCTGTTCCCCAGACTGGAGTGCAGTGGCATAATCTCAGCTCACTGCAAACTCTGCCTCCTGGGTTCAAGCAATTCTCCTGCCTCAGCCTCCTGAGTAGTTGGGATTACAGGCACCCCACCACGCCCAGCTAATTTTTATATTTTTAGTAGAGACAGGGTTTCACCATGTTGGCCAGGCTGGTCTCAAACTCCTGACCTCAGGTGATCTGCCCACTTCAGCATCCCAAAGTGCTGGGATTACAGGCGTGAGCCATCACGCCTGGCCTGGTGCTTACTTTAGAATGCTTTCCTTTATATTGAAGTGCAGTTCACTTCCCAGAACCATCATCCTCTTCCCTGGAGCTTCTATCATCATTCACTTATGCATTCACGCATCTAGTCATCCATCCATCCATCCATCCATCCATCCACTCATTCATTCATTCATTCATTCCATTATTCAGTAGATATGAATTGGTATTTACTACATGTTAAGCACCATGCCAGGAGCTCAGGATACAATGGTAAGCACATTCAGACAGGGTCTCTGTCTTTAGGGGCTCAGTCCAGCTACCCCAGCAGTCACTGAATAATACAATCTCCTGCTTGATTAGTGCTAGAAAGAAAATGAAGAGTGCTATGAGACCATACAACCTGGGAGCTGCCCCTGGTCTGAAACTATCTGGAGAGGCTTCCCCCAGGAAATGACTCTTATTTGCTGAAAGACAGAGGATGGCCTGGAGCTGACAGGTGCAAGGCAGCAGCACTATCTACTCTGTGACCTCCTCATCCTTCTCTCTTCTAGACTGACCCTCCTTTGGTTCCTCCTGCCACCACTCTTTCCAGGGGCCTGTAAATGCTCAAGGAGGATGATACCCTCCACGCACAGTCTGAATGAAAGCCAAGCTTGCATCTGATTTTTTGGCAGCAACGTTCTCTTGTTTGTGTTGAAATTGTGACACTATGTCTATATTTTCCATTGGACCAGAAATTTCATCTAAGAAAATAAATATGTAAGAAAATGCATGCAGTTAAGCAAGACTCTCATAGTGGCCCCAGAATGGATCTTGGGGATCACTCCTCTTTTTCCTGAGGGATTTGCCCTCTGCCAATTGATCTAAGATTGTCACCAGCACCAGGGCAGAGCTGAGTTCCTGGGTCAAACCTGTCTTTCCAGCTAGAATTCCAGAGGAAACCCTAGTCCCTGTTGGAGTGCTTCCTTTTGGCACCAGGGCCTCCCGACACTAATAATTAGCTTCTTGCTTCTTTGATGAACCCACAGGAATGGCCAGGTCTTTGCAAACTGCTTCTCTCAACATCCCTCAGCTCCTCCCAGAAAGGCTGGGATTCTTATCTTACTGATGAGGAAAGCGGGACTCAGAAAGGTGAAGGTGATAGAGCTGAGACCTCAAGTTAAGCCTTCCAGAGCCAACACCATTTCCGTGATACACACACCTCACTTGAATTACATTATTATGAGGAAACTCCCTGAATGTCTAAATAGCCACCATCTACTGAACACCTATCACGTGCTCTCTCTACCTCGCCCATTTATTCCCTCTCTACTTAGTGTCCCAAAGACACCTCAAACGTAGCATGTCCAGAAGAGAAATGTAACATGTCATTGGTTTTGTGTCCCACCCTGCTCTTCCCTTTGGCTTCCCAATCTTGGGAAATGGTGCAACCGTTCACCCATAGACTCAGGCGCCAATGCTCGGAGTCAACCTGGACGGAGGCAGAGAAAGAGAAAGAACAAGAAAACATGGATGGATGGATGGATGGATGATGCATAAATGAATTATGATAGAAGCTCCAGGGAAGAGGATGATGGTTCTGGGAAGTTAACTGCACTTCAATATAAAGAAAAGCATTCCTTGGATAAGCACAGACTGACAAGAAGAAGAAGGAGAAGGAGAAGGAGAAGGAGAACATTCTAAATGTACCAGGCCAGGTGTGGTGGCTCACGTCTGTAATCCCAGCACTTTGGGAGACTAAGGCAGGTGGATAACCTGAGCTCAGGAGTTCGAGACCAACCTGGCCAACATGGTGTAACACTGTCTCTACTAAAAAATAACAAAAATTAGCTGAGTGCGGTGGTGTGTGCACCTGTAGTCCCAGTTACTCAGGAGGCTGAGGCAGGAGAATCACTTGAACCCTGGAGGTGGAGGTTGCAGTGAGCCATGATCGAGCCACTGCACTCCAGCCTGGGCAACAGAGTGAGATTCCATCAAAAAAAAAAAACAAAACAAAAACAAAAAACAACAAACAAACAAACAAAAAAACAGCAGGGGAGAGAGGAAGAGAAGAAGGAAGAGAAAGAAAAGAGAGAGAGAGGGAAGAGGGATGGTGGAGAGGATAGAGGAAGGAAGAGAGGAAGAAAGGATGAAGGAGGAGAAGAGAGAAAGAAAATGAGGAAAAAAAGAAGGAAAGGGAGGCCGGGCATGGTGGCTCACACCTGTAATCCCAGAACCTTGAGAGGCTGAGGCAGGCAGATCATGAGGTCAGGAGTTCGAGACCAGCTTGGCCAACATGATGAAACCCCATCTCTTCTAAAAATACAAAAAATAGCTGGGCATGGTGGCAGGTGCCTATAATCCCAGCTATTCGGGAGGCTGAGGCAGGAGAATCGTTTGAACCCAGGAGATGGATGTTGCAGTGAGCCAAGATTGTACCATTGCACTCTAGCCTGGGAGACAGGGCAAGACTCCATCTTAAAAAGAAGAAGAAGAAAAGAAAAGAAAAGAAAAGAAAAAAAGAAGGAAAGTGAGAGAGGAAGGAAGGGGAAGAAATAGGGAGGGAGGGAGGAGGAAGAAAGGAAAGGAGAAGGAGGGAAGGAAGAAGGGAGAAAAAAGGATGGAGGAGAAAAAGAAGTGAGGAACAGAAAAGGGGGCTTTGACTGCAGGAAAGCACAGGTAAAGGCTCATGTGTATAATCCTTTTTAGCCTGTGTAAGTCAATACCCTAAAACAACACTTTGTGCCTTGTTTTAAATAGTACCAGATTCACTGTCATTCACAGAGTCACAAAACCATGAACTTCCCTAAAACAACCATTTTCAGAACAGGAATTTGGGCCAGCCTGCAATGGTATCAAATTTTCCCAAAAGCAAGTTACTAGATCCAGTCCCTGAGCCTAAGAAGCCTAAAATCTCATCTGGATGATAAGGTTCATATCCAATAGTCATAATACAAGGCAGAAATGGACAAAGACCAAAAGACCTTTACAGAAGGAAGGTCATGGTGGCCCATGGAAGTGAGGAGTAATTCCTGCCAGGCATTTGGAAAGAAGGTGGCATCTGGCCAGGACCTTTGAAAGAAATGTGGAAAGGAGGCCTACTGTGTGCTGGGCAGCCACCTCGTCAGTCACTGGATCCTATCCAGTGCGGGGTCCCTGTTCTACAGATGCTGAAACCAGGATTCAGGGTAAGGGAGGCAATCAAGTAACTTGCCCAAGCTCATGCATGCAAGGAACACGGAAGCCCCACTCTAATGGAGATTTAAATTCAGGTCTAATATGAGAATCCAAGTGGCCATGTGTGATGTGTCTGGACCACATGGTGTGAAATGCACTCAGCCTCTCCCAGGAAGGTTACTCAGACAGAGGCTTTCTTCACAAGCATGCTCCCCATGACCTCCTCCCTTTCACCTGCACCATTCTGTCTCCCATTCAAGACTGTCAGCACCAGCCAGGCACAGTGGCTCATGCCTGTAATCCCAGCATTTTGGGAGGCCAAGGCAGGAGGATCCCTTGAGGTCAGGAGTTTGAGACCAGAAGACAACACAACGAGTCCCTATCTATACAAAATAAAACAAAACTTAGCCGGGCAAGGCCATGTGTGCCTACAGTTCCAGCTATTCAGGAGGCTGAAGTGGGAGGATTGTTTGAGCCCAGGAAGAAGAGGCTGTAGTGAGCTGTGATTGTGCCACTGCACTCCAGCCTGGGAAATAGAGCAACATTGTCTCAAAAAATAAAATAAAATAAAATAAAATAAATAAGTGGCAGCCCCTTGAGGAAGGGAGAGTTCCTATCTTGACAATTTCAGTCAATACCTGTGAATACCAGCAGGAGCCTCTATCCCTCTCTGCCCAACTCTGCATCCACGCATTCATTACTTCATTCATCCCCCCCTCATTTTCTCAACACCCACTTCGTGCCACGCCCTGAGGTGGCTCTAGGACCGAGAGACAGGGATCACAGAGCTCCCCAGTGGAGTGGAGGATACAGACATGTCGACAAGAACACTGGGGCCCAGTGCGGGCTGGGGGCGTGTGGTCAGACCTGCAAAGCGGGGAGGAGAAGAGGGTCGAAGAAGCTTCGCGGGAAGAATGGGGTGAGGCCTGAACCCTGTCTCGGAAAGCAGGGAGGCAGGCGGGAGAGTGTAAAAGACATTCCTGGAGGAGGGAACCGAAGGTGCCAAGTGTGCAGAGGCAGAGATCATGCGAAGGAAGAAGAAAGTCAGCGAGAATGACCCCAGGACAGGATGAGAACAAAGGAGGGGATCAAAGGAAACGGGCCCTCGGGGGTCGGATGCTAGAAGGCCCTGAGTGCCAGGAGAGGGAGTGTGGCCTCCATCATGGGGTCAGTAGGGCCACTGCATGGCTTTAAGCCAGGGAAGGACTGGGGAGATTTCTGTAACTGTAGCTGTAATGATGGAAGCGTCTGGGAGAGAGAGAGGAAAGAAGGGCAGAAGGGAAAGCAAGGAAAGATGCACAGAGACCAAGGCAGAAAAGGCTGAAGGGAAGACGGCAGCGGTGGGAAATGCGCAGAGCCGCCTCAGGATGCAGCCAGCGGGCGAGGAGGCTGAGACCCGCTCGCCCGGTGCCTGGACTCACCGCGCAGCCAGCCGGCGCCGGCGTGCGTGTCCTTGAGGCGGAAGAGGCGGCGGTGCGCGGAGCTGCGGCCCACGTACCACAGCATCCACAGCAGCTGCAGCAGCATGAGCGCCGTCAGGAAGCACAGCAGGTCGCTCTTGCCCACGCCCGCGGCGTGCACCGCCCAGGCCAGCAGCAGCAGCAGCCCCGCCACGAACACGATCAGCCCATACTGGCTGCTCAGCGTCTCGGCCAGCTTCTGTGGGACGCTGGCGCGCATACCGCCCCGCCGGGGGACCGGGGACTCCGGGCACCTCGGGGCCGAGGGGGAGGGAGGCGGGCAGGCCGCGGGCCCCGACGACCCCACGACCGAGGTGCTCGCAGCTGCCCGTGGCGAGGCGGGCGACCCCAGGCCCTCGAGCATCTTGGAGACACCCGCGCCAAGTCTGGTCCTGGGGGTGGCTGCCGTCGGGCTCCGCCTGCGTTCCTGGCTCCTGTCCTTGCCCCGACGCCTCTGCCAACCAGCACCCCCCTTTTCACCTCCCCTCCTGTTCCTACCCCACGCCTCTGCCAACCTGCCCCCTCTCCTGTCACCTCCCGACGCTCTCCCTCGCCTCTTCTGCCCCTTCGTCCTCCGTCAAGGTACCACCCTGTCCACTTACCCAGCGCCCCACCCCGCTGACCCAGGATTCTACGAGCTCCCCTGCCCACTGCCTCTCACTGGGCAACGCCCCGAGCAACCCCCTGCCCGCTCCGGGACCCACGCGGACAGCTCCCCGCTCCTGATTCCTGGGACACAGGCCAGCGCTGCCGCGACGCTTGCGCGTCCTCCCGCACCTCCCCCCGCGCGCCCGGCCCCTGCCCGCGGTCTGCAGCCCTCACCCCTGCGCCGACCCCCGCCCACCTTGCCCCTGTCCGGGCGCCCCGGAAACGCTGGGTGACAAGAGGTGCCTCCCGGGGTCGCGGGGTTGTGGGGCTGGGGAGAGGGGGTCTCCTGGTGCCAGCCCGGGGGGGTGTGCGCGGGGGTGGGGGTGGCTGTTGCCAAGTGGGGTGCCCGGGGCTCCACAGGGGCGTGCGATGCTCTGGGCCTTCCCCGAGGGTCTCCGTTGGGGAACCCAGAGGTCCAGGTGATCCTGCCTGAGTCCGTGTCCGAACGTCCTTCGGTCTGTCCTCGTCCCTGCGTATTTCTGTATTGTCTTCTCTGTGCGGGTCACTCTAGCGTGGGTGTGTCTGGTTAGGGGTGGAGGAACGCCCGTCACTAGGTCTCTGAATTGGGGGAGGGGCCGCCTTCTGTGGGTTTTTCTGTTTGTCCGTCTGGTGTGCCTGTGTGTTGGCTGCGAGATGCCCCCAAGCGGAATAAGACCTGAGCCACTTTCTAAGAAGAGACCATCCCGTACCCTCTCCCAAAGGAGCGGCAGCCATTCTGGACCAAGAGGAGCTGGAATGGGGGACGCCCTGGGGTCTGCCCTGGGGCTACCCGCGTCCAAGCCTCTCCACCAGCCCCTTCCAAAGCCCCGGTGCCCGCCTGGCACCCGCCTGCTCCCGGAAGGGGACTGCGTCCGCCAGGGCTCCCCGCTGGGGTGCCGCTAAGTGGAGGTCTGGGAAGTTTCTGCAGAAGAGCATCCTACGGGTCGGGCGTGGCTGACTGCTGGTCTCTGTTCTAGGCGCTGGGGTTTCAGCTATGAAAGGCTCTGCTCAGGTGGAGCTGATGTTCAGGCAGAGAAACAGCAATAGACAAACAGCTAATGAGCCCTCACTGGGAAGCTGGGGAGCATGACCTGTGAGAATTAGCCCTCAACTTCTAGGAGACTGGGGGTGGAGACACAGTAAGTAGCACAGCACCCTTAAGCAGGGCTAGAAGAGAGGCCTGGGAGGAACCCAGGTCTGCAGGAAGGCTGAGAGGTTCAGGAAGGAGGCAACACCTGCACAGTCTTCTTTCTTTATTTATTTTATTTTTAATAGAGACAGGGTCTCCCTATGTCTCCCAGGCTGGAATGAAGTGGTGTGATTATAGCTTACTACAGCCTGGAACTCTGGGGCTCAAGTGCTCCTCCCACCTCAACCTTCCCAATAACTAAGACTACAGGTGTGTGCTACCACGCCTGGCTCTTTTTTTGTGTTTGTTTGTTTGTTTGTTGTTTTTTGTAGAGACAGCGGTCCCGCTATGTTGTGCAGGTTGATCTCAAACTCCTGGGCTCAAGCCATCCTCCCACCTCAGCCTCCCAAAGCTTTGGGATTACAGGCTCAAGCTACTGCATCAGGCCTCCTGTACATTCTTTAGGCTTAGGAGTGGATGGCCAGGCGGAAGGGAGCAGGGTCTGGAAAGGCAGTCCAGGAAGAGGATCCAGCAAACCTACTAGGAACCCTCCACATTCTCCCCTCCTCTTCCTAGCAATGGATGCCGACACCAACAGCTAGAGCAACCTGGGGCCCTGAGCTGAAGGTGGAAGAGGCAGTCTGCCTGTCTCCCCAGTGACCGGTGAGGCAGCTTCCTCTCCCGAAGCTGGACCTTACACAAGTGAGAAATAAACTTCCATTGTGCTAAGCCACCACAAGTCTGAAATGTTCCAGTAGCTAGCAGTACCTTAACCCGCTGCGTACAAAGATAAATAGCACTCAGTCACCATCTGAAAAATCAGGTGGAATGCCTGTCTCTGGGCTATCTGCATTTTTATTTTTATTTATTTTTTATTTTTTTATTTTTTTTTTTTGAGATGGAATCTCACTGTGTCACCCAGGCTGGAGTGCAGTGGCACAATCTTGGCTCACTGCAACCTCTGCCTTCCAAGTTCAAGCGATTCTCCTGCCTCAGCCTCCTGAGCAGCTGGGATTACAGGCATCTGCCACCATGCCCGGCTAATTTATGTATTTTTAGTACACCATGCTGGCTAGGCTGGTCTCAACTCCTGACCTTGTGATCCACCTGCCTTGGCCTCCCAAAGTTCTGGGTTTACAGGCGTGAGCCACGGTGCCCGGCCTGCATTTTTTTTTTTAAGAAGCAATGAAATGAAAGTTTCTGGAGGCTAAAGTCAGCCCCCTTTATTGTAATCTCAAGACAATGTTAAAACTAACTGAGACCCTGTAATCCTAGCACTTTGGGAGGTCGAGACAGATCACTTGAGGTCAGGAGTTCGAGACTAGCCTGGCCAACATGGTGAAACCCCGTCTCTACTAAAAATACAAAAATTAGCCAGTGTGGTGGTGCGTGCCTGTAATCCCAGCTACTTGGGAGGCTGAGGCAGGAGAATCGCTTGAACCCAGGAGGAAGAGGTTGCAGTGAGCCAAGATTGTGCCACTGGACTACAGCCTGGATGACAGAGTGAGACTCCATCTCAATAAATAAATAAATAAATAAATAAATAAATAAATAAATAAATAAATCAGAGATTTACCCACACTGTGTTCTGCCTTCCACCGGTGAGATTTTTTTTTCAAAAATCTGAGCCACACGGGGCCCCCAATTTCTTATGACTGACCCCTGCTCTGTGGTGGGCAGATACAAGGGGTCAGAAATGATGCTGGTGGCACCCAGGCCTTCTGTTTTCACCACATTTGGCACATCTTACCCCTGCTCACACTGTGTCCTGAGAACTGTGTGGCATGGCTCAATCAGTGTAAAAGCTTGAAACGTTCTGACCAGGCAGCTGCCTCCCAATGATGATTCAGTACCACGCAGATGGACAGGCAGACATGCTACCCTCAGACATAGGCTCCCTTCTTTTTTTAATTTTTTTAAATACTTTAAGTTCTAGGGTACATGTGCACAACGTGCAGGTTTGTTACGTATGTATACATGTGCCATGTTGGTGTGCTGCACCCAGTAACTCATCATCTACATTAGGTATTTCTCTTAATGCCATCCCTCCCCTGTCCCCCTACCCCACAAGAGACCCCAGTGCATGATATTCCCCACCCTGTGTCCAAGTTGTTCTCATTGTTCAATTCCCACCTATGAGTGAGAACATGCGGTGTTTGGTTTTCTGTCCTTGTGATAGTTTGCTCAGAATGATGGTTTCCAGCTTCATTCATGGCCCTACAAAGGACATGAACTCATCCTTTTTTATGGCTGCATAGTATTCCGTGGTGTATATGTGCCACATTTTCTTAATCCAGTCTATCATTGATGGACATTTGGGTTGGTTCTAAGTCTTTGCTATTGTGAATAGTGCTGCAGTAATCATACATGTGCAGGTGTCTTTATAGTAGCATGATTTATAATCCTTTGGGTATATATCCAGGATTGAGATCGCTGGGTCAAATGGTATTTCTAGTTCTAGATCCTTGAGGAATCGCTACAGTCTTCCACAATGGTTGAACTAGTTTACAGTCCCACCAACAGTGTAAAAGCATTCCTATTTCTCCACATCCTCTCCAGCACCTGTTGTTTCCTGACTTTTTAAAGATCGCATGAGCTCCCTTCTTCCAGTGAAGATGATGGGATTTCACAAGGCCAGATGCCCCCTGGCACACTCAGCTACCAGAGATAATAGAAGGTCTCAAGGGGCAATTAGAACATTTTGCCCCCAGTCACCTTTGGTGGTAGCTATGTAATTCCAGTATTTTTAAGAACAAAAGAGTTAGTGTATCCGTTTCTTTTCTTTCTTTTTTTTTTTTCGAAACAGAATCTCACTCTATCGCCTAGGCTGGAGTGCAGTGGCGTGATCGTGGCTCACTGCAACCTCTGCCTCCTGGGTTCAAGTGATTCTCCTGCCTCAGTCTCCCAAGTAGCTGGGATTACAGGTGCACACCACCACGCCTGGCTAATTTTTTGTATTTTTAGTAGAGATGGGGGTTTCACCATGCTGGCCAGGCTGGTCTCGAACTCCTGATCTCGTGATCCACCCACCTCGGCCTCCCAAAGTCCTGGGATTACAGGCGTGAGCCACCAAGCACAGCCAAGTGTATTCATTTCTTAGGATGGGTGTAACAAAGTGCCACTAACTGGGTGGCTTTAAAACAATGAAAATTTATTCTCTCACAGTTTGGGAGGCCAGAAGTTCAAAATCTAGATGTCAGAAGAGCCAAGTTCCCTCTGAAGGCTCCAGCAGCGCTGGCCTCTTCCAGTTTCTGCTGGTTGCTGGCAACCCTTAGCATTCCTTCCCTGGTAGCTGTATCACTCCAATCTTTGCCTCTTTGTCATTTAACCATCTTTCCTCTGTATCTGTGTCTCTTTTCCTCTTCTTATAAAGACACCAGTCATAATGGGTTAAGGGCCCACCCTACTCCAGTATGACTTCATTGTAATTTACAACTTAATTTACAAAGATTCCATTTCCAAATAGGGCCACAATCAGAGGATTAGGATTTCAACAGATCTTCCAGTGAGAGAAAATTCAAGCCATAACACACAAATCATAGTCAAGATATGCAATTAACCTATGCATCCATCAATGGATGGACAAAGAAAATGTGTGTATGTATACACATTGTATACATACACAACAGAATACTATTCATTCAGCCTTAAAAGGAAGGAAATGGCCAGGCACAATGGCTCACACTTGTAATCCCAATACTTTGGGAGGCCATGGTGGGTGGACCGCTTGGGCCAAGGAGTTCAAGACCAGCTAGGCAACATGGCAAAACCTCAACTCTACAAAGAAAAAAAAAAAGAAAAAAATAAAAAAGCCTGAGCACGGTGGCTCACGCCTGTACATCCAGCACTTTGGGAGGCCGAGGCAGGTGGATCACCTGAGGTCGGGAGTTCGAGACCTGCCTGACCAACATGGAGAAACCCTATCTCTAGTAAAAATGCCTATAATCCCAACTACTCAGGAGGCTGAGGCAGGAGAATCACTTGAACTCGGGAGGCAGAAGCTGCGGGTGAGCCAAGATCGCGCCACTGCACTCCAGCCTGGGCAACAAGCGTGAAACTGTGTCAAAATAATAATAATAATAATAATATTAGCCAGACCCAGTGGTGCGCACCTGTAGTCCCAGCTACTTGGGACGCTGAGGTAGGAGGATCATTAGAGCCTGGGAGGTCCAGGTTTCAGTGAGCTGAGATTGTGCCACTGCACTCCAGCCTCGGTGACAGAGCCAGACCCTCTCTCAAAAAAAGGAAAAAAAAAAAAAGGAAATCCTGACATTTGCAACAATATGGATATGAACTTGGAAGATACTATGTTAAGTGACATAAGCCAAGCACAGAAAGACAAATGCCACATGATCTCATTTATATGTAGAATCTAAAAAAGCTGAGGTCATATAGGTAGAGAGTAGAATAGTGGCTACCAGGGGCTGGGCAGCAGGGGGAATTAGGGGGTTGGGAGATGTTTGTCAAAGGGTACCAAATTTCAGTTAAGAAGAGTAAGTTCAAGAGACCTATTGTACACATAGTAACTACAGTTAATAACAATTTATATCATTTTAAAAATTGTGACGAGAGTAGATTTTAAGAAATCTCACCACGAAAAATAAGTATGCAAAGTAATGCATATATTAATGAACTCAATCTAGCCATTCCACATGTACCCTCGGACTTCAAAATTTGGAAAAAATGAATTAAAAATAATAATATAAACTTTATTTCTCAACATAAGCTCCATCAAGTTCAAGACACTTCTGTAAGTCGTGATACAGCCATGTAGCCCATCCCTAAGGAACTGGAGGTCCTGAGAATTTAACCATATCAATGCAGTCTTTTACACATTAACTGAAGATAAAAGGGTACCCTTTACAGAATTTTTAAGATTAGGAAACGAAAAGAAGTTAGGAGGAGCCAAATCGGGACTGTAATGATTTCCCACCAAAATTCTCCCAAAATTGCCCTTGATGACAGGAATAAGCAGAAGCATTGTCGTGGTGGAGGAGGACTCTGCTGAAGCTTTCCCAAGAATTTTCTGCTAAAGTTGTGGCTTTCTCAAAACTCTCTCATAATAAGCAGATGTTACCATTCTTTGGTCCTCCTGAAAGTCAACAAGCAAAGTGTCTTGAGCCCCAAAATACTGTTGCCATGACCTGTGCTCCTGACTCGTCTGCTTTTGCTTTGACTGACCCACTTCCACTTCTTGGTAGCCATTGCTTTGATTGTGCTTTGTCTTCAGGAATAGTACTAGGAAATCCATGTTTCATATCCTGTTGCAATTTTTTGAACAAATGCTTCAGGATTTTGATCCCACTTGTTTAAAATTTCCATTGAAAGCTCTGCTGTTGTTTGCAGCTGATCTGGGCACAACAGTTTTGGTGCACATCAAGTGGAAAGTTTGCTTTCAGTCAGAATTGTGTAACCTGAACCAATTGTTCAGTGTCTATGACACTGGTTATTGTTTCTGCTATTGTTAACTGCTGTTAATCATCAGTCCTCTTTGATTAGGGCATAAACAAGATTAATTTTTTCCTCAAAGATTCACGTGTAAGGTCTCTCACTGAGGGCTTCCTCTTCAACATCATCTGCTACCTTCTCAAAACAAGTTATTCATTTGTAAGCTGTTGATTTCTTTGGGGCATTGTTCCCATAAACTTTTCATGAAGCATTAATGATTTCACCATTTTTTCACCCAAGCTTCACAATAAATTGATGTTTGTTCTTGCTTCGATTTTAGCAGAATTCATGTTGCACTGATGTGGTCTCTTTCCAAACTGCTGTCTTATCCTTTTTAGTGTCTCAAACTACATCCTGTTCAGACATGTTATGACAAGTTAAAGACTGTCTCAAAAAGTCTCTTTTTAAGTAATAGGATAATCTTCATACCATCCTAATTGGCCAGTTATTAGCACTTGGGAAACTAGATTTTAACTAATTGTTTTAAACACATCCCAGCCTTAGATTTCTATCCATGTTGTAAGCACACACTTCAAGAAAAAAAAAAAAATAATAATAAAAGACAGATAGAAAATGTGTGAAGGCTGACATGGGGCACTCTTCACCCAAGCTCCCTCCAGGGGATCTGATCCAAATGCCCTACCTTCCAGAGCTGCAGCCTCAGTTATGCTGGACCCTGACATCATTGCCTGATTCATCACTGCCTGACTCAGCTGCCTGATTATGGCCTTCGCCTGGCCTTGCTCCCTATTTTAAATGACACTCTCGCCACACCTGCACATACCCATGACCACAAACTGGGTTTGCTTCTGTCTACTCATCATGCCTGACTTTCCCTTTTGCAAATGTCATAACCGGATGTGATATTCCTGATCCTAGATTCTGCTTTCCCTTTCTTTCCCTCTCCATTACCATTTATTGAGTGGACACCTACTGTGTGTCAGGCACTGTAATTGGTGTTTCACAAACATTATTACTATTACCCACAACCCACAAGAAGACAGATATTATTCCCACTTCACAGCTGAAAAAAGACTACAGGCTGACTACTACTTCTCTGAAATGCTTGGGACCACAACTGTTTTAGATTTTGGAATATTTGCATTATATTCCAAAACCTGAAATGCTCCAATGAGCATTTCCTTTGAGTGTCATGTCAGCAATCAAAAAGTTTCAGATTTTGAAATTAGGGATACTAAATCTATACTGCTGAAGGTCTTGCAGCTAGTAAATGGCAGGGTATGATCTGAACCAGACACACACACAAGTGGTGATTAAGTCAGGTCATTATTAGAAGTCACCTTACAGAGAAAACAATCAACATGAGGTACCTTCTGTCACAATGCTTATGCTGTTTAGATTAAATGCAGACATATTGCATTTGAAAGTGCAAATACTGTCTTTATAAAGTCTTTGAAGAACAGAGCCCTTGTTATTTATATAGTTAATTCAAAGTGCTAATAGCTAAAAACCAGAAGTTATTCCAAAGTTTGCATGAACAAAACTCACAAGAAAGTTATAAAAATATTTTATTTAAATGGTACAGAAAAAAATATGTATACTTAAAAATGACTAAAACTTCACATTAGGAAATGCTAAAAACCCAGTAATTTACACAATGATAAAATCTAAAGTGATGGGAAAACGTAAAATACTTTCATTTGGTCCTGTACCTAACAAAACTATCATAAATATGAGATTATAGTAATTACTAAAGCTGGTTAAAGGCACATGGCAACATAATTCCTTTATACACATCCAGTCATTTTATATAAGGAACTGCTATCCCTTAAATGGAAGAGTGAACTATTTGTTTAAAATATTAAGAGTGCATTATGCACCTATAATGAAACCACCTTCTCCAAATATTCAAATGGATTCGCATTGCAAAATAGTATTCCTATATCACTGACTTCTGAAAATTTTAATAATTTAAGAATATGCAAGTGAAATATAATTTATTCTGATTTCAACAACAGTTATACAAAGTCACAATTTTTCCCAGGAAACCATTCACTTCATAGTTGCAAAAACACACTGTAGCTTTTCTGTGAGGGTCCGCCATACTTTCAGCCAGCTGGATGTTTAACCATTCACTTCCAATTTACATGTCCAGCCAGGCACGGTGGCGTGGGCCTGTAGTCCCAACTCCTTTGAAGGCTGAGGCAGGAGGATCACTTGATCCCAGGAGTTCAAAGCCAGCCTGGAAACATAGAAGACCCTGTCTCTTCAAAAAAAAAAAAAAAAAAAAAAAAAGTATATGTCCTTAAATCTGAAAGAAAACCAGTATTTACGTACCAAGGAAAACCTTCTACCTTAAGCTATTGCATTTAACACTAAAAAGCATAGTTCACTCTGTGATCTACAACACTGAGTCTCCATTACCAATTATAAATCCATGTCAGAGTAAGAGTTCCCAAACATCTGTAAAAACTCAAAATTGAAGAGCCAAAGAAGGGGCTGAGAACATGAGGAGAGAGATGGCTGACAGGGTCAGGTGAGGAAGTGTTCTGAGATGTGCAGGATTCCTCCAGGCCCAGAGCCGCTTGTGGCACCACAAGTGTATAGGAATGAAGGGCCTCCAGTGAGGGCTTCCAGTGATCCCAAGACACAGCGGGTGCATGAAGGAGGCTGCAGACATTGGAACGGGCATGGAGGTGCTAGCAACTATTTTCAGACTGCTAACAATGAGACTATGTCCATTTCTTCTGTACATGGTTACCACTGACCTTCCTTTAAATCCCATAGAGAGAGCATGCTGTTGGCAGAAATGTCAGTTTTTCATTAACATCTTGAAAATTTAGTGTATTAACTTTCATTTCCATAGGCCTCAGTTTCCACACCTGTCAACTGCTGTATAAAGCAGATTTTCTGCAAGTTCTGATGTAAGTGACCTGACAGGAGGCACTCTGTCCTTTTCACTATGCCCCTAGGCATCTGGAGTGAGCATTCTCAATATACACTTATTTAATAACACAGTTATCCGACACTCAGAAAACAGCCTCCACTGTGTAAGGCAGCAGATCTCAGGATGGGGTTATCTGAGGGGAGGCAGAAATTCTATGAATAACACCAAACCAAAGCTGATTGTGTCCTCCAACACATTTTTCTGAGGAAGTCAGGACAGTTAGAAGATGGCAGATTTTTTTTTCCCAATTGGGTAAAATTGTCCATTCTTCCTGTATTCCCATTTCTTAAGAATGATCTAGCCAACAGTCATTGAATGTAAGTTGACAGAAATTAATATGATCTCAACATAAAATGGTCTAATGTGTGAATTTAACTATATTGGAAGGTGCAAATCCTGTCTTTATGAGGTCTTTGAAAGGCAGTGTACCTTTTCTAAAAAGTAGTAACTTAGAACCAACTTTTTCAAAAGAAGGAGTCTCAGTCCCCCATCCCCACCAGCCTGGGCAACATAGGGAGACTCTGTTTCTACAAAACATTTTTTTAAAAATTAGCCAAGCATGGTAGCACATGTTTGTAATACCAGCTACTTGGGAAGCTGAGGTGGGAGGATTGCTTGAGCCCCCAGGTGGTCAAGGCTGCAGTGAGCTGTGATCATGCCACTATCCTCCAGCCTGGACAACAGAGTAAGACCCTGTCTACAAAGAAAAAAACAAAGAGTCTCAATCCCTTCTATTTCAGAGGTCAACGGATGGATAATTCTAGTGTGGACAACAAAATTGTCATAAAAGACATTTTTCAAACGAGTTCATTTTTAGAAAAACCATTCCAGATATCTTACCTTCAAAAATCATCCAAGGAGTGTGATAAACATTACAACCCCCATAAACTGGGTAAACAACAACAACGGAGTGAAAAATGACCACACATGCCATAGAGCAATGTTGAAGCTGAAAAAACAACAAATACACAGTTGACGACTCTGATATGCATCAATATATTTTACTCTAGAATCTAGATTTAAAGAATTCAATGTGGAAAAGTTCATCCAGTCAGCAACTATCTCTATGTATCATAATTCTCTTACGTGACTTAGCCAATGCTGAAAAGGAAAACTCTAGATATACTTACACAATTATCACAATTTCTTCAAGAAGGCCCTGGAACTGAAACCACTAAAGGTCTCCTAATAGGACTTGACATGGCTTAATAGAAACTGAAGTCTCTTAGTTTCTGCACCTGAACAAGAATTTAAATGGCTACAGCTCGTTTTTATGAAATCACACACTAAATTATCACGGTAAAAAATATCAAAGTATTTTCTCTTAAAAACAGAATGAAAACAGTTATCATTTATAAGCTGCTATTATATCTTTCATTGAGAAAAACACTATTCCTGTCATCAAAGTAAAATTAAAAACTTTCTAAGTATAAATGATTTTTAATGACTGAAATTTCTAAGAACAGAATAGGGAAAACTATATTCAAATAAGTTCAGATAGTTATTGGTTTTAATATATAATATTTTGATAAGTGTGAGTATCAAATAACTATAATCACACTGTCTACAAAGTAATGTTTCTGGAGATGGCCTTAGCCTTATGGGAAAAAGTAAAACAACCTATCTGTATGCCGCCACATCACTAAAAAAGTTAACAATAACCGTATCACACTGTCAAACAACTTTGAACTTCAACTACAGAAAGTGAGTCATAGAAAGAATGTATTTAAACTGAATATGTATAAAGGTATGTGGTTCTTCCAAAATAAAAATTCAATTAGGCTGGGGTGGTCATGGTGCACGCCTGTAATCCCAGCACTCTGGGAGGCGGACACAAGCAGATGGCTTGAGGCCAGGAGTTTGAGACGAGCCTGAGCTGCATGGCGAAACCCTATCTCTACAAAAAATACAAAAAAGAGCCAGGTGTGGAGGTATGTGCCTGTGGTCCTAACTACTCAGGAGGCTGAGTGAGGTAAGAGGATCACTTAAGCCTGCGAAGTCAAGGCTGCAGTGAGCTGTGATCACACCACTGCACTCTGGCCTGGGTGACAGAGTGAGACCCTGTCTCCCTCCAAAAAAAAAAAAGTCAATTGATATAAAGAAAGAAAAAACTAAAGAGCTACACACAACATAGGAAAACTAGTTTTCTTTCTGGTTGGATCATAGGATGTATTTCCTTTGTGTTTTTCTGTAATTTACAGATTTTTTTTCCTCAGTGAGCAAGTCTTACTTTTATAAACAAACCCAAAAAAACCCTGTACTTTTCATTGAGTACTTAATTAACTTATGAAGAAGGTTATTCATTGTGGCATTGTTTGAGTATAAATATAATTAAGTCCAACAGCAGAAGACAGGTTACATAAATCATGATATGTCCATGCTGTGAAAACTATGCAACTGCTTAAAAGAATGAGAAACATCTATAAGTACCATTATGGAAGAATCCCAAACTATAAGAATCCATTGAAAAATAAAAGGAAAAAAAAGATGAACAACCACTTTGGAAAGCAGTTTGGCATGATTTACTGAAGTCAAAGGTATGTACACCCAACAATTTTACCCCTTGGGGTACATATATATATATATATACACACACATATACACACACACCAACTTCAGTTGGTGCTACAAGAGCCTTATACAAGAATGCTCTTTATAGCATCCTTTATAGTAATCCCAAATTGAAAAAAATCTAAACACAATCAACAATGGAAAAGAGAAACTGGGATTCAATTAAACAATGGAATGCAAAAGGGCAATGAAGATGAGTCACTGTTCCGGGCGACGATATGAAAGAATTGCACATAATGCTGCACACAGCCAGCTCAATGTGAAGGAATACACCCTGTACCAATCCCTTTCTATAAAGTTCAAAAGCGTAGATGAAACAAAAATAGAATACCTAATGAAGCAAAGCAAGTAGTTACCATGAAGGTCAAGGCAGTATTTACCTGTGGCAGGAGGGAAGGTGTAGGAACTATGAGGGAGAATGAAGGGGGTTCCCAGTGTGCTGGCTCGATTTACACCAATACTCACTTCATAAGAATTCATTCACTAATTCATTCATTTTAGTTTTTTCCACTTTTCTATATGTATTGTATGTCAGATACATTTAAAAAGCAAAATGCAAAATATGTACAGAATGTCACCATCTGTGCTTTAAATAACTAGATCCATAAATAGAAGGAGAAAGAGATACTAATGAAAAGGGAACCAGAGAGCATGAATGACCAGGAGACTACTTTTCTGTTATACCGTTTTTCTTTCAAAGTTTGGACCAAGTATATCACTATCTGATCAAAAAAAATTTGTTGTTCATTCCTGTTAGTCATTTCAAAGTTAACTTACCAAATTCCTGCTGCAATAAAGGAGGCAGTGGTAATAGGTATCAAGGCTGGATACCTGACATCATATTCTCGAATTCCACAATACCATTCCAGGTAGACTATGCAGTAAAACGCAATTGATAAGCTGACGAGCAACAAGGCACTGCCACAGACAAACCAGCTGTGGAGATAAAAACAGTAAGAGGGCTGACAGCACTTAATGAATCATCGGGTATCTTAAAAGTTTTCATTAACAGCTTAAAAATCTACTTCTAAGAGGCCGGGCACAGTGGCTCACTCCTGTAATCCCAGCACTTTGGGAGGCCGAGGCTGCTGGATTACCTGAAATCAGGAGTTCAAGACCAGTCTGGCCAACACGGTGAAACCCCGTCTCTACTAAAAATAAAAAATTAGTCAGGTGTGGTGGCACATGCCTATAGTCCCAGCTACTCGGGAGGCTGAGGCAGGAGAATCAATTGAACCCGGGAGGCGGAGGTTGCAGTGAGCCGAGGTCACGTCACTGCGCTCCAGCCCAGGCGACAGAGTGAGACTCTGTCTTTAAAAAAAAAAAAAATCTACTTCTAAGAATATCAAGTGGTGCAGAAAAAGCCATACTTAAACAATCCAGACTTTCAGAAAGTCTCAATCTATGGAAGATGGGGGTCAGAAAAAGAGACACACAACTCAGGAAAGAATGAAAAGACAGACCTGAAATACATGCATTTACATATACACTCTCATCAGCCAACCAACCAAGGGAAAAGTCTGATCACGACAATGCATTTTCTTTAAAAATACAAGGAAGAGGCTGGGCACAGTGGCTCACGCCTGTAATCCCAATACTTTGGGAGGCCGAGGCAGGCAGATCACCTGAGGTCAGGAGTTCAAGACCAGCCTGACCAACATGGAGAAACCCCATCTCTACTAAAAATACAAAATTAGCCAAGCATGGTGGCAGGTGCCTGTAATCCCAGTTTCTTGGGAGGATGAGGCAGGAGAATTGCTTGAACCCAGAAGGCAGAGGCTGCAGTGAGCTGAGATGGCGCCACTGCACTCCAGCCTGGAGTGCTTGGGCAACAAGAGTGAAACTCTGTCTCCATAAAAAAATAAAATAAAATAAAATAAAATAAAATAAAAAATAAAATAAAATAAAATAAAACAAAAATACAAGGAAGATAGTGGCTTTCTGGTTGTTTCTGAAGTTTTGAGTGTGACAGGATTAAAGAAGTTTATCACTGGGAAACTTCATTCCTCCAAGTTAAGTGGACTTTATAATTCAAATTTTCTCTCATAAAAGATTCCTAAATGAAATTCTCCCATTTTCAAAATATCTTCTACCCACCACCTCACCCTCAATGCCAATGCCTTTTGACTCCCTTCCAAGTCTGCCTGTGATCTGATTCAGCCAGTGTGAGGCAACCTGGACAACCCCTTCCCTCCACCCCAGCTGGACTTGGGGACTGAGGTCCCTTTCCCATTCTCCCAACTCAATCCAATATCTCATCATCATCTGCTTCACTATGGGAAAAGCCTGACAGTCCACGTGGAAGAGAGAGGGAGAACGGATGGCTACAACTGTTAAGTTACAAAGGCACAAAGTGAGCTTCCAATAATGCAAGGTTCCAGATTCCATGAAGGCTTTTTATGACGATGCAATTCTGAGATTCGGAGTCATGAGAGGCAGCAGAGTGAAGGGGTTAAGAGCACAGCCTCTGAAATCTGTCTATATGGGTTTGAATCTTAACTTGAGTAAGACTAGTTTTGTGACCCTAGGCAAATTACCTAACCTCCGTGTGTTTCAGAAATATTGACAGTACTTAACTCAGAATAGCTGTAAGAATTAAATCAAGTAGTCAGCAAAGTGCTCCTCACAGCTCACCCTCAATCATAATCATTATTATTCCACTCATGTTATTTTTATTTTCATTTATTTATTTTTGAGACAGAGTCTCGCTCTGTTGCCCAGGCTGGAGTGCAGTGCCGCAATCTCAGCTCACTGCAACCTCTGCCTCCCAGGTTCACCAATTCTCCCGTCTCAGCCTCCCGAGTAGCTGGAATTACAGGCGCCGGCCACCACACCCAGCTCATTTTTGTATTTTTAGTAGAGATGGGGTTTCACCATGTCCATGTTGGCCAGACTGGTCTCGAACTCCTGACCTCAAGTGATCCACCTGTCTCAGCCTCCCAAAGTGCTGGGATTACAGGCATCAGCCACCATGCCCGGCCATCACTCAAGTTATATCTATGAGGAAAAAATGTCCATGTTCATCTTTAGGAGTCTTCAAAGACCTCTCTTCTGCTAGAGTGTGCAGTCTCACTGTGGGGAGTATTGCCCCCAAAGTGAAGAAAAAAATCTGGCTCTAATTGTATGTATAAAGCACAGATATGCATGCAGTATATAAGTGAATATATAGTTTATCTAACTCCACATTCCACAGGGATGATTAGAAAAAAAATGTCTAAAAAGACTCCTTAGGGGTGATAACAAAAGGCTGAAAAGCACATACTGGTAAAGGATATAAGAATTTTTTTTTTTTTTTTTTTTTTTTTGAGACAGAGTCTCGCTGTTGTCACCCAGGCTGGAGTACAATGGCACGATCTCGGCTCACTGCAACCTCCACCTCCCGTTTTCAAGCGATTCTCCTGCCTCAGCCTCCTGAGTAGCTGAGATTACAGGTGCACACCACCATGCCAAGCTAACTTTTGTATTTTTAGTAGAGACGGGGTTTCACCATGTTGGCCAGGATGGTCTTGAACTCCTGATCTCAGCTGATCCACCCACCTCGGCCTCCCAAAGTGCTGGGATTACAGGCGTGAGCCACCGTGCCCGGCCTAAGAAAAATTTTTAAACTGCCTGAACAAAATATAATACTATCAGTCAGTGGTCCTCGGCTCTGGCTTTATATCATAATCACCTTGCACCTTTCTAAGAGAAACTACCTAGTCCGCAGTTTCCAAAATTCTGGGCCCGAGCATCTGGGATTTTAATTTTGCTTTCTGCTTTTAAGTCCACAGTTGATTTTGACGCACACAAGCAGAGTTTTTTAAACTGTGATTTCTATAGCATCACAGTGTTTTTCAGTTTTGAATACGGCCCTGCTCTCCTATCTTTGAACAATATAAAGAACCTTAAGGCCTCAAGCTTCTAAACCTAGGCTACAGCCAGGAGAAAAAGAAATCACCTCAGGTGTCAGAGGAACAAGCCATTTTAGCCATTTTCCAAAAGCAGAACTCAGCCAGCACTGTCTTTTGTGCCGCCCTCTCATTTCATGGCTGCTCAATACCCTCCAACACCCCTTAATGAGTCCTTCCCAAGAAAACAATGCGACTCAAAATCCTCAGCCTTTGAGAATGCATTTATGCCTTTTTCTCTCTAAGATGACACCTTGTTGAGGACAGATTTATGACTTCTACTTTTTTTTTCCAACCCCCACAGCCCTGGTCCCATTGTCTGCGTCCTGGCTTCGCCACACAGCAGCTGTGTGGTCCTGGGCACTCCACTTCACTGCAGTTGCCCCCAAACATCTTATGTGTGATCATTTCTTACTCTGCCATTTATTTAAACTACCAGAAATACCCAATAAAAGGACACAAATAGAGAAGTTATCTCACATCTCCTAAAACCTCAAAAAGATCTCAGTCCTGAGGCTGACCTGGACTAGGTACCCCTCCTAGACGCTCCCATAATACCTTGCGCCTACATTTACAGAGCACACATGAGGCCTGGTCACTTGTCTGCTGCAGCCTAAAGTGAGCTGTTGGAGAGCTAGAAATGCACCTTCCATGTGTTTGGCACCCACAGCCAAACATGTCTCAGGTTCCGTAAAGTCTCTGATGAAGGAAAGAGCAGCTGCTGTTGGTGGTGATTAAAGTATCCCTCCCCTCCAGGCAGGTGCAGTGGCTCCCACCTGTAATCCCAGTACTTTAGGATGTCAAGGTGGGAGGATCACTTGAGCCCAATAGTTTGAGACCAGCCTAGACAACATGAAGAGACCTCGTCTCTATAAAAAATAAACCAAATTAGCCAGGCATGGTAGTGTGCGCCTATAATCCTAGCTACTTGGGAGGTTGAGGTGGGAGGATCACTTGAGCCTAGGAAGTCAAGGCAGTAAGCCATGATCGCACCACTGGAGGGTGACAGTGCAGCAAGACCCTGTCTCAAAATAAAAATAAAGTATCCATCTCTCTTTTCCCAGCCCACATTCTAAGACAGATGACTGAGTCAAGCTGATGAAGATTAAATGTCTGTTATACTGATGCAGCGGTGGGAAGAATATGGCTTTGGTGAGTGGTGACAAAGCACTTCCTAATACCGGGTCTCTGAGACCCAGAAACAGGCAGGCTTACCCACTGGGTTCCAGGTCAAAATGAAAACCTAGAGACCTTTTCCTGTGAGGGCTGCCCCCGTGAAATGACACCATGGGAAGGCAGACCAGAGTCTGCACTTCCTACAGGCAGCTGACGTGCAGGAGAAGGTGCTGAGCTACCTTCGTCCAATTCTTCATCACACACTCAATCAGTCACGCCACCTCCCAAAAAGGAGTGAGTGACAGGGAAGGGCAGAAGATGGGAGTGTTTAGGGAAAGTTTCTCCCCTAGAAAGTAGAGGACAGTTTAAATAAACTCCCCTCTGCCTACTTTCCCGAGGGCTTGTTCCATGTGGCTCGACAGTCTCCCCTGCCAGAAATCACTGCTCCTCCTGAAGGCCCTTGAGGAGAAATCATGTGTCCTGCTGTGATACCAGAGGACCACAGTCCTGTCTGCATCTTCCTAACCCCACTGGTACTTCCAAATTACTACTCTTGACCCTAAGCACACCAGCCCTCCCAATGCCAGCTCTGCTGCTCACCAACATACCTCTCCTTTCCGTTTATTATCTGAGGGTCTCCACATCACTCTCCAATGTGCAGTAAGGACCCTAGGATATGATTCCAACCCTCTCCTCCATGTCAGCTCTGGAGACTATACTGAAGGGATCTCAGCCCCTGCGAATGAGGAACTATTGTACATCTGGCCTGGCCACAAAGCTCGCACTCCTCCCACTGCTGACCTTCACCTGCACTCCAACGCAGTCACACCCCGTAGTTACCTTGTCAGCTGTAAGTACCCTCTGAAACCAACCTTGAGACCCGGTTCTCACCGGCCACAGTTCTCAAGCCTTCCTCCCAGTACTCTTGTACTTGGTCTTCATGAAGACCTTCAGTCAGTCTTTCTCCCTCCTTTTTTCCCCAAATGGATTAGGTCCTTCTTAAATTTCTTACCTTCGTCATCCTACAATATATTTATTTGCACAAAAATAACTTCCAGTTCTCTTCCACTCTACTGTGTATGCCCAGAGCACACACCCTCCCATTGGTTTTATTTTTTCCATCTTTATTGAAGTATAATGGACAAATTAAAATTTTATATATTCAAGATGTACAATGTGATGACCTGATACATATATATATACACACATTGTGAAATGATTACAATCAAGTTAATCATCACACTCATCACCTCAGTTACCACTGGTCAGGGAACAGGGGAAGACACAAGACCTACTCTTAGAAAATTTCAAGTATACAATACAGCATTATTAACTATAGTCACCATACTGTATGTACATTAGATCCCCAGACCTTATTCATCTTACAACTAAAAATATGTACCCTTTGATCCCCATCTCATATTCATCTTCGTATCACCAGCACCTCCAACACAGGGCCTGGCACAGAGTAGGTGCTTACTGTTTGAAGAATTCAACTAACAAAATATAACACGAAAAATCAGACATGCGTTTAATTTATGAAGCAATAAAGTTTTCTTACCTGCTAGTGTGGAAGTTTTCTTTAAGAGTTTTAAAGAAGTCAACATAATAGGTCACAACAATGGATGCCAAAATCCAGAATCCAGAATGGATATTAAGTCTTGGAAGAGGTTTCTCCTTTTTCTGAACAGCTGTGGAGGTTTCTGCAGATAAGGGAGATTTCAACTTATTAAGTTACCATAATTTTGCGAGGAAAAATTACACTTAATTTAAGCCAAATAAAATAATTTCCTAGAGCTAGGAACCAGAGTCTCTTCCATGATAAATTCTTCTGTAAAACCCTTGACCATCCTGGCTAACACAGTGAAACCCCGTCTCTACTAAAAAATACAAAAAACTAGCCCGGAGAGGTGGCGGGCGCCTGTAGTCCCAGCTACTCGGGAGGCTGAGGCAGGAGAATGGCATAAACCCAGGAGGCAGAGCTTGCAGTGAGCTGAGATCTGGCCACTGCACTCCAGCCTGGGCAACAGAGCGAGACTCTGTCTCAAAAAAAAAAAAAAAAAAAAAAAACCCTTGAGATAGGTTTATATTTACAAAAAATAATAAGAGCCCACTAACAAATACAGTCAATTTATTTCCTCTAAATATATTTTGAAATCAAATTTACATTTTCATCGTCTTTCGGAAATAACAATGCCACCTGGAAATGTAAGAATTTTAATATGTTTCACATTTCTTCTAGGAAAGGAGTTAGTCCTGTTGATTAGGAAAAATGCCAAAGGCAAATGGTAGCGCATGAACTGGACTTGTGGTCTTTCAAGAATACTTTTATAACTAAATTCTATTTTTTTTTTTTTTGAGTCAGAGTCTCCCTCTGTCGCCCAGGCTGGAATGGAATGGTTCCATCTCAGCTCACTGCAACCACCGCCTGCCGGGTTCAAGCAATTCTCCTGCCTCAGCCTCCCGAGTAGCTGGGATTACAGGCGCCTGCCACCACGCCCGGCTAATTTTTGTATTTTTAGTAGAGACCGGGTTTCACCATGTTGGCCAGGCTGGTCTCTTTGGCCAGGCTGGTCTCGAACTCCTGACCTCGTGATCAGGCTGCCTCGGCCTCTCAAAGTGCTGGGATTACAGGCGTGAGCCACCATGCCCAGCCTATAACTAAATCATTACTTTAAACACAGCTCAAAAGTGGAAACGGCACACCAGAGCTCTAGTTCCAGCACAGCCCTGTCTAGACAGGTGATGGACAAGTCATTTTTCCTGTCTGGAACGCAATCCGAAAGAAAGGGTGGATGGGGGTTGGGTCAGATGGATGATTTCTAGAAAGTTTTCCGAGGATTCTGACATGCCCTCTATGTTCACGTGAGAATGAATGGTCCACATATGAGGTTTTGGGCCTTTAGATGACCATCGGAAACCCTACGAAGCATGTTCATAATATTCTGGAATATCCTCAAAATGTATACATCATCATGCCTGGGCATCAGGTAATTCATGTTTATTTTGAAAAGGTAATAAATGGACACGGTTTTAAAACATATGGGTTACAAATATCCAAAATGAGTTATCTGACTCCCATCCTTAACCTCAGATCTAATCCCCAGAAGCAACCACCACTTACAATTTCTACTGAATTCTTTCATTATTCTATGCACCTACAGGTGAACATACATCACAGGTTACCTGTTTTGTACCCAAATGGCGGCATACTATAGTGTTCCGCACTTCCCTTTGAAAATCATCCCCATTGGTACATACAAGTCGACCTGGCGTGTCATGTATACACATATCCAAATTTACTTAACCAGCCTTCTGCTGACAGGCAAGACAAGTATTTCTAGTGATTCGCTATTGCAAGCAATGCAGAGGTGAAACACTGCGCACATCATTGTGCACTGCGATACAGGCATGTTTCCGGTAAATTCTTAAGACTTAGAACCGGTGGGTATTTTTAATTTTAACCGATATTTCCAAACAGGTGTCAAATCAGCTCTCCAGAGAATTCTGAAGCGCAGCTGAGATGACGATGCACAGCACTACGCGATTCTAAGGATCTTCCCTGACATCAAATATTCGACTTGCAAAACCGAAACTCGGTCCCTTCAGACTGGGCCGGGGCCGCCGGAGGCCGGCCATTTTCCAGCGCCTCGCCTCTGAGAACCTCGGGGCGGCTTGGTGCGCGCCTCACCCGGCCTGGCGTTACTCTCGCGGTCCAGCTGGGCCTCGGCGTCCGGCAAGAGAAGGAATCGCCGACGGAGCTGTTCCCGGGCCCGTGAAGAGTCCATCTTGGTACCGCCCCAAAACGCGACGGAAGTGACGTCAGGTAGAGCGCTTCCGGCGTCGGCTCCGGAGTTGGGCCTCCTGGCGTTCGGATTGGAGACTGTGTTCTCTTCGCGGTTTTAGTTAACGAGCAGCTAGGATTGAGTCGGCCTGAAGGGTTTCGCTCTTACGTCGGCAGGTGCGATTTGAATTTTAAAACACTGAGCTTTCCGGGTCGAAAGGTTCCCAAGTTTATTCCGACCTATGGAAGCCCAGAAGGACCAGGATTACCGCTGCCGCAGGATGCGTCCAGGTCCGGGATGCGAGACCGTGAGACGCTGCGCTTCCGAAGCCCTCGCAGACTCCCGGGTGCCAGAGCAGGAGAGATACCCTCTGTCCGGGCCTCCATCCTCAGCCCCCAGTTTCTTTCCTACTTTTGCTTTTCAGGAGTCGCCCAGCAAGATTTGAAAGGAGGAGAAAGGCCTGCTGGACAGGATGCTAGAGCCTGGCAGTGACCACTTGAGGACCCCTGGGCATTAAATAAACTTCTTGGGGCCCGTTTCGTTATTACACTTGGCTCTAGATTTGTTGTGCCTTTCAGTGAGAAGCACCTGTATGTGGTTCACGTGAGCCTTCTCCTCGCCACTTGTGAAAAATCCTCCCAGCCTGAACCGAGGGAACTAAATTACTTTCCCAGCAAACTGCCGTTTTCCACACTACTCACGCCCACGAACTGTGTGTTACGAGGTCACAACTTTTTCTCCGTCAGTAATCCCGCGTATTACTCTCCCAACCCTTTCCCACCGAGTCATGTGCTGAGAAATGGTGGGCTTAACCACGCAAACGTTTGCTGAGCACCTACTATTTGCTAGGAGCTGTTAGGCACCATGCCAGCAGTGGAGATAAAGATGAGTAAGACATGGCCTTGCACGTGAGGAGCTCCTGGTCCAAAGAAAACCACAGAGGTGTACTACAAGGTAACTCTGTATTTATAAATTTGTGAAAGCACTTTATCAGTATAGCCAACATTTTCTGAGCGGCTGCATGTGATAAAGTGGTGAGGACAGAAGTAAGAATCTAGTAGAGGAAGCAGCTTCAATACAGTGCCATAATAGAAACTCTGTACATGGGGCATAATAGAAGCACTGTACATGTAAAGGGCAGTTTATTCTGCTGGAGTGTGGGAGAGCGGGAGAGTGATTTCAGGTGGATTGAATACAGGGGTGGAGAGCCAGTGAGCTACATAGGAAGTAAAATTTGAATTAGTAGGCACTGTTTAATATCTACTATGTGTTGGGGTGTTTGTAAAAGGAAAGTAATAAATACTCAAGAAAAGAGTGCCAGCTGGGCACGGTGGCTCACGCCTGTAATCCCAACACTTTGGGAGGCCAAGGCGGGTGATTCACGAGGTCAGGCGTTCGAGACCAGCCTGGCCAACATGGCGAAACTCTGTCTCTACTAAAAATACAAAAATTAGCCAGGCGTGGTGGCCAGCACCTGTAATCCCAGCTACTCTGGAGGCTGAGGCAGGAGAATCGCTTGAACCTGGGAGAAGGAGGTTGCAGTGATTGCGCCACTGCACTCTAGCTTGGGCAACAGAGCGAGACTCCATCTCAAAAAAAAAAAAAAAGAGAGAGAGAGAGAAGTACCAAATCTCTACTGATTTATCATTTCTTCAGCCTTTCTTCACCCTTTGGAGCACAGGATTTAACAGCTGGGTGGATCATATGGCCTTTCTAAACAATACCTCCTTTTTTTTCTGGTTTTTTTTTTTCTTTCAAGACTCCTAAAGAACTGGATTTGTTTCTTCAAAGCCAACTAAAGTCTTTGCCCTCCCTTCTTCTCTCTCTCGTACAGGGTTAGAAGCCTTGTTAACAGGAAGTGAATTTGTCCCATCAAATACAATCTTCTGTTGATTGTCTCCTCGAAAAAGGGTCAGTGCAGGGCCTCCCTGGTAACTGAATACTCCCAAGAGCATCGCCGCTATCCCAGGTTCCCATACATGGTACGTTCAGGTCAGATCAGGTTTCTCCTTTTGTGGTTTCGGGGCCTTTGAATTTGGATCTGAAATCCTTCCAGAGTTTTTTTCTCTGCAATTTTAAATGGCACTACTTGCACACCATATTGATACTTAAAAGCAGGTTGGAAAAATTCCAGTATTTAATGACCACATCTTCATTTCTGAGGTCCATTAAAGAAGCCCTTTGGGCATGTGCAGTGGCTCACGCCTGTAATCCCAGCACTTTGGGAGGCCGAGGCGGGTGGATCACCTGAGGTCAGGAGTTTGAGACCAGCCTGGCCAACATGGTGAAACACCCCATCTCTACTAAAAAAATAATAATAAATAAATAAATTAGCTGGGCGTGGTAGCAAGCGCCTGTAATCCCAGCTGCCTGGGAGGCTGAGGCAGGAGAATGGCTTGAACCCAGGAGGTGGAGGCTGCAGTGAGCCACAACTGCCCATTTCACTCCAGCCTGGGCAGCAAGAGTGAAACTCTCTCTCAAAAAAATAAAAAAGAAAAAAAAGAAAGAAAAAGAATAGAAACCCTTCAATGTGTGTACTGTGGCACCCTAATTATAGATAGATATGTGATACCAGATTTGCTACCAATTAAGACGTTTTCATTTTCAATGTGGGTTACTTGTGGGAAACAATGAATTTCATTGTGACCTTTGCTGGCCTCCCCTTAGCAACATAGTGAAATCCAAGGTGTTTATAGACTGTTGAATCCTGCCTCCATCACTGTGGGTCCTTGGGCAAGTTATTTTATTGTTCTGAGTATCAGTTTTGCTCATCTGTGAAACATCAGGTATTGGAGTGAAGATACATGTTTATCGTTTAGCTTAGTGCCTGGCATACATAGTTTGCCTCCAAACATCAGTAGTTACTATTCACTACTCCTTTATTTGGCCTGCCGGGCTGTCAAGATCTGGCGCCTGTTCACCCCTTGATCAGTATTCCCTTGTCCCTGGGTTCCAGCTACTCTTTGTTCATGTCTCTCTTCCGAGAATTACCAAGCTTTATTGCTCTTTTCCTTTTGCCTGTGTTTCCCCCAGTTGATTGGGAGAACCAACCATGTCTTAGTATGCCCCAGTGCCCTGCAAACACCGAGCACATAGCAGGTCCTTGAGCACAGCTAACTTGTCTTCAATATGGACATACACGTGTCTGCCTACAACCCTTCCTCTGAGAAGCCACTACTGCTTTCTATAGTGGTCCTGCTCAGTTTCCAGAGACTGACCCTGTCCTAGGGGAGGGTACAAGACCCAAAACAGACCTCTTATAGTCCAGGTCTTAGGCTGGGAAGATGTTCACGGTTGCTTTGATATGGTGCGCTGTGAGGTCAGTTTGGGCTTGGGGGCTGCTGTTCTGGAAACGGGAGCCCACGTGGGAAGAAAGTGCTGAGAGGCAAGCTAAGAGGTCTTGGTAGCATTGCACCGCCTCCCGGATCTAGCTAAGCCTTAGTTAACCCTGTTAAGGAACTGAGCTCTGGAGCTAGCTGCCTGCCTGGCTGTCATTGCCGGTCCTGTCATTACTGACTCTTCCAACCTTGAGCAAGCGTCTTATCCACTCTTTGCCTTAGTTTCCTCACTTGCAAAATGGGGTTAAGAATAATATCCACCTCATAGGACTGGGTAAAGATTAAAAGTATTAATACATGCAGAGTCCTTAGAGCAGCCCATAGAAAACTCTCAATAAATCTTAACTGTTATTATCCATTGCTGAGACTTTACAGATGGTTAAATTTTCCTTTTTTTTTTTTCAAATTAACTTTAATTTCAGTTGTTTTCTGTTACTTGCAACTCTGAGGCCAGACCAGTACCACCCTGTTCTCTCATTGTGCCATGTAGCTGCCCCCTTGGTCCCCAGGTATTCTATGAGCACCTCCAGGAATGAGAATACAGGTAAAGCTCTTAGAAAGCACCTGGCATGTGGGAAGTGCTCAGTAAATGTTAATGTTAATATCTATCATTTGGGATACTGTTCTTCATTCCAAGAAGAAAGCTAGTTTTAGAAAGGTCTTCCATTCATTGTATAAAAACAATAAAAATGTGTGTCTGTTTCTACAGAGCTGTGATTATTCCCCTGGTAAAAGCTATAGCACTGGAATCACTAGATCAAAAGATGCAAACATTTTAAAGACTTTTTTTTTTTTTTTTTTTTTGACAGAGTCTTCCTCTGTTGCCAGGCTGGAGTGCAGTGGCACGATCTCGGCTCATTGCAACCTCTGCCCCCAGGTTCAAGCAATTCTCCTGCCTCAGCCTCCAGAGTAGCTGAGACTACAGGTGCATGTCACCATGCCCAGCTAATTTTTGTGGTTTTTTTTTTTTTTTTTTTTTTTTTTGAGACAGAGCCTTGCTCTGTCGCCCAGGCTGGAGTGCAGTGGCACCATCTGCGTTCACTACAAGCTCTGCCTCCCGGGTTCACGCCATTCTCCCGGCTCAGCCTCCCAAGTACTCCGGACTACAGGCACCGGCCACCATGCCTGGGTAATTTTTTGTATTTTTAGTAGAGACGGCGTTTCACCATGTTAGCCAGGATGGTCTCGATCTCCTGACCTGTGATCCATCCACCTTGGCTTCCCAAAGTGCTGGGATTACAGGCCTGAGCCACCGCGCCCGGCCATTTTAAAGACTTTTGATTGATATTTTCAAACAAGCTCCAGAAAGGACTTACCATACTATTGTAGTTTAAATTCCCACCAGCAGAGGGCAGGAGAGGCCATCTTCAATGTTTGCACCAGCAGTGGGCTTTATCATTTTGATACATTTTTCCCAAGTGATAGTTGTTGGCCATAGGGACCTGCCATTTTAATTTGCTTTTCTTTGCTAACAGATTTTTGTATGTTAATCGAGTATGCATATATCTTTTTCCTTTTGGAATTTTCATTTTTGCATATTTTGATAGATCAAGGCTGTCTTTGAACCTCAGATATGTGGCAAGTCTACTTTTTTCCCAATGTGTTTGCCTTTTAAGTTTGATCATGTTCAACATATGTTCATACCTACGTTTTGTTTCTTACTTCTCATACCCTGTGATGAAGAGAGTTGGAATGGGCTTGCCCTGTGGGATCTAAATGGAAAAGCATATTTCGTGGGAAGTGTTCCTGATGTTAGTGTCTTTCACTTAGGGGACATACTGTGTGGTAGAAATCACTTGAACCATCTTCAAGTGAGCCAAGTTTTCCTCACCCATTCATTACTCAAACTAGCTGTACTGTGAGAGGTTCTACCCGCAAAGGTCACCAACTTTAACCAGCCTCTGATGGTGAGTACTGTCAACTTGATTGGATTGAAGGACGCAAAGCATTGATCCTGGGTGTGTCTTTGAGGATGTGGCAAAGTAGATTAAGATTTCAGTCAGTGGGCTGGGAAAGGCAGACCCACCCTTAATCTGGGTGAGCCCCATCTAATCAGCTGCCAGCTCGGCTAGAATATAAAGCAGGCAGAAAAACGTGAAAAGGCTAGACTGGACTAGCCTCCCATCCAACATCTTTCCCCTGTGCAGGATGCTTCCTGCCCTCAAACGTCAGACTCCAAGTTTTTTAGTTTTGGGACTTGAACTGGCTCCCTTTGCTCCTCAGCCTGCAGATGGCCTATTGTGTGACCTTGTGATCGTGTGAGTTAATACTTAATAAACTCTCCTTTATTTGTGTATGTGTGTGTACATATACATATATATGTGTGTGTGTATATATATGTGTGTGTGTGTGTGTGTATATATATATACACTGTTAGTTCTGTCCCTCTAGAGAACTCTGACTAATACACAGCCTAAGCAAAATAATAACAGTAATGACAACAGTAATATTGGGCCGTTCACAGTGGCTCACACCTGTAATACCAACACTTCAGGAGGCTGAGGCGGGGGGATCGCTTGAGCCCAACAGTTGGACACCAGCCTAGGCAATATGATAAGACCCTGTCTCTATCGATCATAATAATAATGACAGTAATAATCATTATCATCATAAAATGCATGTACAGTTTTTCAGAAAGAGATCTAATAGAATTCCTCTGAACTATTTCATAAGATTGAAAGAAAAATAGGATTTCCATCAAGCCTGAGTGAGTGTGAAGCCCAGGACAGCTCGTGATGCAGCTTTGAGGACACTGTGCATCTGTCACATATGGTGTGCCTGCCGTCATCCCTGTGGAACTCACCACTTCAGTGCCTGCCTGCCCTACTTCTGACTCTCAGCACCTGTGCCACTTTGCCTGGGGTTTTCTCCGGATGCATTCTGTTTACGCAGCGAGATGGAGGGGATTCTCACAGAAGCGAAGCCAATGTGAGTGCAACAGCTGTCTGCTGCACTGGCAGAAAAGGGCTGCGAGTGAGCCTCTAAGGACATAGGCAGCGTGTTGTTTTCTGAAACAGGATGTTGGGGAGAAGAACAGAGAAGAGAGGTGCTGGTCTCAAGCAAAATATCGGGAGCGGGGAAAAGGACAGTTCCTAAAACCAGAAAGCAGAGGGGAGGGGTAGGAGGGAACTGGCCTCGACTGAGAGGCCTGGTGGGCAGGACGTTTGACTATGTAAGTGTTCCAGGCACTCCTGAAATTTCTGGCTGTGTGGCAACATTTGGGTTCCAGTTCTGTGGGAGGACAATTTCTTTTATTAAATTGCTGCCATTCAGGTTGAGGGTCACTACTAGACTGGCAAACCTAGAGGAAAATGGAGATGGGTCCTGGCTGACTGCCCTTCCCAGGTAAACCATGCAGCCTTGTCAATCTTGTCACTTGCTGATTGTTCAGTGCCTGGAACTTGGTCTGTTACTGGTTTGCAGATGATCAAATAAAACAGACTCATTTTTTTCTCTTTCAAAACAACCCCTGTATATTTGAATGATGGCTGTGCCTGATGTTATCATCCATAAAACTATGATAAAGGCTTTCTGATCACATGGCCCATCATGGAACCCACTTAGAAAACCCTGTTGTTTTTAATTAAAACCCTACCTGCAAGATCTTTATAATAATGACCTAATCAGTGCTGAGAAAGGGAAAGAGAAACAAGAGGGAGGTCCTGACCAAGGGAAAATGCTGGCTAGGAGAATACAAAGAAATCAGGGAGACACCTGTTGTGCCAAACCCCTATTCCAGTGGGGATGCCACCAGGTTCAAGAGGCAAAAGAAGAGACCCAGAGACAGAGAAAATGAGACATGGGGTGTTACATACAAGACAGAGTCCAGTGATGGAGGCCTGGCCTGGATAACTGCAACTGCTTTTGAAAGGCATAGAGCTTATATAGCATCTTTTAACACCCTCTCCCTAACAACCTCCACTCTACACCTAGCAACCTTCATGCAACCCAAAACTCAAGGGTTCGATCCTCTCTACAGCTTGTGTTCCATAGGACAGGACAGGGGCTCAGATGACAAGGAAAGAATCTCCAGTTGGCCACTCCTGGATTCCCTAGCCTAGAACACATATTCAGGTGCATCTGCCATAAAGGTCATTCCCAGGGTCTGCTTAAGTTATTTCTGTCAGGTATTTACAGAGATAGATGGATGGACGTAGGGATGGATGATGGATGGATGGATGGATGGATGGAAAGATGAACAGGTGAATGGATGGATGATGGAAGGATGGATGGATGGATGGATGGATGGATGGATGGATGGATGGAAGGACCCACAGGTTGATGAGTAGATGATGGAAGAATGGATGGATGGATGGATGATGGATGGATGGATGGATGGAAGGATGAACAGGTAAACAGATAGATGATGGAAGGATGAATAGATGGGTGGATGGACAGGTGGATGGATAGACGGGTGAATAGATGGAAGATAAAAGGATGGATGAATGATGGATGAATGGACAGATGGATGGATGATGGATGGATGGATGACGGGTGGATGGATGGACGGATGGATGATGGATGGACGGATGATGGATGGATGGATGATGGGTGGATGGATGGACGGACGGATGATGGATGGATGGATGATGGATGGATGGATGGAACGATGAACAGGTAAATAGATGATGGAAGGGTGGGTGGGTGGATGGATGGATGGATGGATGGATGGATGGATGGATGGACAGAGAGTGAACAGCACAGGGTCCCTCCTGCATCCCTTGCCACTCACCTGGATGTACAGGTCCACCAGCTCGCTCTGCCGCAGGATGTAATAGATCTTCCCTGCTTGCAGCCAGGCATGCGCCTCCTTCTCTTTCTTCTGGAGGTCCATGAAAATCCCCAGACTTCGTTTGGTGTAGTCCAGAGCGGATTTGTAGGCCCTGGAATCAGATACAGGTGTCAGAACAAGGGCTCTCATCCTCCTGGAACCAGTCTGCCTCCTCCCGTGGGTCTGGTGACAGATTAATCTGGAATGTGGGGACTGGGAACGGCTCTCTTGTGTGTGCAGTGTTCTGCCCTTCCCAGGCTGCTGGGAGGGCCAGGGTGAACACACACGGCGTGGAAAAGATGAAGGACATCCTTCTGAGGGAATCGAGCATCATGCTGCCCTGTGGCAGGAGGAGTGTGCTAGTCCATCTCCCCTGCCTCCCAGACATGGCCTGTGTGTTCTCCAGATGCACCAGGAGCCGTTAGTGTTCAGAGGCTATCTGGGCTGATGGTTCTCAAGGTGTGCAGGCATCACAGTCACCCGGAGGCCTGTCCATATAGCTTGCTGGCCCTGCCCCCAGAGCTTCCGGCTCCACAGGCCTGGGGCAGGCCCTAGAACTCCCACTCGGCACAAGCTCCTAGGTGACATGGATGCTGCTCTGCTGGTCCAGCGACCACACTTTGAGAAGCATGGTTCTAGCACACTGACCCATTTTCCTTCTGTGAACCTGAGGCCAAGACTGGAGCCAGTCTCCCGGGTCCCCATGGAATCTGGCTCCTTCCCTGCTCTCTCAGTAAGTCCGACACTCCAGGAGGTGTGACTGCAGCAATGTCACCGGGCCCTATGGGTGGGGTGGCCAGGGCCATGATTACCCTAACAAGTCAGGATGCTCTGGGGAAGCCGAGTGGGCCACATATGGGATGTGAGACCTTGAAAACCTGCCCCAGGGAAGCAGGTGACACAACTGGCTCTGTCTTCTGTGGGAGAGAAGCCACAGGTGGCTGCTGTGGTCACATTTAAGGGGACAGATGAAGGCCAGGAGTGAAGACTCGGGGCAGGCAGAGGTCAGATGACAAAAGCCATCATAGTAGGAAGAACGGTCCAGAATGCACGTACTGCCTCTGCTGGGGTTGAGATGACCTTTGGGGAGGTGTGCAGGCAGGGATAGGAAGACGTGTCACCCAAGGGAGACTCAAGCTGGGAGTCACAGGCCATCAGCAGCCCTGGGACGACCCCAGGCCCACCAACTCAAAGCATCTGATGCCAAGGAACCAAATGATCCCAAGGAGAGGGGCTGCTGGGGCCCTGGGCCAGCTTCCCTGTGCCCCCCTCCCTGCCCTGCTCCCCCACCCTCTTTGCCCCCCTCCCCGCCCCCACCACTACAAAGCCAGCCCTCACCGCTTGGTGCCCAGGGACAGGTAGAGCTGACTGATGGTCTCCAGGCGCTGCCCCTCCAGCACCTTGTCGGCCACCTTGCGGGCCAGGGAGAGCTGGAGCTCGTGGTAGATGACACACTGGGCCTCGCTGGGCATGACGGTGCTGTAGAAGTAGCACAGCTGCTGGATGGCCCGCAGCTGGCCTGGGCAGAAGACAAGAAGGAAGACGTCAGCCTCCCAGCATCGAAGCGAGGCTGGCTGGGCTCAGAGGCGCCTGCGCTGTGCTTACCTCTTTCACACCTCTGTGAGCCTGGGCCCCATAGGCAGGGAGCCTGAGCGCAGACAGGCCACGCACCCATGCAAGGACAGCCGCCGAGCACACCGTGACATGGGCACAGCTTGGTGCAGATGCTCATGGTAGAGCCCGGCCTTCTTTACAACCCCCAGGGCTGAGGTCCTGGCCAGGCTCAGCCCCTGCACCAGGTCGTCTATTTCTGTTCCACAAAGCCCCTCTGGCCAGGACCAGGGCCGCCTTCAGCCTGAGCTGATGAGGCCAGGGGCACAAGTAGCCCCTGCCGCAGATGGAACCCTGAGAGAGCAAAGCCAGGCGTCTGCCACACACGGCATCATGTTGGGGGAATGGGGTTCAAAGCCGGCCCCTGGCATTCCCACACATGCTTCTCTCACGCAACCAGGCTCCCAAGCCACAGGCTCACTGGCCTCTCCCAAAGCCAGGGCGCTGGGAATGGTGGAAAGCTTCTGATTTTCTAGTGTCAGAAACATTCTGGAGATTAACACCGGAAACCAGGTACGCCGAATGGACCTCTGTCACACACGTCACCCAACAACAGCTGAATACACAGTCCTCTCGAGCGCCCACGGGACATTCCCCATGACAGACCACATGCCAGGCCACAAAACGAGCCTCAGTGAATGGAGAAGGACTGAGACCAAAGCAGAGGTGTTCTTCAGCTGTACTGGCACGAAACGAAATCAACAGTGAAGCAAATGTGGGAAATTCAAAAATATGTGGAAATTACACATTCCTAAACAACCAGTGAGTCAAAGAAGAGACCATCAGGGAAACTGAAAACTAATTTGAGAAGAATGCAAACAAATACATAGCCCTGGCCAGCGTGGTGGCTCATGCCTGTCATCCCAGCACTGTGGGAGGCCAAGGCGGGAGAATCGCTTGAGTCCAGGAGTTTGAGACCAGCCTGGGAAACATGGTGAAACCCTGTCTCTATAAAAAATACAAAAATTAGGGCCAGGCGTGGTGATGCTCGTCTGTAATCCCAGCTACTCAGGAGGCTGAGGCATGAGAATAGCTTGAACCTCGTAGAAGTTGCAGTGAGCCAAAATTGCACCACTGCACTCCAACCTGGGCAATAGAGCAAAACTCTGTCTTAAAAAAAAAAAAAAAAAAAAGGCACAGCATATCAAAAATTCCAAGATGCAGCTAAGGCAGTGCTGAAAGGGAAATTTATAACTGTAAATGTCTACATTCAAAGAAAGAAGAAAAATCTCAAATCAAAAACCTAACCTTTCACCTTGAGAAACTAGAAAAAGAATGAACTAAACCCAAAGCAAACAAAAGGAAGAGAATAATAAACATGAGAGTAGAAATGGGAAGTAAAAATACAGAGAATGGAAAAACAAAAGAGATAATCAACAAAACCAAAAGTGGGTTTTTTGAAAATAATAACAAAATTAACAAATCTTTCACCAGACTGACCAAGAAAAGAAAGACGGGACACAAATGACGGAAATCAGAGACTGAGCACCATGGCTCACGCCTGTCATCCCAGCGCTTTGTGAGGCCGAGCTGGAAGGATCGCTGAGGCCAGCATTCAAGACCAGCCTGGGGGAAGATGATGAGACCCCATCTCTAATAAAAATAAATAAATAAATAAATAAAAACTCAAGTTTCTAAAATCAGAAATGAAAGAGGAAACCTTATTGCCGACCTGACAGAAATAAAAGGATTCCATGAAAACACCACGAACAATTGTAAACCAACAAATCAGACCATCTAGACACAACAGCCACACTCCTAGAAAGACACAAACTACCGAAAGTGACTCAAAAATGACCCCAAGTAAGCATGTGGGGTATCAGCCCCGCCCTCAGTCTCCTCGACTGTTCAGCGCAGGGTGGGGAGACAGGGAAGCATGATCCCCGTTCCCTGGCCCGCATTTCCAAGTCTGAATCTCCCAGCACCCCACAGAGGGCCTCGTAGGAGGAGGTGCCACAGACTATTGTGCCAGGAGCCACCGGAGGCTCAGTGGGGGCTGGGGCGCTGGGTTCCTGGAGGGTCTCCTTCCAGTCAGAGAATGCCCCTGGGGAAGAAGCCTGGGTCTGAACCCCCTACCCCTCCTTGGGCAGATGTGTGGGACCGGGGCCCCTTCACACGGTCCTTTCCAAAATCTCATCCCTCCTAGGGCCAGGAGTGGGTGCCAGGCCTATGCTGGGAAATGGGCAGATTTGGCCACAGCCCCTGGGGCTCTGGTCCAGGCCACAGGAGGCACCTCTGAGTGGTCTCACTATGCCATGACAAAGCGCTGCAAGACAGAGGGGACCCACAACAGTATCGCTTGTCTCAGCCATTTCCCTGGACTCAACTTCCTCATCTATCCTCTGCGGCCTAGATTTCGGACAGCCCTGCCCACCTACTGTCCGTTCACTGCTCAGTCTGCAGTGACTGTTCTATAGCACTCCATGGCTCCCCAGTGCTCTTGGGGAAAAGACCAAGCACAGCCTGAGGCCCCAGGCCCTGCTTAGCTCTCCAGAAGAGCTTCTCACCATCCAGCACCCAACCCACCCAGTCCCAACTCTGCACCTCCCTGCATAAGCCCTGCTCACTCACCCCCACTCACACCACACTCATCCCCGCTCACACTCCCGCTCACTGACCCCCACTCACTCACCACCACTCACCCCACTCATCCCCGCTCACACTCCTGCACACTCACCCCCATCACACCTCCGCGCACTCACCCGCACTCACACCCCACTCATCCCTGCTCACACTCCCACTCACTCACCCCCATCACACCTCCGCTCACTCACCCCCACTCACCACCACTCACACCCCACTCATCCCTGCTCACACTCCCGCTCACTCACCCCATCACACCCCCACTCACTCACCGCCACTCACACTCCACTCATCCCCGCTCACACTCCCACTCACCCCATCACACCCCTGCTCACTCACCCCCACTCACTCATCCCTGCTCACACTCCCGCTCACTCACCCCCACTCATCCCTGCTCACACTCCCACTCACTCACCCCCATCACACCCCCACTCACTTACCGCCACTCACACCCCACTCATCCCCGCTCACTCACCCCCACTCGCTCACCCCTGGGCCTTCACACAGGCTACACCACCAGCCCCTCTCCCACCACCTATTACTTGACTAAATCCTCTCAACCCTGTGGTCCCAGACTAAAGAGGCTTCCCTAACCCGGGCCAAGTGCTGCCCCGCCATCATGCCACTCACCCTTTTGTGGCTTCTCTGGCCTGAAGCTCACATTCCCATGCTCAGCCCCTGCCACCCGAGGACCCCACAAGCCCCATTTGTGGGTGGGGCCTGGCACACTCTGCACAACGAGCTGCTTTTGCATGAACTGCTCTGCGGCTTTGGGCAATCACCCGCCCCTGTGTCCTCTGTGAAGTGGGATGACAGGTGCACAGGCTGCCGAGATACCAAGCAGATAACACGGGCACAAGAACCGGCGTTCAGGGCCTGGCTCATGCAGGGGCCCCAAGTCCCAGCTCAGCAGAGCCTGCCTTGATCCCAGGGTTATGTCTAGGGATTCCCAGCATGCAGGACTTTCAGTGCTCAAGGCAGGATGGTCCCTGGGCAAACCGGGAAGAGCTGGCTGCCCCAGTAGGGCACAGAGGGCCTGGCCCTGCATGGGAACCGCCTGTCTCTAGGGCTCTTGCCAACATCTGCTGTTGGCCACGACTCAGCACTTTCGATGGTGGAAAAACCACCACTTGTTTCTGAATCACAAACCCCAGGTGTGCCCTGACCCGAGTGGCCCCGGAAGGCACACAGGAGGAACCGGGGCACTCACTCTCCACGTGGCCCATCTCCATGGCGACCAGAAGGGCCCACTCATAGTAGCCCTTGCCCTGCTGGGCCGGGCCCTGGCGGGTGCAGAGGTGGCCCAGCTGCAGGAGCACGTGGGTGAAGTCCCGGCCACACTCCCCGCAGGGCAGCCTCGAGAACAGCCACACGGCCTCCAGGAGGTAGTGCTGGGCCAGCCTGCTGGCACCCGTGTGCAGGCACAGGGCCCCGAAGTTGGCCAGCGCCACTGCCTGGTTCCTCCGCTGGCCCAGGTCCCGAGTCACCCGTAGGGCGCGGTAGTAGCCCTCGGCTGCCTGCCTAGTCCGGCCCATCCTCTTCAGAGCCACGGCCACCATGTTGGCAATCACACCCTCCTGGTCCTCACTGGCCACCACTGCATCCTGGACAGACTGCAGGATGTCCAGGGCCACCGGGCTCTGCCCATGAAGCACATGCAGCCAGGCCAGGGCCACCAGGTGGTCCACGATGGCACGGACTCCGGCAACAGCACTGGCTTCCACCGCCTGCATCATGAAGGTGATGGCCGGGCCGTGGTAGCCATGGTGGCTATACAGCTGGGCCAGGCTGGCGTGGAGAAGGCCGCGCAGCGCCTGGCCTGTGCCCGGGGTTAGGGAGGCCAGCGCTCGCCTGAGGTAGTGGGAAGTCTGGGTGGGGAGGCTCTGGGGCTGGAGGGCATTCTGGAGCACCAGGTTCACGCTCCCCAGCGAGCCGGCCAGCGAGTCCTGTGTCCTCAATGAGGCCACCTTGACACAGCTCAGCACCAGGTGGGGCAGGCACTTGCGGCTGTAGATGTCAGCCAGGAGTAGGGAGCAGTCTGAGAGCCACGCAGCCTCTAGGGCTCCCGAGTCCCTGTGCAAAAGCAGCAGCCGCTCTAGGAAGGGCAGGGCCTCCTCGGGCTGCTTGAGGTGCACGTGGTGCCTGGCCAGCAGGAAGCAGGCCCGGGCCTCGGCCTGCAGGCTCTGGCCACCCACCACCCACCGCGGCGCCAGCTGCAGGAGCTCCCCCTCCGCCTCGGTGCTGCAGATGTGGCCGGCGTCCCCAGGAGCAGGGCCACGGCTTTGGGAACCACCTGTGTACACTTCTCCCGGTTCTTCTGCTTCCGGTAAATGCTGGCCAGGTTGGCGTACACAGCCACCACCAGGAACAGGTCCCTGAAGCTGCCCTCCAGGGCCCCCAGTGCTTCCTCAAAGTACACCCGGGTCTGGGACAGCTTGAGCCTCCTGCTGCACAGCTGCCCCAGGAGGAAGCAGAGCCTGGCCAGGGCCATGAGGAGGCCAGCATTCTTGGCCGCCCCTCGGGCCTGTGCCAGGCGCCCAGTCAGCTCCTCCTTGTCGCTAAAGCTGCAGAACACGCTGCTCAGCCATGGCAGCGCCACGTCGTACAGGCCACGGAAGCTGGCCTTGTACCCGGGGGCGTTCAGGAACAGCAGCAGTGAGCTCAGGGCCTCTGGGTCCTCCCAGTCGTCCTCAGCTTCCAAGCAGAAGGAGGGCTCCTCAGGGTCCTGCAGGCTGTGGCTGTGCACCCCTCCTGTGATACTGTTCTTAATATCCTAGGGAAGAGAGGATGATACCACACCCAGTATCGCAGGGGGTGTACACCCACCCAGTGATATTGTTCTTAAGGTACTCCACCTCCCACCACCAGGGATATTGTTCCTAATATCCAGAGGAAGAGAGGAAAACATCATGTCCAATATAGCAGGGGAGTGTACACACCCTCTGTGATGTTGTTCCTAGTATCCAAAGGTAGAGATGATGATGTTACTGGCCATATCGCAGGGGGTGTACACCCTTCTGTGATATTGTTTTTGACATTCAGTGGGGGAGAGGACAACATTAATCCGGTTATCGCGGAAGGTGTACAGACCCCTGTGATGTAGTTCCTAATGTACAGGGGAGAGAGAAGAATATTGCTCTCGATATCGCAGGGGGTGTAACCACCTTGCTCCCCATATATTGTTCCTAATATCCAGGGGGAAAGAGGCTGATTTTACTTTCGATATCGCAGTGGGTGTACACCGCCCCCAACCCCGGGGTATCATTCCTAATATCCAGGGGGAAAGAAGATGACATGGCTGACAATATCGAAGGGGGTGGACACCTCTTCTGTGATATCGTTCCTGATATCCAGGGTGTGAGTGGATGATATTACTCCCAATAAAGTAGGAACCATACAGCCACCCTGGGATTTTGTCCTTAATAACCACAGGGGAGAGGTGATATTACTACCAATATTGCAAGGCGTGTACACCCCTCCTGTGATCTTGTTTCTGATGTCCAGGAAAGGAGAAGATGGCATTACTACCAATATTGAAGAGATGTACAGCCCCCATGGGATATTGTTCTAAAGATACAAGTTGAAAGAGGATGAGATACAAGTTGAAAGAGGATTGAGATTCCATCCAATATAACAAGGGGTGTGCACCCCGCCTATGATATGAATTGTAAAACCTAGAAGAAGAGAGAATGACATTCCTTCCAAAAACACACGAGGTGTACACCCACCCTGTGATATTGTTCCTGTCATCTAAAGGAAGAGATGATGATACTACTCCCACAACCGGAGAAGGTACACACCCCCCTGTGATATTGTTCCTTATAACTTGTGGGGGAGAGCATGATATTACTTCCAATATGACAGTGGCTTGACACCCAGTCTGTGATATTGTTCCTAATTTCCAGTAGTATGATGTTCCTGCCGAGAGTAGCAGGTGTACAGCCGCCCGGCGATGTGTCTCTGATTGTTCAGGGAAACACAGGACGACATTACCCCAAATCTCCCAAAAAGTGTACACCCATTGTGTGATATGGTTCCTAATATCCGGAGGTGCAGAGGATGGTGTTCGTTCTCCTATCGCAGGCTGTGTACACACAACCTGTGAAATTGTTCCTAATATCCTGAACTAAAAAGACTGCTAATAATGGACACACATTGCAGGGGGGAGTCATTTTTACGATCCACATCGTAATGGGGAGTAATAGCAACCCCCTCTCTCCTCCTCACTGTTACCATCCACATGGCAGTGGGCTGAGGCACCCCCCACGATGGGTGAGGTGCCCCCCAATGCCATCGCAGGCTTTAATGTATTCACTTAAAGTTTTTCCCTCATTTAGATCTGCCTTTCCCTTAATAGGTCTAATTGCTGCCTGACCTTCTGTATTAGCATTTTCATGAGCAAGCAGCTGAACGATCACTTTCTTGTCATGAGAATCGGAAATAGCCTTTTGAGCCGCATCCTGCAAACGGGCAATAGAATCTGGATAAGGCTCCCTTGGACCCTGTTGAACTGTGTTAAAAGAAGGATAAGCAGTAGCAGGGTTGTGAATTCTTTTCCCAGGCTCTTAGGCATGTAGTTCTGAGCTGATCAACAGCCTCATCACCCATTACCATCTGTTGATTTAGAGTACCCCATGCCTGTCCGATTCCAAGCGATTGATCAGATGTGGTATTAACGGGATGTTGGGCTCGAGCGTTTCTGCGTGCCTGATTTGTTGCTTCATCCATCCACCAGGTTTTAAATTGGAGAAATTCAGAGGGGGACAGGGTGTATCGGGCTAGTGCCTTCCAATCTGTAGGTATTCAACGTCTGTTATAAGCCACACATTGTAACAAGGAATGAACATAAGGAGAATTTGGCCCATCTGTCCAATTGCTTGCTTTAAGTCTTTTAATATTTTAAAAGGAAATGGCTCCCAGCATGCTTGAGCAAGTTCTCTGGGCTCCTCAGCTGGCAAAAGAATTGCCAGAAACTGCCAAGCATTCAAATCCCCCATTTCTTGTGCCTGGCGAATGGATGCCTGGATTGTCCCTGTGTCATCATTTGTATTTGGACCGGCTCGCAGCATTCCTCTACCATAATTAACAGATGGGCAAGCCTGGATCATTCCCTCATCATGATTGGCTGTTGGACAAGCCTGAAGCTTCCCTTCACCATAGTTACTGGCGGGGCCTGCAACAATGGGAGCCCCAAGGCGCCTGTCAGGCTCCCCTTCCAAAAATTCCTAAGGCTGGCCTGGGGGCGGCCATTCCAGACCTTCCCCTAAAGGCGCAGTAGGTGGCACTGTTTCTTTTATACGTTTTTGGAGATTAGCATACATACCTTCCCGTTTCTTGCCCTTTTTAAAATGAGACTGTCATGGCTCACTTAGCTGATAATTAGACTCCTGATTATTCAACTTTCCTATGTCATCCTGGAACTCCTCCTCCTCCTCCTCAGTGTGCAAGGGCTCCAGTGCTGTTTTAACTGCTGACCATACAGACCAAGCAGAGACGGGAATATCGCGGCCCTCTTGTGCTCGTTTTAAGTCTGATCCGACCTTGTCCCAATCTTTTACATTGACGGTTCCATATTCCGGGAACCAAGGAGAATACTTGTCTACCAGATGGAACAAAGATGTGAGATTTGGGGTACTCACAATTACCCCTCCGCGGCGCAGTAACTGCAGTACAAGGCTTAAGTAATTCGCGAACTTACTCTCAGCCTGACCCACATTTTCCCGAGGTTTCCCTGGAATTCTCCGAGCTCCCTACTTACCCTAGAGCTTGAAGTGAAAACCTACTGGGGAGTCCTTTTTCGGTCGTCCTCCGCTTTCCACTCTCTGGTGTTCCTTCACTGGATTATTTGTAGACATTACGGGGAGCCCCGCCTTGGGCACCAGAGACCAGCTTGGGCAACCGAGGGAGACCCCCGTTTCTACCAAAAAAAAAAAAAAAAAAAAAAGCCAGGTGTGGTGTCGCGCGCCTGTAATCCCAGCTACTCCATGAGAAATCAGACAAAACCTGGCACCAGAGACTGATTTTCTTCTAAAATGCTTTCTCCAAAATATTTTTAAAACAAAAGGGGGAAATTGGAAAGGAAAATATTTTGGGCCCCCCAAATCACTAAGATAAAGGGAAAAGTCAATCTGGGAACTGCTTAGGGCAAACCTGCCTCCCATTCTATTCAAAGTCATCCTATGCTCACTGAGAAGCATGCATATCTTATTGCCTCCTTTGGAAAGGCTCATCAGAAACTCAGAAGAGTTTCTTTCACCTGCCTGTGACCTGGAAGCCCCCTCCTGGCTTCGAGTTGACCCACTTTTGCTTCAGGTTGTACCGGATCAAACCAGTGTTCATCTTACATATGTTGATTGATGTCTCCTATCTCCCTAAAATGTATAAAACTGTCAGATACAGTCAGTTTCGCTTCCAAGGTTTGGCATGTTAACGTTCTTGTTTTTTGTTCTGGAACTCAACTTTCTTGTTCTCCATGTCTCCTTGCCCTTAGTTACTGTAAACAACCTTCCCATCAGTTCTAATCAATAACTCACATCTGTTCCCTTGGTTACCTGCTCTGCACCCATTTCTCCCTTCGAAACAACACGTCCCACCGTTGTAACTCACATCCCCTTTCCCCCTTCCTTATTTGGGAAAATATTCACAAATAGCCCACCGGATCGGTTTAGATCTTGAGGTCTGGCCCCAGCCCATGCCAGAGGTAGGGATTGCGTTAGGAATAAAAACCCCCGCTTTCCTTTGTTCCGTGTGCTCTTGCGATTGTGATTGATGCGAGCAGCACGCTTCTGCAGAAGTAAATTGTGTGGCTGAGAAAACTTTCGCTTGAGTGCTGGTTTCACTTTGCGGCACCGAGCATTTATCTCCAACAAAACCAAGCTGTGCTCTGACCACCTTGGGCCACTGTCATCAGGACATCCTGAGGCTGTGTCATGCACAAGCATCCCCAACCTTGGCAAAATAAACTTTCTAAATACTCTTATCCCCGAATGCTCAGGGAGACTGATTTGAATAATCATAAAACTCCGAGGCTGCACTCCAGCCTGGGCGACAGAGCAAGACTCTGTTTCAGAAAAATAAAAGTAAATTAAAAACTCCAGTCTCCCGCACAGCCGACTCTGCGTGAATTACTCCTTCTCTCTTGCTATTCCCCCCTCTTGAGAAACCGGCTCTGTCTAGGTAGCGGGCAAGGTGAACCCACTGGGCAGTTACAGAATTGTCATTATATTGCTTGCAATTTTATATATATTTTATGCACAAATAGCTATAATCTTCTTCTACACAAGTTTAATTGGGAATGTCCTTGCATGGTGAGATCCCAGGGCAGGAAGGACGCACCCTCTACAAACCGCTAGGCCAAAACGGTCTTTCTGGCCTCAACCAGCCTCGCGTGAGCTCGCAATCTCCTGTCACTCAGGGCCTGAGGGGGCGGGGCCTGAAGCCCCCTGCAATCAGGGGCGTTGGGGCGGGGAGCGTTCAATCAGGCGCGCCGCCGGAAAGGAGAGGGCGGCTTCCGGGATCCGGCTGGCGGGCGCTCTGTCTGCCCTTGGCCGCAGTAGGCTCTTTCTGTGAGTCTCCGCTGCTACTTCTTGGCTCTGGGAGGCCCAGGTGGCTCCGCAGCAGCCTCGGCCACCCTGTGACCTGCGGGTATTGGGACATTCCTCGCTGACTCCGGGACATCCGGGGAGCCGAGGAATGGTGAGTGGACTGCGCCTGGCTTCCTGAAGTGGGGAAGAGCGCTGGTTGAAACCTGCTGGAGCCAGCCATCGGCTGCGGAACCTGCGGACCGAGTCGCCGCGGCGCAGCCGGGCCTCAGTCCCCTTCTGTGCAGGGCCGGGCGGGGCGGGCAGCGGGACCCCTGGGTCCTGTCTGTACCTGCGGGCCCCACTTCCGCCGGCCGGAGCCCTTTCGGGAACCCCGCGCCTCCCCCACCCAGGTAGTGCGGTGACCACTGGAGGGTGATCCGGGAGAGCCCCGACACTGTGAGGGGGGTTCCAGCGTGGGAGGAACTGTGGTTCGTGGGCTTCCAGTCCCACCTTTCTCCCCCTAAAATTAACCTGAGACTTTGTTTAAACGTTAAACGGTGTGTTTGAGCAAACGGTGATTCACAAACCGGGTACCGCAGTCATGGTTTGTGGTTTGGGGTCCACAGGAGGGGCGTAAATGAGAGGCTTTGATAAGGTTAATGAGGAAGCAAACCATACATACATATATATACACACACACACATATATATATTTTGTTTGTTTGTTTTGTTTTGTTTTGAGACAGAGTCTCACCCTGTCGCCAGGCTGGAGTGCAGTGGTGCAGTCTCAGCTCACTGCAACCTCTGACTCCCGGGTTCAAGCGATTTTCCTGCCTCAGCCTCCCAAGTAGCTGGGCTTATAGGCACCCACCACCACGTCCAGCTAATTTTTGTATTTTTAGTAGAGACAGGGTTTCGGCATGTTGGCTAGGTTGGTTTCGAACTCCTGACCTTAATTGATCGCCCGCCTCGGCCTCCTAAAGCGCTGGGATTACAGGCGTGAGCCACCTTGGCCAAAATATTTTTCTCTTTCCAAGCATTTTACATGAGAGGAAAGTGGAGAATAAATCATCTGACACTCTACTGTAAAAAAAAAATATTTGTGCCTCTCTTCTTTTCATCCTTCCTAAGTGTACATATGACCAAAATGTGTTTAGGTTGAGGTCTCCCCGTGAAAACTTTACAGGGTGTTGTGTCCTCAGCCACCCTCCTGTCTTTTCCTAGTCCTGGCATTTTAAAACTGTCTGGGGATGACCCAGGATACCCACAGTGGCCATGTCTATTGGAGGGTCTAGTGAGTATCAGCCCCGGGGTCATCTCATCGCCAAGGACAGCCTGAGGTAGGGGGTAGAGTCTCTCAGGGGAGCAGCTGGGTGCTCTTGGCCTTAGAGGAATCTCCTGGTATAGTTTCATCTAAAATGGTGACGCCTTAGGGTTATTGAAATTTTAGGACATTAAAATTAATGGACAATACAACGTAATGTCATTAAAGTTAGGTCATTAAAATTGTTCCTCCAGCCCGAGTTTTTATTCCTCGGAGACACATCGATGGTCTGCCAATCGGATGCTGATATTGAGAGGAAAAGGCAGAAATGATTTCTGCTCTCTAGATTGTCTGAGACTTGTGAAGAGAGAAAAACTGTCCCAAAGGGCAAGGAAAACCCACCCCAGAGAGGACGTGCAAGAACTTGAATATTAAAATGCACTTAAGGCGCACAGGAGGACAAAGAGCAGTGCCAGTGCCTCCTAGGTGGTCACTGAGTACTTTACTGAACAGGATGGGTGTCCCGAGTGATAGAATGGCCTGCCGTGACACTTAGAAAGGTCTGTGTTGGATTCAGCACTACCTCTCCCTGAGTTTGTTACCTTGAAAAGGCTTGTCTGCTTATTTGAGTTTCAGGTTTTCATTGACAATAAGATACATTTTGTCAGTACAGCTTGAAAGATAAAAATACTATTTCCAAAGAGGCAAGGTAAAATGATGTATTTTATTTGCTAAAACTCCATATTTCTTTCTTCCCCAGAGTGAGTGTAGTAAGTTTTAAAGTTCTGTTCTTTTTAAGGGTAATTTCAAATGGAATTGTAGGAATTAGCTTTGTAAATGCTACCGGTGAAATAAAAGTGTGATAGATAAATTGATGATTTACAAAGATTCACCAGAATGTCAGTTCCCCTCTTGCAGCATGGTGAGGAATTTATGACAGTGGACACATCTGTATCCTGGTATCTAAATATCTGAGGTTTTCTTTTGTTGTTGTTTTTTGTTTTTTTGGAGACGCTGTCTTGCTCTGTAGCCCGGCTGGAGTGCAGTGGAGCCATCTCTGCTTACTGCAACCTCCACCTCCCGGGTTCAAGTGATTCTCCTGTGTCAGCCTCCCGAGTAACTGGGATTATAGGCACCCACCACCACACCCAGCTAATTTTTGTATTTTTAGTAAACACAGGGTATTAGGCCTGGCACGGTGGCTCATTCCTGTAATCCCAGCACTTTGGGAGGCCAAGGTGGGCAGATCACGAGGTCAGGAGTTCCAGACCAGCCTGGCCAACATGATGAAACCCTGTCTCTACTAAAAATCCAAAAAAAATTAACTGAGCGTGGTGGCAGGCACCTGTAATCCCAGCTACTCAGGAGGCTGAGGCAAGAGAATTGCTTGAACCCAGGAGGTGGAGGTTGCAGTGAGCCAAGATCTTGCCACTGCACCCCAGCCCAAGCGACAATGCAAGACTCCGTCTCAAAAAACAAACAAACAAACAACAAAAAGACGGGGTTTTGCCATGTTGGCCAGGTTGGTCTCAACCTCCTGACCTCAGGTGATCTCCTGACCTCAGGTGATCACCCGCCTCAGCCTCCCAAGGTGCTGGGATTACAGGCGTGTGCCACCACGCCCGGCCCACTCTATTTTCTTTTTATTCCCTAAATTTTAATATGTTTGAGTTTGTCTGTTTCTTTATCACTTTTTTCTTACATAAAAAAAATTCTGCCTAATCCTTCGTAAAAAAAAAAAATCTTCCTGTGACTTCTGAAAGTGTTCTGGTTTTATCTTTCATATTTGATATGTAATAAGTTGATTATTGTTCATGGAATAGAGAAGAATGCAATGCATTTTCCCAAGTAGGTGCCAGCCTGGTTTACCTCACATTTTAAAGTGCATATGATTTCTTTTTCTATTCTACAGTGCCTACTCTATCATTCCTCAACTTTCCATATAAATGCTGGGTCATTAAGACTTTTTTCCCTTGGTCTGCTTGCTCATCTCTCTGCTAATACTGTCCTGTCCTGAATATTTTCATTTGAAAATCTTAGAAGTATGTTAGACAAGCCATCACTCTTTTTTTAGAGGACTAAAAACCATTAGACATTTGTCATTTTTACTACATATGAAAAAGTAGTTTTTCTTGCCTAATGTTTTAAATTCCCTGATTTGGGAATTTATGTGATTTCATAGGATTAGCATCTGGAAGTGGTGACATTAATGTCATTTTAAAAAACATGTGTCATATTTCCTCTTATTCCTTTCTGCCTTGACATTGTGCAATACAAATTTTAAAAATTGTTGTCTTAGTATTGTTAAATATCAATTATTGGTTTTATTTACTTCTCAATTAAATTTAATAAGCCTATTCTGTCTTGGTGTAATCACATGGGATGGGCTCAACTCCCCAGTTAACAAGTGACAGCACATGTAAAACATTGTCTACCAGGGAAACTCATTGAACACTTAGTGTTCAGACTGTGTTTTGGTGTCTGGTTCCCTAAGGACCGCTGCAGTGACACAAAATAACAGAACTTCAGCAGAAAAAGTTGTGGCAAATATATTGCATAAGCCATTTAGATGCAGTGAGTCATTCTTATTACTTGGGTTGGTGGAATCCCTTTCAAAATGTAAGTTACTAATACAAAGACTGAACTTTGTGAGCAGCCGTTTTTAAGAATAAGTAGTCTCAGGACTGATAATATTAACTCACTTATGCACATCAGGTAGGACTTTATTATGGCAGATACTAGAAATGTACAAAGTGAAGTTAAAAGGTAACTCCTAGCAGCACATCTTACTTCTTGGCTTCTCTAAAGAGATGGGTGTTTCTACTTTGCTGTTGCCTTTTTGAATAGTTAATTCTAGCATTCGTACTGCTGTGTCGGGGGGAGTATGTGTGAACAGAGTAAGAGTTGTGACAAGTCATAAAATAAATGCTTGGAAATTTTAGAATCATGTAAATAGCTTATGAATTGAGTATAGATTCCCAGTGCTGTCAGTCTCACCCATCCTTCTATCCACATGTGTGGAATGTTCTAGGACTCCGTGGCTTTTGAGGATGTGGCTGTGAACTTTACCCAGGAGGAATGGGCTTTGCTAGATTCTTCTGAGAAGAATCTCTCCAGAAAAGTGATGCAGGAAACCTGCAGGAACCTGGCTTTTGTAGGTGAGAACGACAACACATTTCACTTAATTACAGAAGTATTTCCCTATCTTCAGTGCTATTTGTTTTTTTTTTTTTTTTTTTTTTTTTTTTTTTTTTTTTCTTTATTTATTTATTTATTTATTTATTTATTTATTTATTATTATTATACTTTAAGTTGTAGGGTACATGTGCATAACGTGCAGGTTTGTTACATATGTATACTTGTGCCATGTTGCTATGCTGCACCCATCAACTCGTCATTTACATCAGGTATAACTCCCAGTGCAATCCCTCCCCCCTCCCCCCTCCCCATGATAGGCCCCGGTGTGTGATGTTCCCCTTCCTGAGTCCGAGTGATCTCATTGTTCAGTTCCCACCTATAAGTGAGAACATGCGGTGTTTGGTTTTCTGTTCTTGTGATAGTTTGCTAAGAATGATGGATTCCAGCTGCATCCAAGTCCCTACAAAGGACTCAAACTCATCCTTTTTTATGGCTGCATAGTATTCCATGGTGTATATGTGCCACATTTTCTTAATCCAATCTGTCACTGATGGACATTTGGGTTGATTCCAAGTCTTTGCTATTGTGAATAGTGCTGCAATAAACATACGTGTGCATGTGTCTTTATAGCAGCATAATTTATAATCCTTTGGGTATATACCCAGTAATGGGATGGCTGGGTCATATGGTACATCTAGTTCTAGATCCTTGAGGAATCGCCATACTGTTTTCCATAATGGTTGAACTAGTTTACAATCCCACCAACAGTGTAAAAGTGTTCCTATTTCTCCACATCCTCTCCAGCACCTGTTGTTTCCTGACTTTTTAATGATTGCCATTCTAACTGGTGTGAGATGGTATCTCATTGTGGTTTTGATTTGCATTTCTCTGATGGCCAGTGATGATGAGCATTTTTTCATGTGTCTGTTGGCTGTATGAATGTCTTCTTTTGAGAAATGTCTGTTCATGTCCTTTGCCCACTTTTTGATGGGGTTGTTTGTTTTTTTCTTGTAAATTTGTTTGAGTTCTTTGTAGGTTCTGGATATTAGCCCTTTGTCAGATGAGTAGATTGCAAAAATTTTTTCCCATTCTGTAGGTTGCCTGTTCACTCTGATGGTAGTGTCTTTTGCTGTGCAGAAGCTCTTTAGTTTAATGAGATCCCATTTGTCAATTTTGGCTTTTGCTGCCGTTGCTTTTGGTGTTTTAGACATGAAATCTTTGCCCATGCCTATGTCCTGAATGGTACTACCTAGGTTTTCCTCTAGGATTTTTATGGTATTAGGTCTAACATTTAAGTCTCTAATCCATCTTGAATTAATTTTCGTATAAGGAGTAAGGAAAGGATCCAGTTTCAGCTTTCTACTTATGGCTAGCCAATTTTCCCAGCACCATTTATTAAATAGGGAATCCTTTCCCCATTTCTTGTTTCTCTCAGGTTTGTCAAAGATCAAATGGCTGTAGATGTGTGATATTATTTCTGAGGACTCTGTTCTGTTCCATTGGTCTATATCTCTGTTTTGGTACCAGTACCATGCTGTTTTGGTTACTGTAGCCTTGTAGTATAGTTTGAAGTCAGGTAGCGTGATGCCTCCAGCTTTGTTCTTTTGACTTAGGATTGTCTTGGAGATGCGGGCTCTTTTTTGGTTCCATATGAACTTTAAAGCAGTTTTTTCCAATTCTGTGAAGAAACTCATTGGTAGCTTGATGGGGATGGCATTGAATCTATAAATAACCTTGGGCAGTATGGCCATTTTCACGATATTGATTCTTCCTATCCATGAGCATGGTATGTTCTTCCATTTGTTTGTGTCCTCTTTGATTTCACTGAGCAGTGGTTTGTAGTTCTCCTTGAAGAGGTCCTTTACATCCCTTGTAAGTTGGATTCCTAGGTATTTTATTCTCTTTGAAGCAATTGTGAATGGAAGTTCATTCCTGATTTGGCTCTCTGTTTGTCTGTTACTGGTGTATAAGAATGCTTGTGATTTTTGCACATTAATTTTGTATCCTGAGACTTTGCTGAAGTTGCTTATCAGCTTAAGGAGATTTTGGGCTGAGACAATGGGGTTTTCTAAATATACAATCATGTCATCTGCAAACAGGGACAATTTGACTTCTTCTTTTCCTAACTGAATACCCTTGATTTCTTTCTCTTGCCTGATTGCCCTAGCCAGAACTTCCAACACTATGTTGAATAGGAGTGGTGAGAGAGGGCATCCCTGTCTTGTGCCAGTTTTCAAAGGGAATTTTTCCAGTTTTTGCCCATTCAGTATGATATTGGCTGTGGGTTTGTCATAAATAGCTCTTATTATTTTGAGGTACGTTCCATCAATACCGAATTTATTGAGCGTTTTTAGCATGAAGGGCTGTTGAATTTTGTCAAAAGCCTTTTCTGCATCAATTGAGATAATCATGTGGTTCTTGTCTTTGGTTCTGTTTATATGCTGGATTATGTTTATTGATTTGCGAATGTTGAACCAGCCTTGCATCCCAGGGATGAAGCCCACTTGATCATGGTGGATAAGCTTTTTGATGTGTTGCTGAATCCGGTTTGCCAGTATTTTATTGAGAATTTTTGCATCGATGTTCATCAGGGATATTGGTCTAAAATTCTCTTTTTTTGTTGTGTCTCTGCCAGGCTTTGGTATCAGGATGATGTTGGCCTCATAAAATGAGTTAGGTAGGATTCCCTCTTTTTCTATTGATTGGAATAGTTTCAGAAGGAATGGTACCAACTCCTCCTTGTACCTCTGGTAGAATTCAGCTGTGAATCCATCTGGTCCTGGACTTTTTTTGGTTGGTAGGCTATTAATTGTTGCCTCAATTTCAGAGCCTGCTATTGGTCTATTCAGGGATTCAACTTCTTCCTGGTTTAGTCTTGGAAGAGTGTAAGTGTCCAGGAAATTATCCATTTCTTCTAGATTTTCCAGTTTATTTGCGTAGAGGTGTTTATAGTATTCTCTGATGGTAGTTTGTATTTCTGTGGGGTCGGTGGTGATATCCCCTTGATCATTTTTAATTGCGTCGATTTGATTCTTCTCTCTTTTCTTCTTTATTAGTCTGGCTAGTGGTCTGTCAATTTTGTTGATCTTTTCAAAAAACCAACTCCTGGATTCATTGATTTTTTGGAGGGTTTTTTGTGTCTCTATCTCCTTCAGTTCTGCTCTGATCTTAGTTATTTCTTGCCTTCTGCTAGCTTTCGAATGTGTTTGCTCTTGCTTCTCTAGTTCTTTTAATTGCGATGTTAGAGTGTCAATTTTACATCTTTCCTGCTTTCTCTTGTGGGCATTTAGTGCTATAAATTTCCCTCTACACACTGCTTTAAATGTGTCCCAGAGATTCTGGTATGTTGTATCTTTGTTCTCATTGGTTTCAAAGAACATCTTTATTTCTGCCTTCATTTCGTGATGTACCCAGTAGTCATTCAGGAGCAGGTTGTTCAGTTTCCATGTAGTTGAGCGGTTTTGAGTGAGTTTCTTAGTCCTGAGTTCTAGTTTGATTGCACTGTGGTCTGAGAGACAGTTTGTTATAATTTCTGTTCTTGTACATTTGCTGAGGAGTGCTTTACTTCCAATTACGTGGTCAATTTTGGAGTAAGTATGATGTGGTGCTGAGAAGAATGTATATTCTGTTGATTTGGGGTGGAGAGTTCTATAGATGTCTATTAGGTCTGCTTGCTGCAGAGATGAGTTCAATTCCTGGATATCCTTGTTAACTTTCTGTCTCGTTGATCTGTCTAATGTTGACAGTGGAGTGTTGAAGTCTCCCATTATTATTGTATGGGAGTCTAAGTCTCTTTGTAAGTCTCTAAGGACTTGCTTGATGAATCTGGGTGCTCCTGTATTGGGTGCATATATATTTAGGATAGTTAGCTCTTCCTGTTGAATTGATCCCTTTACCATTACGTAATGGCCTTCTTTGTCTCTTTTGATCTTTGATGGTTTAAAGTCTGTTTTATCAGAGACTAGTATTGCAACCCCTGCTTTTTTTTGTTCTCCATTTGCTTGGTAAATCTTCCTCCATCCCTTTATTTTGAGCCTATGTATGTCTCTGCGTGTGAGATGGGTCTCCTGAATACAGCAGACTGATGGGTCTTGACTCTTTATCCAGTTTGCCAGTCTGTGTCTTTTAATTGGAGCATTTAGTCCATTTACATTTAAGGTTAATATTGTTATGTGTGAACTTGATCCTGCCATTATGATATTAACTGGTTATTTTGCTCATTAGTTGATGCAGTTTCTTCCTAGCCTCAATGGTCTTTACATTTTGGCATGTTTTTGCAATGGCTAGTACCGGTTGTTCCTTTCCATGTTTAGTGCTTCCTTCAGGGTCTCTTGTAAGGCAGGCCTAGTGGTGACAAAATCTCTAAGCATTTGCTTATCTATAAAGGATTTTATTTCTCCTTCACTTATGAAACTTAGTTTGGCTGGATATGAAATTCTGGGTTTAAAATTCTTTTCTTTAAGAATGTTGAATATTGGCCCCCACTCTCTTCTGGCTTGGAGAGTTTCTGCCGAGAGATCTGCTGTTAGTCTGATGGGCTTCCCTTTGTGGGTAACCCGACCTTTCTCTCTGGCTGCCCTTAAGATTTTTTCCTTCATTTCAACTTTGGTGAATCTGGCAATTATGTGTCTTGGAGTTGCTCTTCTCGAGGAGTATCTTTGTGGCGTTCTCTGTATTTCCTGGATTTGAATGTTGGCCTGCCCTACTAGGTTGGGGAAGTTCTCCTGGATGATATCCTGAAGAGTGTTTTCCAACTTGGTTCCATCTTCCCCCTCACTTTCAGGCACCCCAATCAGACGTAGATTTGGTCTTTTTACATAATCCCATACTTCTTGCAGGCTTTGTTCATTTCTTTTTCTTCTTTTTTCTTTTGGTTTCTCTTCTCGCTTCATTTCATTCATTTGATCCTCAATCGCTGATACTCTTTCTTCCAGTTGATCGAGTCGGTTACTGAAGCTTGTGCATTTGTCACGTATTTCTCGTGTCATGGTTTTCATCTCTTTCATTTCGTTTATGACCTTCTCTGCATTAATTACTCTAGCCATCAATTCTTCCACTTTTTTTTCAAGATTTTTAGTTTCTTTGCGCTGGGTACGTAATTCCTCCTTTAGCTCTGAAAAATTTGATGGACTGAAGCCTTCTTCTCTCATCTCGTCAAAGTCATTCTCCGTCCAGCTTTGATCCGTTGCTGGCGATGAGCTGCGCTCCTTTGCCGGGGGAGATGCGCTCTTATTTTTTGAATTTCCAGCTTTTCTGCCCTGCTTTTTCCCCATCTTTGTGGTTTTATCTGCCTCTGGTCTTTGATGATGGTGATGTACTGATGGGGTTTTGGTGTAGGTGTCCTTCCTGTTTGATAGTTTTCCTTCTAACAGTCAGGACCCTCAGCTGTAGGTCTGTTGGAGATTGCTTGAGGTCCACTCCAGACCCTGTTTGCCTGGGTATCAGCAGCAGAGGCTGCAGAAGATAGAATATTTCTGAACAGCGAGTGTACCTGTCTGATTCTTGCTTTGGAAGCTTCCTCTCAGGGGTGTACTCCTCCCTGTGAGGTGTGGTGTGTCAGACTGCCCCTAGTGGGGGATGTCTCCCAGTTAGGCTACTCAGGGGTCAGGGACCCGCTTGAGCAGGGAGTCTGTCCCTTCTCAGATCTCAACCTCCGTGTTGGGAGATCCACTGCTCTCTTCAAAGCTGTCAGACAGAGTCGTTTGCGTCTGTGCAGAGGTGTCTGTGTGTCTTAGTTTACTGTGCCCTGTCCCCAGAGGTGGAGTCTACAGAGACAGGCAGGTTTCCTTGAGCTGCTGTGAGCTCCACCCAGTTCGAGCTTCCCAGCAGCTTTGTTTACCTACTTAAGCCTCAGCAATGGCGGGCGCCCCTCCCCCAGCCTCGCTGCTGCCTTGCCGGTAGATCACAAACTGCTGCGCTAGCAACGAGGGAGGCTCCGTGGGTGTGGGACCCTCCCGGCCAGGTGTGGGATATGATCTCCTGGTGTGCCTGTTTCTTAAAGCGCAGTATTGGGGTGGGAGTTACCCGATTTTCCAGGTGTTGTGTGTCTCAGTTCCCCTGGCTAGGAAATGGGACTCCCTTCCCCCTTGCGCTTCCCAGGTGAGGCAATGCCTCGCCCTGCTTCAGCTCTCGCTGGTCGGGCTGCAGCAGCTGACCAGCTCCGATCGTCAGGCACTCCCCAATGAGATGAACCCAGTACCTCAGTTGAAAATGCAGAAATCACCGGTCTTCTATGTCGCTCGCGCTGGGAGTTGGAGACTGTAGCTGCTCCTATTCGGCCATCTTGCTCCGCCCCCTCTTCAGTGCTATTTGTGATTTGGAATGTGGCAAGGGAATGATTTGGTGAAGAAATCAGGCATGGGCACTGTGTACAATGAACATTAAATGTAGTAATGTTTCTATAGTTTGTAATAATTCATGATAATTTTGTGGGTCTGCATTTTAGGAAACAAATGGAAAGACCAGAATATTGAAGATCACTTCGAAAAACCTGGGAAAGATATAAGATAATTTGTACTGAGAAGAGGAAATAAAGTCATCTGAAGGAATCTTAGCATGTCATGAGCTTAAAAACAAGCAATCAAAACAAATAAGAGTCACTTGAAATTTATTTCTTTTTAGAAAAATTTCACCTAAAATGTAACGTACTTGAGTGTAGCAGTCAGTGTTTGAAAAACAGTTTACTTGAAAATAGTACTACAAAATTGGGTATATGAATCTGACTATTTTGGTCACAGCCGTGCAGGTGGTAGCTGTATTTTCAGTAGTAACCCATTTACTTTCAAATAATTCAGTCATGGCAAAAAAAAAAAAAAATGCGTTTTCCCTGGTATTGGTAGCAGTGTAAGTCCAAGACCTATTAATAAGTAGAAAGTTATAAAACCAAGCAATAATAATGTGCTTGTCTTTTTTTTACAGAAATCATATGGTACAGAGACTGTGTGAAAGCAAAGAAGGTAGTCAGTATGATGGACAAGTTGTCAGCCAAATTCCAAATCTTGATCTCAATGAGAACATTTCTACTGGATGAAAACAATGTGAATGCAGTATTTGTGGAAAAGTCTTTGTATGTCATTCCCTCCTTAATAGGCACATCCTAGCTCACTCAGGATACAAACCATATGGAGAGAAGCAATATAAATGTGAACAGTGTGGGAAATTCTTCGTTTCTGTTCCAGGTGTTAGAAGACACAGGATAATGCACAGTGGAAATCTGGCTTATAAATGAATGATATGTGGTAAAGCTTTTTATTTTCTCAATTCAGTTGAAAGACATCAGAGAATTCACACAGGAGAAAAACCCTATCAATGTAAACAATGTGATAAAGCGTTCACTGTTTCCGGTTCTTGTCTAATACATGAACGAACTCACACTGGAGAGAAACCCTACGAATGTAAGGAATGTGGGAAAACATTCAGATTTTCTTGTTCTTTTAAGACGCATGAAAGGACTCACACTGGAGAAAGACCCTATAAATGTACCAAATGTGATAGAGCCTTCAGCTGTTCCACTTCCCTTCATGACCATGGAAGCATTCATACTGGAGAGAGACCCTATGAATGTAAACAATGTGGCAAAGCCTTTAATCGTTTGAGTTCCCTCTGTAACCATAGAAGTAGTCATACTGGAGAGTAAGCCTATGAATGTAAACAATGTGACCAAGCCTTCAGTCGCCTCAGTTCCCTTCACCTCCACGAAAGAATTCATACTGGAGAAAAACCCTATGAATGTAAGAGATGCAGTAAAGCCTACACTCGTTCCAGTCACCTTACTCGCCATGAAAGAAGTCATGATATAGATGCTGGGTGTAGTGACTCAGCCTATAATCCCAGCACTTTGGGAGGCCAAGGTGTGTGTATTGCTTGAGCCCAGGAGTTCATAACCAGCCTGGATTAAAACAATATGAAATAACCTGGGCAACATGGTGAAACCCTGTCTCTACAAAAAATAAAATACTGCCAGGCACAGTGACTCACGCCAGCTACTCGGGAGGCTGAGGCAGGAGAATGGCGTGAACCCGGGAGGCGGAGCTTGCAGTGAGCCGAGATCGCACCACTGCACTCTAGCCTGGGCGACAGAGCAAGACTCCATCTCAAAGTAATAATAATAATTAGCTGGGCATGGTGGCACATTTCAGTTCTCTTAGTTCTTTTTCAAGGACATAAAAAGCCACAGGAGGTTCGGGGGAAGCCCACGCGGATCATGAGGTCAGGAGATCGAGACCATCCTGGCCAACATGTTGAAACCTCGTCTCTACTAAAAATACAAAAATTAGCTGGGTGTGGTAGCGTATGCTTGTAATCCCAGCTACTCAGGAGCCTGAGGCAGGAGAATCACTTCAACCTGGGAGGCGGAGGTTGCAGTGAGCCAAGATTGTGCCACTGCACTCCAGCCTGGCGACAGAGTGATACTCCATCTCAAAAAAATAAATAATAAAGCCCCTTGAATCTAAGAAATGTGGTAAAAGATTTACTCTTTCCCATTCCCTCATAAACATGAAAGAGCTCACACTGCAGAGAAACCTTAAGAATGTAGGAAGTGTGGTCAAGCCTTCAAATTTTCCTGTTTTTGAAGATTTGGGAGGACTCGGAGTGGAGAAAAGCCTTTTGAGTTTAAATTTGTGGTAAGGCCTTCAGGTGTCTTAGTTCCATTTGGAGACATCAGCTCATTCCTGAGAAAAACCCTTTGAATGTCCAGAATGTGGGAATGTTTCCTTTCTTTCATACCCACTCAAGGACATAGGAAAATGCAGACTGTAGCTGGCTGGACCTTGTAAATACAAGAACGTACACAGGATTAAAACTCTTAATAGTTTAGAAACTGCAAGAATATTTTTGGTTTTCACATTTACTTGAAAAGTGGTGTGAAAACTCCCACTGGAAAGAAGTTCTATAAGTGAAGCTTTTCTAATTTGGAAAGCCTGACGCAAATTAATTATCGTGTAGTACTTGAAAAAAATGTATGAAATGTTACACAAGTTACAAGTATATTGTTTTTATCAGTGGCTCATTCTTAAAGAGTCTTGAGAATGCATTTCACCTTGTTTTGCAGGGAAACCTTGAGGTGAGAGTTCTGTCAATGCTCTTTAAGCAGTAGTACTTGAATTTCATAGATAATGGTATTTTCTTAAGTTTGTTGGTAGAATTTTTGTCTATTCATCTGATAATGTGCTGGATTCATGGTTGAATTTTGATGTTTTTCTAATATGTAGGTAAGTTTAATTTTTTTATTTCATTATTACTATTTTTTTGAGATGGAGTCTCACTCTGTTGCCCAGACTGGAGTGTGGTGGTGTGATCTTGGCTCACTGCAACCTCCACCTCCTAGGTTTAAGCGATTCTCCTGCTTCAGCCTCCCGAGTAGCTGGGACTACAGGCGCCTGCCACTACGTCCAGCTAATTCTTTGTATTTTTAGTAGAGACAGGGTTTTGCCATGTTGGCTAGGCTGGTCTTGAACTCCTGACCTCATGATTTGCCCGCCTTGGCCTCCCAAAGTGCTGGGATTACAGGCATGAGCAACTGCACCCGGCCAGGTAAGTTTCATTTGTATGTATTGCCCTGTGATTAATGGACCAGTGAATAATGATTGTGAATTGTTGGGATTGTCTTACTAGCCTCATTTGACAAATTTTGTTTATCCCTTGTCCATTATACACATTCCACCTTTGTTTATTAAAGGAAAAACTACTCTTGATGTAAAGATGTTTATTTTTTGCTAATAATGAGTTGGTATTAATTCCTAAGTACATAAACTTTACCATAGAGTATCATCTCGTGAGTTCTTTGCGTCTGTTACCCTTTATTCTTTACTATTTCTGTCTGTTATTTGGATCGTTCACTTTGAATGAAGGAGAGAGAATTGTGATAGGACAATATGTTGTAACCAATCTGAGGGAGGAAGCATTCAGTCTCTCAGTCACATATGATAGTGTTGGGCTTTTCATCGATGCCTTTGGTACTGTAGTAGATAGTATTACACCATTATGGTATTATAATTTATATATTGTATTTTACAGTATTACAGTCTTACCAGTCAGTGTCACATGATTCAGTTCCCTACCAGCCAACAGACAAACCAATCATATACTCCTGTAGGAACAAAGGAGATTCCTTGGCCAGGCGTGGTGGCTCACGCCTGTAATCCCAGCACTTAGGGAGGCCAAGGCAGGCGGATCACGAAGTCAGGAGATCGAGACCATCCTGGCTAACATGGTGAAACCCCGTCTCTACTAAAAATACAAAAAATTAGCCGGGCATGGTGGTGGGCGCCTGTAGTCCCAGCTTCTAGGGAGGCTGAGGCAGGAGAATGGCGTGAAGTCAGGAGACAGAGCTTTCAGTGAGCCGAGATCACACCCCTGCACTCCAGGAAGGGTGACAGAGCGAGATTCTGTCTCCAAAAAAAAAAAAAAAAAGGAACATCCTCACTTTTTTAATGCGAAACCACTCTCTGCTCCCAAGTTAATCCCTGTTTGGGCCTGTGGGAGCTTACACCATCCTCCTACAGGTAATTAATAACTGATGTCTGGCTTATCTGTTTAGTAATAGATGTTATGTGTTTAACAGTGCCAGTAAACGTAGGGTGCTAATTCCTTCCTCACCAGTGGGGTGCATGAGACGCTATTGAAACCATTGGCAACGCAACACAAAACGAATGGACCAGCCCTCATACAGGACACCTGCTCAACTTGACCTACCTGATGTCGGCTGACAGTTCCGAAACACATCAGCAGTCACCTGGGTCAGAACCGTGAGCTGACGATGGGCCTTCCCTTTGTTCTGCACAGTGTTTTGTGGTCTTCAGCTGTTGTCATCTTCTCCCACACTAAAATGCTGTCATCTCCTAGACATGAATGTTTAATTGCACCCCAGCATGACATTTGGCCTGTGCTTAGCGGGCAGTTTTGAGGCTGCTTATTAATGCACAAAAGCACAGCACGTAAGCCGACACTTATGTCCTAATTAGCAAGAATCAGGCTGTATCTCTGTAGTCCCTGTACCTACTCTGGTCACCATCTCTGTATGCTTAGGGCAGCCATGTGAACATTATTAATTATTGTACACTCCAAGACAATAGTTATTATGTAGGCAGAAGTAGTGGCCTTGTTTGTTTCTTGTGCTGCTGCTCCCCTTGCTTCTGTCCCGTACACCCTCCTGATGAGGTATACATCTATGGTGCCTCACGGTTCAGGCACTGATGAGTAAAGACAATGGGAAGAAAGAGTTTGCTATTAGCCCCTACCGAAGCATATGAAGAAGCATCTCAGCTGGTTTCATTGAAAAATTCCTAGCCAGTGTGTGGGCTTTTCTTATCACTGCTGCTTATCAGCATGTCAAAAGTCGAATCTTCGGACTGCAAGTCTTGCCGGCCTTAGACATAATGGCCTTACTGCATGTGGAGCTAACCCCAGGAAGATGGAGTGACACTCTTTGGAGGATTAGGTGGTCTCCTCTAATGTGGCTTGATGGGCTCCTGAACTCTTTACTTTAACCGTGCAGAGTCCACACTGCCAGTGATCATGTGCCACAACTCTATAGATGTAGAAACTCAAAATATTCAAAACATTCTGAAACAGTTTCCATTGAAAGGGAAGAGAAAAGCAGTCAGGTGCCACTCTCCGGTCAAGAGAACTAGTAGATGGCTCACGAGAACACTGTCGCTACTGTCTGTGCCTCTTGTCACCACAAATATCCTGATCCTTCAGTTTTAAGGGTGTAGGGCCATTTTCCTCCCTTTCTTACTGGTAGTTCTCAAGATAACTGTATGATATGCTGGGAAGGCAATATCCTGATAATCAGGTGACATTGGTCAGAACAGCCCAGGCTCTGTTATAGTCCCTGCTCGAAACAATGGCCTTTAACGCTTGTGTCCAGCAAACCACATCCTGGGAGAAAACCCAAGGTGGGCTGCTTTCTGGGGTCCCTCAGTTGTAGTGCAAGTGAAGCATTTACAGTCAAAACTCCATCCATCTGCTCTGGGTAGCCTTCCTGATCTTGTGGTAGCGGTTCATATTGAATCCTAGACCTCTGTTGTCTTTTGTTTGCTATTTGTAAGTAATAAATTCACTTCATGGGATTTATGTATGAATGTGTTTGGTCTCATTGTACTCAGGAACAACGGCACCCATTGCACAGTGAACCCGCTTCATAATTGGTGAAACTACCTATGGCCCCCTTGTGCCACAGCAAGGAGGTTAATTCAGCCAAACATAAACTTCATGTTTGTAAAACCTTGTAGCACAATTATTACCATGTGGGAGACCTTTAACAATTGTGATGCTGATTTGAAGAACTCTGAAGGAAGACATTTACACAAATGGGTTGGGTACATGGGAGTCCCTCCTAACTTAAAGCAACCCTTACTCCCCTCCACTTCAAAAGAGTGGAGAGGCTGGGCGCGGTGGCTCAGGCCTGTAATCTGAGCACTTTGGTAGACCAAGGTGGGCAGATCACAAGGTCAGGGATTCAAGACCAGCCTGATCAACATGGGGAAGCCACATCTCTACTAAAAATACAAAAATTAGCCGGGCATGGTGGCGGGCACTTGTAATCCCAACTACTTGGGAGGCTGAGGCAGGAGAATCGCTTGAACCTGGGAGGCGGAGGTTGCAGTGAGTCGAGACCATGCCACTGCACTCCAGCCTGGGTGACAGGGCAAAACTCTGTCTCAGGAAAAAAAAAAAAAAAAGTGGATAAGAACTGAAACAGGTTTAAAATTTCACCTAATTGGAAATGCAAAGTTTACAAAAATAATATTTAAAATAAAAGGTTAAGTGAGTGCTCATTGAATTTTATGCCTCCACAAAATAGGTTGCGAATTAACTTCCACGTTTGTTGAAAGCCACCTAAGTTGGGCAGCCTCCGTGTCTGAAGTTCACATGTGGCTCAAATAAGAATTATACCTGGGGATATCCCGAAGTTTAAATATGGTATCCCCTGTGATAATTATGAGGAATTACTGTACATAAAACAGGTGGTCTTCCTTTAACTCTGAAAATCATATTATCTTACCTAAATTCTCCAAAACGCATCGCTCTGCAGTATCCTATAGTGGACATATGTTTCCTGACCAATGAGCAGTAAAATTAAGTGTGTGCGACTCACCTATGTTCTTATCGAAATGGAAATCCCCGAATCCCACCAGTTAGAATAACATGACAGAATGTCAGATTTTTGGAATCTATAAGTTTTCTGTAAGGTTATTAGGTATTGATTCCATTTTATTAATAGATATAAATATATTTAGATGACCTATTTCTCCTGTGTCTTAGTATTAATAGATTGTGTCTTTTAATTCATCCAGTTGGTCTAACTTACAAGTTTGTGGGTTATGGAGATTGTAATATTCTTTATTATTTTCTCATCCATGGGCTCTCTAATATAAAGGGCTCTTTTAATTCTTATATTTTAGGTTGGTGCAAAAGTAATTGTGGTTTTGGACCATGAATTTTAAATTTTTATAACTAGGCTGCAGCACATCTTTATTAATCAAAATAGAACCCATTACAATGGGCTGGGCGCAGTGGCTCACGCCTGTAATCCCAGCACTTTGGGAGGCTGAGGCGGGCGGATCAGGAGTTTGGGAGTTTGAGACCAGCCTGACCAACATGGTGAAATCCCGTCTCTACTAAAAAGACAAAAATTAGCCAGGCATGGTGGCATGTGCCTGTAATCCCAGCTACTCAAGAGGCTGAGGCAGGAGAATCTCTTGAACCCAGGAGGCAGAGGTTGCAGTGAGCCGAGATTGTACCTTTGCACTCTGGCCTGGGCGACAGAGTGAGACTCTTTCTAAAAAAAAAAAAAAAAAAGAAAAAAAAGAAAAAAAAGAAACCATTACAATGAACACATTTTTGCCAAGGAGAAATAAACTTGTTTATTCCGTGCTTTCAGGGTTCGATGAGCTCTTGGAAAGCGTTTTCTGCATCCTGCTGGTTGTGTAAGTGTTTTCCCTGCAAAACGTTGTCAAGATGCTTAAATGGTAGTTGGTTGGCGAGAGGGCAGATGAATATGGCAGCTGAGGTAAAACTTCATAGCCCAGTTTATTCAACTTTGAAGCCCTGGTTGTATGACATGTGGTCAGGCGTTGTGGAGAACTGGGCCTTTCCTGTTGACCAGTTCCGGCTCCAGGTGCTGCAGTTTTCCATGCGTCTCATCGAACGGCTTGGCATACTTCTCAGATGTAATGATTTCACCAGGATTCAAAAACTGTAGCGGATCAGAAGACCGGCAGCTGACCACCACACAGTGACCATGACCTTTTTTGGTGCAAGTTTGACTTTGGGAAGTGGTTTGGAGCTTCTTCTCAGTCCAACCACTGAGCTGGCTGTTGTATGGAATCCACTTTTCGTGGCATGTCACAATCTGATCAAGAAATGGTTCATTGTTGTTTCATAGAATAAGAGAAGATGACACTTCAAAAGGACGCATTTTAAACTATTTGGTCAGCTCATGAGGCACCCACTTATCAAGCTTTTTCAACTTTCCAGTTGGCTTCAAATGCCAGATGACCATAGAAGGGTCGACATTCAGTTCTTCGCCAACTTCTCATGTGGCTGTAAGAGGATCGAATTCAGTGGTTGCTCTCAATTGGTCGTTATCAACTTCCGGTGGCTGCCCACTATGCTCCTCATCTTCAAGGCTCTCGTCTCCTTTGCAAAACTTCTTGAACCACTGCGCTGTACATTAGTTAGCAGTTCCTGGGCCAAATGCGTTGATGTTGTGAGTTGTCTCCCCTGCTTTCGGACCCATTTTGAACTCGAATAAGAAAGTCGCTTGAATTGGCTTTTTGTCTGATATCATTTCCATAGTCTAAAATAAATAAGTAATAAGTCATTAGCAAAAAAAAAAAAAAAAAGAAAGAAAGAAAAAGGCAAGAAATGCCCATTAAATGATGAATAACATAACCACACTTATTTAAGAAGGTATTCCATTATCAAACAGCAAATTCCAAGAATGCTAAAACTGCCATTACTTTTGTACTCACCTTATAGTAATTTGTGTGATTTCTTTTTTTCTTTGTTAGCCTGGCTTGATAGTGACCAATTTTGTTGATCTTTATGAAGAAACGGCTATTGTTCTATTGAGTTCTTCTGTTGATTTTCTGTTTTCAGTGCCATTGACTTGTCATCTTGTTTTTATTTCTTTTGAGTGAATTTGGCTTATATTGTTCTTTTTCTTTTTCTTTTTTCTTTTTTTTTTTTTTTTTTTTGACTTAGTCTCGCTCTTTCGCCCAGGTGACCTCGCTCTCTCGCACGAGGTCAGGAGATCGAGACCATCCTGTCTAACACGGTGAAACCCCGTCTCTACTAAAAATACAAAACATTAGCCGGACGTGGTGGCAGGTGCCTGTAGTCCCAGCTACTCGGGAGGCTGAGGCAGGAGAATAGCATGAACCCAGGAGTTGGAAATTGCAGTGAGTCGAGAGCGTGCCACTGCACTCCAGCATGGGTGACAGAGCAAGATTCCGTCTCAAGACAAAAAAACAAACATATTCGCTGGGCAAGGTGGTGCATGCCTGTAATCTTAGCTATTCGGGAGGCTGAGGCAGGAGAATTGCTTGAACTGGGACCCGGGAGGCAGAGGTGGCGGTGAACCGAGATCATGCCACTGCACTCCAGCGTGGGCTACAGAGCGAGACTCTCTCTCTCCAAAAAAAAAAAAATTATATATATATATATATATATATATATGCACACACACATACATTTACATATATATAAATATATGTATATATACACACATATATATATATTTGAAGTATTATCCAATGAGAGCAGGTGTTCTAGAAGACCTCATTTAAATACAGAATCTGAATGGGGGCCCATGTCACACCTGCCATTTTTTCATCTTTGCAGCTGGGCATTTCTCCTCTTCTCTGCTGGACTCTGCTGTTTCCCACAAGGTGTTCAGAGAGTCTGCCCTGAATCCTACAACCAGGAGATGAGAAGCACAGAGTGACACCAGCAGGAGAACATCAAGATGCGGTGACAGTTGTCCTCCTCCTGCAGAGTCCAGAGCTGTGCACTCCTACCGCTGGTGCCCTAGCTAAGCCTGGGGGCCAGCATGCCCGATGATAGTCTGGGAGTGCTGCAGTCAGGGTCCCCACAATGGGCACCCAGCCTGTGCCCTTGCACTCTGCACGAGCGTGGCCATTGTCACCTCAGAGCCCCTGGGTACAGAGCAATGCATCCTACCAGAGCTGCATGTGAGGAAGGACCACGTGAGTCCCGCAAAAGAGCTGAGGCCCTGCAGGGGGAGGTGGCCAGGACCGAGACCTGATGCCTGTGTGGAGAATCGTCTGTGGGTGTGAGTGGCACTGTGGGGTCAGTGCCCGGGTTCTGCTGCTCCCCCTCCTCAAAGATCAGGGCCCGAGCAGGGGCTGGCGTGTGTGTGGCACCTGGAACTGCAGGGCCACCACCCCTGTGTGAGGCCGTCATGGGGACCTGAACACAGTGTCGTCTGCCACCCATCCATTGGCCCCAATTCCAGGCCAGCTTCTGCCAAGGTGAGAGGGTGGAATTTGGAAGGTGGGTGTAAGCTGAAGCCTGTCCCCCAGAGGCTGACATACAGTGGTGACACTCTGTGTGGGGGAAAGAAAGAGAGATCAGACTATTCTTGTGTCTTACGTAGAAAGATGAAGACATAAGAAAGTCCATTTTGATCTGTACTAAGAAAAATTCTTCTGCCTTGAGATGCTGTTAATCTGTAACCCCAGCCCCAGCCCTGCGCTCACAGAAGCATGTGCTGTATTGACTCAAGGTTGAATGGATTTAGAGCTGTGCAGGATGTGCCTTAGTGAAAATATGTTTGCAGGCAGTATGCTTGGTAAAAGTCATCGCCATTCTCCTTTGTCGAGTACCCAGGGACACAGTGCACTGCGGAAAGCCTCAGGGACCTCTGCCCAAGAAAGCCTGGGTATTGTCCAAGGTTTCTCCCCACTAACGCAGCCTGAGATATGGCCTCTTGGGAAAGGAAAGACCTGACCATCCCCCAGCCCGACCCCCGTAAAGGGTCTGTGCTGAGGAGGATTAGTGGAAGAGGAGGCCTTTTTGCAGTTGATATAAGAGGAAGGCATCTGTCTCCTGCTCATCCCTGGGAATGGAATGTCTCGGGGTAAAACCTGACCATACATTCTATTTACTGAGATAGGAGAAAACCGCCTTACAGCTGGAGGCGAGACATGCTGGCGGCAATACTGCTCTACACTGCACGGAGATGTGGTGTAAAGTCAAACATCAATCTGGCCGACGTGCACATCGAGGCACAGCACCTTTCCTTACACTTATTGATGACACAGAGTCCTTTGCTCACACGTTTTCCTCCTGACCCTCTCCCCACTACTACCGTGTAGTCCTGCCACATCCCCCTTGCCGAGATAGTAGAGATAGTGATCAATAAATACTGAGGGAACTCCAGAGACCAGTGTCGGTGAGCATCCTCCGTATGCTGAGCGCAGGCGCCCTGGGCCCACTTTTCTTCCTCTATACTTTGTCTCTGTGTCTTATTTCTTTTCCCAGTGTCTTGTCTCCGTCTTTTGAGAAATACCCACAGGTGTGGAGGGGCAGTCCCCCTTCACTCTGATGCCACCCTTGCCCTCACCTAGCTCTCTCATACCTGGGATTCTAGGGGGTCTGCCCCAGGGTTGCATGCCCACTGCCAACCAGAGGTGGGCACGTCGATGCCTCCTGGATGTGGGGCTACTGGTGGTCAAGGCCTGGCAGTATGTGGAGGGTCTTCTCAGAGGGGCCATGGGGCCAGGGAATGGGATAGGGCGCTAACTCCACCCTGCACAGGAACCGCAGCCCCCAGCCAAGCCGGCCCAAGTATTCCAGGTGCTGTCCACCCCGCATGCACACGGCCAGGCTCCAGGTGGCCTGGCAGAGAGGGATGGCCTGGTGGGCAGCTGAGAAGCCAGAATGGAGGGGGCGTGCACTGCCATCCGCAGTCTGGCAGCCAGGAGCAGGGAGGCTGTGGCCTGGTGAGCCAGGGGGATTGGGGAAGGGCAGGCAGCCCAGTGGGCCTGATTTACCAGTGAGTGAGCTGTGGGCGGAGCCGCTCCTGGCTGAGGGCTGGGGTTGGGGCAGTCTGTTAGGACCTCCTGGGCTCCAGGCTGCCAGCTGCCTACCCAGGGTCTGAATATTCTACTGTGGCCTGTTTCCTCACCTGGCCCAGAGAATTAGGCAAGGTAATCCCAGTAAGCCCTCATTAGCTTGCCTATCCTCCAGGTCTTTTTGATTTCTTTTTTCTCTTCTTTGTTATGAAACTCTGGAGAATTGTCCTCCAGCCTGTCTTCAGCTGGGGAGGTGGAAAGGCTGGACCTTGCCGTCGGCTTCAGGGCCCCTTCTGGGTGCCCCCTCCTCCTAGGGTTTTTAAAAGCATGTACTTAGCAACATACCCTGTACCTGAGAGAGCTGCGGAGAACCTCCTGCGTGTCCAAACCAGCATACTTTATTCCCTGACCCCAGGCCCTCATCACACCCCAAAGCCCAAATCCTTTCAGGTGGCCAGCTTCAGACAAGAGTCTGAACTCTGCTTGTTTTCTGGGGTCTACACAGGCCCGTATGATGGGGCTACCTCCATTCTACCCCTGTGCCTCCCCCGATCCATTAGGGGCCTCAACTCCAGTGATCCCTAACTGGGAACAAGGTTCCCCAGGCAGGGAATGCAGCCCTCCCTGGGATGCTGGCCTGGCCATGTCCCAATGGACATCAGTCCTGGAGCAAGAGGTCCAAGGCAGGGAGTTTCACCCCCCATTTGACCAGGTGTGGTGACCTTTGTGGGTTCCTAGCCTTCAAGATGGGATTTTTACACTGCGCCATAGTGGGGGAAACTGAGGCACAGGGCCGGTGAGTGGTAAAGAAAGAAAACCTCTGTGACTAGGAAACGTGTCCCTTGCCCAGCACAGTCGCTCCAGGATAGCACCCTTTGGGATGTACCGCTGAGCTGTTCTTGGCACATGGCATGGCACTGTGGTGGAGGTCAGCAGCTTCTGGAGTTAGGGGTGGGGGTGCTGGCAGGAGCAGGTGATTTTGGACCCACCATGGGGAGGAAGGGGACATTGCCCCTTTCCCCACACTTTAGCCACAGCAGGAATTTTCTTCTCTGATGTGTGTGGGCACCAATGCCTATGTGGGTGTAGGTGCGTCCTCCCCTTTTGTTGATGAAGAACCTTCCTGCAGCTGTTGGGGTGAGTATGGGCACCACGTGTGCCTGGCAGCAGGGTGGGGCCTGTGGAGGCTTGGCTACTATATGTCCCACGGCCACCTCCCCAGGGGAAGCAGACCCTGTGCCCTTAGTGCCCCTCATACCCAGTCCCTCACATTCTTCACTTGGCATCCCCTTGCCTGAGTCTCCCAACTCAGCCCCTGCCAGGTTTCTCCAGGCCCTGTGGGCCCTGGGATGGGATCAAAGGAGGCAGCAACTGTGCTGCCTGCCTCTGCGTGAAGTTGGGGATCCCTGGCCGCTACTGGCATCTGTGGGTAGGGTAGGTGGGGAGGTCAGGAGTCAGCTTTTCTACTCCCCAGCCTGCACTGGCTAAGCCACCAGGTATAACTGGCCTGGAGGCTGATCTGTGTCCTCCACAGTCCCTTGATGCATTATATTGAAGCCAATCCTTGTGTGAATGACATGACCTGTTGTTACTGCCCTGATCAAACCAGAATCAAAGGACTGCTGCACTTGGGCCCAGAGCCTGGGGCTGAGGTTGCCATGACCACCCTGTTCTCTTCCTTCTGGGGTCCCCAGGAAGCTCCCAGGACTGAGTGATCCCCACAAAACACAGTGGCCAGGATGGCGGGCCTAGAGGTCAACACCCCCTGCCTGGAAATTAGGAACGATACTCCAGGGGTATCGTCCAGCCTCTTTTCCGCTGGATATTAGGAACTATATCACAGGGGTGTGTGCGCCTTCTGGGATATTGGGAGTACTATCAGCCTCCACCCCACCGCATATTAGCAACAATATACAGGGGCAGGGTGGTTACACCCCTGCGATATTGAGAGCAATATTCTTCTCTTTCCCCTGTGCAGTAGGAACTACATCAAAGGGGTCTGTCCACCTTCTGTGATATTGGGATTAATGTTATCCTCTCCCCCACTGAATGTCAAAAACAATGTCACAGAAGGGTGTACAACCCCTGCGATATGGCCAGTAATATCATCGTCTCTACCCTTGGATACTAGGAACAACATCACAGAGGGTGTGTACACTCCCCTGCGATATTGGGCCTAATGTTACCCTCTCTTCCCCTGGATATTAGGAACGATATCCCTGGTGGTGGGGGGTGGAATACATTAAGAACAACATCACTGGGTGGGTGTACACCCCCTGTGATACTGGGTGAGGTATCATTCTCTCTTCCCTAGGATATTAAGAACAATATCACAGGAGGGGTGTACAATCCCTGTGATATTGGGAGTAATATCATCCTCTCCCCCTGAATATAAGAAACAATATCACAGGAGGATGTACACCCCCTGTGATATTGGGAGTCCTATCATTTCCTCTCCCTCTGGATATTCAGAACAATGTCACAGTGGGGGGTGTGTACACAGCCTCCAATATTGTCACTAGTATCATCGTCTCCCTGCCAGGATATAGGGAACAATATCACAAGGGAGTGTGCACCACCTGCAATATTGGGAGTAATATCTTCCTCACCCCTGCTGGCTATTAGGAACAGTGCCACAGAAGGGGTGTACACCCCCTGCTCTATTGGGAGTGATACCGTCCTCTCTGTCCCTGGATATTAGGAACAATATCACTAGGGAGTGTACAACTCCTGCAATATTGAGACTAATATCATCCTCTCACCCCCTGGATATTAGGAATCATATCACAGGGGTGGTGTACACCCACTGCGAAATCAGAAGAAATATCATCCCCTCCACCTTTGGAAGTTAGGGACAATAGCACAGGGGAGGTCTACGCCCCTTGCGATATTGGGAGTGATATCATCCTCTCCCACCCAGGATATAAGGAACAAGATGACCGAGTGGAGGTACACTCACTGCTATAGTTCCGATAATGTCAACCTCTACCTCCTGGCTCTTAGGAATAACATCATAGAGAGGTGTACACTTTCTTCGATATTGGGAGTAATATCATCCTCTCCCAGCCGGATATCAGGAACAAGTCTATTAATTATTAATATTAATAAATATAATAAAAATTAATAATTATTGACAATAATCACAAAAAAGATAGTAAAAATTAATACTGGTTAAAAATGTTAACGATTAGTATTAATAATTAATAGTAATATAACTATTAATAAAATAATGACATCAGCAATTAATGTTACTGAAATCAATACTAAGAGATGTTGGTAATAAAATAATAATTAATATTAAGAACTAATAATATTGTGAAATAACATTAATATTAATGATTAATTTGAAGCCTGCATAATCATATATGTAACATAATTATCCATAATTAATAATGGTATCCTATTAATAGTATCATTGATAATTATTAAAATCGATCATTGGTGTTTAATAATCATATTATGACTCCTAATATCGCAGGGGGTGTATACCTACCTGTGATGTCATTCCTAATATCCAGGAACGGAGAGCATGATATTAGTTTTAATATCGCAGTAAGTGTACACTCACCTGTGACACTGATCCTAATATCTAGGGGGGTAGAGTATGACATGACTCCCAACATAGCAATGAATGGACAACCACCTGGTGATATTGCTCCTAATAATCACGGAGGAAGCGTATGATATTACTCCCGAAATCGCAGGGAAGTTAGAGCTCTTCTGTGATATTGTTCCTAGTATCCGGAGGGGGAGAGGAGGCTAATAATTCCAGTATCAGGGCTGTGTTCACCCGCCCTGTGATGTTGTTATTAATATGCTGGAAGGGAGAGGATGATATGACTCCCCATAGAGCAGGAGGCGTAAACCCAGCGTGGGATATTGTTCCTAATATCCACGGAAGGGAGAGGCTGATATTACTCCCAATATAGCAGGCGGTGAACATCCACCCTGTGATATTCTTCATAATATCTCAAGGCCGAAAGGATGATATTACTCCCAGTATCGCAGACACTGTAAACCCCAGTGTGATACTCTTCCTGATATCCGGAGGGGGAGAAGGTGGTAATTATCGCAGGAGGTGAACGCTCATTCTGTGATATCGTTACTAATTTGCAGGGAAAGAGAGGACAATTTCATTCCCAATATTGCAGAAGATGTACAAGCCCCCCTGTGATATGGTCCTTAATATTCCAAGGCAGACAAGATGATGCTGCCCCGAATATCGCAGAAAGTGTACACCCACCAGTGATGACGTTCCCATGATCCAGGAAAGAAGAGGATGATATTACTTTCAATATCACAGGGGGTGTACATGTCCCAGGTGATACTGTTCCAAATTTCCACCTGGGAAAGGATGATATTACTCACAATATTACACCCCACCCCCCCGCGAGGTGGGGACCAATAGCCACCCCCTCTCCCCCCCTTGGCTATTGGGAGCCACCTCGCAGGGGGGTGAGCCACCCCCCGCGAGGTGGGGACCAATAACCACCCCCTCTCCCCCCCTTGGCTATTGGGAGCCATGGTGGACTCTCAGCCTGTTTATGATTTTATCAGTAATATCATCTCCCTGTCGAGAAATTATGAAGTCTTTCACTGACGGATGTGCACCCTTAGTGTGTACACCCTCAAAGGGTGTACACCCATCTGTATTGGGAATCATATCATCCTCTTCCTCTTGCACTTTCTTTGATATCTGGAGTCATGTAATCCTCTCCTGTTTTGAATGGCAAGAACAATATCTCAGGGTGGATGTACACCGTCTGCCGTAGTAGGAATAATGCTATGATTAATTTTTAAACATCAATGATTGATTTAATAATTATCAATGATACTATTAATTAATAAGATACTGTTATTAATTATGGATAATTATTTTAAATATATGATTATGCACATTTAATGTTAATTATTAATATTAATATCACTTAACAGTATTATTAATTATTAATATTAATTAATTTTTTACCAAAATCACTTAGTTTTGATTTAAGTAACCATAATTCCTGATATTAGTATTTTATTATTAATAGTGCTATTATTATTAACTATTAATACTATCTTCAACATTTTTAACCAGTGTTACTTTTTACTGTCTTTATTGTGATTATTAATATTGATGATTACTATTAATTTTTATTATATTTATTAATATTAATAATTAATTGACTTGTTCCTCATATCTGATGGGGAGGGCATATTACTCCCAATATCGAAAAAAGTGTACACCCCTCTATTATGTTATTTCTCATAGCCAGGGGGTAGAGGATGACAATATTGAAACTATCCCGGTGGGTGTACATCCTTTCGGTCATCTTGTTCCTTGTATCGTGGGTGGGAGAGAATGATGTGACTCCCAATATCGCAGGGGGCGTATACCTCCCCCGTGATATTTTCCCTAACATCCAAAGGAGGAGAGGATGATATTTCTTCTGATTTCGCAGGTGGTGTACACCACCCCTGTGATACTGTTCCTAATATTCAGGGGGCGAGAGGATGATATCAGTCTCAATATTGCAGGAGGTGTACACTCCCTAGGGATATTGTTCCTAATATCGGGGGACGGAGAGGACGATATCACCCCCAATAAAGCAGGGGGTGTACACCCCTTCTGTGTCATTGTTCCCAATAGCCAGCATGGGAGAGGAAGATATTACCCCCGATATCGTAGGGGGTGTACACCCAGTTGTGATATTGTTCCTTATATCCTGGGAGGGAGACGATGATAGCAGTGGCAATATCGCAGGGGGGTGTACACACCCACTGTGATATTGTTCCGAATATCCAGAGGGAGAGAAAATGATATGACTCCCAATATCACAGGGGGTGGACATCCTCCTGTGATATTGTTTCTTTTATTCAGGGGGAGAGGATGATATTACTCCCAATATCGCAGGGGTTGTACACACCTCCTGCCATATTGTTCCTAATATCCCGAAGGGGAGAGCATATTACTCTCAATATCACAGGGGTGTACACCTCCTTTGTAATATTGTTCTTAATATCCATGAGGGGAGAGGATGATAAGAATCCCAATATCGCAAGAAGTGTACAGCCGCCTGTGATATAATTCCTAACATTCAGGTGGGGAGAGGATGATATTACTGCCCACATCACACGAGTTGTAGAACCCCTTCGATATTTTGCCTACAATCCTGAGGGGAGAGGATGATATTGTTCCCAATATCGAAGAAGGTGTACACCCCCCTAGGACACTATACCAAATATCCACGTCGGGAGACGGTGACATTATGCCCAACATCGCAGAGGATGTACACCCACCCTGGGATATTGTTCCTTATGTCGAGAGGGGGAGAAGATGCTATTACTCCCAATAATGCAGGGACTGTGGCTGTGCACCCCTCCTGTGATTCTGTTCTTAATATCCTAGGGAAGAGAGGATGATACTACACCCAATATCGCAGGGGGTGTACACCCACCCAGTGATATTGTTCTTAATGTACTCCACCTCCCACCACCAGGGATATCGTTCCTAATATCCAGGGGAAGAGAGGATAACATTGTGGCCAATATCGCAGGGGAGTGTACACACTCTCTGTGATGTTGTTCCTAGTATCCAAAGGTAGAGACAATGATGTTACTGGCCATATCGCAGGGGGTGTACACCCTTCTGTGATATTGTTTTTGACATTCAGTGGAGGAGAGGACAACATTAATCCCATTACCACGGAAGTGTACAGATCCCTGTCATGTAGTTCCTACTGTACAGGGGAGAGGGAAGAATATTGCTCTCAATATCGCAGGGGTGTAACCACCCTGCCCCCCGTATATTGTTCCTAATATGCAGCGAGGTGGAGGCTGATAGTACTCCCAATATCCCAGAAGGCGCACACACACCTGTGATATAGTTCCTAATATCCAGCGGGAAAGAGGCTGATTTTACTTTCGATATCGCAGTGGGTGTACACCGCCCCCAACCCCGGGGTATCATTCCTAATATCCAGGCGGGAAGAAGATGACATGGCCGACAATATCGAAGGGGGTGGACACCTCTTCAGTGACATGGTTCCTCTTATCCAGGGGGTGAGTGGATGATATTACTCCCAATAAAGTAGGAACCGTACAGCCACCCTGGGATTTTGTCCTTAATAACCACAGGGGAGAGGAGATATGACTACCAATATTGCAAGGGGTGTACACCCCTCCTGTGATATTGCTTCTTATATCCAAGAAAGGAGAAGATGGTATTACTACCAATATTGAAGAGATGTATAACCCCCATGGGATATTGTTCTAAAGATACAGGTTGAAAGAGGTTGAGATTCCATCCAATATAAGAAGGGGTGTACATCCCACCTGTGATACAAATCGTAAAACCTAGAAAGAGAGAGAATGACATTGCTTCCAAAAACACACGGGGTGTACACCCACCCTGTGATATTGTTCCTGTCATCTAAAGGAAGAGATGATGATACTACTCCCACAACCGGAGAAGGTACTCACCCCCCTGTGATATTGTTCCTCATAACCTGTGGGGGAGAGCATGATATTACTTCCAGTATGACAGTGGCTTGACACCCAGTCTGTGATATTGGTTCTGCACACCGACTCCGTGCCCGTCGTTTCCCAGGCGTTCTCTCCTCACTTTTGGAACCTCGGGGGAGGCTTTGTCTTGGGTACAGATGAAGAGACGAAGGGTCTGAGAGGTTAAGCAAGTTTGTTACTGGAAAGGGGTCCCGATCCAGACCCCAAGAGAGGTTTCTTGGATCTCACAGAAGAAAGAATTCGGGGTGAGTCCATAAAGTGAAATCAAGTTTATTAGGAAAGAAAAGGAATATCAGAATGGCTGCTCTGGCCGGGCGCAGTGGCTCACTCCTGTAATCCCATAACTTTGGGATGCCGAGGCAGGTGGATCACCTGAGGTGAGAAGTTCGAGACCAGCCTGGTCCAACATGGGAAAACCCTGTCTCCACTAAAATACAAAAAATTAGCTGGGCGTGGTGGCAGGTGCCTGTAATCCCAGCTACGAGGAAGGCTGAGGCAGGAGAATCGCTTGAACCCAGGAGGCGGTAGAGTGCCCCAAAGGCTGCTGGTTGCCCATTTTCATGGTTATTTCTTGATCATACGCTAAACAAGGGTTGGACTGTTCATGAGTGTTCCAGGAAAGGGGTGGGCAATTCCCAGAACTGAGAGTTTCTGCCCTCCCTTCTGAGATCATGTAGGGAACCTCCAGATGCTGCCACAGCATCTGTAAACTGTCATGGCGCTGGTGGGAGTGTCTTTTAGCAGCTAATGCATTATAATTAGCACATAATGAGCCATGAGGACAATCAGAGGTCACTCTCATGGCCATCTTGGGTTTGGTGGGCTTTGGCCGGCTTCTTTACTGCAATCTGCTTTAGCAGCAAGGTCTTTATGACCTGTGTCTTGCACCGACCTCCTATCTCATCCTGTGACTAAGAATGCCTAGCACCCTGGGAATGCGGCCCAGCAGGTCTCAGCCTCCCTTTACCCAGCCCCCATTCAAGATGGAGTCGCTCTGGTTCATGTACCTCTGACAAGCTGGCCTGGGCGTTCTCTAGTGTGTGGTTGTTGAAGCTGTTCCTAGGAGTAAGAAGTATTGTCAGTAGGAAACAGGCCTCTGTTAGCCCGGGGGCTGGCACTCTGCCCCAGTATGTCGGCCTCATTTTAGTGGTGACCAAACTGGGGCTCAGAGACATCAACTCCGTCACCCCGAACCCCCAGACTGTGCATGGTGGGCTGGGGTTTGAATGTGGGGCTTGAAGACCCATCATCTCCTCTGGTCCCCCAGTCTCTGCTGCCCAAGAGGAACAGGATCCCAGGATCCAGGCCCCTCATGGCACCAGCCAGGGTGGGTGGAGATGGGGAGGCACAGTTCAAACGCCTCCCGGACTCTGAGGCAGGTCGGGGGCGACAGCAACCCGGACCTGCGGCCCCCACCCCGAGAAGAATAGCTGCACGCTCGGCCCAGCGGGCAGGAGGTCTGTGTCCTCAGCAAACGTGACGGCGCTTCCCGCTGCTCCAGCCAGGCCGAGCCGTCTTCATGTTTCCAATCATGCAGCCTCCAATTCCCAAGCCCAACCCCAACCCACAGAGACAGCGATCTGGGGTCAACATGAGGTTTGTCAGCAGCTCTGACCCGCTGCTTCCCGCCAGCCCCGCGGCCGGTGCTGGAAAGCTCTCTGCTGCCCCCTGGTGGGGAGGCTCGGGGCAGGGCTCTGGCTGCAAGTGTGGGGCTCCCCTGTGGTGCTCCCAGGACCTCCCGGCTCTGTCACCTCTGCTGGGTGGAAAACCAACCCAGGACTGAAGCAGCAGATGGGTGCCTGATTCCTTATTATCAGAGCTCCGCCCACTGGCAAGTCTCTCTCCGGGCCTCAGTTTCCCCTTCCATCAAACGAGGGGCTGGGGGGATACCAAGGAGGGGTAACTGCTTAGTGAGGGTGGGAGGTTTCTTCTGGGGAGATGAAAACATTTTGAAACTAGATGGCGTGAGTGGTTGCACAGGACCGTGAATGCACAAATGCCACCACATGATTCGCATTGAAATAGGTAATTGCATGCGATGTGAATGTCACCTCATTTAAAGTGTTTAAAAGAGGGGCCTGGGAGAGTGCAGTGTATGTGAGAATCACGTGGGACACCCACAGTCTCGGAACCTCGGTTTCCTTGCCGTAAACTGGCAAAGAGACCGTGTGAGCCGTGTTCCCTGGGGCCAAGAGATTCCAAGAAGGAAACCTGGGACTCCTGGGACTGGGATGAGGGCCGGGGGCCGGAAGGGGAGCGGTATGTGGGGACGGCTGGGGGTCAGCCCAGATAAGACTTTCAACACTGGGCAGCAGCATCTACTCAGGCAGTCTGTGTACATCTCTGCATCTCACTTCCCGGAGGGCTGACCAGTGGCCAGAGGTGGGACTGGCCAGGCTCGGCCCAGCCAAGTCTGAGAGCAGAGGACACTGAGTGAGGGATCCTCGGGGCCACCCTCACTGGCCTGTGGCTCTCCTGACACCACAAGAGAGGTCCAAGAGCTGACCTTGGGTCCTAATGGGGACACCTTCCTGGCAGCAGGCTGGCAGGGTGGTGTGGTGGTCAGTGTACTGGGCTCTGCGTCTCCGCCCCTACCTGCTATGTGACGGTGGGCCAGACACCTAACCTCTCTGTGCCTCTACTTCTTCAATGGCAAACAAGGGCACTAGCAGCCCCCACATCCGGGCACAGTTGGCCTGAAGATTAAAGGCAAGGGTGGCACGAGAGCTACAGCAAAAGCTCTGAGCAGGGAACTACCCAAGGAGTTCCACCACCATCTCCCCTCTGGCAGCCAAGGAAACCGAGGCTCATGGTGACCTGGCCCAGGTCTGTTGGACTCAGGGTCCTTCTCATCCCCAAGATCAGAGGGCTGCCACCAGGGAAAGAGCTGGCCCCTAGACACACCCCGGAAGCACACGAGGGAAGGATGCGCTGGGGACTTCGGTATGTTATTGCAAAAAAAAAAAAAAAATTTATTGCTATTTGAACGCTGCTTTCATGCCTCCATTTCCCAGAAAATGAGCCACGGGAGACACCAGGAGAGGCAGGAGACCATCCTCCTTGCACAAAACCCACTCCCTCGGATGCTGTCCTCAGCGAGGGTGGCTGGGGGCCAACCAGGGGGCCCACCCGCAGAGTGGCAGAGGAGGCAGGTTGACCCTGCGGATGTTGAGCTCTGTGGCGAAGGTCCTGGCCTTCTGGTAGAAGAGTGACTTCTCGCGGTCCAGGAGGAAGTTGTGGTAGATGGTGGCCAGCCGCGTGTAGATCTTCAGCTGTGCTTTCTTGTTTCCCAGGTCCACGGCGGCTGCCAGTGCCAGCTGGTAGTACCTGGCTGCATCGAACGGGTCCTGAAGGGGACAGGCCATGCTCAGCAAAAGGGGGACTCGGAGCCTGTCTTCCCAGAGGCCGTTCCTGTCTCCGGGTTGTTCCACATGTCCAGCCAATGCTGGCTCACCCCATGAGCCCCGAAGCCTGTGACACTGCTGTGGTCTCGGCTGCAGGAGGTGGGGATGACCCTGACACCCCTGGAAGCCTTCCTGTCCCTACGCCCCACTCACCCCAAGCCTCCTGCCCCAGTGCCACCCTCTCTGCAGGCAGTAGCTGCTTTCCCCATGGGCTGAGGTCAGGGCAGATCCTGCCTGCTCTGAGAGTTCCATGCAGGACCCGTGGCTCCAAGCCACAGCAGGGGCACAGCGTTGAGTGACCCAGGCTGTCCTCTGGCCCCTGTCCATGCTGACCATTTCCAGGCCCTCCACGGGCCAGGCCAGGTACAAAACCATCTCACAGGTGTCCTCTCTGGCAATGTTCCCTGAAATATTGACGGAGTGTGACTCCCCAGACATCCACTCCATTTTCAATGCGTCTTTGGCTCAAACTCACCATCCCTGGGTTGGGATGCCGCCTCCCAGATCTCCTCCTTGGCCCTCCCATCCCCCGCCCGGCTTCTCCCCAGGCACCTCCTCCACATGGGGGTCACCCAAGGGACCTCTCTAAGACCCATGCCTGGCCTGTCCCCCTTTACTATCTCAAGATGGCTCCCAGGGCCAAGGACAAAGTCCAAGATGCAGCAGTCCATTCCCTCACTGCCCCGCCCCACACACGGAGCAGGGGCGTGAGAAAGCCCCGAGTCACCGCCACTGGTCATCCAATGCCCCCGGCCCAGCCGAACACTGGACTCTGCGCTGGGTGCATGGCTGAGCCTAACGTCCTTGCTCCCAGTCTGAGGGACCTGGGAGTGAACACTGACCACACAGGGTGGCCCGGGCTGTGGCAGAGGGAAGCCCAGGAGCCTATGGGGGGCCCAGGAGGCCCCAGACTCAGCTGGGGGTGGGAGGCAAGGGCTTCCTGAAGGGGTGGGGGCATCCCAACGAAACAGGAAGGAGCCAGCCAAAGCATATGTCTCTGCGTGTGCGTGTGTGTGGTGCCTGTGTGTGCGTGTCCCTGTGTGTGTGCCCGTGTGCACGTGTCCCTGTGTGTGTGCCTGTGTGTGTGCCTGTGTGTGCCTGTGTGTGCGAGTCCCTGTGTGTGTGCACCTGTGTGTATGCCCGTGTGTGTGTGCCTGTGTGTGTGCCTGTGTGTGCGAGTCCCTGTGTGTGTGCACCTGTGTGTATGCCCGTGTGTGTGTGCCTGTGTGTGTGCCTGCGTGTGCGTGTCCCTGTGTGTGTTTGCCTGTGCCTGTGTGTGTGTGCCTGTGTGTGTGCCTGTGTGTGCGTGTGCCTGTGTGTGTGCCTGTATGCACGTGGGTCTGTACATGTGCCTGTGTGTGTGCCTCTGCCTGTGCGTGCGTGCCTGTGTGTGTTTGTGTGCCTGTGCCTGTGTGTGTGTGTGCTTGTGTGTGTGCCTGTGTGTGTGTGCCTGTGTGCGTGTGGGTCTGTGTGCGTGCCTGTGTGTGTGCCTCTGGGTGTTTGTTTGCCTATGCCTGTGTGCCTGTGCCTGTGTGTGTGACTGTGTGTGCGTGTGACTGTGCCTGTGTGGGTGTGCCTGTGCCTCTGTGTTTGTGTGCCTGAGTGTGTGTGTGCCTGTGCGTGTGTGCGTCTGTGTGTGCCTGTGTGTGCACACCTGTGTGTGTGTGCCTGTGTGTGTGTGCCTGAGCGTGCGTGTGCCTGTGCGCATTTGTGTGTGCATTTCCATGTGCCTGTAGTGTGTGCAGCAGCTAGTGAGTGGCAGGTTGAGCCAGGAGACACCTAATCCACCCTATTCCAGGGCTCACTCTCACATGTAGACTAAAGGGGACCCCATTTTAGAGGCAATCAGCAAAGATGCCCATTTGCCCCTGCCTCTCCGCCAGCCTTCCAGGCCCCATCCAGCCCAACTTTCTCTCCTACTCCTCTGGGCCCTGGGTCCAGAGCCTCCTATACAAGGAGGAGGGCGTGGCCTTCGAAAGACAGCCGCCCTTGGGGAATTCCGAGGGGGGCTCCCTGTGGGAAGCTGGCCTGCGCTGACAGCATAGTCACGATGAGGCCCAGAGGGCTGTGTATGGGAAGGCGGTGAAGGAGGCCTCTGCCCCTCGACCCCAACGGTGGACTTTGGCCTCTCAGGTACTACTTGGCTCTTTCCTTCCTCCTGGGCAGGCGGAGTGGGCGGCAGGCTTGACCAAGAGAGATAAAGGCCGCTTATGGGAGGCCTGTCCCCTGGGTCACAGGTGAGCCCCTAAGCGGTGAGCAGCATCCCTCTGGGCCTGACACCCGGCACCTCCCTGTCTGGCTGGGACTTGGGAGGCCACAGGGACCGCTTCTGACCACCAGGTGTCACCAGCACTGGGCGGGGGCCTCCCGGGCAGCACCAGGCCTGCGGTGGGGGATACGGGGCGGGGTCTTAGGGCTGCCCCAGCTCCTCATGTTGTTCTAAGGCCCCCAAGATCTCGCTCCGTGGACTGGAGCACCCTGGCCCCTCAGCCTATAAGAGGGTGCTGGTGCGATGCCAAGGTGCTGGTGCGATGCTAGGAGGGGCGGGTGCCTGCTGGGCAGAGGGGTGGAGACACCCCAGGTCCGAGTCTGCCAGTCCCAGCTCTCCACCCCTGCAGGGCTGGGGACAGAGGAAGCACAGGTCCCAGCACCTCCCCTCCAGACAGACACGACCCAGCAAGGCCTCAGCCTGGCCGGCTGTGGCCCGGCCCCACTGCACCTGCCCTGAGCTGGGGTTTCCGTCTGTGAAGCAGATGGTAAGACACCGGCCCCACCCCACCCTTCCTGGGTGATGTGAAGATTCAAAGTGTCTCGGGACTCCAGGAAGGAGTTGCTCGGTGCGGGCTGGCACCCTGGGCAGGCTTCCTAGAGGAGGCGCCGGGATTTGGGTTGGATCTGGCAACGTGGATTCAATGTGAGGATGATGCCGTTCTCACAAATGTCCTTCTCCCCACCCTGTTTTCTTTGTTAAATGCAACTTGACACTTGACTGTCAAGACTCAGCTTTGGTGTCACCTCCTCCAGGAGGGCCCCCCTGACTATAATCCCCCTTCTTTACCCAGAGGCCACCATTGCCCGCTCATGTGTCAGCCTCCCTGGCTGAGACTGAGTTCTTGAGGGTGGGGCCTGGCCAGCTTGGGAGCTGGGTTGTATCTGCTAACCTTGCCAGCTCCTCCAGCTGGGTGCAGAGCTCCAGGGAGGCCACTGGGCCATTCCTAAGGAAGGCTGGAACCCAGGCCTCTGGGGTCTAGGTGGAGATCCCACTCCAAGGGGGCCGGGAACACCCCGAGTCCTGCCCCTCCCCACCCACCTTCAGGTCGTAGAAGATGATGTCACCGAGCACCAGGTACACCTTCACGTAGTAGAGGGTCTCCTTGTCGAACTCCAGCGGCGAGTTGCAGAGCGACAGGGCCTTGAGGTAGAAGTGCTCCGCCAGCTCGCCGTGGCCCAGCCGGTGGTGGAGGGCGGCCAGCCAGTGGTAGGCCACGCGCTCGTTCAGCCGGTCCCCTGGGGTGCAGGCCAAAGGGGCAGGTGTGAAGACGTGGCTCCCTGGGGCAGGCAGGGCACAGGCCCCTCAGGAGCAGGTAGGCAGACCCCGGGCAACACCTGGCTTGCCTCCGGACACCTGTGGTCACCTGGGCAGTGCTGGCCAGTCCCTTCCAGGTTCCCAGACTCACTTTCCCATCTGCAAAGCAGAACTAATAAGACCTGCCCCCGTCTACTGTGAGGCTTTGGCAAAGTCGGAATTGGATGGCCCAGCTCTGTGCCTACACATAGCCACCTGCCTTTGCTCACCGGTTTTAACCAGGATAGCCCAAAAGCCATGCAGTCCAGGTGCTCCCGGGCACCCCGGCTCCAGGTAACCCACAGACATGACATCCAACTCCTCCTGGGTGTGTCATGATCAGAGCCCCCTACCTTGGGGAGTCACTGCTTGCCTGAGCTCCAGGTCCCCCCACAGATGCGCAAACCCACCCAGGCTGTCTCCGATGTCCTCCCCTTTCCAGGGCGAGTGCCGTGGAGCTTGCATTCGATGCATTGCCACACAGCTGCACACCTACTGCGTACTGGACCCCGGGCCACAAGGCACTGGGGCATGCGGCCTGCCCAGGGCTCCCTGTCTCTGGAGGAGGACAGACGACCCTGGCACAGCACCAGGGGATGCCCAGCCTTAAGGGGCAGGCTGCTGGAAGGGGAACTGGGATTTCATCAGCCAGAGAGCTGCGTGGTTGATGAGGGTGGGAAGGGCACAAGAGAAAGGGAATGTGCCACTCAGTCTGGCACATACAGGGACCAACGAGATGCCTGGCATGTCTCGAAGACAGAGGGCACACTGGGCGGCCCTTGTGGTCAGCAGCGGGAAGAGGCAGAGGAAGCAGAGCTCAGCCAGGCAGGGAGCTCTGCACTGTGTGAGAGACCTCGGGCTGTGCCCCACGGCCGGACGGGGAAGCCAGCTGGGCAGATCTGCCTGCCTGGACAGGAGACCAGGAAAATCCCGCAGCTTTCAGCTCCTGCCCTGCAGACCTGGAGGCTGGGCTCTGGCAAAGTGTGGGTCCTGGCAGGGCAGGGGCTCAGGGGACTTACCCAGAGTGATGCTGAGTGCTAGGGCCATGTGGGCAAACTCCAAGCCCTCCTGGGGCTCCTCCAGCGTGGACAGCAGTGCCATCAGTTTGTTGCACAGCCGCAGCTCCGCCTTGCAGTTGCCCGTAGTCACTGCCAGGGGCAGGGCCCGGTCCTACCACACAGGCAGGTGGGATCAGGCTTCCCGCAGCACCCACCTTGCCCAGTACCTTCCTCAGAGCTCGAACATGTGCTTGGAGCTTCCCACGCCCCAGCTACCCCTGGACCTCGACACAGCTCTGTGCTCTGGGATAACGCACGGTTCAGACACCCAAGTTGGGGGCTGAAGAGTCACCTGAGGCCCATCCAGCTACACCCGGCAGCCTCAGACCAGCCTCTCCTACCTGGGCACCAGGGGTCTGACTGCGGGGAGCCAGCACTCCTCTCTGCTCTAAAAACACATTTATCCGTGCCCAGGGCTGAGCCACACCGTGAGCTCAAAGGGAGAAGCCGTCCCCGCTTTGGGGTGCATGCAGACCTGGACCCTGGCCCTGGGCCTCACACTGACATGCTGTGTGTCCTTTCACATGTCCCTGTGCCTCTCTGAGCCTCAGTTTCCTCATCTGGAAGATAAGGACAGGACTTCCCACTCATGGTTGCTTGAGATCATCAGGTACAAGGGTAGAGCCATTGCCATGTCCAGGACCCGAGTGTTTGTCCCGGGCAGGGGGCACAGTCAATATCATTCCCGGTGAGACCACTAGGCAAGGGTAGAGCCATTGCCATGTCCAGGCCCCAAGCGTTTGTCCCGGGCAGGGGCACGGTCAGTATCATTCCCGGTGAGACCACTGGGAAACTAAGCATGTGCATGGGTGGCCCTGCCTCCAGGTGGGAGGCCTCTGCCCTGCCACACCTGTGCCTCAGCCCTCCAGGTGCCCCCCGAGGCCCACCCACATCAGCCCACAGGCCAGCTCACCCGGTAGAAGGACACGGCTTTCTCCCGCTCCCAGGCCCCGTTGAAGAAGATGTCTCCAGCTGCCTCAAACAGCTCCAGCCCCAGGTTGGGGTCGCCTGTGTACAGGGCCACATTCTGTGCCACCTGAAAGGAGACAGAAGTTCCCTCAAGACCCACACCTGGCGAGGTGGCCACGCCCACCTTCTCCAGCCTCCTTCCTCTCACACACTGCAGGTACACCTGAGCATGTTTCAGACCCTGTGCATTAGGGCTGCCCCCACCACTGGCATGAGGACAATGAACTGATGCACCTGAGTGCCAGGAGGTGACTGAGCAGCTGCAGCCCAGGAGCCTGACACCTGTGAATCTTACCACCAGGGCTAGCCCTAGCCCACTCCCCCGTACTCAAACCAGTCTCCATGGCCCCCAGATTGCTGGGAGCCCATCCCCTGGCTCCCTTCTGCATTGCCACATCCCTGCCACACCTCAGGGCCGCACATCAACAGTGTTTGTGGGTGGGTCTGGTCCCCTCTTGGCCATGAGCTCTTGATCCCTCTCCTCAGCTCAAGGAGGTATACAGCAGGTGCTCAATAATGAAAGCTTCACTAGGCTCGTGGGCTTCACAGTTTGTTCCAGATCACACTGTGTTTGGGAAAGCCTCTGAAAACAGCTGCTATGATAGATGCATTTTGCAAGGAGATGTGCCACGTGTCGCTTGGAGCAAGTTCTTCTGTGTGTTAACTGAGTGGCCACATTATTTGAGCATGTGCTGTATACCAGCTGGGCACTGTGAGGGGCCACGCCTCTGCCCTCAGGGAGATGCTGGCTACTGGGGGAGGATATGAAGGAACCAGTTGGAGGGAGGGAAAAGGCATACAACAGGTGCTCAGCAGTGGCTTAGGAATGAGTGGATGGATGGATGAATGTATGAGCAGATATATAGACACATGGATGGATGGATGGGTGTGTGGATAGATGGATGCTTGGATGGATGGATGGATGGATGGATGGATGGATGGATGGATTGACAGACGGATGGATGGACAGATGAATGGATGGATGGATGGGTGGATGGATGGGTGGATGGATGGTTGGAATGATGTGTGTATGTATGTATGTATGGGTGGGTAGATAATGTATGGATGGGTGGAGGGTAGATGATGTATGTATATATGGATGGATAGATGGGTGGATAGACGAATGTATGGATAAACAAATGGACAGATAGATGAATGGAGGGATGGATTAATAGGTAGATTGGTGGTGGTGGATGGATGAATGATGGATGGATGGACGAACAGGTGAATGGATGGATGGGTGAAAGGATGGATGATGGAAGGATGGATGATGGAAGGATGGATAGATGATGGATGGATGGATGATGGATGGATGGATGGATGATGGATGGATGGGTGGATGGATGATGGATGGATGGAAGGATGAACAGGTGAATGGATGGATGATGGAAGGATGGATGGATGAATGGATGATGGATGGATGGAAGGATGAACAGGTGAATGGATGGATGATGGAAGGATGAATGGATGGATGGATGGACGAACAGGTGAATGGATGGATAGACAGGTGAATGGATGGATGATAAAAGGATGGGTGAATAATGGATAGATGAATGGACAGATGGATGGATGATGGATGATGGATGATGGATGGATAGATGATGGATGGATGAACCTGGGAGGTGGAAGTTGCAGTGAGCCAAGATTGCGCCATTGCACTCCAGCCTAGGCAACAAGAGTGAAGCTCCATCTCAAAAAAACAAAAAAACAAAAAACAAAACAAAACAAAAAAAACAAAGAAAAGAAAAGAAAAAAGAAAAATCAGTGTTATAAGGTTGTCCCTGGAGGATGAATCCCCACACACAAGGGTGAGTCAGTTGGATGCTTGGATGCTGTAATATCCCTTTGGACATCACCCTAACACCACCATGTCAACTCCTGAGAATACTTGCTGACCCTCAAGTTAAAAAAGACAAAGGAAGCCGGGCGCGGTCGCTCACGCCTGTAATCTCAACACTTTGAGAAGCTGAGGCAGGTGGATCACCTGAGGTCTGGAGTTTGAGACCAGCCTGACCAACATGGAGAAACCCCATCCTTACTAAAAATACAAAATTAACTGGGCGTGGTGGTGCATGCCTGTAACCTCAGCTACTCGGGAGCCTGAGGCAGGAGAACCACTTGAACCCGGGAGGCAGAGGTTGCAGCAAGCCGAGACCATGCCATTGCACTCCAGCCTGGGCAAAAGAGCAAAACTCTTTCTCAAAAATATAAATAATAATAATAATGATAAAGAAAGAAAGAAAAGACAAAGGAGAGAAACTGTCAGCCTTTCAAGGTTGGCAACAGTGAGCAGAGTGCCCAGCTGTGAGGGAAAGAACAACCACATCTGGAATCCCAGCCTGGGTGCTGTGATGCGGCGGGAAGCAAACCTGACATTCAGCAACCAATCCCAGCCTGGGTGCTGTGATGTGGCAGGAAGCAAACCTGACATTCAGGAATCGACACAGCACCTGGCACAAAGAGCCCCCAAGATACAGTAGCTAGGCCGGGCACGGTGGCTCATGCCTGTAATCCCAGCAATTTGGGAGGCCGAGGCCGGCAGATCACCTGAGGTCAGGAGTCCAAGACCAGCCTGACCAGCATGGCAAAACCCCGTCTCTACCAAAAATACAAGCATTAGCGGGGTGTGGTGGTATGCCCTTGTAGTCCCAGCTACTCAGGAGTCTGAGTCACAAGAATCACTTGAACCTGGGAGGCAGAGGTTGCAGTGAACTGATATCACGCCACTGAACTCTAACCTGAGCGACAGTGAGACTGTCTCAAAAGAAAAAAAAGAAAGATACAGTCGCTGCTGCCATCATTACAATTGTCTTGCAATGACTGCCACCCCCTATAGACCCACAACTCTCAAACTCATTCACACAGTAGAGTGCCAGGCACACTTTTGTGGAACATCATGAAATCTGGATAAATTAAGCAAAAAATAGCCAAGTGCTATAAATGTTTATGCCGGCTCTCCTAGCATCTACATTAGAATCTCATGGCCACAAATGCCGAAAGGCTTAAGAGATGTTAAGCAGGGACACTAAAACTGAGAAATTCTATGACCTTAACTTTTTTCTGAAACCTGCAAGAGAGACTGCCGTTTCAAGTTCAGCTGTATGATAACTCCCTGTTCAGTATAAAATCAGGCTGAGCGGGGCTATCCTATGACATTACTACTATAGTATCCTGAGTCCAACTTGATGCCGAATCCCCAAAGCCTTGCTGTTAGCAACTGCTCAATGAAACTGAATCCTTACCTGCCTTTGATCTACAGTGGACAGAAGTCGGCCCGAGGTCATCGGGAAGGGAGGTGGGCGGCAAAGGTGGTATTTCAGCAGCTCACAATACCCGCTCTGTGGCCAAACAAAGGCCTGACCTCCTGAGCGATGTCTGACCTTCAAACTCTGACAAACATACGTATTTACTCAGCAATTACAATTTAAACTACCCAAGGGGCAATTTAATCACTTGTATCAAAGGGAATAAATTAAAGCTTCCTTAGATCCCATAACAGCAACAAGAAACGAAAGTAGCATTTGCACTCAAAAGAAAACAAAGAAACTTCTCTTTTCACCGGTACATACCATTTCTGTTTTTCTCAGAAATCGTCTGTGTTGTAACCCAGACAGACAGTGAGAAGCAGGGGCCAACCACAAATTACAGAAGCTGTTAAATCTAATGATAAGTGGGCCGAGAGCAACATCTCAAGTTTCTTAAATGTGAAAAGGACAGAGGAAGGCCGATGCTATTCTTTAACCTGGAAGAAATTGCTATTCCGTTTTATTTTTAACATCATCCAAGACTGAAATCTGCTGCGAAAATGGAGTCACCATGTTTCACAGTTTTATAATCTAGGGGTAGCCAGTGACTTTGCTTGACAGCATTCAATAACAGAGCTATTTTGAAAAGACAAACACAGAGATAGAAATTGGAGTCATACTAAATTTCGGTGTATTTTTGGGCAAAATAAATACATATACCCTCAAATAATGAGGGTGGCAGTGTAAACTGCTAAAAAGCCCTCTCAAAAGGGGCCACATTTGTTAAAGCTGAAATATACTCTATGACTTAGTCATGCCACTATGGGCATATCCTCAGCAGCAAAGAGAAAGTGTATGTACCCACCAGGAGACATGGAGAAGACATCATCAATTTCATTAGAAACCTAGCCACCCTGAAACAGCTGAACATTTGATTGATTGATTGATTGATTGAGGCGGAGTCTTGCTCTGTCGCCCAGGCTGAAGTACAGTAGCGCAATCTCTACTCACTGCAACCTCCGCCTCCCGGATTCAAGCGATTCTCCGGCCTCAGCCTCCCAAGTAGCTGGGATTACAGGCGCCTGCCACCACACCCAGCTAATTTTTGTAATTTTAGTAGAGATGGGGTTTCACTATGTTGGTCGGGCTGGTCTTGAATTCCTGACCTCAAGTGATCCTGCCGCCTCGGCCTCCCGAAGTGCTGGGATTACAGGCATGAGCCACCGAGCCCTGCCTTTATTTTTATTTTTTGAGACAGAGTCTTGCTCTCTCATTTAGGTTGCAATGCAGAGGCATGATTAATGCTCACTCTAACCTCCAACTCCTGGGCTGAAACACTCCTACCTCAGCCTCTGGAGTAGCTGGGGCTACAGGTGCTTACAGGCATGTGCCACCACAGGTGGCAAATTTTTTTATTTTTTATTTTTTGTAGAGATGGGGTCTCGCTATGTTGCCCAGGATGCTTTTGAACTCCTGGGCTCAAGTGATTCTCTCACCTCTGCCTCCCATAGCACTGGGATTACAGGCATGGGCCACCACACCAGGCTGTACAATCGAACATTTCATCAAGAGATGAATCTCATGGAATGTTGGGTGAAAGAAGCAAGACACAAACAGATACATGCTGTACGGTTTCATTTACATCAAGTTCGAAATCAGGCAAAACCAACCATGCAGACAGAAGTAAGGTGGGCCGAATAGTCTTGTTTCTTTTTTTTTTTTTTTTTTTTTCTCGAGATGGAGTCTCGCTCTGTCACCCAGGCTGGAGTGCAGTGGCGCGATCTCAGCTCACTGCAAGCTCCGCCTCCTGGGTTCACGCCATTCTCCGGCCTCAGCCTCCCAAGTAGCTGGGACTACAGGCGCCTGCCACCATGCCCGGCTAATTTTTTTGTAGTTTTAGTAGAGACGGGGTTTCACCGTGTTAGCCAGGATGGTCTGGATCTCCTGACCTCGTGATCCGCCCACCTCGGCCTCCCAAAGCGCTGGGATTACAGGCGTGAGCCACCGCGCCGGGCCCGAATAGTCTGTTTCTTGATTGAGGTGTGGGCACTCCGCGAAACTCATAGAGTAGTACATTTACATTTTACACGTTTCAATATGTATGTCATACTTCAATAGAAACCCACATTAAAATATTAACTCATATAGGTTTGACAGTTTTAGGATTGCGTCTTTGTTCAGAAAAACGGTTACACATTAACTATAAACTAGAGTGTTACTTCAAAAATTGAAGTGGATTTCTTCATTTAAATGCTGTATGGTTTTGGCCACACTGGTTCTTCTTTGCGGCCGTCCAGTCACTTGGAGAGCTTTGTGCAGGAAAAAGCAAGGCGTCAGGGCCTCTCTGTAGGGTCAGTGCCTCGGACAACCAATGGTAGACACTGCTCAGTCTGTGTACTTCCTGTACTTTAAGAGGAGATATTTTCAGACACCTACTCTGTGCCACTTTGTGTACAGCATATCGATTTCACTCTATCTACCATAGAAAGTTAGTGTAAGAGAAAAACCCCTGAGATTTAGAGATGCTAAGTAACATGCCCATGCGGGGACCTTTGGCGAGTAGGATACAAAGCTCAGATTCAACCTCAAGTCTCATTCTGGCACATGGACCCTGTTTAGAACATGTCACCTCATACAGCCTGGGTGAAAATAGAGTGGCAGGAATATGGAAAAAATGTCTTAGAACATCAAGCAGGTAATAGATAACCATTTACCTTCCAAGAATCAATCCAGGGGCCTTTAATAAACTGGTACCCACCATCCCCACCCAGGCAGAATTAGCCAGTCCTTCTCGGACTCACGTTCTGACCAGCACACCTCATAACATTCCTTGTGTTGGCCTCACTATTGTCTCTTCCTTCCTGAAGACCTCAGTGCCTGAGTACCCAGCCTAGATCTCAGCCCGGGTGGGCAATCTGGAATGATTTGATTAGTCCTTGTGAACCCATTTGAAAATGGGTTCAATGACACAAGGGCTTGGTGCAGAATTGCAGGCACCGAGGGTACTAGAGGACTGAGGTCTAAACATGTATGTGGGGGAAGCAAAACTCAAGACACGTAAGACAACTTCCCAACAGAATTCTTTATTTTATTTTATTTTATTTATTTATTTATTTATTTATTTATTTATTTATTTATTGAGACACAGTCTCATTTATTTATTTATTTATTTATTGAGACACAGTCTCACTCTGTTGCCCAGGCTGGAGTACAGTGGCACGATCCTGGGTCACTGCAGCCTCTGCCTCCCAGGCTCAAGTGATTCTCCCAAGTAGCTGGGAGGACTACAGGCGTGTGCCACCACACCAGGCAGATTTTTGTATTTTTCTGTAGAGTCGGGGTCTTGCTACATTGCCCAGGCTGGTCTTGAACTCCTGGGCTCAAGTGATCCACCCGCCTCAGCCTTCCAAACTGTTGAGATTATAGTAACAGGTGTGAGCCACTGCCAGCCTACCATGTGAAATCCCACCATGTGCTTATGACCGGTACTTCCTCTTATGAAATTGAAAGGGCTGGGCGTAGTGGCTCAGGCCTGTAATTCCAGCAATTTGGGAGGCCGAGGCAGGTGGATCACGAGGTCAAGAGATCGAGACCATCCTGGCTAGCACGGTGAAACCCTGTCTCTACTAAAATTACAAAAAAATTAGCCGGGCGTGGTGGTGGGCGCCTGTAGTCCCAGGCGCCTGTAGTACTAGCTACTCGAGAGGCTGAGGCAGGAGAATGGCGTGAGCCCGGGAGGCGGAGCTTGCAGTGAGCTGAGATCACACCACTGCACTCCAGCCTGGGTGACAGAGCGAAACTCCGTCTCAGAAACAAACAAACAAACAAAAAGAAGAAAGAAATTGAAAAGGACGAGCTGTCTCCTACCTTCCAACTCTTTTGCTAAACTCCAGTTTACTGGAATAAGAGCAAGGATTAACTAAACAAACAACCTCCTGCCCACATGTAATTCAGGAATCACTATAAAGTAACACTCTCTGTACTCAGTAAATGAGAAACATAATATGCTCCCTGAGTAGAAAAGAAATTTAGAAGGCCTATTTTAGCCATTTCTTGAAAGCTTAATTTGGAGAAGGGATAAAGGCTGAATACATTCTGAGATCAACCACAAAGAACAGGTGAATATAGAGGATATGCCTTTCTCTTACCTTGGATGAGGATAATAATTGATCTCCAATTTCCTTCCACAAGGGAAGGAGTTACAATCTTGAGTGCTATGGTGTCATGGTTCTATATCCAGGCAAAAGTCAACAACATACAATTATCTGCTTTATGCTGGAGTCACAGTTCATCACTGAGCCAAAAAAAGAGTAACACCAGCTAGGAGGATGAGTTTTCGGTGGTGGAATAAAGAACTACGGTATACTCTCAATAGCTTTCACTATGGAGATTAATTGGCTAAAACCCCTTGATCTCTTAAAACTTTCTTTATTCGACTGCAAAAGTGCTATCTAAAAGACAGCATTCTATATCAAAGGCTGCTTTTTTGAAAAACAATGTTTAATTCCTAGAAATCTATTTTGGACAAGAGAGGCAATTCAAGGGTAGTGAGATTACCAAAGTAAATTGTTTAAGAGGACCTGGTCAGCTCAAGTTTTAACTTTCTTTCTTTTTCTTTTCTTTCCTTTTTTTTTTTTTTTTTTTTTTTTTGAGATGGAGTTTTGCTCTTGTTGCCCAGGCTGGAGTGCAATGGTGAGATCTCGGCTCAGCACAACCTTCGTATCCGGAGTTCAAGAGATACTTCTGCCTCAGCCTCCCAAGTAGCTAGGATTGCAGGCATGCACCATCAAGCCCAGCTAATTTCGTATTTTTAGTAGAGACGGGGTTTCTCCATGTTGGTCAGGCTGGTCTTGAACTCCCGACCTCAGGTGATCAGCTCACCTCAGCCTCCCAAAGTGTTGGGATTACAGGCGTGAGCCACCACGCCCAGCCCAGGTTTTAACTTTCAAAGAAAATTTAGATGCTTAGAAGGATAATGTGAGAGCTTTTCATAGCTATTCATGAAAACCTACAGACCTGTAAAAATGCTGTTGATTAATCTTGCCTTTTAGTTTTTCATTGTTCTCCTAACCACCCTGAGGTGGGTTTAAACAGATAACTAGAAATGGGGTTCTGGAAAAGCCTTAGTTCCTCAGAGCAGAGGCGTCATCTTACTTCACCAAGGGAAAACTTGAGTGATTTTGCAATTTTTAAGCCTGAGTCTCACTCTGTCACCCAGGCTGAAGTGCAGTGGTGTGATCTCGCTCACTGCGACCTCCGCCCCCCGGGCTCAAGTGATTCTCTTGCCTCAGTCTCCTGAGTAGCTGGGATTACAGGTGTGCACCACCATGCACGGCTAATGTTTGTATTTTTAATACAGATGGAGTTTCACTATGTTGGCCAGGCTGGTCACAAATTCCTGACTTCAAGTGATCCAACCTCTTCAGTCTCCCAAAGTGCTGGGATTACAGGCGTGAACCACCGCGCCCAGCCTCATTTGCATTCTTTTGGCTTCTTCTGCATCAGTCTGGGTCTAGCTGCCTCGTCCACATGCAAAAAGAAGGGAAACTTTGGTTCACTTCCTGGCTTCCCACTTGTTCTGAGCCTGTTTCCTTGCTGGAGTGCTAAGCACCTACTGTGTCCCAAATTAAGGGCATGCAACAGTCCCACATTTTAAGTTTTGGGAGGTTGACAGAGTCCATCTTCTCCCAAATCCTGCTGGTTCAGCGGCATCACAGGAAATGGCCGGTACACAAAGTTGACAAACGCCAGGAATCCCCAGAAAATGGAACATCAAGGTAAGACAACCACAGTATGTCAAAATGCATGCCTGGCAGCCTTGGAGATACCCAAGTGTCAGGCTCATCAGACCAGCCTGAGGACAGGCAGAACATGGTAGAATTCAGCCATATACCCAACTTAGACAAAATGAAGCTGAAAGACCTGACAGCAATATCATTAGATCACTTTCTAAAGTTCCTAGGAACTTCAACATCAGGTGTTTTGAGTCCAAGTCAGGCAGGCAGCTGCCCAAACTGAAAAGGGTGGTCTCTGCAAGGACATTGGGAATGACCCCTGGACCATGCTTTGCAGCCAGATCCCTGGGGCGACTGCACTTACAGTTAGTCCTTCCTGCCATTGACTGCAGACTCTTCCATGACATGGACCATCAGAGTCACCATCATTAGCTTTGCTTCTTTGTCCTTGTAGAGTTGAGAGAGCTAAGGCCACCTCCAACCCCCGTGGGATGGATGCTCTGCTGAATTCCTGAGCAGCACAGCCAGGCCCAGAAGTTCTAACTCTCAAGGACCTGGGGTAATTGATGGCAAGAACAGAAATGAAGACTCTGCTGCAGTGCTAAGGACACCTTTTAATTGCATCACATTTGCCAAACTTTGCCTTAAATGTATCACAGTAACTGACAGTTTTGACTGAAAAATAAAGATCACTGATACGGTTTGGCTGTGTCCCCACCCAAATCTCATCTTGAATTGTAGCTCCCACAATTCCCATGTGTTGTGGGAGGGACCCGGTGGGAGGTAACTGAATCATGGGTGTGGGTCTTTCCTGTGCTGTTCTTGTGATACTGAATAGGTCTCATGAGACCTGATAAAGGAGAGTTTCCCTGCCCAAATTCTCTCCTGTCCCTTGTCTGCCGCCATGGGAGACATGCCTTTTGCCTTCTGTCGTGATTGTGAGGCCTCCCCAGCTACGTGGAACTGTGAGTCCATTAAACTTCTTTTTCTTTATAAATTACTCCATCTCAGGTATCTTTATCAGCAGAGTGAAAACAAACTAATACAATCACAAACCGAAACACCACGGTGCTTGTAGAGCATCATGCGACTCTCACGGGGTGGCCCTGCCTATCCCCTGTGCCCGGGTGATAACCGCAGAGCACACCTCCCCCTGCTCCCCAGAGTGCTGGCATAGGAAGATTTCTGGACTGGACTGGGGGGGTCACAGCTCTGTTCTGCTTTTGTCCCTAATTAGGTATGTGGTCTGGGTTGTTTCACTATCTCAGTTTCCTTTTGCCTTCTAGAATGTCTAAAGCTTCTCATGGCCCCAAAATTGTTACTGGTAACAGTAAGAGTAGTGACAGCACCCACTGAGAGGATCTATTGTGTTTAAGGAAACATGCTGTGTCCTTTACATGAAGTAGTTCATTCACTCACAACCTTTACTATCCCCATTGTCCAGCTGAGAAAAGTGAGGCTCAGAGGTTAGCCAATAAGGAACAGAGTCAGGACCTGACTGTGGGCCTGATTCTGAAGCCTGCGTCCTACTCATTCTGACAGTGCCACTCAATTCCATCACTACACTTATACGTGGCACATACCCTAATAAGCACTGAACTCAAGATGCTGCTTGGCTTGGCTGGCAAGTCCCAGAGAGAAGCTGCTCCATGGGCTTCTGGACACTCAGAGGCTCAGACAGGGCCTCTGTCCTCCCTCTCACTCCTGACCCTTTAAACCACTTGTTCCATGTCCCAGACTTGCTTTTGTGGGGAATTGATGAGATATTAACGAAACTGGCTAAGGGGTGATCCGTACCAGAGCACCAGCTTTTAAGGGTCTTGTGGGCAAAACCTACTGAACCATCCAAGAGGTGGCAAAAAGGCTGTCCTACAGCACGATCAACCAGGACTTCAAACGCTGTTTCTGAAAACATTCAGTCCAATTAAAGTGCTGGAGCAGCCACACAGCTGCACAACAGACTCAGTCTCCGATGAGCTATTTCCCTGTGCCTGTTACTTCCAGTCACAGGCCATGCTCCTGAATCCAGTCACTGACAAACTCGTCTCTTTGGCTGACGGTAGATGGGGCCAGTGTGGATGGGTGAACCTGTTACAGAGAAGCCTCCTCTACAGCACCACACTTCTGGCTACAGAAGGATTAACACATACAAAAGACTCTTGTCATGATCATTCCCGCAGGTCACATATACATTCTAACAACACAAAAAACAAACGCACAAAACATCTCTAATTAAAAATGTGTAGAAATAGCTGGGCACAGTGGCTCATGCCTGTAATCCCAGAACTTTGGGTGGCTGAGGCGGGCGGATCACTTGAGGTCAGTTTGGGACTAGCCTGGCCAACATGGTGAAACACTGGCTCTACTAAAAATATAAAAATTAGCCGGGTGTGGTGGCGGGTGCCTGTAATCCCAGCTACTCAGGAGGCTGAGGCAGGAGAACTGCTTGAACCTGGGAGGCGGAGTTTGCAGTGAGCTGAGACTGTGCCACTGCGCTCTAGGCTGGGCGACAGAGACCCTTTCTCAAACAACAACAACAACAAAGTGTAGAAACGATGGGGTTAAAATGAATACTTTTTAGTCTGATCAAAAGAGGAATTACTTTTTTACTTGTTGCTGTACTACACTGAAAAAAATTTTTCACACAAAATTATTTTGTCAAGTTCAGTAATTTTTGCCACAACAAATTTAGAAGTTTGGACAAGAATATATTTTACTTTTCTCATAAAAGTTATACCAAAAATACATTTTTTCTTAACTTAAAAATATAGCTTCAAAAAGCAAAATTTGAGTTGTTAGAATTCATTACACATTTTATAAACAGCAGTGAAAGGAAGAAGACAGCAGAATGGATTCAGTTTTTAAATACAGAAATGTTCATTTCACAAGCTTGACTTTGTCCTTTAATAACTTAAAGGTAGGGTTCTTGCTGATTTTCTTGTTAAAAATGACCAGGAGTTCCTCTTCGGATCTGTGATGCTCATCTGTCACTGTGTAGTACTGAGCTAAAACCTTCACAAAGAAAAACATCAAATGAGTGTATTTCACCTGGAAATTTATCTTAAAATGTTCTGTCTTTAACCCAGAAATAGGACAACAGTAAAAAGTAAAAGAAACCCAGGAGTAAGTTACTCAGGTGTGCTCCACTTGTGAAAACCCAGGTAGCAGCCACGTGTGGGGGCTTGGCTATGTGTGAGTCACCCTGAGATACAAAGTAAAATAAAGGAGAAGAAACCATTGCTCTGGAACAGGCAAAAGAGAGCAAATACCTAGAACAATAATTTCCAAACAATAAAAATTAAATAAATGGAGCCTCTCTTCAAAGTCTTATAAACAAGCCCAAAATCTAGAAACCACCCTGGCTGAGGCTGTGTGAGGGGCTTTGGAGCAGCTTGAAAATCACTGAGACACACACAGATTTTCAGTGTTTTAGGTGAAAAAAGAAAAAGCAAACAATTGTACATTTAGAAATCAGTTCTCCCCAGCTGTTAGACACGTGGGTTTGTTCATATGCCATACCTTTTTCCTTAGCTTTTTTATTGTTATTTCATTGTCTGGGGCCTGTTTCAGAATTGCTTTAATCGTTCCCTTCCAGTTGAATTTACCTACAATATAAATAATAATATTTAAGACAAATGTTTTGTTTTACTATGAGAAGGGTAAAGAAACAACTTCTGCAACACCTATTTGCTTCCCAGGAAATGAGTTAACCCCCTAATGAACCGGACTCCACAGCACCATGCATCTGTTCAATTCCAGTGTCCTAGAAGCACTCACTACCCTTCAAAGGACTGGCTCTTAGAGTGAGCAGGTGCCCACGTGCCATCGGTATGACAAACTCCTAGAGTTGATTTAATGAACTCAACACAGATTTCCTAAGAATCCACTAAGATCATGGGGCTGTCCCTGCACAGTAGGGAGGACAAAGATGAGCAAAAGCAGCCTGACCTGGAATGAGAGAGAGGACAATCACAAACTATTAAAGAGGGACTAAAAGTACTCATCGAGGGGACTTCTGCTTCTGGGAAGATGGAGTGGACATACTTTCCCCATTCCTCCTGCCCGCTACAACTGAGAACCCTGAAACTATACACACAAGAAACATAGGAAGATTCTGAAAGACAGAGACCAGCCGGGACCTTGGGGCCTGCAGAGCAACACGAGGTGAGCTTCTTGCAGCCTGTACCCCAGATCTGGAGCTCAAGAAGCCAGCAACCTGAACACCAACAGCCACAGACAAAACAGTTCCAACAGAAGCCCGCGCTCTTGGCAAAGAACCAGGAAACGGCAGCCTAGCAAGACAGAAAACTTTTGTACAATAACCACCCTACCACAGCCTCACATCACAGAAAAAACGGTGGCTCCACCCCCACCTACACCAGCAAAAGCCGAGTGGGGAGGCTGAGCTCTCTACCTTTGCCAGGCTGTAATGAGGGATGGTGTCACAGAAGGCCAAGCAGGAATTCAGGGTTCTCAACCATACAGGCCAGTCATGAGGCTGCCCCTGCTGTGATGTCAGTGGAGCCTGCACCAGGAGCCCTGCCCAGCAGGAGCAAGAAGTGGCCGTCCTCAGGTGCTGATGGAGGCTCAGTGGGGAGCCTGGACTTCCACCCCCACCTGACAGCAACAAGGCCGTGCCCCTCTACAACCACCAAAGACATGTGAGAGAAAGCCAGGTAAAATTGAAAGCATAAACAGGATCTCACACCTTACAAAAACAACTAACTCAAAATGAATCATGGACTTCAATATAAAATGTAAGACTAGGAGGCATTTAACATAGACCTGAAATTTGCTGAGAGGATATATCTTAAGTGTTCTCAACACACACACACACACACACACACACACACACAGGTAAACTATGTGAGGTGATAAATGTGCTAATTAGCTTGATTGTAGTGACTATTTCACAATGTACATGTATAATAAAACATTAAGTTGAGCTGGGCATGGTGGCTCATGCTTGTAAACCAGGCACTTTGGGAGGCTGAGGCGGAAGGATTGCTTGAGCCCAGGAGTTCAAGACCAGCCTGGGCAACATTGCAAGACCTCCATCCTCACAAAAATTTAAAAATTCGCTGGGTGTGGTGGTGTGTACCTGTGGTCCTAACTACTCAGGAAGATTGCTTGAGGTCAGGAAGTTGAGGCTGCAGTGAGCCATGATCACACCAATGCTCTCCACCCTGGGCAATAGTGAGACCCTGTCTCAAAAAATAAAATAAAACACAGTAACACATTAAGTTGTATACCTGAAATACATAAAATGTTGATTTGTAAAAAAAAAAAAAAAAAAAAAAAAAGTTACCCAATAAGATAATTTAGAAAACAAAACAATTTTTAGGCTCTCGGGCTAGGTAAAGAGTTGTTAGTACAATCCATAAGATAAACTGATAAATTAAACTTTATCAAAACAAAACCATTTGCCCTAAAAAAGACTGTTCTGATGAAAAAACAAGCAACAGACTGAAAAAAATTCACAAACCATATGTCCCACAAAGGAGTAATATTTAGAATAAAAAACTCAAATCTCAACAGTAAAAAAAAAAAAAAAAAAAAAAATCTCACAAAAACCACCACCAAAAAACCCCCAAACAACTCAAATTTACTTCAGAAAAACTGACTTAGTTCACACAGAAACTTGCACATCAATATTTACTGCAGCTTTATTCATTAATAACCAGAAATTAGAAACCTCCCAGGTGTCCCTCAACAGGTGAATGATGAAAGAAAGTGTGACGCATGCATAGCATGGGATACTTCTCACCAATAACATGAATATTATCAGTTCAGCAGCCTGGGTGAATCGTCAGAGAAAAATGCTGAGTGAAGAGTCAATCTCAAAAGGTTACATACTGTATGATTCCATTCATAGAACATTCTGAGATTACAGAAATGAAGAACAGATGAGTGATTGCCAGAGGCTAAGGAGGGGGTGGGGGTAAGAGGGAAATGGCTATGGCTGCAAGAGGGCAGCAGGAGGCAGCCTTGTGCGATGGCGATGGAAACAGAAGCGGATCAATGTCAACATCCCGGCTGAGATGCTGTACTACAGTTGTGTAAAGTGTTATCCTGGGTGGCAACAAGGTAAAGGGTACGCGGATACATAAGGACGCCTGAGTCTCCATTATGTCTTACAACTGCATGTAAGTCTACAAGGATCTCAAAACAAAAAATGTAACAACAACAACAACCACCAAAAAAACCGTTCCAGTTGTCCCCCTTGAACTGTAGGGATCAGAGTTCCCAGACCCCCAGTGGATACCTGAAATCACGATGGTGCTGAACCCTATATATACAGTCTTTTCCTCAATATTCATGCATATCTATGATAATTCTCCACTTATAAATTAGGCTCAGTAAAATATTAATAACTAATAATAAAATACAACAATTTTACAATGCACTATAATAAAAGTTATATGAATGTGGTCTCTCTCTCTTTCTAAACACCTTATTGTACTATCCTCACCCTTCTTGTGGTGAAGAAGGCACAGAGCAGGACAGCAAGAGATCTCGCCATGCTGCTCAGAACAGCAAGCAATGGAAAACTTATCAATTGTTTATTTCTGGAATTTACCATACCACAGATATGGGGGCACTACTGTTTACAAAGTTGAGAAGGGGGTTTTAAGCTAAGGGATCTAACCCAACACTGGGAGTCACTGAACTCTGCTAATTAAGCTGCAGGCCCATTTGAGTCCTTGGACCTGTTCTGAACTGCGGGATCCTGGGGGTTGGGGGAAGTGGCAGAGAGATGACGACTTGCCACCTCCCGACAGGTGTGAGTGCTTCAGACCTGAGGAAGCAGGAGAGAAGCTTTGTGTAAGAGGCAGCATTTCAGAGGGCCCGTGAAGGCCAGGGACTGGATTCTGAGGTTGAAGATATAAGCAAGGAGATCCCAGAAACAGGCCCAGAGATGGGCAGGGGCACAGCTGAGGGGACTTCTAAAAGGACAATGAAAGGCAGGGACGAGAGAGTTGGGGAGGAGCGAAAGGGAACGGTCTCAGAAAGCTATATTAGGTTTATTTAAATTCCCAAGATAACATACATTTCCAAACTAGATTGCTTTACTTTTCTCCTTAAAGACAGTGGGTGAGAGGCACTGTAAGACTGACTCATACACCCTAGAGAGCTGATTTTACTTTCAAATTCTTATACATGCCTCTGGAGGGTAAGACCCTATCAGAAGTTCCCGGGTTACACCTTCCTCCCCGAGAAGGGGGCATCTATCGGCCCCTCTCCCAACCTACAAGGGACCGTGCATTTCTTTTCTCTCTCTCTCTCTTTCTTTTTGAAAGTCGTATGCCCATGGCTCACTACAGCCTCAAACTCCTGAGCTTAAGTGACCCTCCTGCCCCTGCCTTTCAAGTAGCTGGGACTATCAGTGAGAGCCGCTGTGCGCAGCTGTGCTCTTGGAATGACAGCAGTGATATACCTTTTGCAGGAGCCTCATGGTCTTCTGGTTCTCCGCCCTCAGGATGCTCTGGGAGCTTCATCTTTTTCTTCTTAGAATCTGTTTCAACTAAGTATTTGGAAAGATTTTTTTTAAAGAAGATTTTGCATTTATGCTAGCAGCTACCATTTAATGAGACCTTATGCGAGCTAGGCACGCTCCACATTATCATCTCATTTCTTCTCCAGGCTGCCTAGCCAGCCCCGGTTTACAAAACGCCAGGAGGGTTTTATCCTCCTCCATGCTGGAGATGGGACGAAGGGAGTTGAGAAGTGAGGTCATTTGCCTGGGCAGGGCCCAGCTCAGCCTGGCCACAAAGCTTATGCTCGTTCCCTTACTTGGTTCAAAACACAAAGTCTAGCTGGGTGCGGTAGCTCATGCCTGTAATCCCAGCACTTTGGGAGGCTGACAGGGGCGGATCACCAGAGGTCAGGAGTTCGAAACCAGCTAGACTAACATGGTGAAACCCCATCTCTACTAAAAATACAAAAGTTAGCTGGGCCTGGTGACACATGCCTGTCATCTCAGCTACTCAGGAGGATGAGACAGAAGAATCGCTTGGTGGAGGTTGCAGTGAGCCGAGATCGTGCCACTGCACTCCAGCCTGGGCAACAGAGCGAGACTCTGTCTCAAAAAAAAAAAACAAAAACAAAACATTAAAACCACAAGCGCACACACACACACACAACACTAGGTCTAACAGGATTAAATACCCCAAATTCACAGCTTTCCCGGTTTTCAGACGAATCCTGGAGCATTAGCCAGCCACTTACCTTCTGAGTGCTTCCGCTTCCTCTTTCCTGCACCCACGTTTGCCTCTTCCTCACCAGCACTGTCCTTGCGCTGCTTCTTCTTCTTGCTCCTCTTCCCTGCAGAGCCGTTGGCCTCAGGGACTTCCTCTCCACCAGCCCCAAGGTCAGCCTCCTGTCCCTTTTTACGCTTCTTAGGCTTCTGATTCCTTGAGTTTTCCTGGTGGTTTTCTAATTTTAGTTCTTTCTTTTCTCTTTTCCTTTTCTTCTGCCGTTCTTCCTTTCTTTCTCTTTTATTCTTCTTCACCTCCCCTTGCTGTTCCACGGCATCTTTCACTTTGGAGGGTGGAACCTTGGTGGAGATTTCTGCACGAGGATGTGCCACTGGGTGGAGTGGCTGTTGATCCTGTTCCTTACTGACTGGTTCCTTATGATTAAGCAAAACCAAGAAACACATATTCATTTTAAATGTGTAAACAGAGTTGTCACATTATTGCCTGGGCTACTACATAAACTGTTCAAGAAAAATGGTTGATTTTATCCCTTACCGTTTTATAACTGTGACCCCCCACCAGCAGCTAAAATGTAGCAGTAAATATACAAAATGGGAAACCACCTCCCCCAGTCCCCACCCCTCTGTCTGCACGGAACAGACATTTTCATTCCATTGGAAAAGCGAAGAATCCTTATGTCGCTGAAGATAAGACCTTTCATTCCAGTTCACTATTCGCCTTTCAGATAAGAGTACTTAGGGGTGGTAGGAACCACTGGATGTATGTGTCTGCAGACCTGGGTTCAAGTTCCAGTTCTGTTAACTCCTAGTCTGGGCAAGTTATTTATCTGTTCCACACCTATTTCCTCATCTGTAAAATGAAAGGTAGTAATTCCTGCCTTACACATGGGCGGATGAAACGAGGGAAGATCCGTCACATGCTTGTTAGCACAGTGATGCCCAATAAACCAGCCCACTGTGTGTGAAGAGTTTTGTAAATTATCAGCATTGGAAAATGGTAGTTATTATCATCATCATTCAGACTAGAAAGTTACCATTAGAAGAAGGGTCACCATTCTCACTATTCTTGTTTTTTTTTTCAATGGAGACAGGGTCTTGCTCTGTTCTGTTGCCTAGGCTGAAATGCAGTGGCACAATCTCAGCTCACTGCAACCTCCGCCTCCCAGGCTCAAGCAACACTCCTGCCTCAGCCTCCCAAGTAGCTGGGACCACAGGCACAAGCTACTATAACTGGAAAATTTTTGCATTTTCTGTAGAGACGGGGTCACCTATTCTTTACGTATGGAGGGGTCTCTCTCATGGTTACCACTGTTAAATGCATTACTATTATTATTATTATTATTATTATTCTGAGACAGAGTCTCACTCTGGCACCCAGGCTAGAGTACAGTGGTGCAATATCAGCTCACTGCAACCTCCACCTCCCAGATTCAAGTGATTCTCCTGTCTCAGCC